>NC_092336.1:444689166-445358333 GCF_046630445.1 Rutidosis leptorrhynchoides
ACTTATTTTTCCGACTATAAACCTATACTTTTTCTGTTTAGATTCATAAAATAGTGTTCAATATGAAACCATAGCAATTTGATTCACTCAAAACGGATTTAAAATGAAGAAGTTATGGGTAAAACAAGATTGGATAATTTTTCTCATTTTAGCTACGTGAAAATTGGCAACAAATCTATTCCAACCATAACTTAATCAACTTGTATTGTATATTATGTAATCTTGAGATACCATAGACACGTATACAATGTTTCGACCTATCATGTCGACACATCTATATATATTTCGGAACAACCATAGACACTCTATATGTGAATGTTGGAGTTAGCTATACAGGGTTGAGGTTGATTCCAAAATATATATAGTTTGAGTTGTGATCAATACTGAGATACGTATACACTGGGTCGTGGATTGATTCAAGATAATATTTATCGATTTATTTCTGTACATCTAACTGTGGACAACTAGTTGTAGGTTACTAACGAGGACAGCTGACTTAATAAACTTAAAACATCAAAATATATTAAAAGTGTTGTAAATATATTTTGAACATACTTTGATATATATGTATATATTGTTATAGGTTCGTGAATCAACCAGTGGCCAAGTCTTACTTCCCGACGAAGTAAAAATCTGTGAAAGTGAGTTATAGTCCCACTTTTAAAATCTAATATTTTTAGGATGAGAATACATGCAGGTTTTATAAATGATTTACAAAATAGACACAAGTATGTGAAACTACTGATGGAATTCATCACATAAACAAGTTACAAAACCCATATAGTAGGTATATAAGTTCGTGTATGTATATGTAGCAAGCGGAAGCAATTTTAAGTTTATGCATGTATAGTTTAACCTTTTAAACATGAATTCCATTTATAGATCTAGTCTTGAAAATATACTAAAATGTAAATAGAGCTAGTAAGGGTGTTTATACCTTCTCCAAGTTAGGAGGTAATAATATGGATGAGGATGATGTAGAAGATGAAGATAGCAAGCCTCTAACTTGAAGCCTCAAGCTTGAAATACCCACAAGCAACCAATAATCAACACCACCTTTTATTTGGTTAGGATTTAAACACCAATATGCTAGAAAAATCAAGTGAAGAAAACCTATTTCTTCCTCCCAAAATCGGCCAAGAAGGATGAAGATGAGAGAGTTTTTATTTTGAAAAATGCAAGTAATAATTAGATGTGTGTGTAGTTGGTCAAGCATGCAAGTAGAGTGTGATGTACATTTAATCAAAAGGAGCATGGGGAGGGGTTTTCTTGGAGTCCCAAAACCGCCCCCTTTTCCCTCCCCTTTATTTTTTTTTTTTTGTTGAACCTTAATAAAAGCCATGCTTATTTGATTAATACTTGCACATCTTTGTTTTATAAACCTTTTATAAAATCTATTTTATAAGCCACTTATAAAACATTAACACACACATGAGTTTAATCATATAAATAATTAAACTTGCATTTATAATTATCCAAATAATTATTTCAAGCATTTTATCTTTAGAAAACCAATTTCTAAAGTTTAAGTGTCGAATATTAATTTTAAAGATCCAATCTTTAAAATAAATACTAAAAGGTGTTGACGGCTTGTTATTGGGTATGACCCGACTTGGATCATAACATGTTAGCCACATTAGTTTAGTATGTCTCTCGGGCATATGAAATACCTTCAACTACATTCTATGGTTGAATTATCGAAATCGAATATGCCCCTTTTTATTAAGTCTGGTAATCTAAGAATTAGGGAACAGACACCCTAATTGACGCGAATCCTAAAGATAGATCTATCGGGCCCAACAAGCCCCATCCAAAGTACCGGATGCTTTAGTACTTCGAAATTTATATCATATCCGAAGGGTGTCCCGGAATGATGGGGATATTCTTATATATGCATCTTGTTAATGTCGGTTACCAGGTGTTCACCATATGAATGATTTTTATCTCTATGTATGGGATGTGTATTGAAATATGAAATCTTGTGGTCTATTGTTACGATTTGATATATATAGGTTAAACCTATAACTCACCAACATTTTTGTTGACGTTTTAAGCATGTTTATTCTCAGGTGATTATTAAGAGCTTCCGCTGTCGCATACTTAAATATGGACGAGACTTGGAGTCCATGCTTGTATGATATTGTGTAAAAACTGCATTCAAGAAACTTATTTTGTTGTAACATATTTGTATTGTAAACCATTATGTAATGGTCGTGTGTAAACAGGATATTTTAGATTATCATTATTTGATAATCTACGTAAAGCTTTTTAAACCTTTATTGATGAAATAAAGGTTATGGTTTGTTTTAAAATGGATGCAGTATTTGAAAAATGTCTCATATAGAGGTCAAAACCTCGCAACGAAATCAATTAATATGGAACGTTTTTAATCAATAAGAACGGGACATTTCATGAAATGTATATAAGTATGTAATGTATATGTTTCTCAGCCCACGATTTAAAAGTATAAAAGTATTTGAAAAGTGGGTCTATGATCTCACCTCGGTTGCACGAGTATAAATGTACTTCACAAAGTAAATGTGTGCATGAAAGTTGTTTAGCCTTGACCTAAACAAGCAAGTTGTATCAATTAACCGGTTACGACACAATGTCGGGTGAAATGTGTTCAATTAGTCCTATGGCTCGTTACGACTCGAATGTATAGCATGTGAATCACGTTGTCAAGTTTCATGCAAGAATCAAGTATAAAATAAGATTAGAACGATTGCATAATTGTTTTGTTAAGTTTGACTAAAAGTCAAACTTGGTCAATGTCAAAGTCAAAGTCAATGGGGTTGGGTCGGGTATTCGACAATTTTTCCGTGATGAGAAATCATATATAAGCATGTTGGCCAAGTTTCATGTTAATCGGAGGTGCGTAGCATAGTTAGAATTAAACGTAAATGAGACTTTTTGGGCAACCGGCAAATGGCGCTCCGCTCAGATAAATGGCGCTCCGCTCCATTTCAAGGCAAAGCCTCGGCACCATTTTGTAGGCATTCGGTGCTCCGCTCAGGAATCGGCGCGCCGCTCCGTATGCCTGACAGAAATTTTGGGCTGTTTCATGTGTAGGCTCGAACCAAACTTCAAATAAACGTAACTTATGAACCGTAAACATTCAAAACACGTATCTTATATCGTTGGAAAGGTATTTTGACAAGGAACATAATTAAACACTTTTCATCAAGCAAAAACATCGTTTACAATAACCTAAATCTCGTCAAGTGATCATTAAAGGTTTATTTTCAAAGTTGCAAGTTCACAAAATGCATTTCTTGACTCGGGAATCCAATTTACACATACGATATGCCGTTTCGAAGGTAATTAAACATACAATACAACTAAACACTTACTAAAAATGTTTCATGGCATTCAAGGCATCAAAAGTTCATTTTAAGAGCTATCAAACCCTAACCAAGAATCAAAAAATCAATAATCATGTTAGTGATGTTTTCCAAATCAACCTACACATTAAATTGAAGCTAATGATGCTAGTAACACTTTTAATACATGAACTTTAGCATTTAAACAACATTTAATCATCCAAAATTCAAGATTAAGCAAACCCATTTCAAATGTTCAAACTAGTTACTCAAAACAACAAATCGAGCAAACTAAACACATATTCATGTTAGACCTGAGCCATAGACACTAATTAACACCATTTCAAGTATATAAAACAAATTTAGAGAAATATAGTATTTTAGAAATGTTACCCAAATGTGATGAAATTGGTACCAAAATGTAGAGGATGAAGAGAGGATCACGAAAATGTAATTTATTTTGATGTTCACTTCTTGATTCGGATTTGGATGATGAATTAGTGAATTGGGTTTTTGAGAGAAAAAGTGGAAGTATGAGATGAGATGGAGGTGAAATGAATGGAGGAGGTGGTGGGAGGTGGTGACTAGTTGCCCCAAATTGACCAAATGACGAGATTAGTCCCTCAAGTTTCAAAGCGGGTGCGAGAATTAACCAATCAAATATTTTAAAAACGCTCGAGTAAACGAGTGATGTTATAATTAAATAACGGGAATATTATGAACGTTAGCCAACGGAGACTACGAATTTAAATAACGAAAGATATTATTTAAAAAAAAAGACAGTGTTAAAAATAAATTTAACGGAAAAATGCGGGATGTTACATTACCCACACCTTAAAAGAAATTTCGTCCCGAAATTTAGTTAGAATTAGTAGTCGTTGTTTCTTCTTCAAAACTTTTGTGTTGTAAATTCTACGAATAAGTGAAGGTACTCCCTTGGGCCTTTCAACGAACTTTGACAGTTGGGGTTTTACGTTGTTTCAGAGTTTGGTTTCACGATTCAAAATTTTAACCGGTTCTCCTAGAAAGGAAAGTTCGTCATCGATAGGAAGTTCATTAAAAGGATATCAAGTTCTTGTTTCGTAAGACACTTCGTTAAGTTGATACATAGAATGTAGGATGAACGAAGACTCAAGTAAGTCAGAGAGTCTAAACGGCTAGCAACGGGTCCAAAACGCCCCAAGATTTCAAAAGGATCAAAAATATCTTGGATTTAGCTTCCTTCGTTTTCCCAAAACGGATTACACCTTTCTGAGGTGCGACTTCTCAATATTGCGCGGTCACTGACTTAGAATTCGAGAGGTTTACGTCTAACATTAGCATAGCTCTTTTGACGACTACGGGCCGGCTCGAGCCATTCTTGGATTTGAACGATCTTAACGGTTATTTCATGAATGAGTTCGGGTTCGGTGGTTTGCTAGTCACCTACTTCGGTTCAACAATTTAGAAAACGACAATTACGGCTATATGAGTTTTCGAAAACATGTGGCGTTAATACTCGAATGAAAACTAGTGTAGTAAGAGAATTCAACTAAAGGCAAATACTTTTCTCAAGAAATTTGAAGTCGATAACATGAACTCATATTATGGTTTCCAAAGTTTGAATCGTATGTTTGTTTGGTCCTTCGGGTTGTGGTTGATGTGTTGTACTCATGTCTAAACGTAGTCCCGAGACTTTTTGTAGGGCACTCCAAAATCTAGAAGTGAAACGAGGATCTCGATCCGAAACGAGGTACATTTCTTTAAGGTAGATTTGAACAAGTTCGTTAGGACTTGAAAACGTTAGTTAGAACCAGTTTCTCAAGAAAATCGCGTCGCGGAAGATTTATCGATTTCCGAAAATGTTCGTTAGAGCAAGTTTCTTATCGAGTTCTGAAAACGTCCGTTAGGGCTATTCACCCTCGTATTGAATACTAGTATAACGTGAAGAGTCTCTCTCTCCATCGAGAATTTAGATAAAATATTTCTTTATACAGGAGTACGAGTGTGATGCGAAAGAAGTTTCTGCCTCGATGTGAGCATCACAAGCATATTGTAGTTCGTCGATAAAATTGGGTGAAAACGAGATAGTATACACGTGTAACATATGTTTGAAGTAGAAAGAATTTGTCATTCATTCGGAAACATAAATATGGTTCGACAATAATCGAAGATGTGTCCTTGGTATGGTTGTTATCAATACTCTCGGAGTTTTCGAATATCCAAACAAGAAAAAAAATGAAGTCATGTACATGGCACATGGTGGTGATTAGGTTGATCGAGTTCAACCACCATCACGTGTCGTTAGAACTTTGGTATGACTTACCGTAATATAACTATGTTGATCAAGTGACGTTATATTACGCTAACTCATACCTCCATCCCCACATCACTCCATAAAATCAAGCTCGTGTGATCGTGAAGTTTAAAATGCACAAAGTATAGCGACATCACTAACGTGACTTGTATTGAATCGGAAAAAAAATAGTGCAACTCTAAAGAAGCATTCCCCAAGGGTAGTGTGTAAATGATTGTTCACGTCAATGCGGTTCAAGTCAAACAATAACGTCCTTAGGTACGAAGAGAGTAACGAATCATGATAACGAATAGTACGCAACCGTAGTGATAAGTAGTGATGGTAACTTTACAACACCTGTGGATAGTAAGATGAGACTGGGTGAATAATAACCAAGGAGTCAGAGTTCCCGAACTAGAGTGACTAACAAAGTTGTGGTCATCCGTACTCATATAAATCTTGAATTCACGTATGTTACCAAAAAGTGGCAGAATACGAGTTCGTATGGTGAAAGTTTGGTACCATTAAGAAGTTTGCCTAAGAATGATTCAAGTATAATGCACAAGTAGTCAGGTAAGTGCTATCTATAGCAAATGTATGTCAGAATGCAATGGCTAACTATCCGGTTGTAGTCTAGATTCACTAATGCGTCCTAACGATACTATCAGACACACTAATGCACATCCTAGATCCCTACAACCAACGCTCTGATACCATCTGTAGCAACAGATGGGGTAGAAACCTACCCAGTGCCTTTCCAGCTAACCGCTTGGTGACCACTGAGTTGAAATGTCCCGTTCTTATTGATTACAAACGTTCCATATTAATTGATTTCGTTGCGAGGTTTTGACCTCTATATGAGATGTTTTTCAAAGACTGCATTCATTTTAAAACAAACCATAACCTTTATTTCATCAATAAAGGTTTAAAAAGCTTTACGTAGATTATCAAATAATGATAATCTAAAATATCCTGTTTACACGCGACCATTACATAATGGTTTACAATACAAATATGTTACAACAAAATAAGTTTCTTGAATGCAGTTTTTACACAATATCATACAAGCATGGACTCCAAATCTCGTCCTTATTTAAGTATGCAACAGCAGAAGCTCTTAATAATCACCTGAGAATAAACATGCTTAAAACGTCAACAAAAATGTTGGTGAGTTATAGGTTTAACCTATATATTATCAAATCATAATAATAGACCACAAGATTTCATATTTCAATACACATCCCATACATAGAGATAAAAATCATTCATATGGTGAACACCTGGTACCCGACATTAACAAGATGCATATTTAAGAATATCCCCATCATTCCGGGACACCCTTCGGATATGATATAAATTTCGAAGTACTAAAGCATCCGGTACTTTGGATGGGGTTTGTTAGGCCCAATAGATCTATCTTTAGGATTCGCGTCAATTAGGGTGTCTGTTCCCTAATTCTTAGATTACCAGACTTAATAAAAAGGGGCATATTCGATTTCGATAATTCAACCATAGAATGTAGTTTCACGTACTTGTGTCTATTTTGTAAATCATTTATAAAACCTGCATGTATTCTCATCCCAAAAATATTAGATTTTAAAAGTGGGACTATAACTCACTTTCACAGATTTTTTACTTCGTCGGGAAGTAAGACTTGGCCACTGGTCGATTCACGAACCTATAACAAATATGTACATATATATCAAAGTATGTTCAAAATATATTTACAACACTTTTAACCCATTTTGATGTTTTAAGTTTATTAAGTCAGCTGTCCTCGTTAGTAACCTACACCAAGTTGTCCACAGTTAGATGTACAGAAATAAATTGATAAATATTATCTTGAATCAATCCATGACCCGGTGTATACATATCTCAGTATTGATCACAACTCAAACTATATATATTTTGGAATCAACCTCAATCCTGTATAGCTAACTCCAACATTCACATATAGAGTGTCTATGGTTGTTCCAAAATATATATAGATGTGTCGACATGATAGGTCGAAACATTGTATACGTGTCTATGGTATCTCAAGATTACATAATATACAATACAAGTTGATTAAGTTATGGTTGGAATAGATTTGTTACCAATTTTCACGTAGCTAAAATGTGAAAAATTATCCAATCTTGTTTTACCAATAACTTCTTCATTTTAAATCCGTTTTGAGTGAATCAAATTGCTATGGTTTCATATTGAACTCTATTTTATGAATCTAAATAGATAAAGTATAGGTTTATAGTCAGAAAAATAAGTTACAAGTCGTTTTTGTAAAGGTAGTCATTTCAGTCGAAAGAACGACGTCTAGATGACCATTTTAGAAAACATACTTCCACTTTGAGTTTAACCATAATTTTTGGATATAGTTTCATGTTCATAATAAAAATCTTTTTCCCAGAATAACAACTTTTAAATCAAAGTTTATCATAGTTTTTAATTAACTAACCCAAAACAGCCCGCGGTGTTACTACGACGGCGTAAATCCGATTTTACAGTATTTTTCGTGTTTCCAGGTTTTAAATCATTAAGTTAGCATATCATATAAATATAGAACATGTGTTTAGTTGATTTTAAAAGTCAAGTTAGAAGGATTAACTTTTATTTGCGAACAAGTTTAGAATTAACTAAACTATGTTCTAGTGATTACAAGTTTAAACCTTCGAATAAGATAGCTTTATATGTATGAATCGAATGATGTTATGAACATCATTACTACCTAAAGTTCCTTGGATAAAACTACTGGAAATGAGAAAAATAGATCTAGCTTCAAAGGATCCTTGGATGGCTTGAAAGTTCTTGAAGCAGAATCATGACACGAAAACAATTTCAAGTAAGATTTCCATCGAAATAATATTGTTATAGTTATATAAATTGAATTAAAGTTTGAATATGATTATTACCTTGTATTAGAAATATAACCTACTGTAGGTAACAAAGGTTTCTTGATCTTGGATGATTACTTGGAATGGATTTAGAAAACTTGGAAGTAAACTTGCAATCTTGGAAGTATTCTTGATTTTATGAAACTAGAACTTTTGGAATTTATGAAGAACACTTAGAACTTGAAGATAGAACTTGAGAGAGATCAATTAGATGAAGAAAATTGAAGAATGAAAGTGTTTGTAGGTGTTTTTGGTCGTTGGTGTATGGATTAGATATAAAGGATATGTAATTTTGTTTTCATGTAAATAAGTCATGAATGATTACTCATATTTTTGTAATTTTATGAGATATTTCATGCTAGTTGCCAAATGATGGTTCCCACATGTGTTAGGTGACTCACATGGGCTGCTAAGAGATGATCATTGGAGTGTATATACCAATAGTACATACATCTAAAAGCTGTGTATTGTACGAGTACGAATACGGGTGCATATGAGTACAATTGTTGATGAAACTGAACGAGAATGTAATTGTAAGCATTTTTGTTAAGTAGAAGTATTTTGATAAGTGTATTGAAGTCTTTCAAAAGTGTATGAATACATATTAAAACACTACATGTATATACATTTTAACTGAGTCGTTAAGTCATCGTTAGTCGTTACATGTAAATGTTGTTTTGAAACCTTTAGGTTAACGATCTTGTTGAATGTTGTTAACCCATTGTTTATTATAACAAATGAGATGTTAAATTGTTATATTATCATGATATTATGATATATAATATATCTTAGTATGATATATATACAGTTAAATGTCGTTACAACGATAATCGTTACATATATGTCTCGTTTCGAAATCATTAAGTTAGTAGTCTTATTTTTACATATGTATTTCATTGTTAATACACTTAATAATATATTTACTTATCATTTAACATAATTAACCAAGTGTATCAATATCTTAATATGATTCATATGTACCTAGTAAGACGTTGTTATAACGATAATCGTTATATATATCGTTTTCGAGTTTCTTAAATTAATAGTCTCATTTTTATGTATATAACTCATTGTTAAAATACCTAATGAGATACATACTTATAATAAAATCATGTTAACTATATATATAACCATATATATGTCATCGTATAGTTTTTACAAGTTTTAACGTTCGTGAATCACCGGTCAACTTGGGTGGTCAATTGTCTATATGAAACCTATTTCAATTAATCAAGTCTTAACAAGTTTGATTGCTTAACATGTTGGAAACACTTAATCATGTAAATAACAATTTCATTTAATATATATATAAACATGGAAAAGTTCGGGTCACTACAGTACCTACCCATTAAATAAATTTCGTCCCGAAATTTTAAGCAGTTGGAGGTGTTGACGTATCTTCTGGAAATAAATGAGGGTATTTCTTATTCATTTGATCTTCACGCTCCCAGGTCAACTCGGGTCCTCTACGAGTATTCAATCGAGCCTTAACAATCGTTATCTTGTTTTGTTTAAGTCTCTTAACCTCACGATCAATTATTTCGACGGGTTCTTCAATGAATTGAAGTTTTTCATTGATTTGGATTTCGTCAAACGGAATAGTGAGATCTTGTAATGACCCGCATTTTTCGATCATTCTATACTTATAAGATTAATATTTACATAAATTAAACCTTACCAACATGATAAGCAATCCAAATTGTTGAGATTTATGTTTTTGAAAAGAGTTTTACACAACGTTTGACCGTCTAGTTTGACCGATGATATCACGAACTATATAACATATGATAATTATACGTTTGTGTATATATATGTATATATACATATTTAACATGATCTAAGAATGTTTTAATACCTCATTTTGTATTAATAACAATAAGTTATAAGTATATTTTGAAACTACTAACTTAAGTTTTCAAAACAATAACCATACGTAACGTTTTTTTTTTATATAAATACTTATGACCTATAATGTTTATACATATATCGTATATATAATGTATTTAATCACTTTTAAGGACTTAAATACATAAAACAATATAAGTATATTCACAAAAGATAGCTATATTTGAATTCTCATTCCATTTTTCACAAGATTTCTATACGTATATCTACGGTATATGTACTCGTATCATACCTAGCTTCTATACGTATTTACTATTGGTATATACACATCAAATCACCACCAACCAGCCCTTGTTCATGCCCTAGGTATAAGGTAATTGAATTTGGAGGATAGCTTGACTAATTACATAAAATTACAACTTGAAATTTTGTCCATGTCTACCCTTGATTCACGTTTTTAAGGAGTATCCAAGGATCATCATTTTGATTCATTTTACTTCAACTTTCTAGCCAAAACACACACATACTTAGAAGCCTTAAAACCCTTAATCAATTCAGCAAAGTTACCATGAAGATCTAGCTTCAAAAACATCACTTAATCACCATAAGAAAACCCTTACAAAAACACTTCAAGAATCCTTCCAAGAACACAAGTTTACTTCCAATTTTTCATTCAACTCCATCACTCTTTTGGTTCTAGGTTTTTACTCCTCTTTTACAGCAATCTTGTCCAAGTAACTTGAGGTAGTAACTTTGTTCATAACCTTATTCGATTCATATATATATAGCTATCTTATTTTATGGTATAAAATTTTAACAACAAGAACATAGTTTGAATGTTTTCAAACTTGTTTACAAACTAAATAGATCCTTCTAACTTAACTTTTAAAATACTTCAAGACCTGTAATATATCATAAATATATTCAAATTTAACAAGGTATAACTTGGTTTTTCAAAGAACACCTTAAAAACTGTTTTTACGACGTCGGAGTGCAACCGGGGGCTGTTTTGGGTTGGATAATTAAAAACTATCTTGAACCTTGAATTGGAGGTTTATTTTCTGGAAAAATGATATTTACTATTAATATGATAACACATAAAAATTTCATGATTTAACTCAAAGTATAAGTATTTTTAGAAAAATAATCATTTAAGGTTGTTTACATGATGGAAAATGATTAACTTCATAAGTTTCACCAAAGTTTGACCTATGACCTGTGATTTCGGATACAAACTAAGGTATTTACAGTTCAGATTCTTAAATAAGGACTCGATCTAAGGAAGTGGCAAGTTGAACCAACGAAAACGGAGTTGTAACGAAGAAACTATGACCAAAACAAAATCGGATATCCAAGACTAGTTTAGCCACGAAAATAATTGGAGAAAAATTAAATAAATCACATCTTTTTAAAATAACATGATATTTTATATATATGTACTCATAATTTAATTTTATATATTTCAGGATCACCAGTAAACAATACAAGAAGATTAATCATAAGATCCCATGATTGTACGCAACACGTCATTTGACAACACCGGTACTTTATGTACGCAACACGTCATTTGACAACACCGGTACCGTGGGTCAAGATTAATCCCGACCAATACGAATACGATGGGGGTTTTATTTATTTCGATGGGGGTTTTATTTAATTATTAAAACACCTAAAAATGAACCATTAAAATTAAATTACTAACTACGGACTAAGAAGACATAAAAAGTATTATAAGTATATATATGTGACGATTGTTTAAAATAAAAATATATTGATATATTATATATGGATAGGTTAGTGATATCAACCGGAGACCAAGTCAAAATATATATCTTCAAGGAAAAAGTGAGTATATAGTCCCACTTTTAAACTCTAAGTATTTCGGGATGAGAATACATGTATTTTATGTTTTACGTTATGGACACAAGTAACTGAAAAATATATTCTACGTTGAGTTGTACCACTGGCATACTTCCCTGTAGCTTGGTAACTATTATTTACAGCGGTATTGTAAACGCGAATCCTGTTGATAGATCTATCGGGCCTGACAACCCCAACCGGACTGGACGACCAGTATTCAACGGTTGCACAGTACTTCGTTTCGTAACTACACTTGGTACGGTGTAGTAAGATTTCATAATAAAGGGAATATGCGACGTGATTAAATGTTAAGTATGGTTACCAAGTGCTCAACCACTTAGAATATTTTTATTAAAATGTTTACATATGAAATCTTGTGGTCTATATTTATATCGCTGCCGGCATTAAACCTATATCTCACCAACTTTATGTTGACGTTTTAAACATGTCTATTCTCAGGTGATAACTAAAAGCTTCCGCTGCAACATGTTGAATTTAAGCAAGATCTTGAGTATGCATATTTGTGTCAAAAATAAAACTGCATATCGGAGGATTTGTAATGTAAAATATGTTGGAAATCGTATTGTTATCATCACATGTAAAGTTTGTAAGTCTAAGATTATCGCTAAACGATAATCATCTTTATATTGTCTAAAGCTTGAATTAAAATAAGAGTTATGGTTTGTAATGTAAAATAAATGCAGTTGTTCTTTTAAAAATGTCGCATATAGAGGTCAATACCTCGCAATGAAATCATACGTTATCTAACTCGTTCTTATGGTTAAGGACGGGTTATGACATGTGGTATCAGAGCGGTGGTCTTAGCGAACCAGGTTTGCATTAATGTGTCTAACTGATAAGTCGTTAGGATACATTAGTAAGTCTGGACTTTGACCGGGTCTGATTTAAAAACCATTGCTTATCATTGTTGGTTAAAATTTATATGTAAATATTATGTAGTACTAATGGGTTAGTTGTTGTGTGATAGATGTCGGGCTCAAAACTTGTTATCACATTCAGCGACTCCGAACCAGAATCTTCAGATGGTGTTCCAGTCATTAACCTATCCGATGACGAAAATAATATCTTTGGGGAAGACTCACAAATTCCGGATGAACCGAATATAGAGAACCCGGAAAGTGAACCCGAGGAGGAAAGTGAACCCGAGGAGGAAAGTGAACCCGAGGAGGAAAGTGAAACCGAGGAAGAAATACAGGAAATTACAAAAGACAAGTTCGAACTAGGAAAGAAAAGAAAGGCTAATGAATTAGAAAATTCAAATCCCGAGTTTAGTGAGGATGATGTGGCACCAACTCCACTAGACACTACCACCCCTATTCCCGCTATTCCTATTCGTTCTATCCCGGCATCCAGTTCTTCAGCCCCACAGCCAAAATATAGGCAGACAGCTAGGAAAAGCGTTAAGCGATTCTTTGAACCTAAACGTCCTAGAAAATAGACCAAACGATGCGCTGCCATATTAAACCATGGGATCATATAATGTTTTGTATAATATTATTAGTGTGGTTTGCTTAATGTTCAATGTAAGATAAGCATATGTAAAATAATGAAGTATAAAATGCAATAATTTTCCATGGTTAAGTATTATTTAGATGGTAGTAATTGGTTCTGTACTAAGCTATTAAGTATGGACATTAACGGGTAGGTACTACCCTAGATATAATTATAAAACGCTAATAAGAAGAAAAGGCTTTTATAATAATACCTGGTTCATATTATTAATAAGCTATAATGTACTGTAAATATACACTACATCTATAATATTCCATGTGAATAATTATTTTCTTTTCATTCTTATAGAAGAATATGGCGAAATTAAATCGAATGACGGAACAAGAAGTCGAGGAATTCATCAACCAGCGAGTGAACGATAGAATGTTATGGGTCGAAGCTGCAAGAGCTGCTGCAGTTAACCCAAATCCTCGCGTAGGATGCACCTACAAGACTTTTCAAGCTTGCAAGCCCTCATCATTCAGTGGAACAGAAGGACCGATCGGTTTAACCCGGTGGATAGAAAAGATGGAGACTGTGTTTAAAATCAGTGGTTGTGTTGAAAAGGACATGACCAAGTATGCATCGTGCACTTTACAAGATAGTGCACTCACGTGGTGGAAAAATTTTGTGAAGGCTGTAGGAGGAGATGTAGCTTATGATACTCCATGGGAAGAATTCAAAACAATGTTAATCAACCAATATTGTCCAAGGAACGAGGTTAGGAAGTTGGAAGATGAATTACGAAGTCTGAAGGTTATTGGTACTGAAATCACCAACTACAATCAGCGATTCATGGAATTAGTTTTGCTATGTCCTGAATTGGTTCCAACCGAAGAACGGAAGATTGAAATGTACAAAGATGGTTTGCCCAAAAAGGTCAAGGCAAATGTTACAGCATCGAAACCTAAGACAATTCATGAAGCTATAACCATGGCAAACGAGCTAATGGATCAGGTCATCATGGATAAGAAAGTATCCAATACTGATGTGAAGGTATCAGGTAACAAAAGAAAGTGGAATGGAAATTATGGTCGAGGTAACCAACAACAATCTTTTAAGAAACAAGAAATCACGCAAGGTGCGGGTAGTGGTTTAAGCTTTGGTTACAAAGGACAAAATCCTTTATGCAACCGATGCCACAAACATCACTCTGGTTACTGTAATGTGGTATGCAACAAATGTAATCGAAAGGGTCATCTTGCTGAAGATTGTAGGGCTCTCGTTACAAATACAAACGGTACCAAGACTCCTGCCACCAATGCAAATAGAACTGCCTTGGCCACTGTTACTTGTTATGGGTGTAGGAAACAGGGTCATTATAAGAGCCAGTGTCCGAATTCAGAGAAGAATAATGGATCTGCACGTGGAAGAGCATTTGTTATTAATGCTAGAGAGGCGTGTGAAGACCCGGAGCTTGTTATGGGTACGTTTACCATTAATAACTTATCCGCATCTATTATATTTGATACTGGTGCCGATAGAAGTTACGTGAGTAGAGACTTTTACGTTAAATTGAATTGTTCATCATTACCTCTAGATGCTAAGTACATGATTGAGTTAGCTAATGGTAAACTAATTAAAGCCGATAAAATTTGCCGTGATTGTAAAATAAATTTAGCCGGAGAAACATTTAAGATTGATTTGATACCCGTAGAATTAGGAAGTTTTGATGTAATAGTCGGCATGGACTGGATGTCCAAAATAGGAGCTGAAGTTATGTGCGCCAAGAAGGCAATTCGCATTCCTCGTAAGGATAAAATGCCAGTAATGATTTATGGAGAGAAGGGTAACTCAAAGCTAAAACTCATTAGTTATTTGAAAGCTCAAAAGTGCTTGAAGAAAGGGTGCTATGCTATCTTAGCACATGTTAATAAAGTCGAAACGAAGGAAAAAGTGAAGAGCATCAATGACGTGCCTGTGGCAAGAGATTTTCCTGAAGTCTTTCCGGAAGAGTTGCCGGGATTACCTCCATTTAGATCTGTAGAATTTCAAATAGATTTAGTACCAGGAGCTGCACCAGTGGCTCGTGCGCCATATAGACTTGCACCGTCCGAATTAAAAGAACTTCAAAGTCAGTTAAAAGAATTACTGGACCTTGGATTCATACGACCAAGCACTTCACCGTGGGGAGCTCCAATTTTATTTGTTAAGAAGAAAGATGGATCTTTTAGGATGTGTATAGATTATCGTGAATTAAATAAGTTAACTATCAAGAATCGGTATCCACTACCGAGAATTGATGACTTATTTGATCAACTGCAAGGATCATGTGTTTATTCGAAAATCGACCTAAGATCGGGCTATCATCAACTACGCGTCAAAGAAGAAGATATACCGAAAACTGCTTTTCGGACACGCTACGGTCATTACGAATTTTTGGTCATGTCGTTTGGATTGACGAATGCGCCAGCTGTATTCATAGACCTCATGAATCGAGTTTGTAGTCCATATCTAGATAAGTTTGTTATCGTTTTCATTGATGATATTCTTATCTATTCCAAGAGTGAGCAAGAGCATGAGCAGCATTTAAGGTTGATATTAGAGTTGTTAAGAAAGAACAGCTATATGCTAAATTTTCTAAATGTGCTTTCTGGTTGAAAG
Source organism: Rutidosis leptorrhynchoides (assembly GCF_046630445.1). Taxonomy (NCBI): domain Eukaryota; kingdom Viridiplantae; phylum Streptophyta; class Magnoliopsida; order Asterales; family Asteraceae; genus Rutidosis; species Rutidosis leptorrhynchoides. Next base: position 444,705,474 of record NC_092336.1, read on the forward strand.
AAGTGCAATTTCTTGGCCACGTTGTTAGTAGCAAAGGAATTCAGGTTAATCCAGCAAAAATTGAAGCCATTGAAAAATGGGAGACTCCTAGGACACCAACGCAGATACGCCAATTTTTGGGTTTAGCCGGTTATTATAGAAGGTTTATTCAAGATTTTTCCCGAATAGCTAAGCCGTTGACAGCGTTAACGCAAAAAGGGAAGAAATATGAATGGACCTCTGAGCAGGAGAGTGCATTTCAATTACTAAAGAAGAAGTTAACTACGGCACCTATTTTATCGTTACCAGAAGGGAACGATGATTTTGAAATATATTGTGACGCTTCGCGACAAGGTTTTGGTTGCGTTCTTATGCAACGGAAGAAAGTTATTGCATACGCATCCCGACAATTGAAGATTCACGAGCGGAATTATACGACGCATGATCTAGAACTGGGAGCAGTCGTGTTTGCATTGAAGATATGGAGACACTACTTGTATGTGGTTAAATGCACTGTGTTTACTGATCATAAAAGCCTTCAACATATTTTTGATCAGAAACAGTTGAACATGAGACAACGTAGGTGGGTCGAGTTAATAAACGACTATGATTGTGAAATTCGTTATCATCCCGGGAAGGCGAACGTGGTGGCCGATGCTTTAAGCAGAAAGGAACGAGAACCAATTCGAGTTCGAGCGATAAACATAAAAATTCGCATGAATCTCAACTCACAAATCAAAGAGGCTCAACGAGAAGCACTTACTAAAGAAAATATAGGAAATGAAATAATGAAGAAGTATGAGAAGCAACTCGTTATACGGGAAGATGGAATTCGATATTTTGCAAATCGTATTTGGGTACCGAAGTTGGGTGGATTAAGGAAGTTGATATTGAACGAGGCACATAAGACAAGATACTCGATACATCCTGGAGTGGGAAAGATGTACCAAGATCTTAAGACACATTATTGGTGGCCAAATTTAAAGACAGACGTTGCAACATATGTTGGGGAGTGTTTAACTTGTTCCAAAGTCAAAGCAGAACACCAGAAGCCGTCAGGGTTACTTCAACAACCAGAAATCCCAGAATGGAAATGGGATGGTATTACCATGGATTTCATCACGAAGTTACCAAAGACTGCCTGGGGATACGACACCATTTGGGTAATTGTTGATCGTCTTACCAAATCTGCACATTTATTGCCTATAAAGGAAACGGATAGAATGGAGAAATTATTACGATTATATATAAAGGAAATAGTTTCAAGGCATGGAATACCTATTTCCATTATATCTGATCGTGATAGTAGATTTACCTCAAAGTTCTGGCAATCACTACAGGAGGCACTAGGAACTCGTTTGGATATGAGTACTGCATATCATCCGCAAACCGACGGGCAGAGTGAAAGAACAATTCAGACTCTTGAAGACATGCTCAGGGCATGTGTGATCGATTTTGGAAACGGATGGGATAAATATCTACCGTTAGCAGAATTCTCGTATAATAATAGTTATCATGCGAGCATTAAAGCTGCACCATTCGAAGCACTGTATGGAAGGAAGTGTAGATCTCCTATCTGTTAGAATGAAGTAGGAGATCGACAATTAACTGGTCCCGAGATCATACATGAAACTACTGAAAAGATAGTACAAATTAAGGAGAGATTGAAAACAGCCCGTAGTCGCCAAAAGAGCTACGCCGATGTTCGAAGGAAACCATTAGAGTTTCAGATCGGTGACATGGTTATGCTAAAGGTGTCACCTTGGAAAGGTGTAATACGTTTCGGAAAAAGGGGTAAACTGAACCCAAGATACGTAGGCCCGTTCAAGATTATCGAACGCATTGGACCGGTAGCTTATCGACTCGAGTTACCACAACAACTCGCTGGAGTACATAATACATTTCACGTCTCGAACCTTAAGAAGTGTCTTGCAAAGGAAGATCTCAACATTCCTCTTGAAGAAATCCATGTCGATGAGAAACTACAATTCATCGAAGAACCAATCGAAATCATGGACCGTGAAGTTAAACAGCTCAAGCAGAGTAACATACCGATCGTTAAGGTTCGTTGGAATGCTCGAAGAGGTCCTGTGTTTACTTGGGAACGAGAGGATCAGATGAAACAAAAGTATCCACACTTGTTTCTCGATGACGCAAAATAGGTACAATTTTAAAATTTCGGGACGAAATTTATTTAACGGGTAGGTACTGTAATGACCCGCATTTTTTCGATCGTTATATACTTATAAGATTAATATTTACATAAATTAAACCTTACCAACATGATAAGCAATCCAAATTGTTGAGATTTATGTTTTTGAAAAGAGTTTTACACAACGTTTGACCGTCTAGTTTGACCGATGATATCACGAACTATATAACATATGATAATTATACGTTTGTGTATATATATGTATATATACATATTTAACATGATCTAAGAATGTTTTAATACCTCATTTTGTATTAATAACAATAAGTTATAAGTATATTTTGAAACTACTAACTTAAGTTTTCAAAACAATAACCATACGTAACGTTTTTTTTTTTATATAAATACTTATGACCTATAATGTTTATACATATATCGTATATATAATGTATTTAATCACTTTTTAAGGACTTAAATACATAAAACAATATAAGTATATTCACAAAAGATAGCTATATTTGAATTCTCATTCCATTTTTCACAAGATTTCTATACGTATATCTACGGTATATGTACTCGTATCATACCTAGCTTCTATACGTATTTACTATTGGTATATACACATCAAATCACCACCAACCAGCCCTTGTTCATGCCCTAGGTATAAGGTAATTGAATTTGGAGGATAGCTTGACTAATTACATAAAATTACAACTTGAAATTTTGTCCATGTCTACCCTTGATTCACGTTTTTAAGGAGTATCCAAGGATCATCATTTTGATTCATTTTACTTCAACTTTCTAGCCAAAACACACACATACTTAGAAGCCTTAAAACCCTTAATCAATTCAGCAAAGTTACCATGAAGATCTAGCTTCAAAAACATCACTTAATCACCATAAGAAAACCCTTACAAAAACACTTCAAGAATCCTTCCAAGAACACAAGTTTACTTCCAATTTTTCATTCAACTCCATCACTCTTTTGGTTCTAGGTTTTTACTCCTCTTTTACAGCAATCTTGTCCAAGTAACTTGAGGTAGTAACTTTGTTCATAACCTTATTCGATTCATATATATATATATAGCTATCTTATTTTATGGTATAAAATTTTAACAACAAGAACATAGTTTGAATGTTTTCAAACTTGTTTACAAACTAAATAGATCCTTCTAACTTAACTTTTAAAATACTTCAAGACCTGTAATATATCATAAATATATTCTAATTTAACAAGGTATAACTTGGTTTTTCAAAGAACACCTTAAAAACTGTTTTTACGACGTCGGAGTGCAACCGGGGGCTGTTTTGGGTTGGATAATTAAAAACTATCTTGAACCTTGAATTGGAGGTTTATTTTCTGGAAAAATGATATTTACTATGAATATGATAACACATAAAAATTTCATGATTTAACTCAAAGTATAAGTATTTTTAGAAAAATAATCATTTAAGGTTGTTTACATGATGGAAAATGATTAACTTCATAAGTTTCACCAAAGTTTGACCTATGACCTGTGATTTCGAATACAAACTAAGGTATTTACAGTTCAGATTCTTAAAGAAGGACTCGATCCAAGGAAGTGGCAAGTTGAACCAACGAAAACGGAGTTGTAACGAAGAAACTATGACCAAAACAAAATCGGATATCCAAGACTAGTTTAGCCACGAAAATAATTGGAGAAAAATTAAATAAATCACATCTTTTTAAAATAACATGATATTTTATATATATGTACTCATAATTTAATTATATATATTTCAGGATCACCCGTAAACAATACAAGAAGATTAATCATAAGATCCCATGATTGTACGCAACACGTCATTTGACAACACCGGTACTTTATGTACGCAACACGTCATTTGACAACACCGGTACCGTGGGTCAAGATTAATCCCGACCAATACGAATACGATGGGGGTTTTATTTATTTCGATGGGGGTTTTATTTAATTATTAAAACACCTAAAAATGAACCATTAAAATTAAATTACTAACTACGGACTAAGAAGACATAAAAAGTATTATAAGTATATATATGTGAAGATTGTTTAAAATAAAAATATATTGATATATTATACATGGATAGGTTCGTGATATCAACCGGAGACCAAGTCAAAATATATATCTTCAAGGCAAAAGTGAGTATATAGTCCCACTTTTAAACTCTAAGTATTTCGGGATGAGAATACATGTATTTTATGTTTTACGTTATGGACACAAGTAACTGAAAAATATATTCTACGTTGAGTTGTACCACTGGCATACTTCCCTGTAGCTTGGTAACTATTATTTACAGCGGTATTGTAAACGCGAATCCTGTTGATAGATCTATCGGGCCTGACAACCCCAACCGGACTGGACGACCAGTATTCAACGGTTGCACAGTACTTCGTTTCGTAACTACACTTGGTACGGTGTAGTAAGATTTCATAATAAAGGGAATATGCGACGTGATTAAATGTTAAGTATGGTTACCAAGTGCTCAACCACTTAGAATATTTTTATTAAAATGTTTACATATGAAATCTTGTGGTCTATATTTATATCGCTGCCGGCATTAAACCTATATCTCACCAACTTTATGTTGACGTTTTAAACATGTCTATTCTCAGGTGATAACTAAAAGCTTCCGCTGCAACATGTTAAATTTAAGCAAGATCTTGAGTATGCATATTTGTGTCAAAAATAAAACTGCATATCGGAGGATTTGTAATGTAAAATATGTTGGAAATCGTATTGTTATCATCACATGTAAAGTTTGTAAGTCTAAGATTATCGCTAAACGATAATCATCTTTATATTGTCTAAAGCTTGTATTAAAATAAGAGTTATGGTTTGTAATGTAAAATAAATGCAGTTGTTCTTTTAAAAATGTCGCATATAGAGGTCAATACCTCGCAATGAAATCATACGTTATCTAACTCGTTCTTATGGTTAAGGACGGGTTATGACAGATCTTCTTTAGCAAAACATTTCTTCAAATTTGAGACGTGGAAAGTGTTATGTACAGCCGCGAGTTGTTGAGGTAACTCAAGTCGGTAAGCTACTGGTCCGACATGATCAATAATCTTGAATGGTCCAATGTACCTTGGATTTAGTTTCCCCCGTTTACCAAATCGAACAACGCCTTTCCAAGGTGAAACCTTAAGCATGACCATTTCTCCAATTTCAAACTCTATATCTTTTCTTTTACTGTCCGCGTAGCTCTTTTGTCGACTCTGGGCGGTTTTCAATCTTTGTTGAATTTGGATGATTTTCTCGGTAGTTTCTTGTATTATCTCCGGACCTGTAATCTGTCTATCCCCCACTTCACTCCAACAAATCAGAGACCTGCATTTTCTACCATAAAGTGCTTCAAACGGCGCCATCTCAATGCTTGAATGGTAGCTGTTGTTGTAGGAAAATTCTGCTAACGGTAGATGTCAATCCCAACTGTTTTCGAAATCAATAACACAAGCTCGTAGCATGTCTTAAAGCGTTTGTATCGTCCTTTCGCTCTGCCCATCAGTTTGTGGATGATAGGCAGTACTCATGTCTAGACGAGTTCCCAATGCTTGCTGTAATGTCTGCCAGAATCTTGAAATAAATCTGCCATCCCTATCAGAGATAATAGAGATTGGTATTCCATGTCTGGAGACGACTTCCTTCAAATACAGTCGTGGTAACTTCTCCATCTTGTCATCTTCTCTTATTGGCAGGAAGTGTGCTGATTTGGTGAGACGATCAACTATTACCCAAATAGTATCAAAACCACTTGCAGTCCTTGGCAATTTAGTGATGAAATCCATGGTAATGTTTTCCCATTTCCATTTCGGGATTTCAGTTTGTTGTAGTAGAACTGATGGTTTCTGATGTTCAGCTTTGACCTTAGAACACGTCAAACATTCTCCTACGTATTTAGCAACATCGACTTTCATACATGGCCACCAAAAATGTTTCTTAAGATCCTTGTACATCTTCCCCGTTCCAGGATGTATTGAGTATCTGGTTTTATGAGCTTCTCTAAGTACCATTTCTCTCATATCTCCAAATTTTGGTACCCAAATTCTTTCAGCCCTATACCGGGTTCCATCTTCCCGAATATTAAGATGCTTCTCCAATCCTTTGGGTATTTCATCCTTTAAATTTCCCTCTTTTAAAACTCCTTGTTGCGCCTCCTTTATTTGAGTAGTAAGGTTATTGTGAATCATTATATTCATAGATTTTACTCGAATGGGTTCTCTGTCCTTCCTGCTCAAGGCGTCGGCTACCACATTTGCCTTCCCCGGGTGGTAACGAATCTCAAAGTCGTAATCATTCAACAATTCAATCCACCTACGCTGCCTCATATTCAGTTGTTTCTGATTAAATATGTGTTGAAGACTTTTGTGGTCGGTATATATAATACTTTTGACCCCATATAAGTAGTGCCTCCAAGTCTTTAATGCAAAAACAACCGCGCCTAATTCCAAATCATGCGTCGTATAATTTTGTTCGTGAATCTTCAATTGTCTAGACGCATAAGCAATCACCTTCGTTCGTTGCATTAATATACAACCGAGACCTTACTTTGATGCGTCACAATAAATCACAAAATCATCATTCCCTTCAGGCAATGACAATATAGGTGCCGTAGTTAGCTTTTTCTTCAATAACTGAAACGCTTTCTCTTGTTCATCCTTCCATTCAAATTTCTTCCCTTTATGCGTTAATGCAGTCAAGGGTTTTGCTATTCTGGAAAAGTCTTGGATGAACCTTCTGTAGTAACCAGCTAGTCCTAAAAATTGACGTATATGCTTCGGAGTTTTTGAGGTTTCCCACTTTTCAACGGTTTCGATCTTTGCAGGGTCCACCTATATACCTTCTTTGTTCACTATGTGACCGAGGAATTGAACTTCTTCCAACCAAAATGCACACTTTGAAAACTTAGCGTACAGTTTTTCTTTCCTCAATACTTCTAGCACTTTTTTCAAATGTTCTTCGTGCTCTTGATCATTCTTTGAGTAAAAAAGTATGTCATCGATGAAAACAATGACAAATTTGTCAAGATATGGCCCACACACTCGGTTCATAAGGTCTATGAACATAGCTGGTGCGTTAGTCAATCCAAACGGCATAACCATAAACTCGTAATGACCATAACGCTTCCTAAAAGCAGTTTTTGGAATATCATCCTCCTTTAATCGCATTTGATGATATCCAGAACGTAAATCGATCTTTGAATAAACCAACGAGCCTTGTAGTTGATCAAATAAGTCGTCAATTCTCGGCAGTGGATAACGGTTTTTGATGGTAAGTTTGTTCAACTCTTTGTAGTCAATACACAACCTAAATGTACCATCCTTCATCTTGACAAACAAAATAGGAGCTCCCCATGGTGATGTGCTTGGTCGAATGAAACCACGTTCTAATAGTTCTTGCAGTTGGCTTTGCAGTTCTTTCATCTCGCTGGGTGCGAGTCTATAAGGAGCACGAGCTATTGGTTCAGCTCCTGGTACAAGATCTATTTGAAATTCAACAGATCGATGTGGAGATAGTCCCGGTAATTCTTTCGGAAATACATCGGGAAATTCTTTTGCGACGGGAACATCATTGATGCTCTTTTCTTCAGTTTGTACTTTCTCGATGTGTGCTAGAACATCATAGCAACCTTTTCTTATTAGTTTTTGTGCCTTTAAATTACTAATAATATGTAGCTTCATGTTGCCCTTTTCTCCGTACACCATTAAGGGTTCTCCTTCTTCTCGTACAATGCGAATTGCATTTTTATAACATATGATCTCTGCTTTCACCTTCTTCAGCCAGTCCATGCTAAATATTACATCAAAACTCCCTAACTCTACTGGTATCAAATCAATCTTAAATATTTCGCTATCCAGTTTAATTTCTCGATTCCGGCATATATTATCTGATGAAATTAATTTACCATTTGCTAATTCGAGTAAAAATTTACTATCCAACGGCGTCAATGGACAACTTAATTTAGCACAAAAATATCTACTCATATAGCTTCTATCTGTACCCAAATCAAATAAAACGTAAGCAGATTTATTGTCAATAAGAAACGTACCCGTAACAAACTCCGGGTCTTCCTGTGCCTCTGCCGCATTAATATTGAAAACTCTTCCGCGGCCTTGTCCATTCGTGTTCTCCTGGTTCGGGCAATTTCTAATAATGTGGCCCGGTTTTCCACATTTATAACAAACTACATTGGCATAACTTGCTCCGACACTACTTGCTCCACCATTACTCGTTCCGACACCATTTGTTCCTTTCGTTCTGTTAACCCCTGGTCCGTAGACCTCACACTTCGCCGCGCTATGACCATTTCTTTTACACTTGTTGCAAAATTTGGTGCAGAACCCAGAGTGATACTTTTCACACCTTTGGCATAGCTGCTTCTGATTGTTGTTGTTGTTGCGGTTGTTATTGTTATTGGGATGATTGTTGTAGTTGATGTTGTTGTTGTTGTTGTTGGGCCGTTTGTTGTAGTTGCGATTGATGTTGCGATTGTTGGGATAATTGTTGCGATTATTATTGTAATTGCTGTTGTTGTTGTATTGGTGATTCTTATCACCGTTTTCCTCCCACTTTCTTTTGACTTGCTTCACATTGGCCTCTTCAGCCGTCTGTTCTTTAATTCTTTCCTCAATCTGGTTCACTACTTTGTGAGCCATTCTACATGCCTGTTGTATGGAGGCGGGCTCGTGTGAACTTATATCTTCTTGGATTCTTTCCGGTAATCCTTTCACAAATGCGTCGATCTTCTCTTCCTCATCTTCGAACGTTCCCGGACACAATAGGCACAATTCGGTGAATCGTCTTTCGTACGTGGTAATATCAAATCCTTGGGTTCGTAACCCCTTAAGTTCTGTCTTGAGCTTATTGACCTCGGTTCTGGGACGGTACTTCTCGTTCATCAAGTGCTTGAATGCTGACCACGGTAGTGCATACGCATCATCTTGTCCCACTTGCTCTAGATAGGTATTCCACCATGTTAAAGCAGAACCTGTGAAGGTATGCGTAGCGTACTTCACTTTGTCCTCTTCAGTACACTTACTTATGGCAAACACCGATTCAACCTTCTCGGTCCACCATTTCAATCCGATCGGTCCTTCGGTTCTATCAAATTCCAAAGGTTTGCAGGTAGTGAATTCTTTGTAGGTGCATCCTACACGATTTCCTGTATTGCTAGATCCAAGGTTATTGTTGGTATGTAGCGCAGCCTGTACTGCGGCTATGTTTGAAGCTAGAAAAGTACAGAATTCCTCTTCATTCATATTCATGGTGTGTCGAGTAGTCGGTGCCATTTCCTTCAAAATAGTCAAATGGAACAAGTTAATCATACAGAATATTAAGAGTAGCTAATAGTATTTCGTAGCATAATATGAACTCATTTATAAAAGCTTTTTCTTCATATTAGCGTTTTATAAGTTTAAATTCGGGTAGTACCTACCCGTTAAGTTCATACTTAGTAGCTAATATACAATTCAACTACCACAATTCTATATGAAAAACTGATTATAATAATATTTCGCGTTCAAACTTTTATACAATATTTTACAAACTTACAATACCGCTTATTTTACATAAAGTATGAAATATAGCGCACAATAACTTTGATATAAGATAGTTGTGAAGATAATTCTAGCTAGTACACAAGTCGTTCAGCAAAGGCAATAAAGACATGTAATTCATACGTCTAGAAACAAGTCATGCATTCTGGTTTTACTAGGACTACTTCCCATCCTTGGTCTTGCGAAACATAACCGTTATGGCCGTTGATAAGACAGCGTGTTGTAACGTCGTCAAAGGGACGAGGGTTACGTAATATCCAACAGTCCCTTAACAATCTAAAAACCTCATTTCTTACCCCAATTACCGACTCCATCACTTGTGGGAACGTTTTGTTTAATAGTTGTAGCCCGATGTTCTTGTTCTCACTTTGGTGAGAATCGAATATTACTAAGCCGTAAGCATAACATGCTTCTTTATGTTGCATGTTAGCCGCTTTTTCTAAATCACGAAGTCCTATATTCGGATATATTGAGTCAAAATAATTTCTTAACCCGTTGCGTAAAATAGCATTTGGGTTCCCCGCAATATATGCGTCAAAGTAAACACATCGTAACTTATAGATTTCCCAATGTGATATGAAATGTCCCGTTCTTATTGATTAAAAACGTTCCATATTAATTGATTTCGTTGCGAGGTTTTGACCTCTATATGAGACGTTTTTCAAAGACTGCATTCATTTTTAAATCAAACCATAACCTTTATTTCATAGATAAAGGTTTTAAAAAGCTTTACGTAGATTATCAAATAATGATAATCTAAAATATCCTGTTTACACACGACCATTACATAATGGTTTACAATACAAATATGTTACAACAAAATAAGTTTCTTGAATGCAGTTTTTACAAAATATCATACAAGCATGGACTCCAAATCTCGTCCTTATTTAAGTATGCGACAGCGGAAGCTCTTAATAATCACCTGAGAATAAACATGCTTAAAACGTCAACAAAAAATGTTGGTGAGTTATAGGTTTAACCTATATATATCAAATCATAATAATAGACCACAAGATTTCATATTTCAATACACATCCCATACATAGAGATAAAAATCATTCATATGGTGAACACCTGGTAACCGAAATTAACAAGATGCATATATAAGAATATCCCCATCATTCCGGGACACCCTTCGGATATGATATAAATTTCGAAGCACTAAAGCATCCGGTACTTTGGATGGGGTTTGTTAGGCCCAATAGATCTATCTTTAGGATTCGCGTCAATTAGGGTGTCTGTTCCCTAATTCTTAGATTACCAGACTTAATAGAAAGGGGCATATTCGATTTCGATAATTCAACCATAGAATGTAGTTTCACGTACTTGTGTCTATTTTTTAAATCATTTATAAAACCTGCATGTATTCTCATCCCAAAATATTAGATTTTAAAAGTGGGACTATAACTCACTTTTACAGATTTTTACTTCGTCGGGAAGTAAGACTTGGCCACTGGTTGATTCACGAACCTATAACAATATATACATATATATCAAAGTATGTTCAAAATATATTTACAACACTTTTAATATATTTTGATGTTTTAAGCTTATTAAGTCAGCTGTCCTCGTTAGTAACCTACAACTAGATGTCCACAGTTAGATGTACAGAAATAAATCGATAAATATTATCTTGAATCAATCCACGACCCAGTGTATACGTATCTCAGTATTGATCACAACTCAAACTATATATATTTTGGAATCAACCTCAACCCTGTATAGCTAACTCCAACATTCACATATAGAGTGTCTATGGTTGTTCCGAAATATATATAGATGTGTCGACATGATAGGTCGAAACATTGTATACGTGTCTATGGTATCTCAAGATTACATAATATACAATACAAGTTGATTAAGTTATGGTTGGAATAGATTTGTTACCAATTTTCACGTAGCTAAAATGAGAAAAATTATCCAATCTTGTTTTACCCATAACTTCTTCATTTTAAATCCGTTTTGAGTGAATCAAATTGCTATGGTTTCATATTGAACTCTATTTTATGAATATAAACAGAAAAAGTATAGGTTTATAGTCAGAATTCGATTTCTAACCTGAATTCAATTATTTTTATAGATAGATATTTAAGATCTGGAGATCTGCAAATACTTGACCTCTTCAGATGGCCCCCGATTCCGATCAACAACGTAATAACAAATCCCTTTCAACCTTTTTCATCACCAATTTCCCCCACCACTTTACCTCTTCAGACCTTCGTGAGCTGTTTTCATGTTTTGGAGCGATTGCAGATGTATACATCGCAAGGAAATTATCAAAATTGAATAAACGATTTGCCTTCATTCGTTTCCACTCTCTAGCATCGAATCGTAACCTAGACAAAGAGGCTGCGTCGATTTGGGTAAGCAATTTCCATGTCTTTGTCTCTCGTGCACGTTTTGACAGGTCTTCCAATTTTAAACCTAATCGTACACAAGCTACTCCTGTTAACCCCACGCTTGCAAACCACAATTCCAGTCGTGTAAATCGTGTTAATCCACCTCCCATTAACTCTTATGCATCTGCCATTATTGGCAATCGTTTGGATGCTCAGATTCACACACCTCTGAAACGGATCTCTATTGTTGATGAGGAATGTCTTCAATTGGAAAACTCTGATATGATCCTTTTGGGTAGAGCAAAAACACCAACCCAAATCCCTTATCTCAATCGAATTTGGTTGGATGAAGGTTTTGACTACCTTTCTGTCCGCTACATTGGTGGGGATTGGGTTTGGATTGAATTCCCTAACATCGAATCCGTTTGGAACTTTAAGAAATGCCTTGCAATACATAACACCCTTGCTGATATTTTGCCTTACTCTGAAACTTTTTCTGTTAAGGAGCGTGCAATTTGGATCGAAATATCAGGTTTACCGATTCGTGCGTGGACTGCACAGGCTTTTAAGAAAATTGCCTTTCGTTTTGGAAGAGTCCTCTTTCAAGATACTGACATCAATGATAAAAAAGGAGCAGGAAAAGTTTGTTTTCTATCCACAAACTTGAACCTTATTCACGAGAAGACTTTGGTCCCGGTTGCAGATAAAGAATATTCTGTACTTGTGAAAGAAGTAGCTGACTGGAATCCGACTATTTTGAAGGCACAAGTAGATTCGAATGAAGAAAAATCTGATGATGAGGACCATCAGAACTTTAAAGTTCTCTCTGATGATTCTAGTAGCGACGATATAGAGGAAGGTGAATACGTCAATGATTCTTTTGATTTGTTGGGGCAACCACACACATTTCAGTCCATTCCCAAAGTGCAACCTCAAGGCGAGCAGGATTTCAATCAGTCTGTTGCCAACTCTCCTAATATCGGCTTTAATAATTCTGGTATCAATGAAAAAAAGGAACAACCTGTTCCCGAGGAATGTAATTCTCAGCCTCAAGACGGTAGTAGCTTATCCAAAGCACCTGGTTTTAGTGGAACGAAACAAAATAATGGGAACCCAGTTTTATCAACCGAATCAACGGGAAATAAAAAGTCTCCTTCGGTCAACGTGGACGAAGTGCTCTGTGAAAAATTAGATAACTATATCACTTTTGGGAATTCCTTAGGCTATGACATGAAAGGTTGTCAAAGAGATCTCAAGAAACTGCTTGCTAGTTTGGGTGCTCATAACTCTGTTTAATGAATACGTTGTCAATTAATCTTGGTGGAGGGGTGAGATCATTAAACAAACAAAAATGGGTGAGAAGTCTTTGCATAGATCATGGTATTGTCGTTTTGGGTATTCAAGAAACGAAACTTACTCAACTTGATATTTTTGTCGTTAAATAGCTTTGGGGTAACTCCCTTTTTGAGGTGGCTTCTTCTAGTGCCCGTGGTCGTTCAGGTGGTATTTTAACCATTTGGGACCCTACTAGTTTTGTGAAGAAAAGGATTCTTTCTTTCGATAATTTCCTGATCGTTGAAGGTTTTAGAAAAGGTTTTCAAACTCCCTGTTTTCTTATTAACATTTATGCTCCTCAACAAAGACCTAAGAAGATTCTTTTGTGGTCCTATTTATCTTCGTTTATGGCTAATAATATTGGTGAATTCTTACTTTTTGGTGACTTCAATGCTGTTCGGGCTCCTCATGAACGAGATGGATCTTCCTTTTGTCACCTAACTGCAGGCGACCTCAATGGCTTTATTCTTAACACTAGCTTAGTGGATATTCCTTTAAGCGGGCGTAAGTTTACTCGTTCCAATAAATTTTGCAACAATAGAGCTCGGTTGGATCGGTTCTTAATGTCTTCTGACTGCTTTAATGATTGGCCTTCAATGGTTGGTAGAATCCTGCCTAACTTGTGGTCGGACCATTGCCCGATTATTCTAACTGTCGACAAGTCTGACTTTGGCCCGATCCCCTTCAAGATCTTTAATTCTTGGTTTTGCATTGACGGTTTTGACCAAATTGTTGTTGCTGCTTGCGATGAATTCGATGCTTCATATGCATGTTGCGACGTAAATTCTTTTGTTTACTTTAAAGACAAGTTGAAATTTCTTAAAGGTAAGCTGAAGGTGTGGCATAAGTCGAAAAAAGATGTGAATTTTGTTGATCGATCTAATTTGCTTACCCTTATTGATAATATTGATTGTGAGCTTGATAATGGAGGTGATTCCGCTACTCTTTTCCCTAGTCGTATTGAGGCCTTAAACAATCTTTTACGCATCAACAAACTTGATGTGATGGATGTAGCTCAGAAGAACAAGAAACAATGGATTCAGTTTGGCGACGAAAATTCGGCTTTCTTCCATTCTTCTATTAAGAGGAAGAGAAAAAAGCTTGCTGTTCTTGGCATCATGTATAACGGAGTTTGGGAGGCTGACCCGTTGGCTGTGAAAGGCGCTTTTCTTGACTGTTTTAAAGAGAAATTTATGCGCGTAGATTGTGTTAAAATCATTAGTCCAAGTTCTCACCTTTTGAAGCTGACTCCTGCTACTGCCGATACTATTGAACAACCTTTTTCAGCTTTTGAAATTAAGCGTGGTGTTTGGGACTGTGGAGATGATAAGGCTCCTGGCCCGGATGGTTTCTCGTTTCGCTTTATTAAACATTTTTGGTCTGTTCTGGAGCCTAATATTACTGATTTCGTTGAAAACTTTTATGCATCAGGTCACTTTCCAAAAGGTTGCAACTCATCCTTTTTCACCATGATCCCGAAGGTTGATAATCCGTTGTTTGTCAAAGACTATCGCCCGATTAGCTTGATTGGCATTCAATATAAGATCCTAGCGAAGATTCTTGCTAATCGTCTTGCTGGGGTCATCGATTATATCATTAGTCCAGAGCAAACTGGTTTTATTAAGGGACGTTAAATTCTTGATGGACCTTTAATTATTAACGAAGTCATAGACTGGTGCAAACGTCGCAAGAAAAAGGCCATGATTCTCAAGGTGGATTTTGAAAAAGCCTTCGACTCAATAAGTTGGGATTTTATTTTTTCGATGCTTTCTTTCCTGGGATTCGGTAAGAGATGGATTATGTGGATCAAAGGATGCCTCACCTCCTCTTGTGCTTCCATTCTGGTTAACGGTTCTCCTTCTGAGGAATTTCGTATCGGTCGTGGATTGAGGCAAGGAGATCCCCTGTCTCCGTTTCTTTTTATTATTGGTATGGAAGGGCTTCATGCGGCTATCCAAGATGCCATGGACGCAAGCTTGTTTGCGGGTATTCGTATTGGCAATCGTAACACCTCCTGTCTCCTTTCACATTGTTTTTTTGCAGATGATGCTCTTTTCGTGGGAGAATGGAATGACGATAACATATGCAACTTGATAACCTTGCTCGAGTGCTTCTATACTGTTTCTGGCTTACGTATAAATATTCATAAGTCAAACTTGTTAGGGATTGGCATTCCTCAAGATGAAGTGTTTCGTGTGGCTTCTCTTATTGGGTGTGCTCATTCTCCTCTCCCTTTTAAGTACTTAGGCTTTCCTGTGGGTGCTAACATGAGTCGTATTGACAATTGGTCCCCGGTTCTTGATAAAGTCGAGAAAAGACTTGCATCGTGGAAGGTTAATCTATTATCTTATGGCGGTAGACTTACCTTGGTGAAGTCGGTTCTTGGCACTCTTGGTACATATTTTTTTTCGATCTTTAAAGCCCCAAAGAGTGTTATTAATCGCCTTGAATCTATTCGTGCAAATTTCTTTTGGGGTGGTAATCCGGGCGATAGAAAGATTCATTGGGTCAAGTGGGATGACATTTTGAAAGAAAAAGATAAGGGCGGTCTTGGTGTGATTAGCATGGAATCTCTCAACAATTCTCTTCTTTATAAATGGAGGTGGCGTTATGTCCATAACAAGAACCAAATTTCGGTCAAAATTATTCAAGCTATTCATGGTGTTCAACCGGATGGCCTTTACCCTTGCATCACGCGTGCTCCTGCTACTTGTTGGGGCAAAATTAACAGTTGTCTTTTATCTTTGCACTCTTTGCAGGTTATTCACCCTTCAATCTTGTCCATTCATGTTGGAAATGGTCTTCATACTAGATTCTGGATGGATAGATGGTGTCATGATTCCACTCTTGGTGCTCTTTTCCCACGTCTTTTCTACCTTGACGTGAATAGGGAATGCTTGGTTTCTGATAGATGACAGAACCTTAATTGGGTTTGGCAATGGCGAAGAGGTGTTCGTGGTGGGGCAGAAGCTGATCAACTCACTTCTCTTTGCAACTTATTGGAGAATGTTTCATGTACGGATAAGGTGGACAAGTGGGTTTGGTCTCTTACTTCTGATAATGTGTTTTCGGTTAGCTCTCTTCGGCATATTTTAGATAGCTCTATGGACGTCTCCCGACACACGTACTGGAATAAAGTGATCCCTTCTAAAGTCCTTATTTTTTATTGGCGCCTTTTGCTTAATAGATTGCCCCATAAGAAGAATTTGCAGGCCCGAAATGTGTATTGTTCTACTTTCTCGTGCTCTGATTGCGGATTTTTCTTGGAGGATTCGAACCATATTTTCTTCCATTGTCAGTCTGCTTCTCAAGTGTGGAGTTTTGTTGCTTCATGGACCGGTATTTCCCTGCCTAGGTGGTCAAATGGGTTGGAGCTTTGGAATTGGCTAGCTTCGGCCTCCCCAGACCCAAAAGTTACGCTTGTTTTACACTGCATCTGCATCGCATCTCTCTGGTCTATTTGGAGGCTCAGGAACGATATTGTCTTCAGCTCCGGTTTGTTCAAGAAGAGCCATCTTTTAGACTACATTGTTGTTAATGCTTTTGATTGGTTATCCTCTAGATCTAAGTTATTTAAGATCGATTGGAATGTTTGGCTTCAATTTCCTTTGAACATTTTGTAATTTTTTCCTAGCTTCTTGCTAGCTTAATTTAATTCTGCCGTTCTAAAAAAAGAAAAAGAAAAATAAGTTACAAGTCGTTTTTGTAAAGGTAGTCATTTCAGTCGAAAGAACGACGTCTAGATGACCATTTTAGAAAACATACTTCCACTTTGAGTTTAACCATAATTTTTGGATATAGTTTCATGTTCATAATAAAAATCATTTTCTCAGAATAACAACTTTTAAATCAAAGTTTATCATAGTTTTTAATTAACTAACCCAAAACAGCCCGCGGTGTTACTACGACGGCGTAAATCCGGTTTTATGGTGTTTTTCGTGTTTCCAGGTTTTAAATCATTAAGTTAACATATCATATAGATATAGAACATGTGTTTAGTTGATTTTAAAAGTCAAGTTAGAAGGATTAACTTTTGTTTGCGAACAAGTTTAGAATTAACTAAACTATGTTCTAGTGATTACAAGTTTAAACCTTCGAATAAGATAACTTTATATGTATGAATCGGATGATGTTATGAACATCATTACTACCTTAAGTTCCTTGGATAAACCTACTGGAAAAGAGAAAAATGGATCTAGCTTCAACGGATCCTTGGATGGCTCGAAGTTCTTGAAGCAGAATCATGACACGAAAACAAGTTCAAGTAAGATCATCACTTGAAATAAGATTGTTATTGTTATAGAAATTGAACCAAAGTTTGAATATGATTATTACCTTGTATTAGAATGATAACCTACTGTAAGAAACAAAGATTTCTTGAGGTTGGATGATCACCTTACAAGATTGGAAGTGAGCTAGCAAACTTGAAAGTATTCTTGATTTTATGTAACTAGAACTTGTAGAATTTATGAAGAACACTTAGAACTTGAAGATAGAACTTGAGAGAGATCAATTAGATGAAGAAAATTGAAGAATGAAAGTGTTTGTAGGTGTTTTTGGTCGTTGGTGTATGGATTAGATATAAAGCATATGTAATTTTGTTTTCATGTAAATAAGTCATGAATGATTACTCATATTTTTGTAATTTTATGAGATATTTCATGCTAGTTGCCAAATGATGGTTCCCACATGTGTTAGGTGACTCACATGGGCTGCTAAGATCTGATCATTGGAGTGTATATACCAATAGTACATACATCTAAAAGCTGTGTATTGTACGAGTACGAATACGGGTGCATACGAGTAGAATTGTTGATGAAACTGAACGAGGATGTAATTGTAAGCATTTTTGTTAAGTAGAAGTATTTTGATAAGTGTATTGAAGTCTTTCAAAAGTGTATAAATACATATTAAAACACTACATGTATATACATTTTAACTGAGTCGTTAAGTCATCGTTAGTCGTTACATGTAAGTGTTGTTTTGAAACCTTTAGGTTAACGATCTTGTTAAATATTGTTAACCCAATGTTTATAATATCAAATGAGATTTTAAATTATTATATTATCATGATATTATCATGTATGAATATCTCTTAATATGATATATATACATTAAATGTCTTTACAACGATAATCGTTACATATATGTCTCGTTTAAAAATCATTAAGTTAGTAGTCTTGTTTTTACATATGTAGTTCATTGTTAATATACTTAATGATATGTTTACTTATCATAGTATCATGTTAACTATATATATATATCCATATATATGTCATCATATAGTTTTTACAAGTTTTAACGTTCGTGAATCACCGGTCAACTTGGGTGGTCAATTGTCTATATGAAACATATTTCAATTAATCAAGTCTTAACAAGTTTGATTACTTAACATGTTGGAAACATTTAATCATGTAAATATCAATCTCAATTAATATATATAAACATGAAAAAGTTCGGGTCACTACAGTACCTACCCGTTAAATAAATTTCATCCCGAAATTTTAAGCTGTTGAAGGTGTTGACGAATCTTCTGGAAATAGATGCGGGTATTTCTTCTTCATCTGATCTTCACGCTCCCAGGTGAACTCGGGTCCTCTACGAGCATTCCATCGAACCTTAACAATTGGTATCTTGTTTTGCTTAAGTCTTTTAACCTCACGATCCATTATTTCGACGGGTTCTTCGATGAATTGAAGTTTTTCGTTGATTTGGATTTCATCTAACGGAATAGTGAGATCTTCTTTAGCAAAACATTTCTTCAAATTCGAGACGTGGAAAGTGTTATGTACAGCCGCGAGTTGTTGAGGTAACTCAAGTCGGTAAGCTACTGGTCCGACACGATCAATAATCTTGAATGGTCCAATATACCTTGGATTTAATTTCCCTCGTTTACCAAATCGAACAACGCCTTTCCAAGGTTCAACTTTAAGCATGACCATCTCTCCAATTTCAAATTCTATATCTTTTCTTTTAATGTCAGCGTAGCTCTTTTGTCGACTTTGGGCGGTTTTCAACCGTTGTTGAATTTGGATGATCTTCTCGGTAGTTTCTTGTATAATCTCCGGACCCGTAATCTGCCTATCCCCTACTTCACTCCAACAAATCGGAGACCTGCACTTTCTACCATAAAGTGCTTCAAACGGCGCCATCTCAATGCTTGAATGGTAGCTGTTGTTGTAGGAAAATTCTGCTAACGGTAGATGTCGATCCCAACTGTTTCCGAAATCAATAACACATGCTCGTAGCATGTCTTCAAGCATTTGTATCGTCCTTTCGCTCTGCCCATCAGTTTGTGGATGATAGGCAGTACTCATGTCTAGACGAGTTCCTAATGCTTGCTGTAATGTCTGCCAGAATCTTGAAATAAATCTGCCATCCCTATCAGAGATAATAGAGATTGGTATTCCATGTCTGGAGACGACTTCCTTCAAATACAGTCGTGCTAACTTCTCCATCTTGTCATCTTCTCTTATTGGTAGGAAGTGTACTGATTTGGTGAGACGATCAACTATTACCCAAATAGTATCAAAACCACTTGCAGTCCTTGGCAATTTAGTGATGAAATCCATGATAATGTTTTCCCATTTCCATTTCGGGATTTCGGGTTGTTGAAGTAGACCTGATGGTTTCTGATGCTCAGCTTTGACCTTAGAACACGTCAAACTTTCTCCTACGTATTTAGCAACATCGGCTTTCATACCCGGCCACCAAAAATGTTTCTTGAGATCCTTGTACATCTTTCCCGTTCCAGGATGTATTGAGTATCTGGTTTTATGAGCTTCTCTAAGTACCATTTCTCTCATATCTCCAAATTTTGGTACCCAAATCCTTTCAGCCCTATACCGGGTTCCGTCTTCCCGAATATTAAGATACTTCTCCGATCCTTTGGGTATTTCATCCTTTAAATTTCCCTCTTTTAAAACTCCTTGTTGCGCCTCCTTTATTTGAGTAGTAAGGTTATTATGAATCATTATATTCATAGATTTTACTCGAATGGGTTCTCTGTCCTTCCTGCTCAAGGCATCGGCTACCACATTTGCCTTCCCCGGGTGGTAACGAATCTCAAAGTCGTAATCATTCAATAATTCAATCCACCTACGCTGCCTCATATTCAGTTGTTTCTGATTAAATATGTGTTGAAGACTTTTGTGGTCGGTATATATAATACTTTTGACCCCATATAAGTAGTGCCTCCAAGTCTTTAATGCAAAAACAACCGCGCCTAATTCCAAATCATGCGTCGTATAATTTTGTTCGTGAATCTTCAATTGTCTAGACGCATAAGCAATCACCTTCGTTCGTTGCATTAATACACAACCGAGACCTTGCTTTGATGCGTCACAATAAATCACAAAATCATCATTCCCTTCAGGCAATGACAATATAGGTGCCGTAGTTAGCTTTTTCTTTAATAACTGAAACGCTTTCTCTTGTTCATCATTCCATTCAAATTTCTTCCCTTTATGCGTTAATGCAGTCAAGGGTTTTGCTATTCTGGAAAAGTCTTGGATGAACCTTCTGTAGTAACCAGCTAGTCCTAAAAACTGGCGTATGTGTTTCGGAGTTTTCGAGGTTTCCCACTTTTCAACAGTTTCTATCTTTGCCGGATCCACCTTAATACCTTCTTTGTTCACTATGTGGCCGAGGAATTGAACTTCTTCCAACCAAAATGCACATTTTGAAAACTTAGCGTACAATTCTTCCTTCCTCAATACTTCTAACACCTTTCTCAAATGTTCACCGTGTTCTTGGTCATTCTTTGAGTAAATAAGTATGTCATCAATGAAAACAATGACAAACTTGTCAAGGTATGGTCCACACACTCGGTTCATAAGGTCCATGAACACCGCTGGTGCATTAGTTAAACCAAACGACATGACCATAAACTCGTAATGACCGTAACGTGTTCTGAAAGCAGTCTTTGGAATATCATCTTCTTTCACCCGCATTTGATGATACCCGGAACGTAAGTCAATCTTTGAATAAACAGACGAGCCTTGTAGTTGATCAAATAAGTCATCGATTCTCGGTAGCGGGTAGCGGTTCTTGATGGTAAGTTTGTTCAACTCTCGGTAGTCGATACACAACCTGAATGTACCATCTTTCTTCTTGACAAACAAAACAGGAGCTCCCCACGGTGATGTGCTTGGTCGAATGAAACCACGCTCTAAAAGTTTTTGTAATATGCTTTGCAGTTCTTTCATCTCGCTGGGTGCGAGTCTGTAAGGAGCACAAGCTATTGGTGTAGCTCCTGGTACAAGATCTATTTGAAATTCAACGGATCGATGTGGGGGTAATCCCGGTAATTCATTCGGAAATACATCGGGAAATTCTTTTGCAATGGGAACATCATTGATGCTCTTTTCTTCAGTTTGTACTTTCTCGACGTGTGCTAGAACAGCATAGCAACCTTTTCTTATTAGTTTTTGTGCCTTCAAATTACTAATAAGATGTAGCTTCGTGTTGCCCTTTTCTCCGTACACCATTAAGGGTTTTCCTTTTTCTCGTATAATGTGAATTGCATTTTTGTAACAAACGATCTCTGCTTTCACTTCTTTCAACCAGTCCATACCGATTATCACATCAAAACTCCCTAACTCTACTGGTATCAAATCAATCTTAAATGTTTCGCTAACCAGTTTAATTTCTCGATTCCGACATATATTATCTGCTGAAATTAATTTACCACTTGCTAATTCGAGTAAAAATTTATCATCCAAAGGTGTCAATGGACAACTTAATTTAGCACAAAAATCTCTACTCATATAGCTTCTATCCGCACCCGAATCAAATAAAACGTAAGCAGATTTATTATCAATAAGAAACGTACCCGTAACAAGCTCCGGGTCTTCCTGTGCCTCTACCGCATTAATATTGAAAACTCTTCCGCGGCCTTGTCCATTCGTGTTCTCCTGGTTCGGGCAATTTCTAATAATGTGGCCCGGTTTTCCACATTTATAACAAACTACATTGGCATAACTTGCTCCGACACTACTTGCTCCGCCATTACTCGTTGCGACACCATTTGTTCCTTTCGTTCTATTAACCCCTGGTCCGTAGACCTCACACTTCGCCGCGCTATGACCATTTCTTCTACACTTGTTGCAAAATTTGGTGCAGAATCCCGAGTGATACTTTTCACACCTTTGGCATAGCTGCTTCTGATTGTTGTTGTTGTTGCGGTTATTATTGTTGTTGGGATGATTGTTGTAGTTGCTGTTGTTGTTGTTGTTGTTGTTGTTGGGCCGTTTGTTGTAGTTGCGATTGATGTTGCGATTGTTGGGATAATTCTTGCGATTATTGTTGTAATTGCTGTTGTTGTTGTATTGGTGATTCTTATCACCGTTTTCCTCCCACTTTCTTTTGACTTGCTTCACATTGGCCTCTTCAGCAGTCTGTTCTTTAATTCTTTCTTCAATCTGGTTCACTAATTTGTGAGCCATTCTACATGCCTGTTGTATGGAGGCGGGCTCGTGTGAACTTATATCTTCTTGGATTCTTTCCGGTAATCCTTTCACAAACGCGTCGATCTTCTCTTCCTCATCTTCGAACGCTCCCGGACACAATAGGCACAATTCTGTGAATCGTCTTTCGTACGTGGTAATATCAAATCCTTGGGTTCGTAACCCTCTAAGTTCTGTCTTGAGCTTATTGATCTCGGTTCTGGGACGGTACTTCTCGTTCATCAAGTGCTTGAATGCTGACCACGGTAGTGTGTACGCATCATCTTGTCCCACTTGTTCTAGATAGGTATTCCACCATGTTAACGCAGAACATGTGAAGGTATGCGTAGCGTACTTCACTTTGTCCTCTTCAGTACACTTACTTATGGCAAACACCGATTCGACCTTCTCGGTCCACCGTTTCAATCCGATCGGTTCTTCGGTTCCATCAAATTCCAAAGGTTTGCAGGCAGTGAATTCTTTGTAGGTGCATCCTACACGATTTCCTGTACTGCTAGATCCAAGGTTATTGTTGGTATGTAGCGCAGCCTGTACTGCGGCTATGTTTGAAGCTAGAAAAGTACGGAATTCGTCTTCATTCATATTCACGGTGTGTCGAGTAGTCGGTGCCATTTCCTTCAAAATAGTCAAATGGAACAAGTTAATCATACAGAATATTAAGAGTAGTTAATAGTATTTCGTAGCATAATATGAACTCATTTATAAAAGCTTTTTCTTCATATTAGCGTTTTATAAGTTTAAATTCGGGTAGTACCTACCCGTTAAGTTCATACTTAGTAGCTAATATACAATTCAACTACTACAATTCTATATGAAAAACTGATTATAATAATATTTCGCGTTCAAACTTTTATACAATATTTTACAAACATACAATACCGCTTATTTTACATAAAGCATGAAATATAGCACACAATAACTTTGATACAAGATAGTTGTGAAGATAATTCTAGCTAGTACACAAGTCGTTCAGCAAAGGCAATAAAGACACGTAATTCATATGTCCAGAAACAAGTCATGCATTCTGGTTTTACTAGGACTACTTCCCATCCTTGGTCTTGTGGAACATAACTGTTATGGACGTTGATAAGACAGCGTGTTGTAACGTCGTCAAAGGGACGAGGGTTACGTAATGACCAACAGTCTCGTAATAACCTAAAAACCTCATTTCTTACCCCAATTACCGACTCCGTCACTTGTGGGAACGTTTTGTTTAATAGTTGTAGCCCGATGTTCTTGTTCTCACTTTGGTGAGAAGCGAACATTACTAATCCGTAAGCATAACATGCTTCTTTATGTTGCATGTTAGCCGCTTTTTCTAAATCACGATGTCCAATATTCGGATATATTGAGTCAAAATAATTTCTTAACCCATTGCGTAAAATAGCATTTGGGTTCCCCGCAATATATGCGTCAAAGTAAACACATCGTAACTTATGGATTTCCCAATGTGATATCCCCCATCTTCCGAACGAAAGCCTTTTATAAACCAAGGCATTCTTGGAACGTTCTTCGAATGTCTTACAAACTTATCTCGCCTTAAATAGTTGTGCCGAAGAATTCTGACCGACTCTAGACAAGATTTCATCAATCATGTCTCCGGGTAGGTCTCTTAAAATATTGGGTTGTCTATCCATTTTGTATTTTTATACTGTAAAATAGACAAGAGTTAGATTCATAAAAAAAAAATACTTATTAATACAAGCAATTTTTACATATATCATAAAGCATAAGCACACTATATTACATATATTACACCACACGAATACAACTATCTTATTCCGACTCGCTTGTTTCTTCTTCTTCCTCATTTTTGGTTCGTTTTGCCAAGTTTCTAGGGATATATGATGTTCCCCTAATACGAGCCGTCGTTTTCCACATTGGTTTAGAAAAACCTGGTGGTTTAGAGGTTCCCGGGTCATTGTTACAACTTAAGGACTTCGGGGGTTGACGATACATATAAAGTTCATCGGGGTTGGAATTAGATCTCTCTATTTTTATGCCCTTTCCCTTATTATTTTCTTTTACCTTTTTAAATTCAGTTGGGGTAATTTCTATAACATCATCGGAATTCTCGTCGGAATCCGATTCATCGGAGAATTGGTAATCCTCCCAATATTTTGCTTCCTTGGCGGAAACACCATTGACCATAATTAACCTTGGTCGGTTGGTTGAGGATTTTCTTTTACTTAACCGTTTTATTATTTCCCCCACCGGTTCTATTTCTTCATCCGGTTCCGATTCTTCTTCCGGTTCCGACTCTTCTTCCGGTTCCGACTCTTCTTCCGGTTCCTCTTCGGGAACTTGTGAATCAGTCCACGAATCATTCCAATTTACATTTGACTCTTCATTATTATTAGGTGAGTCAATGGGACTTGTTCTAGAGGTAGACATCTATCACATAATATCAAACGCGTTAAGAGATTAATATATCACATAATATTCACATGTTAAAAATATATAGTTTCCAACAAAATTTGTTAAGCAATCATTTTTCAAGTAAACACGGTCGAAGTCCAGACTCACTAATGCATCCTAACAAACTCGATAAGACACACTAATGCAAAATTCTGGTTCTCTAAGACCAACGCTCTGATACCAACTGAAATGTCCCGTTCTTATTGATTAAAAACGTTCCATATTAATTGATTTCGTTGCGAGGTTTTGACCTCTATATGAGACGTTTTTCAAAGACTGCATTCATTTTTAAAACAAACCATAACCTTTATTTCATAGATAAAGGTTTTAAAAGCTTTACGTAGATTATCAAATAATGATAATCTAAAATATCCTGTTTACACACGACCATTACATAATGGTTTACAATACAAATATGTTACAACAAAATAAGTTTCTTGAATGCAGTTTTTACACAATATCATACAAGCATGGACTCCAAATCTCGTCCTTATTTAAGTATGCGATAGCGGAAGCTCTTAATAATCACCTGAGAATAAACATGCTTAAAACGTCAACAAAAAATGTTGGTGAGTTATAGGTTTAACCTATATATATCAAATCATAATAATAGACCACAAGATTTCATATTTCAATACACATCCCATACATAGAGATAAAAATCATTCATATGGTGAACACCTGGTAACCGACATTAACAAGATGCATTTATAAGAATATCCCCATCATTCCGGGACACCCTTCGGATATGATATAAATTTCGAAGCACTAAAGCATCCGGTACTTTGGATGGGGTTTGTTAGGCCCAATAGATCTATCTTTAGGATTCGCGTCAATTAGGGTGTCTGTTCCCTAATTCTTAGATTACCAGACTTAATAAAAAGGGGCATATTCGATTTCGATAATTCAACCATAGAATGTAGTTTCACGTACTTGTGTCTATTTTGTAAATCATTTATAAAACCTGCATGTATTCTCATCCCAAAATATTAGATTTTAAAAGTGGGACTATAACTCACTTTCACAGATTTTTACTTCGTCGGGAAGTAAGACTTGGCCAATGGTTGATTCACGAACCTATAACAATATATACATATATATCAAAGTATGTTCAAAATATATTTACAACACTTTTAATATATTTTGATGTTTTAAGCTTATTAAGTCAGTTGTCCTCGTTAGTAACCTACAACTAGATGTCCACAGTTAGATGTACAGAAATAAATCGATAAATATTATCTTGAATCAATCCACGACCCAGTGTATACGTATCTCAGTATTGATCACAACTCAAACTATATATTTTTTGGAATCAACCTCAACCCTGTATAGCTAACTCCAACATTCACGTATAGAGTGTCTATGGTTGTTCCGAAATATATATAGATGTGTCGACATGATAGGTCGAAACATTGTATACGTGTCTATGGTATCTCAAGATTACATAATATACAATACAAGTTGATTAAGTTATGGTTGGAATAGATTTGTTACCAATTTTCACGTAGCTAAAATGAGAAAAATTATCCAATCTTGTTTTACCCATAACTTCTTCATTTTAAATCCGTTTTGAGTGAATCAAATTGCTATGGTTTCATATTGAACTCTATTTTATGAATCTAAACAGAAAAAGTATAGGTTTATAGTCGGAAAAATAAGTTACAAGTCGTTTTTGTAAAGGTAGTCAGTTCAGTCGAAAGAACGGCGTCTAGATGACCATTTTAGAAAACATACTTCCACTTTGAGTTTAACCATAATTTTTGGATATAGTTTCATGTTCATAATAAAAATCATTTTCTCAGAATAACAACTTTTAAATCAAAGTTTATCATAGTTTTTAATTAACTAACCCAAAACAGCCCGCTGTGTTACTACGACGGCGTAAATCCGGTTTTACGGTGTTTTTCGTGTTTCCAGGTTTTAAATCATTAAGTTAACATATCATACAGATATAGAACATGTGTTTAGTTGATTTTAAAAGTCAAGTTAGAAGGATTAACTTTTGTTTGCGAACAAGTTTAGAATTAACTAAACTATGTTCTAGTGATTACAAGTTTAAACCTTCGAATAAGATAGCTTTATATGTATGAATTGAATGATGTAATGAACATCATTACTACCTTAAGTTCCTTGGATAAACCTACTGGAAAAGAGAAAAATGGATCTAGCTTCAACGGATCCTTGGATGGCTCGAAGTTCTTGAAGCAGAATCATGACACGAAAACAAGTTCAAGTAAGATCATCACTTGAAATAAGATTGTTATTGTTATAGAAATTGAACCAAAGTTTGAATATGATTATTACCTTGTATTAGAATGATAACCTACTGTAAGAAACAAATATTTCTTGAGGTTGGATGATCACCTTACAAGATTGGAAGTGAGCTAGCAAACTTGAAAGTATTCTTGATTTTATGTAACTAGAACTTGTAGAATTTATGAAGAACACTTAGAACTTGAAGATAGAACTTGAGAGAGATCAATTAGATGAAGAAAATTGAAGAATGAAAGTGTTTGTAGGTGTTTTTGGTCGTTGGTGTATGGATTAGATATAAAGGATATGTAATTTTGTTTTCATGTAAATAAGTCATGAATGATTACTCATATTTTTGTAATTTTATGAGATATTTCATGCTAGTTGCCAAATGATGGTTCCCACATGTGTTAGGTGACTCACATGGGCTGCTAAGAGCTGATCATTGGAGTGTATATACCAATAGTACATACATCTAAAAGCTGTGTATTGTACGAGTACGAATACGGGTGCATACGAGTAGAATTGTTGATGAAACTGAACGAGGATGTAATTGTAAGCATTTTTGTTAAGTAGAAGTATTTTGATAAGTGTATTGAAGTCTTTCAAAAGTGTATAAATACATATTAAAACACTACATGTATATACATTTTAACTGAGTCGTTAAGTCATCGTTAGTCGTTACATGTAAGTGTTGTTTTGAAACCTTTAGGTTAACGATCTTGTTAAATGTTGTTAACCCAATGTTTATAATATCAAATGAGATTTTAAATTATTATATTATCATGATATTATCATGTATGAATATCTCTTAATATGATATATATACATTAAATGTCTTTACAACGATAATCGTTACATATATGTCTCGTTTAAAAATCATTAAGTTACTAGTCTTGTTTTTACATATGTAGTTCATTGTTAATATACTTAATGATATGTTTACTTATCATAGTATCATGTTAACTATATATATATCCATATATATGTCATCATATAGTTTTTACAAGTTTTAACGTTCGTGAATCACCGGTCAACTTGGGTGGTCAATTGTCTATATGAAACATATTTCAATTAATCAAGTCTTAACAAGTTTGATTACTTAACATGTTGGAAACATTTAATCATGTAAATATCAATCTCAATTAATATATATAAACATGAAAAAGTTCGGGTCACTACAGTACCTACCCGTTAAATAAATTTCGTCCCGAAATTTTAAGCTGTTGAAGGTGTTGACGAATCTTCTGGAAATAGATGCGGGTATTTCTTCTTCATCTGATCTTCACGCTCCCAGGTGAACTCGGGTCCTCTACGAGCATTCCATCGAACCTTAACAATTGGTATCTTGTTTTGCTTAAGTCTTTTAACCTCACGATCCATTATTTCGACGGGTTCTTCGATGAATTGAAGTTTTTCGTTGATTTGGATTTCATCTAACGGAATAGTGAGATCTTCTTTAGCAAAACATTTCTTCAAATTCGAGACGTGGAAAGTGTTATGTACAGCCGCGAGTTGTTGAGGTAACTCAAGTCGGTAAGCTACTGGTCCGACACGATCAATAATCTTGAATGGTCCAATATACCTTGGATTTAATTTCCCTCGTTTACCAAATCGAACAACGCATTTCCAAGGTGCAACTTTAAGCATGACCATCTCTCCAATTTCAAATTCTATATCTTTTCTTTTAATGTCAGCGTAGCTCTTTTGTCGACTTTGGGCGGTTTTCAACCGTTGTTGAATTTGGATGATCTTCTCGGTAGTTTCTTGTATAATCTCCGGACCCGTAATCTGCCTATCCCCTACTTCACTCCAACAAATTGGAGACCTGCACTTTCTACCATAAAGTGCTTCAAACGGCGCCATCTCAATGCTTGAATGGTAGCTGTTGTTGTAGGAAAATTCTGCTAACGGTAGATGTCGATCCCAACTGTTTCCGAAATCAATAACACATGCTCGTAGCATGTCTTCAAGCGTTTGTATCGTCCTTTCGCTCTGCCCATCAGTTTGTGGATGATAGGCAGTACTCATGTCTAGACGAGTTCCTAATGCTTGCTGTAATGTCTGCCCGAATCTTGAAATAAATCTGCCATCCCTATCAGAGATAATAGAGATTGGTATTCCATGTCTGGAGACGACTTCCTTCAAATACAGTCGTGCTAACTTCTCCATCTTGTCATCTTCTCTTATTGGTAGGAAGTGTACTGATTTGGTGAGACGATCAACTATTACCCAAATAGTATCAAAACCACTTGCAGTCCTTGGCAATTTAGTGATGAAATCCATGGTAATGTTTTCCCATTTCCATTCCGGGATTTCGGGTTGTTGAAGTAGACATGATGGTTTCTGATGCTCAGCTTTGACCTTAGAACACGTCAAAAATTCTCCTACGTATTTAGCAACATCAGCTTTCATACCCGGCCACCAAAAATGTTTCTTGAGATCCTTGTACATCTTTCCCGTTCCAGGATGTATTGAGTATCTGGTTTTATGAGCTTCTCTAAGTACCATTTCTCTCATATCTCCAAATTTTGGTACCCAAATCCTTTCAGCCCTATACCGGGTTCCGTCTTCCCGAATATTAAGATGCTTCTCCGATCCTTTGGGTATTTCATCCTTTAAATTTCTCTCTTTTAAAACTCCTTGTTGCGCCTCCTTTATTTGAGTAGTAAGGTTATTATGAATCATTATATTCATAGATTTTACTCGAATGGGTTCTCTGTCCTTCCTGCTCAAGGCATCGGCTACCACATTTGCCTTCCCCGGGTAGTAACGAATCTCAAAGTCGTAATCATTCAATAATTCAATCCACCTACGCTGCCTCATATTCAGTTGTTTCTGATTAAATATGTGTTGAAGACTTTTGTGGTCGGTATATATAATACTTTTGACCCCATATAAGTAGTGCCTCCAAGTCTTTAATGCAAAAACAACCGCGCCTAATTCCAAATCATGCGTCGTATAATTTTGTTCGTGAATCTTCAATTGTCTAGACGCATAAGCAATCACCTTCGTTCGTTGCATTAATACACAACCGAGACCTTGCTTTGATGCGTCACAATAAATCACAAAATCATCATTCCCTTCAGGCAATGACAATATAGGTGCCGTAGTTAGCTTTTTCTTCAATAACTGAAACGCTTTCTCTTGTTCATCATTCCATTCAAATTTCTTCCCTTTATGCGTTAATGAAACGCTTTCTCTTGTTCATCATTCCATTCAAATTTCTTCCCTTTACACAAGATATTTATTTATTTAGAGAATGAATATACTTAAACCTTGCTACAACACTTATAGGCAGTGTACCTAATCGTACAGTAGTGTAGTTTTTAGTAAGTCCGGTTCATTCCACAGGGAAAATCTTTAAACAAAGCTTAACGCTATATTAGTTTAAATTTATAAAAATACAAATATATATAAGTAATATTATTATTATAAAGGGGGTTTTTACCGTTTAATGACCGGTTCGTCGATTTTAAAACTTTAGTCGCAGTTAAAACCAAATGTAAAATAATAAATAAATACAAGACTTAATTTAAAGCGTAAAGTAAATAACGATAATGAAATTGCGAATAATAAAAGTGCGATAAAATAAACTTGTGATAATTAAAAAGTACGATAATTAAAAGTGCAATTAAATACAATAACAATAAAAATGCGATAATTAGAAGTGCAATTAAATATAAAATAAAGGAAATTAAATATGAAATAAAAGAATTATGCTTATTTAAACTTCTGTAACCATGATGTTTGACGTGTTGATTTTAGTTTTATGCCCATGGGTTAATTGTCCTTTGTCCTGGATTATTTAATATGTCCGTCTGGTTTTTGTCCATAACAGTCCATCAGTCATAAATATAAAGTGCGAGTGTCTTCGTCAAATTATCCTTATAACCGAAGTTAAATATTCCAACTAATTGGGGACTTAAACTGTAACAAGGTTTTAATACTTTGTTATCAATTATGCCAAGTGTCCTTGTACATAATTTCACCCCTGTTTTAATAATTCTAGTGGTTATTAATCTATTCCCGTGTCCGGTTAAATGAACGATTATTTGTACATATAAATACCCCGCCCATCGTGTCCGATCGAGTGTATATGGTAATTTATAGGGACGCCCAATTGTAAATCTTTATATTAACATTAACAAACTATCATTTAGTTAAACAAATATAAAGCCCATTAATAGCCCATAGTCTAATTTCCACAAGTGTCGTTCTTTTGTCCAAACCCCAATTATGGTACAAAGCCCAATTACCCAATTTTAGTAATTAGCCCAACATCATGATTACTTCGGATTAAATAAGCATAATAATAACTTAGCTACGAGACATTAAATTAAAAAGGTTGAACATAACTTACAATGATTAAAAATAGCGTAGCGTTACACGGACAGAATTTCGACTTAAACCCTTACAACATTCGCTAACATACCCTTATTATTAGGATTAAAATTAAAATTAAAATTAAAATATAAATTATAAATATAAATATTACGTATAGATAGATGGATGGATATATATTGATGATTTTTTTACGATCAGAATGCGCGAGCTTTATAGGCAGTTTCAACATTTGGGGCTCCGCGACTCGCGGCACTTTTCTTCTTCAAACTCTGCGAGTCGTGGAGTTCGTTTTTACAGCTCATTCAGCCTTGGCTCTTTGTTTGCCGACGATTTTAAATAATAATATAATATATATATAATTTTTAAGAATTATTTATATATTATATTATATTCATGTGCATAGTTGACTTGTAATTTTTTGTCCGTTGCGTCGAGCGTTGAGAGTTGACTCTGGTCCCGGTTCCGAATTTTTGAACGTCCTTGCGTACAATTTAATATCTTGTACTTTGCGTTTTGAATTTTATACTCTTGTAATTTCAAGACGTTTCTTATCAATAATTGGAACCTCTTTGATTGTATTTTGTACTTTTGAGCTTTTTGGTTGTTTGCGTCTTCAAATCGTCGAATCTGTCTTTTGTCTTCACCTTTTAATATTTAAACGAATATCACTTGTAAATAGAACAATTGCAACTAAAAGCTTGTCTTTCTTGGGGAATAATGCTATGAAATATATGTTCGTTTTTAGCATTATCAAATATTCCCACACTTGAGCGTTGCTTGTCCTCAAGCAATATCGTCTTGAAATACTAGAATCACTTCTTTATTCTTCACACTTTGTACATCAGTGATTTCTATACGGCGGTATAAACAATGGTAGTAACGATATGGTTTACAGTCCAACATGACTATAAAAATTTAGATCCATTAAGGAAATTGGATCTTTATGAAAACATTTGATCTTTTGAAAATTAAATCTAGTTTTTACCCTAGATAAGTTTTCCGGAATAACCCTTCACCGGTGTTTGCAAAATATTTTTGTGGGTTTGGTGGGTTTCAGATTTGAAAATTTTAGCTCAAAACTTATGGTTTTGTGTCACCCACTTGCTAACCTTGTATTTAGAAAGCAACACGTCCAGTTTACTTGTCCCGTATATTACCTTTCGGTAAACTACCGTCCGGTTGTAAAGGAAAGCGTTGAACAAGCAACTGTGAAGGCAATGTCCCCTGACATGCTTTTAATTATGGTCTATAACGTGTCAGACGCAATTACTATCCTTGGTAGGAGCAATAGTAAAGCTCACCCTTATAATTTGTAGATTTGGCACAAGGTCCTGTCTTTGACCACTATGCAACCACCGTTCTTACGGTTGACACCCGATTTGGTTCAGGTGACCTAATGAATTTCAGGTGAATTCCTAGGATTTTACGTTCAATGGTAATGAACGCATTGAAAATGGGTTTTTAGAAAACAAATTGGTTTGTAATTTTGATCAAAATATTTTCTCGTTCAGGCTCGAGTTTAGATATCATTGAATTCCATGAGTTTGTAATTCTCAATCTTTAAGGTCAATCTCAAGGATTGAGTAATATCAGGCTTAAAAGCTGATTTTTGATCTTTTAAGGAGATTATCCTTTCTGGGGATCTGATTCATTAGTCTTATCCAGCTAATTTGCATGGTGCCCCCCCATTGTACGAGATAAATCCTTCTCATGGTTAGGATAAATCTGACCACTTGGCGACCCTGTTTAATGCTGAGGTCCGTGGATTTCCTGCTGATTTTAGTGATGACTTTTCTAGGTTTTTCGTCAACCTACAGTTGGTCTGGACGACAACTTCCTGACCTAAATCAAGAAGCGCATTTCTTTTTCGGAAGACTTTACTTCCTTTTAATGATGGAATTGATTCATCGTGTAGATCCATCTCTTCTTTTCTTTCATCGGGTAAAACAGTTTAGTTTAGTCCAAAGCAAAAGTATTTTCAGTTATTTGTACAAAAATATGTGACATATGTTTTGAATAACTTGGAGAATTTTCCCACACTTGGCTTTTATTTTCCTTTTTATTGTCCTCTATTCCATTTTAAATGAATTTTAACATTTTGGTTTGTTTCTCAATTTATGTCCTTTCCGAGGTAACAATAATTTCGGTGTTAAAACCTAGTTTTATCATTCATAAATATGTATAAACATGATTTTGAGTTCATTTAATTAAAAATTTTGAAAATTTTTACTAGAATTGGGTAGTCAGTATATAAGACTAGGGCTGTTCTTTATTATCAGAGAGCACTAGATTCTAATACAACTACTACTTTACTAGTATTTCTAATGGTAACCAAGTGTATAAAGTAAAAATTTTAAAATCCGAAAGAATTTAACCCCTTCCCACACTTAAGATCTTGCAATGCCCTCATTTGCAAGAAATCAGTAACAATTTAAATTATTGAGGGTGATTTGTGTGAAAATGATTAAATTTTACCAAAGTTTCCAAACATATTTGTGTTTGTTTGCTGAATGATAAATGGTGCACATCATTTGTTCATTCCGTCTTGTTGTTATTTCACATATATTTTGCATCTTGTCGTCAAAATTAGTTGCTTTTGCTGAACTTAATGCCAGTCTTTGAAAATGCGTTGTTTTACCCTGTTGTGTACATAAGATAAACTGCATACATATATACATATTTTTGAAGTTTGGTATATTACCCCACATTCAAAAATTATTAAAAGCTAAGAATAAAAGTTAGAAAATTATAAAAACTATTACAATATTAAATAAGTATTAAATGTATCAACATTACAAATTACAAAATAAATAAAACTAAGTAGACTAGGGATGATACTGATACCAGTAGGGGTTCCATGCATAACCATAGGTGCTATAAAATGCTTCGGCTGGGTTATACGTAGGATACGGTGGTTGAATCTCTATAGACCAGGGAGGGAATATGGGCGATGGAGTAGGAATATAGTTTCTACCTATATGTTGGCAATAAGCTATGATTTGGTTTTGATGAACTTGCCAATCTTCAAATGCTCTATGTCTAGCATTTTCGTACTCCTGTGAAGCTATAAACCTTTGCATTTCTTGCATTTCATTTCCCCCTCCTACATTACCTTGATGTTGGTTTCTCTCAACCTGTGGATGTCTACCATGGTATTGTACTGCGGCGTTATTTCGCCTCTTCAAAACTTTCGCACCATGGTATACATTTAAACCTATTGTATCGCGGGGTTCTGGTTCTTCGACTACTAATCCCCCCCGACTTATATCCACACCGAGATATTCAGCAATCAAAGTAATAAATATACCACCTCCTATTATGCTATGCGGTCTCATCCCCCTAACCATAGCTGATAAATAATAACCCACACAATAAGGTATACTTACAGCGCTTTGTGGGTCTCGAATACACATATGGTAAAACAAATCCTGTTCATTTACCTTTTCCTTGTTCTTACCTCTTTGTGTAATCGAATTAGCTAAAAACCTATGAATTACTCTTAATTCAGCTCTATCTATATCCAAATAAGAGTAATTTCCCCCTTTGAATCGGTGATGGCTTGTCATTTGACTCCATACACCATGTGTATCAAAATTTTCATCTATCTTTCTACCATTTAGTATCAACCCTCTACAATCGGCAGATGCTAACTCCTCAGGCGTATATATACGTAAAGCCTGAGCCATGTCTAGTAAAGACATGTGGCGCATCGAACCTCCTAACAAAAATCTAATAAAAGATCGATCGGTTAAACTAGCTACCCGATCATTTAATTCTATACTACACAACAATTCTTCACACCATACTTTATATACTACCCAGTCGTTAAAAGTAGAATTACCATACCTCTGTGCAAGTAATTCCCTAATTGGCCCGGCCAATTCTACAGCTTCTAATGGTCCCCATTCTATGACCCTAGGTACCTCAACAACTTTAGAATGAAGAGTATGCAAACCCCTTTGGTATTTTGAATAATCTATCCAAAGTCTGTCAAATCTCAGGTTCGGGTGCAAATCTTCCAAGTGCATATCAGAAAATGTCATGACTGGATGTGGTATATCTTGTTTGTAGTAGTTATCCACCTCCTGTTGTTTCGCATTCTCAGCAGGAGCATTGCGAGCTTGGGATGAAGATTCACTCCTTTCAGTCTGCAAAACACATCAAACACAATTTTTATGCATCCAAATATGCATTAGTGTCAGCAAAATCATCAATCAAAATAATTACAATGACATGATCAATTTATATCAAACTTAAGCTCATTTTCATATTTTCATCAAATCTACACTTTTTCAAATAAGCATATACGAAAATGTTTGCCAAGTTCATAAGCATTCAACTCAAATAACATGTCAAAATAATCATTACTAGCAATTAAACAAGTTTCAAATGGCATTATCTCTCAAAAATAAAGTTCATGAATTTTAGACTTGAAAAAGTCCACTTTAATTCTCAAAATCATGTTTAGGCTCAAAGTTTGGATCATTTAACTACCTAAACATGTTACACTACTTAATTTAGCAACAATTCATGACAAAAATCGGCCATAACCTGTTTATATCAAAAAGTCCCAAATTGCTCAAGAACACAAACCCTAGATTACTCAAAATTTGAAGTTTAAGGCTTCTAATCATGTTAAATAGCATCAATCTAGGTTATACAAGCATAATACATAAGCAATTTAAGCATAATTACACTAAAAAGCATCAAAATCGAATTGGGTATAAAATTGCTCAAGAACACTAATTTTCGGATTAAATGGTGTTTAGGTGTAGAAATTTACCATTTTTCTTGAGTAATTCCTTGATAGCATCCTTCTCAACATTATTTTAGTAAAAGATTTGATGATTAATGGTGAAAAAATTCGATTTTTGTGTGATATTTTCGGGTTTTTTCGCAGTATGTTTTGTGGGTGTTGTGTGAACTGAGCTGTTCCAGCTCCTTTATTTTTTTCTGTAATTCGGTCCCTCCGCGAGTCGCGGTGTTTTTCCCTTTCAAACTCCGCGAGTCGCGGAGTTTGTATTTTTTTTTTTTTAAACAAACCTTAACTTGTAAAACAAATATAAAATAAATTTAAAATTTTGTTTTCCTTTGTTTTAGGACGAGGTCGTTTCGGATCGATGTCCTAGTCCGTCCTTTGACAAAATTTTAAAATTTGTCTTTTTTAAGCGATTGTTTTAAAAGCTTAGATTTTTTTTTTTTAGTTTTTTAATGTTTTTAGCATACTTTAATTCAATAAGATTAAAAATAATGATAATAAAAGTTCTCGTCCCTCCCTCGGGTAAAGCAATTTCGGTTCAACGACCTAGTCTTCAACTTACGACGAATTTTAAAAATCATATTTTTAACTTAATGAGATAAAGTAAATTTTTGTTTTTAAATTCACACAACTTAAATATAAAATTCAAAATTAATATTAAAAATTCACACCAAACTTAAAATTTGAAATGCATAAAATTAAAAATTCATATTTTAAAAATTAAAAATTCACACCAAACTTAATTTAAAAATTCATATTATAAATTCACACCAAACTTATATTAATTTTTCAAATATTTACAATTTTAAATATATTGATTTTACAAAGTTTACAATATTAATTTAAGATTTATATATTAATTTTAAAAACATGGTAAAAATAAAATTAAAAATCTTTTTGGCTTTTTATCCCACTTTAATCAATCAAATATTATCAAAAATATGCGCCCCTCTTTTCGGTTAAGTAATTTCATTTCCATGACCTAATTTAACTCATGACGAATTTTTGAAATATTTTGGGTTGATTGATTAAAGATATTTATACCTTAAGAATAAACGTTAAATTTCGCAGTGATGTAATAAATTTTGAATGATATCAATAATTTTGATCGCCAAACCTAATTTTATTCAATACCAATTTAATACTTTATAGCGAACAAATTAGCGTTTATTATCAAAAGGTTAAAAATAAAAATAAAAAAAATAAAAACTGTACAAACATACCTGTGAAATAGATTTCTTAGTTATATGATCTATCCCATTCATAAGATAGTCGGTTTAATTGGTTTTCCATGGCTACATAGGCGTAACCTCGAGCATTCAGTGTTTTTTCTTCTAAACATATGAACGGTCCGTCTCTGCATAAAGTAACAAATTCGGTGTTTGAATAGGTTTGATTATTTGAACATTTACCTCCATGTGACCATTTTCCGCATTTGTGACATCTTTCTAGGTGTCGTGCTCTTCTTTTCGCTGCGGATTTTGATTTTCCTTTACCAAATTGTAACTTATTATCTTCGCATCTGGATTCTTTTCTAACTCCGTCCAATCTTTCTCTGATTACTGATACTATTTCACTCGGAAGTGTGTCATTTTTACGTTTAGTGATCAAAGCGTGTAGCATTAGACCATGGTTTAGTTCACAGGCAGTCTTCATTTCCTAAAAAAATAAAAATTCAGAATGGGGGGAGAAGACTAGTTCTTTAGGGTCTGCTAGGGAAAGACCGTTCGGGTTCCATTTTCGAGAACTACACGAAAACAGACAATCTAACTCTAACAGAAATACATAAACCCCCTATACTTAGTTAGCTGTGGTATCGAAATTGTGATTAACTTCATTGTCTTCTTCCATCGGACCATGTATGTAATGTTTAACTATGTGACCATTAACTTTAAATTTAATCCTATTTGAATTTATTAATTCTATCGTTCCGTATGGGAAAACTCTTTTGACTATGAATGGTCCAGACCATCTTGATTTCAATTTTCCAGGAAATAGCTTGAATCATGAATTGAAAAGAAGAACTCTGTCTCCTTTAAATTCTTTTGAACTTCCGATTCTTTTATCATGCCATTTCTTCGTTCTTTCTTTATAGATTAACGAATTTTCGTATGCTTCATGTCTTAATTCTTCTAATTCGTTTAGTTGACTTAATCGTAAACGTCCGGCTTCATGTAAATCAAGATTACATGTCTTCAAAGCCCAAAATGCTTTGTGTTCAATTTCTACTGGAAGATGACATGCTTTTCCATAAACAAGTCTAAAAGGTGTGGTTCCAATTGGAGTTTTGTAGGCTGTTCTAAAAGCCCAGAGTGCATCCTCCAATTTAATGTACCATTCCTTCGGATTTGATCCTACGGTTTTCTCTAGAATACATTTTAAAGCTCGGTTGGTATTTTCAACTTGTCCACTTGTTTGTGGATGATATGCGGTGGAGATTTTATGAGTTACTCCATATCTTTTAAGAACTTTCTCAAGTTGATTATTACAGAAATGAGTACCCCGATCACTTATTAAAGCTTTCGGTGTTCCAAACCTTGCAAAAAGACGTTTTAAAAAGTTGACTACAACTCGTGCATCGTTAGTTGGGAGAGCTTGTGCTTCCGCCCATTTAGATACATAATCAATGGCTACGAGTATATATAGATTATTATGAGATTTTGGAAATGGACCCATAAAGTCAATACCCCAAATGTCAAATGCTTCACATACTTGGATGACATTTTGTGGCATTTCATCACGTTGACTTATTTTTCCGGCCCTTTGACAAGCATCACAGGATTTGCAAAGAAGGTGTGCGTCTTTGTAAATTGTAGGCCAATAGAATCCAGCATCATAAACTTTTCTTGCTGTTAGTTGAGGCCCATAATGCCCTCCTGTTGGTCCTGTGTGACAATGGTTTAAAATTTTACTAGCTTCATCTCCAAATACACATCGGCGTATTATTCCATCGGGACAACTTTTAAACAGATGTGGATCTTCCCAAAAATAGTGTTTTATATCACTGAAGAATTTCTTTCGGTTTTGGTACGATAATCCTTTTTCAAGGAATCCACAAACTAAGTAGTTTGCATAGTCTGCAAACCATGGAATTTCTTTATAATCTATCTTCAATAGATATTCATCGGGAAAGTTGTCTTGTATGGCCGATTCATTTAGAACTTCTAATTCGGGATTTTTAGGACGAGAACGATGATCAGCGGCGAGATTTTCTGCTCCTCTTTTATCTCGGATTTCAATATCAAACTCTTGTAAGAGTAAGATCCAACGGATTAATCTTGGTTTAGCATCTTGTTTTGAAAATAGGTATCTAAGAGCAGAATGGTCGGCATAGACCACCGTTTTTGCTAGAACGAGATATGATCGAAATTTGTCAAAAGCAAAGACAATAGCAAGGAGTTCTTTTTCAGTAGTTGTATAGTTCGTTTGTGCTCCTTGTAACGTCTTACTAGCATAATATATAGGTTGAAATCGTTTTTCAATCCTTTGTCCTAAAACGGCTCCCATTACAAAATCACTTGCATCGCACATTAGTTCAAATGGTAGATTCCAATTTGGTGTTATCATGATCGGCGCATTAGTGAGTTTCTCTTTAAGAATATTAAAAGATTTGATACACTCATCTGAAAAGATGAATGGAGCATCCTTTTCTAGGAGTTTATTCATAGGATTGGCAATTTTAGAAAAATCTTTTATGAAACGTCGGTAAAAACCGGCATGCCCTAGAAATCTCCTAACTCCTCTAACATTGGTGGGATGTGAAAGTTTAGCAATTACATCTACTTTAGCTCTATCCACTTCAATTCCTTCTTTTGAAATTTTATGTCCAAGAACGATGCCCTCTTTAACCATGAAATGGCATTTCTCCCAATTAAGTACTAGATTTGATTGTTCGCATCTAATAAGCATTCATTCAAGATTAGCTAGACATGTTTCAAATGTATCACCGAAGACTGAAAAGTCATCCATGAAAACTTCCATGCATTCTTCTATCATGTCATGAAAAATCGCCATCATACACCTTTGAAAGGTTGCAGGGGCGTTGCAAAGTCCAAATGGCATGAGTTTGTAAGCAAAAGTACCATAAGAGCACTTGAATGTGGTTTTCTCTTGGTCCTCAGGTGCTATTGGAATTTGAAAATATCCAGAAAATCCATCTAGAAAACAATAGTAACTATTTTCGGCTAATCTTTCCAACATTTGATCAATGAAAGGTAAGGGAAAGTGATCTTTTCTAGTGGCGTCATTTAATTTTCTATAATCAATACATACACGCCATCATGTTACAGTCCTAGTAGGAATAAGCTCATTTTTCTCATTTGTAATGACAGTCATGCCACCCTTCTTAGGCACGCATTGAACTGGGCTTACCCATAGACTATTAGAAATTGGATAAATTAGACCTGCGTCTAGCAGTTTAATAATTTCTTTTTTAACTACATCTTGCATATTAGGATTTAGTCATCGTTGGTGTTGCACATACGTTTTATGACCTTCTTCCATAAGGATTTTATGTGTGCAATACGAAGGACTTATTCATTTAATATCATGAATCTTCCATGCAATGGCTGGTTTATGAGCTTTCAACACAGAAATGAGTTGTGATTTCTCATTTTCAGTAAGAGAAGACGATATTATTACAGGTAATTCAGATTCACCATGTAAATAAGCGTATTCCAAATGGTTTGGAAGTGGCTTTAACTCTAATTTCGGTGGTTCTTCTATCGATGATTTATATCGATATCTGTCTTCTTCTTTTAGCATTTGAATTTCTTCTGTTGTTGGTTCATATCCATTAGCTATAAGTGTAGCTAACATTTCAGCTTCATCAATTTGTTCTATTCCTTCTCCTAAAGAACATTCTCCTGTTCCTTGTAATTCTGGAAATTCTTCTAATAATTCTTCATGTGCATCTATAGTTTGAATATAATAACATGTATCATCTGCAGATTGTGGTTGTTGCATTGCTCTATCAACTGAAAAGGTAACACTCTCATCCTCTATACTTAGGGTCAATTTCTTACCGAACACGTCTATCATTGCTTTAGCCGTGTTTAAGAATGGTCTTCCTAATATGAGAGGAACTTGAGAATCTTCTTCCATGTCCAGAACAACAAAATCTACT
The DNA here is from genome assembly GCF_046630445.1 of Rutidosis leptorrhynchoides. Lineage (NCBI taxonomy): Eukaryota > Viridiplantae > Streptophyta > Magnoliopsida > Asterales > Asteraceae > Rutidosis > Rutidosis leptorrhynchoides. The sequence continues at coordinate 444,747,210 of NC_092336.1, forward strand.
GGAAATACTAAAGTACCAACTTTAACTAGCATGTTCTCCATTATCCCTCTAGGATATTTTATTGATCTATCGGCTAGTTGTATGCTTATTTTGGTTGGTTTCAATTCTCCACGGTCTAGTTTAGCGTATAGTGAATATGGCATTAGATTTATACTAGCACCTAAGTCTGCCAATGCTTCTATTGAACTAAGACTACCCAGAAAACATGGAATTGTGAAACTTCCTGGATCAGATAGTTTTTCTGGTATCTTATTCAACAGCACTGCTGAACAATTAGCATTCATGGTAACAACCGAGAGTTCTTCCATTTTCTTTCTATTTGAGATTAGATCTTTCAAGAATTTAGCATATCTAGGCATTCCTGAAATCACATCAATGAAAAGAAGATTTACATTTATCTGTTTAAACATATCCAAGAATTTGGATTGCTCGGCTTCAAGTTTCTCTTTCTTCATTTTACTCGGGTAAGGAAGTGGTGGTTGGTATGGTTTAACATAAGGTTTAGCCTTAACTGTGTTATCTTCATTAACCTTTTCAACTACCGGTTCTTTTTCCTTATCTTGATTAGGTTGTGGTTCTTGTGGAGTAGGAATAGCTTCATCAGAATTTACAAGTATTTCAGGTGGTTTAAGTGTTGTACCACTTCTTGTGGTAATGGCTTTAGCTGTTTCATTCCGGGGGTTAGCATTTGTATCAGTAGGTAGACTTCCCGGTTTTCTTTCACCTATTAACCTTGCTAGGTTACTTACTTCTTGTTCCAGATTTTGAATAGAAGCTTGTTGATTTCTAAATGCTTGAGCATTTTGTTCATTAGTTTGTTTCTGAGATGTGAAAAACTGCGTTTGAGTTTCAACTAGCTTCGTCATCATATCTTCTAAATTCGGCTTTTTATCATCGGTTTGTTGTGGTGGTTTGTTTTGAAAATTAGGTCTTTGCTGGTTGTAAGTATTATTGGATACTTGTTGATTGCTAGGACCTTGTTGGTTGTTGTATGGAATATTTCTGTTATAGTTCTGGTTTTGATTGTAAATAGGTCTTGGCGGTTGATAATTATTCTGATAAGTATTTCCAGGCCTTTGGTTTATGTATGAAATGTTCTCTCTTTGTTCCATTGTTAGTTCAATACTGAGACAATCTTTTGTCAAATGTGGTCCTCCACACTGCTTACAACTAATTCGTATTGAGTGAATATCTTTAGTCATCTTTTCCATTCGTCTCTCAACAGCATCTATCTTTGCGGAAATGGAATCTAAGTCATGGCTAGAATCGGCTCTAGCTGCTTTAAATGATCTAACGATATCTTTTTCTTGGTGCCACTCATGTGAGTGGGAAGCAGTGTTATCAATAATTTTGTAAGCATCAGTTTCGGTTTTCTTCATAATAGAACCACCAGCTGCTATATCTATGTCTTTCCTTGTAGTGATGTCGCATCCTTGGTAGAATATTTGTACTATTTGACAGGTGTCTAAACCATGTTGCGGACATCCTCTTAATAACTTTTCAAATCTTGTCCACGCCTCATATAGAGTTTCATTTGGCTTCTGTGTAAACGTAACAATTTCTGCTTGAAGTCTTACTGCTTTAGATGCCGGAAAGAATTGTTTAAGAAATTTTTCAACTAAAATATCCCATGTATCAATCGCCCCTTCAGGTAACGATTCCAGCCAATCTTTGGCTTCTCCCTTTAAAGTCCAGGGAAATAACATGAGATATATCTGTTCATCCTCCACTTCTCGGATTTTAAATAGTGTGAAGATCCTATTAAAGGTACGAAGATGTTCATTTGGATCTTTCTTCGGCGCACCACTAAATTGGCATTGATTAGTCACCATGTGTAGAATTTGTCCTTTGATTTCATAATCTGGCGCATTAATGTCTGGATGAGTAATTGCGTGACCTTGGCTAGTGCGTTTAGCTCTCATTCGGTCTTCCATACTTAAAGGTTCCAGATTCTCCATAATTGAATTTGTTGAATCGGAATCACTAGAGGATTCTGATTTAATGGTACGTTCCTCAACAATCTCTGTTTGAATGATTGGTGGTTCCGGAGGAAAATTTAATGGTTCAGGATCTACGAATCATCCCTGAATATTCTCCGGATTCTCAATTGTGAGGTCGGGTTCAAAAAATGGATTATCGGAAATTTGAACTGAAGTACTTGGTCAACTGGATGACGATTCTAAAGAAAAATCAACGGCGGTAATATTTGCTAAATGTCTTGATCTAGTTACAGGTGGTGAACGTACAAAAGGTGGTGAACGTCTTGCTCGGTGCATTCACTGAATATCCTATTATTTTTTTTTAAAAGGAAAGAAAAATTATATAAGTTATCCAATTAATAGACTTTTCTAATTTTGCCCACGTTTTGAATAGCCAAAAGATGCAGCAGAGGGGCAGGATTCGTTTGGTCTCAATATAATTGAGGACTGTGTGGCTCAAATAACCCGGTCCACGTACAAATCCAACTATTACTACGAACCAGAAAATTTTGATGTCTATCAATTTAACCACTTAAAATAAATTTTCGTAATTTTAAGAAATTTAGATAAGAAGTAGAATAAAAATCTATGTCCTAAAAACTAGAATAGCGAGAAATAAGAAAGAAAAAGAGCGCGTCGAAAAAGATCGAAAAAGAGAAGGGGTGAAAAATAAAAGGTGTCGAAAAATAAGAAAAAGAAAAAAAATGACTTATAAAACTTAAAAACACTCGACTAACCTAACCTTATTACTACAACTAACTTAAAATTATAATCGCAAATTGAGATTATTAATTGGAATGATAATTGATACATAGGTAAAAGTCGTCTAAAAATATTAAAGCTTACAGGAAAAACTAAATTCCAAATGGCAATAACTTAAAAAGAAACTAAAACTTAAAAAGGCGTCGCAAAATTCTAAAGTACCTAAATCTTAGTCTAAAGAAAAAGCACTTAAGAGATTTTACGGCAAAGACTAAAAATCTAGAAGTAAAAATAACTATGGCAAAAACTAAGCTTAAAACTAAATACTAGCGAAGAATACAAATATTACGCTAAAACAATTAAAAAGGGACAAAATATAAAAATATACTAAAAGTTGTAAAAAGTACAGTTTTTATAAAAATATTATTTTTATATTATTTATTTTATAAAACTATTAATTTTATATATAATAAAACTAATTAAAATTTAAAATACAATTTAATTTAAAAACTTAAACTAATTATAATAATAATTAAGTAATTAGGGTTTATTAATAATAATAATAATAAAATCCGTAATTAATGCGAAATTAGGGTTCTGTCACGTGTGTCAGGGAGGCTCCGCGAGTCGCGGTATTCGAGGCTGCAAACTCTGCGAGTCGCGGGGTTCCAATTTTCAACTCAGGTACAGTTTAAAATTCGACGCGTTTTTTTTTCTCTGTTTTATATTTTCTGTTTAAATCAAAATATTTATATAATAAAAACTTATATTTAAAAACTAAAATAAAAATAGAACTACTTTATAATTTTAAAAATATCTTAAAAATAGATTTATATATATATTAAAAATTTTTTTTTTTCGGTTTTTTTTTTATGTTCTAAATAAACACAAAATATTTAAATAAAACTTATATTTTTATAAAATAAAAATAAAGAAACTTTATAAAACTTAAATATTTAACAAACTCTTAAAAATATTTATATTTTTGTTTTCTTTTTATATTTTCGAATAATTAAAAACGTATTTTTTACAAAAACGTATTTTTATAAAAGTAAACTAAAAATAAAAATCTTTTTTTTTTTATATTAGCGTTGCGCTTCTGGCTTTTAAGCGATTCCCCGGCAGCGGCGCCAAAAATACTTGATGTCAAAGCTAAGGGGTATAAAATACTATTAAATTTTACAAGAAAATACTATTAAATACGATACAATTTTACACAAGATATTTATTTATTTAGAGAATGGATATACTTAAACCTTGCTACAACACTTATAGGCAGTGTACCTAATCGTACAGTAGTGTAGTTTTTAGTAAGTCCGGTTCGTTCCACAGGGAAAATCTTTAAACAAAGCTTAACGCTATATTAGTTTAAATTTATAAAAATACAAATATATATATAAGTAATATTATTATTATAAAGGGGGGGTTTTTACCGTTTAATGACCGGTTCGTCGATTTTAAAACTTTAGTCGCAGTTAAAACCAAATGTAAAATAATAAATAAATACAAGACTTAATTTAAAGCGTAAAGTAAATAACGATAATGAAATTGCGAATAATAAAAGTGTGATAAAATAAACTTGCGATAATTAAAAAGTACGATAATTAAAAGTGCAATTAAATACAATAAGAATAAAAATGCGATAATTAGAAGTGCAATTAAATATAAAATAAAGGAAATTAAATATGAAATAAAAGAATTATGCTTATTTAAACTTCGGTAACCATGATGTTTGACGTGTTGATTTTAGTTTTATGCTCATGGGTTAATTGTCCTTTGTCCTGGAACTGGTTTTTGTCCATAACAGTCCATCAGTCATAAATATAAAGTGCGAGTGTCCTCGTCAAATTATCCTTATACCCGAAGTTAAATATTCCAACTAATTGGGGACTTAAACTGTAACAAGGTTTTAATACTTTGGTATCAATTATGCCAAGTGTCCTTGTACATAATTTCACCCCTATTTTAATAATTCTAGTGGCTATTAATCCATTCCCGTGTCCGGTTAAATGAACGATTATTTGTACATATAAATACCCCGCCCATCGTGTCCGATCGAGTGTATATGGTAATTTATAGGGACGCCCAATTGTAAATCTTTATATTAACATTAACAAACTATCATTTAGTTAAACAAATATAAAGCCCATTAATAGCCCATAGTCTAATTTCCACAAGTGTCGTTCTTTTGTCCAAACCCCAATTATGGTACAAAGCCCAATTACCCAATTTTAGTAATTAGCCCAACATCATGATTACTTCGGATTAAATAAGAATAATAATAACTTAGCTACGAGACATTAAATTAAAAAGGTTGAACATAACTTACAATGATTAAAAATAGCGTAGCGTTACACGGACAGAATTTCGACTTACACCCTTACAACATTCGCTAACATACCCTTATTATTAGGATTAAAATTAAAATTAAAATTAAAATATAAATTATAAATATAAATATTACGTATAGATAGATGGATGGATATATATTGATGATTTTTTTACGATCAGAATGCGCGAGCTTTATAGGCAGTTTCAACATTTGGGGCTCCGCGACTCGCGGCCCTTTTCTTCTTCAAACTCCGCGAGTCGCGGAGTTCGTTTTTACAGCTCATTCAGCCTTGGCTCTTTGTTTGCCGACGATTTTAAATAATAATATAATATATATATAATTTTTAAGAATTATTTATATATTATATTATATTCATGTGCATAGTTGACTTGTAATTTTTAGTCCGTTGCGTCGAGCGTTGAGAGTTGACTCTGGTCCCGGTTCCAGATTTTCGAACGTCCTTGCGTACAATTTAATATCTTGTACTTTGAGTTTTAAATTTTGTACTCTTGTAATTTCAAGACGTTTCTTATCAATAATTGGAACCTCTTTGATTGTATTTTGTACTTTTGAGCTTTTTGGTCGTTTGCGTCTTCAAATCGTCGAATCTGTCTTTTGTCTTCACCTTTTAATATTTAAACGAATATCACTTGTAAATAGAACAATTGCAACTAAAAGCTTGTCTTTCTTGGGGAATAATGCTATGAAATATATGTTCGTTTTTAGCATTATCACTCGCTCGTTTCTTCTTCTTCGATTTTGGTTCGTTTTGACAAGTTTCTAGGGATATATGATGTTCCCCTAATACAAGCCGTCGTTTTCCACATTGGTTTAGAAAAACCTGGTGGTTTAGAGGTTCCCGGGTTATTGTCACAACTTAAGAAATACGGGTGTTGACGATACATATAAAGTTCATCGGGTTTGGAATCAAATTTCTCTATTTTTATGCCCTTTCCCTTATTGTTCTCTTTTGCCTTATTAAATTGTGTTGGGGTAATTTCTATAACATCATCAGATTCCTTGTTGGGATCCGATTCATCGGAGAATTGGTAATCCTCCCAATACTTTGCTTCCTTGGCGGAAACACCATTGACCATAATTAACTTTGGTCGGTTGGTTGAGGATTTTCTTCTACTTAACCATTTTATTATTTCCCCCACTGGTTCTATTTCTTCTTCCGGTTCCGATTCTTCTTCCGGTTCCGATTCTTCTTCCGGTTCCTCTTCGGGAACTTGTGAATCAGTCCACGAATTATTCCAATTTACATTCGACTCTTCATTATTATTAGGTGAGTCAATGGGACTTATTCTAGAGGTAGACATCTATCACATAATATCAAACACGTTAAGAGATTAATATATCACATAATATTCACATGTTAAAAATATATAGTTTCCAACAAAATGTGTTAAGCAATCATTTTTCAAGTAAACACGGTCGAAGTCCAGACTCACTAATGCATCCTAACAAACTTGATAAGACACACTAATGCAAAATTCTGGTTCTCTAAGACCAATGCTCGGATACCAACTGAAATGTCCCGTTCTTATTGATTAAAAACGTTCCATATTAATTGATTTTGTTGCGAGGTTTTGACCTCTATATGAGACGTTTTTCAAAGACTGCATTCATTTTAAAACAAACCATAACCTTTATTTCATCAATAAAGGTTTAAAAAGCTTTACGTAGATTATCAAATAATGATAATCTAAAATATCCTGTTTACACGCGACCATTACATAATGGTTTACAATACAAATATGTTACAACGAAATAAGTTTCTTGAATGCAGTTTTTACACAATATCATACAAGCATGGACTCCAAATCTTGTCCTTATTTAAGTATGCGACAGCGGAAGCTCTTAATAATCACCTGAGAATAAACATGCTTAAAACGTCAACAAAAATGTTGGTGAGTTATAGGTTTAACCTATATATTATCAAATCATAATAATAGACCACAAGATTTCATATTTCAATACACATCCCATACATAGAGATAAAAATCATTCATATGGTGAACACCTGGTAACCGACATTAACAAGATGCATATTTAAGAATATCCCCATCATTCCGGGACACCCTTCGGATATGATATAAATTTCGAAGTACTAAAGCATTCGGTACTTTGGATGGGGTTTGTTAGGCCCAATAGATCTATCTTTAGGATTCGCGTTAATTAGGGTGTCTGTTCCCTAATTCTTAGATTACCAGACTTAATAAAAAGGGGCATATTCGATTTCGATAATTCAACCATAGAATGTTGTTTCACGTACTTGTGTCAATTTTGTAAATCATTTATAAAACCTGCATGTATTCTCATCCCAAAAATATTAGATTTTAAAAGTGGTACTATAACTCACTTTCACAGATTTTTTACTTCGTCGGGAAGTAAGACTTGGCCACTGGTCGATTCACGAACCTATAAAAAATATGTACATATATATCAAAGTATGTTCAAAATATATTTACAACACTTTTAACCCATTTTCATGTTTTAAGTTTATTAAGTCAGCTGTCCTCGTTAGTAACCTACAACTAGTTGTCCACAGTTAGATGTACAGAAATAAATTGATAAATATTATCTTGAATCAATCCACAACCCAGTGTATACGTATCTCAGTATTGATCACAACTCAAACTATATATATTTTGGAATCAACCTCAACCCTGTATAGCTAACTCCAACATTCACATATAGAGTGTCTATGGTTGTTCCGAAATATATATAGATGTGTCGACATGATAGGTCAAAACATTGTATACGTGTCTATGGTATCTCAAGATTACATAATATACAATACAAGTTGATTAAGTTATGGTTGGAATAGATTTGTTACCAATTTTCACGTAGCTAAAATGAGAAAAATTATCCAATCTTGTTTTACCCATAACTTCTTCATTTTAAATCCGTTTTGAGTGAATCAAATTGCTATTGTTTCATATTGAACTCTATTTTATGAATCTAAACAGAAAAAGTATAGGTTTATAGTTGGAAAAATAAGTTACAAGTCGTTTTTGTAAAGGTAGTCATTTCAGTCGAAAGAACGACGTCTAGATGACCATTTTAGAAAACATACTTCTACTTTGAGTTTAACCATAATTTTTGGATATAGTTTCATGTTCATAATAAAAATCATTTTCCCAGAATAACAACTTTTAAATCAAAGTTTATCATAGTTTTTAATTAACTAACCCAAAACAGCCCGCGGTGTTACTACGACGGCGTAAATCGGATTTTACAGTATTTTTCGTGTTTCCAAGTTTTAAATCATTAAGTTAGCATATCATATAGATATAGAACATGTGTTTATTTGATTTTAAAAGTCAAGTTAGAAGTATTAACTTTTATTTGCGAACAAGTTTAGAATTAACTAAACTATGTTCTAGTGATTACAAGTTTAAACCTTCGAATAAGATAGCTTTATATGTATGAATCGAATGATGTTATGAACATCATTACTACCTAAAGTTCCTTGGATAAACCTACTGGAAATGAGAAAAATAGATCTAGCTTCAAAGGATCCTTGGATGGCTTGAAAGTTCTTGAAGCAGAATCATGACACGAAAACAATTTCAAGTAAGATTTCCACTCGAAATAAGATTGTTATAGTTATAGAAATTGAATTAAAGTTTGAATATGATTATTACATTGTATTAGAAAGATAACCTACTGTAAGTAACAAAGGTTTCTTGATCTTAGATGATTACTTGGAATGGATTTAGAAAACCTGGAAGTAAACTTGCAATCTTGGAAGTATTCTTGATTTTATGAAACTAGAACTTTTGGAATTTATGAAGAACACTTAGAACTTGAAGATAGAACTTAAGAGAGATCAATTAGATGAAGAAAATTGAAGAATGAAAGTGTTTGTAGGTGTTTTTGGTCGTTGGTGTATGGATTAGATATAAAGGATATGTAATTTTGTTTTCATGTAAATAAGTCATGAATGATTACTCATATTTTTGTAATTTTATGAGATATTTCATGCTAGTTGCCAAATGATGGTTCCCACATGTGTTAGGTGACTCACATGGGCTGCTAAGAGCTGATCATTGGAGTGTATATACCAATAGTACATACATCTAAAAGCTGTGTATTGTACGAGTACGAATACGGGTGCATACGAGTAGAATTGTTGATGAAACTGAACGAGGATGTAATTGTAAGCATTTTTGTTAAGTAGAAGTATTTTGATAAGTGTCTTGAAGTCTTTAAAAAGTGTATGAATACATATTAAAACACTACATGTATATACATTTTAACTGAGTCGTTAAGTCATCGTTAGTCGTTACATGTAAATGTTGTTTTGAAACCTTTAGGTTAACGATCTTGTTGAATGTTGTTAACCCATTGTTTATTATAACAAATGAGATGTTAAATTGTTATATTATCATGATATTATGATATATAATATATCTTAGTATGATATATATATATATAGTTAAATGTCGTTACAACGATAATCGTTACATATATGTCTCGTTTCGAAATCATTAAGTTAGTAGTCTTATTTTTACATATGTATTTCATTGTTAATACACTTAATAATATATTTACTTATCATTTAAAATAATTAACCAAGTGTATCAATATCTTAATATGATTCATATGTACCTAGTAAGACGTTGTTATAACGATAATCGTTATATATATCGTTTTCGAGTTTCTTAAATTAATAGTCTCATTTTTATGTATATAACTCATTGTTAAAATACCTAATGAGATACATACTTATAATAAAATCATGTTAACTATATATATAACCATATATATGTCATCGTATAATTTTTACAAGTTTTAACGTTCGTGAATCACCGGTCAACTTGGGTGGTCAATTGTCTATATGAAACATATTTCAATTAATCAAGTCTTAACAAGTTTGATTACTTAACATGTTGGAAACACTTAATCATGTAAATAACAATTTCATTTAATATATATATATAAACATGGAAAAGTTCGGGTCACTACATGAGTGTACCTCAGACACTGATTTTACAGCCCGCATTTCTGCCAAACTGCCAACCCTCAAATTCCAAGGGATCGCAAGGGGTAAGAGCCAATGCTTCGTCACAGGTAACACTGTGAGAACCCCCTCTATGATTAACCCGCTAAAAAGCATAGTCCTCCCCTACGTGACAGCCGGACGCGCGACTACCTTTACGGCTAAAGTTAAACCAGCTCTGATACCATCGGTAGCGACCCGACAAAATCGTCATTGACGGCGCCGTTAACTTAGGTCCCGTTACGTGGTCATAGTCCCTAAATGAGACGCATTTGATCAAAATTATGTCGTATTCATTTGAAACGTATAAAACTTAAAAAGTTTAGTTTACCAAACGGTTCGACAACGAGTTTAAGTTTACAAAAGTTATAAAGTATAAATGAAATAACTTGCGACATAATATAAGTTGAAAATCACAGTTGCTTTAAATAGCGTAAGTATGTATGTATGCTTGACTCCAAGCAAGTAATCAGAGTGTATGCGGAAGCATGTATCAAATAGCCATTCATGAACCTGAGAAAACATATAGAAAACTGTCAACGAAAAATGTTGGTGAGATCATAAGTGTAATTGTTAAAGTATGTTTTTGAATCACAAGGTTTAGTATCAAAGCGTATACATCTCTAAAGATGTGTTTGTATCAAAGCGTATACATCTCAAAAGATGTGTTTGTACCAAAGTGTATACATCTTAAAAGATGTTGTTTGTAAACCATAAGTTTTAGCATAAAGTGAGTATCAAGTGTATACATCCCAAAAGATGTTGTCTATATCACGAGCACCCAATTACCAAAACTTAACTGAATATTACCTCTGCATAATAGTGTTAGAACCTACACTATACCTCGAAAATACGTTTCATCCGTCAGATGAGGGTTCATCAAACCCGTATGGCCACACAACATAAGTTCACGCTTACACCCTACAAGTGTAACTAATGATAATTGGACTTGAGGATTTTTGTTCTAACTCGTAGGTATCTTTACTTTTGTATTCGTGTTCAAGTATCAAAGTATGAAATTTATATAAGTATGTAATGTATATGTTTCTCAGCCCACAATTTAAAAGTATAAAAGTATTTGAAAAGTGGGTCTATGATCTCACCTCGGGTGCACGAGTATAAATGTACTTCACAAAGTAAACGTGTGCATGAAAGTTGTTTAGCCTTGACCTAAACAAGCAAGTTGTATCAATTAATCGGTTAAGACACAAGGTAGGGTGAAATGTGTTCAATTAGTTCTATGGCTCGTTACGACTCGAATGTATAGCATGTAAATCACGTTGTCAAGTTTCATGCAAGAATCAAGTATAAAATAAGATTAGAACGATTGCATAAGTGTTTTGTTAAGGTTGACTAAAAGTCAAACTTGGTCAATGTCAAAGTCAAAGTCAATGGGTTCGGGTCAGGTATTCGACAATTTTTCCATGATGGGAAATCATATATAAGCATGTTGGCCAAGTTTCAAGTTAATCGGAGGTGCGTAGCATAGTTAGAATTAAACGTAAATGAGACTTTTTGGGCAACATGCAAATGGCGCTCCGCTCAGATAAGTGGTGCGCCGCTCCATTTCAAGGTAAAGCCTCGGCACCATTTTGTAGGCATTCGGCACTCCACTCAGGAATTGGCGCGCCGCTCCGTATGCCTGATAGAAATTTTGGGCTGTTTCATGTGTAGGCTCGAACCAAACTTCAAACAAACGTAACTTATGAACCGTAAAAATTCAAAACACGTATCTTATATTGTTGGAAAGGTATTTTGACAAGGAACACAACTAAACACTTTTCATCAAGCAAAAACATCATTTACATTAACCTAAATCTCATCAAGTGATCATTAAAGGTTTATTTTCAAAGTTGCAAGTTCACAAAATGCATTTCTTGACTCGGGAATCCAATTTACACATACGATACGCCGTTTCGAAGGTAATTAAACATACAATACAACTAAACACTTACTAACAACATTTCATGGCATTCAAGGCATCAAAAGTTCATTTTAAGAGCTATCAAACCCTAACCAAGAATCACAAAATCAATAATCATGTTAGTGATGTTTTTCAAATCAACCTACACATCAAATTGAAGCTAATGATGCTAGTAACACTTTTAATACATGAACTTTAGCATTTAAACAACATTTAATCATTCAAAATTCAAGATTAAGCAAACCCATTTCAAATTTTCTAACTAGTTACTCAAAACAACAAATAGAGCAAACTAAACACATATTCATGTTAGACTTGAGCCATAGACACTAATTAACACCATTTCAAGTATATAAAATGAATTTAGAGAAATCTAGTATTTTAGAAATGTTACCCAAATGTGATGAAATTGGTACCAAAATGTAGAGGATGAAGAGAGGATCACGAAAATGTAATTTATTTTGATGTTCACTTCTTGATTCGAATTTGGATGATGAATTAGTGAATTGGGTTTTTGAGAGAAAAAGTGGAAGTATGAGATGAGATGGAGGTGAAATGAATGGAGGAGGTGGTGGGAGGTGGTGACTAATTGCCCCAAATTGGCCAAATGACGAGATTAGTCCCTCAAGTTTTAAAGCGGGTGCGGGAATTAACCAAACGAATATTTTAAAAACGCTCGAGTAAACGAGTGATGTTATAATTAAATAACGGGAATATTATGAACGTTAGCCAACGGAGACTACGAATTTAAATAACGAAAGATATTATTTAAAAAAAGGACAGTGTTAAAAATAAATTTAATGGAAAAATGCGGGATGTTACAGCTAGTGCGTTTAGATCTCATTCGGTCTTCCATACTTAGAGGTTCCAGATTTTCCATGATTGAATTTGTTGAATCTAAATCACTAAAGGATTCTGATTTAATGGTTTCTTCCTCGACAATCTCTGGATGAGTGATTTGTGGTTCAGGAGGAATGATTAGTGGTTCAGGATCTCTGAATTGTCCCTGAATATCCTCTGGATTCTCAATTGTGAGGTCGGGTTCAAAAAATGGATTATCGAAAATTTGAATTGGAGTACTTGGTCGACTAGATGACGATTCTAAAGAAAAATCAACGGCGATAATATTGGCTAGATGTCTTAATCGAGTTACAGGTGGTGAACGTATAAAAGGTGGTGAACGTTTTGCTCGGTGCATTCACTGAATATCCTATTAGTTATAAAAGATAAAAATTATATAAGTTATCAAATTAATAGACTTTTCTGATTTTGCCCACGTTTCGAATAGTCAATAGATGCAGCAGGTAGCCAGGACCCTTTAAATCGAAAGCCCACAACTCGCCACTAACAAATCCAACTATTACTACGAACCAGAAAATTTTGGATGTCTATCAATTTAATCACTTAAAATAATTTTTCGTTTTGAAATTTTAGAGAAGAAATAGAAAATTCTATGTCCTAAAAACTAGAGCGTCGAGAAATAAGAAAGAAAAAGAGCGTGTCGAAAAACGTCGAAAATTAAAAGGTAGAAAAATAATCATCGAAAAATAAGAAAATTGCAGTGTCGAAACTTAAAAGTCTAAAAACTAAAAATTAAAACTTACGTCTAAAGGTATTAAAGCTTAAAAAGAATTCTATATCCAAAACGGCAATAACTTAAAAAGTACTAAAATCTTAAAACGGTGTCGCAAAATTCTAAAGCACCTAAATCTTAGTCTAAAGAAAAAGCACTTAAGGGATTTTACGGCAAAGCCTAAAAATCTAAAACTATAAAATAACTACGGCAAAAATACTAAGTTTAAAACTAATTACGAACGATAAATATATAAATTTTTAAAATATTCAATTTATAAAAAGATACAAAAAAATAATAATAATAAAATTACTTATTTTTATAAAAATATTATTTTTATATTATTATTTTATAAAAGTACTAATTTATAAAGTAATAAAACTAATTAAAACTAATTAAAACTTAAAATACAAAATTAATTAAAATAAAACTAATTAATATTTAATTTAAACCTAATCTTAATTAATTAAAAATAATAATAAAACAAAAGCCCTAACTGCGTAATTAATGCTGTACTAGGTTTCAGTCTTGCAGGCTCTGCGAGTGCGGATATTTTCTGCCCAAAAGCTCCGCAAGTGCGGAGTTTGCAGGTTCAGAAGAGATGCAGGCCAGAAATCGCAGGTTCAATTTTAATTATATATATATATGTGTATATATATATATATATATATATATATATATATGTGTGTGTATATATATATATATATATATATATATATATATATATATATATATATATATATATATATATATATATATATATATATATATTTACTTTTTTTTTTTACTTTTAATTTTTTATGTTTTTAGTTTTTATAAAATATAACTTAAGTAAACTTATATTTTAATATTTTACTTATTAGATTTTTATAATTCTAAAAAAAAAAATAAACTTTTAAATTAACACACCTAAATAGATATATATATATTTTTTATGTTTTTATATTTTTGTTTAAAACTTTTTATAATTTTACAAAAATAGATTAAAACTTAATAAAAATCTTTTTTTATAGCGTTTCGCTTCGGCGTTGAATTTTCCCCGGCAGCGGCGCCAAAAATACTTGATGTTAAAGCAGAGGGGTAAGAAATAGTTATATTTTTACTACAAAATACTATTAAATACGATACAATTTTACACAAGTTATTTATTTATTTATTTATAGAGTGGATATACCAAAACCTTGCTACAACACTTATAGGCAGTGTATCTAATCGTACAGTAATGTAGTTTTTAGTAAGTTCGGTTTGTTCCACAGGGAGCTAGCCAAGTTTAACGCTATATTTTATTTTTAACTATATATATATATATATATATATATATATATATATATATATATATATATATATATATATGTATGTATGTATGTATGTATGTATGTAGTATTATTATTATAAAAAGGGGTTTTACCGTTTAATGACCGGTTTGTCGATTTTAAAACTTAAGTCGCAATTAAAACTTAATGTAAAATATTAAAAATAAATATAACTTAATTTAAAGTGTAAAGTAAATGACGATAACTAGAATGCGATAAATTAAAGTGCGATAAATAAATGACGGTAAATAAAATTGCGATAATTAAAAAAGTGCGATAAATAAAAATGCAATAAATAAAATGACAGTAAATACAAGTGCGATGAAATATGAAATAAAGGAATTATGCTTATTTAAACTTCCGTAATCATGATATTTGACGTGTTGATTTAATTTATTACCATGGGTTAATTGTCCTTTGTTCTGAATTATTCGATATGTCCATCTGGTTTTTGTCCATAACAGTCCATCAGTCATAAATATAAAGTGCGAGTGTCCTCGTCAAATTATCCTTATATCCGAAGTCAAATATTCCAACTAATTGGGGACTTAAACTGTAACACGGTCTTAATACTTTGTTTAATAATTACACCAGGATATCGACTGCGTGTAACCCAAGGTTTTAATACTTTGTTAACAATTACACCAAGTGTCCTTGTACATAATTCACCCCTGTTTTAATGAGTCCATTGACTATTTATCCATTCCCGTGTTCGGTTAAATGAACGATTATTAGTATTTATAAATATCCCGCCCATCATGTCCGATCGAGTGTATATGGTTATTTATAGGTACGTCCAATTATAAATCTTTATATTAAATTAACGAACTATCATTCAATTTAACAAATATAAAGCCCATTAATAGCCCATAGTCCAATTTCCACAAGTGTCAGTCTTTTGTCCAAACCCCAATTATTGTACAAAGCCCAATAACCCCGTCTTTAATATTTAGTCTAACATCACGATTACTTCAATTTAAATAAGCATAATAATAACTTAGCTACGAGACATTAATTTAAAAAGGTTGAACATAACTTACAATGAGTATTAATAGCGTAGCGTTACACGGACAGAATTTCGACTTACACACTTACAACATTCGCTAACATAACCTTATTATTATTAATCTTAAATTAAAATTAAAATTATAAATATATATATATATATATATATATATATATATATATATATATATATATATATATATATATATATATATATATATATATATATATATATCGTGAGAGAGAGATTAGAAAAAGATGTTGAAATCGATCAGAATGCACGGCCTTTTATAGGCCCACTTTTCACTGTGGAGCTCCGCGAGTGCGGATGTTTTCTTCATAAAAGCTCCGCGAGTGCGGAGGTCTGGAATCCAGCTCATAGATCAAATTCAAAACGTGGGCTGCGTATAATTATAATATATAATAATATATATAATTAATTATATATTATATTATATTCTTGTGCATAGTTGACTTGTAATTTTTGGTCCACTGCGTCGCGCGCTGAACGTTGGTTCATGTCTCGGTTCCGGATTTTCGAACGCCTTTTCGTACAATTTAATATCTTGTACTTTGTGTTTCACGGCTTGTACTCTTGTAACTTTTAGACGTTTCTCATCAATAATTTGAACCACTTGGATTGTACTTTGTACTTTTTAGCTTTTTGGTCATTTGCGTCTTCAATTCGTCGAATCTGTCTTTTGTCTTCACCTTTTATTATTTAAACGAATATCACTTGTAAATAGAACAATTGCAACCAAAAGCTTATCTTTCTTGAAGGATAATGCTATGAAATATATGTTCGTTTTTAGCATTATCAGCACGGTAACGTTTAATCATTGGTTTTGAACCGGTGAACGCGAATATTAGATATGGGTCCATAGGGTTTGACATCCCCACTCGGGCTAGTCGCGCTAGCATTTAACGGGAGTTTAATACTTCGAGGACATACGCACTCGCCAAGTGTACTTTTAGGGGGTGATATTTATTTTACGTTAAGTTAGTTACCGAGTGCCCACGGATAAACATATACTTTATCATACTGATTTGAAATACTGATTTGAAATACTGATTTGAAACGCTGGTTGAAGCGCTGAAATCTCGTGGTCCACATTACATTACTGATTACAAACAAACTATAGCTCACCAACATTCGTGTTGACTTTTTAAGCATGTATTTCTCAGGTGCTTAGACGTTGTTGCTTCTGCTGTTAGACTTGCTGTTATAGTCTCGGTGTTATAGACTTGCTGTTATAGACTCGATGTGTTAGACTTGCTGTTATAGTCTTGATGTTATAGACTTGTTGTTACAGACTCACTGTGTTAGACTTCCGCTGCATTACTTAGAGATGTCTCAATCATGGAACTTTTACTTTGCATTTGTGATGACCCGGAAATTTTCAACCAAATTTAAACTTGATCTTTATATGATTTCAACACGATAAGCAAAGACTGTAATGTTGAGTCTCAAAAATTTTTGAACTATTTTCAAATATGCAATTACCCTTCGACCATTTCCGATGATTCACGGACAATTGTTTGTAAATGAATATGTATATATGTGTGTGTGTGTATATATATATATATATATATATATATATATATATATATATATATATATATATATATATATATATATATATATATATATATATATATATGATAACTGAAAATGATAAAATATAAACTAAACATTTGAAATTAATTATGTAATACAAAATAATATTGTTATAATTTAAAATAAATCTATATATAAATAAATAGGAATTCTATGTAGAATTATTATTAAATGTATATTATAATAGTGCTTAAATACTCAATTATAATTAGTAAACATTACCAAAGTAATAAATTGTAACATTAATATATTAAATGTAATTACAAGTTAAAAATATAGTTATTATACTAATAATAATATGACTACTTTCATTAATAAAATCTGTATTATTAACTATTATTAATCTCCATGAATAAAATATAGATATGAAGTGTGATAAATATAAATTGTTATAATAGCATTATTACTAATATTGTTATTATCATTAATAATATTAGTATTATTATATTAATTAATATTATTATAATTATTATTATTGTTATAAATCTTATAGATATTATTATTATCAGTAATATTATTATTTTTATAAATGGTCATTATTATTATATTAAGAGTATTAATATTATAGTTATTAATTAATAAGATTAATAATATTATACAGATGATATACATACAGATATATAATTACAGATACATATTAGGAATCAATATTATATATATATATATATATATATATATATATATATATATATATATATATATATATATATATATATATATATATATACACAGATACAATATACAATTCAATATTTTTGTATTAATAATATAATTATTTGTTTAGAGTAATTAATACGGATTAATACTAATACAGAATCAAATTCAGTAATGTGATCAGTTTCATATCACGATCACTGTAATGATTTTTATTTCCTGTTTACAAATCGAATCTAATCCCTAATTCAGCCAAAATCTGTTAGCACTCCCTTTCACCTTTTATTTTTTTATTATTTTCTGTACGTATTGATTCCTCCTGTCAATCATTCTTTGTTTCTTCTCCTGATCGAATACTTCTGTCAACTCCAATGCACATGCTATACAAAAATCAGTTGAAGATCGATATCAATTTTATCTTCTTCTTATTTGTTTTCTTCCTGATAGAATAATTCCTGTCTCTATACTGATTACAACCAATCTCCATTCGGAGAAACAAAACAAAAATTTTTAGATATCAAAGTTATAAAACGTACGAATCTGTTTCATGTAACTATCACACTGCATTTGATTTGCAAAATTCGTACAAATCACATTTCAATCAAAAGAAAAATCCAAGAATCTGTTAGACATCTAAATCACCTTCGCTTCACCTTTATCTCTGATAGATATCAAATTAAGATAAATACAATTAGCAATCACAATCGAGCGTTACATTTTTTCTTTCATCTTCTTTCTTTTTCTTCTTCATTTATGTTCCTGTCGATTCTTTGGCTGTAATCCGTTAGACGTCGACTTCAATTCACACTACAAAACACAAATTGATATTTTCATATCTGATACGATCAATCATTCAATTACCATTAACAATATCAGATATATATATATATATATATATATATATATATATATATATATATATATATATATATATATATATATATATATATATATATACATATACATACATACATATATATACTTACATATACACTGGTAATTAATCAGATAACCTATAATCACCAAACCCATTCTCCTTCGTGAACCCCATTGAAACAACCTTTAAACTTGAACCACCAACACGATCACCTTCATCAACCACAATCGACACTCTCACTGTATAAATTGTTTTGGTTTCTTGCTGCAATAACCAACACCAATCGAAGTCATCAATCAACTCCGATCACCTTCCTCTCTCCATCTCTCTAAAATTATTTTCTTTCTTTTAGTGAACCACCTTGTCACCACCATGATTCACCATACCAACGAGCCATCACCCTCCACATACTTTAGACCCATTTAAACCATCCCCTTATTGTTTCTTCAAGTTGTTTTCTGATTAATGCAGCTGTTCCATTTTTTCTTCTTCTTTGGTTTGAAAACCGATGAAAACTACAACCCTTTAGATGTTATACTGTTTAACTACTACTGCTGCTATACTTATTTTTTCTATTTTCTTGTTCTCTGATTAAACCAAATGAAGCCAGAAGATTGCTGCTGCTTTATTCGGTTTCTATTATTGGTGAATGAACTAGGGTGTTAATGATCTTTGTAGTGAAGTAATAGCAATGATAAGGATCATATGCTATAAAGATAGGGTATTTCATATTAATATGCATGCTTTATCAATCACCAAGAAAGGGATATGTTAGTGGGTAGTATGGCTGTAACAACGCTGATTTTTTCGTTACTTCTGTTAACATTCTGTTAGTTTATTTAACGGCGATTATTTAACTTTTATGTGTTTATGTGTAATAAATGCATACTTGATCTTTGGAGGGTTACAATAATTAATATGGGTTGATATTAATTCAAATAAATATTTCGGATAATGAAATACGATAAAAATGATACGATTTTTGATAATAGCTTTTTGAGCAACGAAACGCTCGGGTTTATTTTAATAATTAATTTTATTAATTATTAACTTTTTAAAATATTTAATTTATTGGGTTTTTAATAAATTAAGCGATTGGTTGCGTATAACGATCGGGTTAGCGTTCTGGGCCTTCGGTACGACTAAACGACACTTAAACCGGACCACGAATACGCGCATTTTCAAAACAAGAGCCCGAGAGTCATCCCCATGGGCCAGTCGGCTGACCCCTCCCCCATACCCCCTTATATTTCAATTTTTGTAAGTTTAGGGGCTTATGTGCTAATTGTTTAAACTAGGGTTAGTATAAATAGAAGTATTAACCTAAAAATAAATAAAACCCTCACAATTAAAAAGCTGCAGTCGATCCCTCCTGGCTCCCTCCCCATCGTCGACCATCATCACCATCACCATACCTTCAATTTTCAATTTTTGATAAAACCTCAAGAACAAACGTTGTAATTCTCGATCTCCTCTACGCGTTGATATAATTCTTTTAGCGATCTAAGGTATAATTGCACAAACCCAAATTCTTAAAATCTGATTTTCATGAGAGTTTCATAGTTATGTTGTCAATTGCTCAAGTCTATACGCGTACGTGTTAATCGTGATCGTTATTTTGATTGTTTGATGCGCTAGGGTTTAAAAATGAATTTGTTTTTGCTTGATCAGAAAAATTAAGTTTTTCAAATGTTAGTTATTATATTATAATCAGATTCCTTGAGAAAAACTATTGAGTTTAGGCTTTGGATTTGCTTGATTTCGTTTCCGTATGATTAAGTTATGTCAATTTGAATTATCGTTGTGTTTTTATTGCTCGATCAGAAATCTGGCATTGATAGACAATGAATTGTCATGTGAGAATTATACCACTGGAAAGATAATTTAAAACACTCAATTTAGACTAGGATATCATGTTGTTTGCTTATGTATAGCCTGAGATATGCTTGAATTAGTGTAAAAGTAGTTTTATACAGCACTTGCATGAAAATAACCTTGTATGATAAAAGGTGTTAACTTCTGTGATTAAAGCTTTGCATATTTGAAAATTAGACAAAAATTACTTCATCTTTCATGTAGATATCATAGGCTAATTATATCTGGATCTTCTGATAATCGCGTGCGAATGTGACTAACTAAATGAGAATCGAATCTGCAAATTGCTCACGGTTTTGTACTCTGTGGATTGTGTGAATTGCATGAGCATGTATGCTTCTGGAAAATAAAACTTAACATGATATGTGACTTATTGTTAGTTTCTATCAATCTCTGAAACCTTATGCATTGGGCACAATAGAGCCAAACTTTATGTGAATTCTGATTTGAGCTGAAAACTGAATATTCAACTTGCACGAATAAACTGTACAAATTGGCTAAACAAAAGTTGTTAGATTTTTGATATGTGTCAATTTGATTTGTCCTTGAACTATGTCCACTGGTATTGTATCAATTTCATGTTCCTAACTCCGGTTTTAGCCAAAATGAAATCAGTGCGCGGTCAGAAACTGACTTGGCAAACCCCAAATGTATCCCTTCTGATTCCTGACTTTTAATTGTCGTATGAGTCCCTGGCCAGACTTTTTGGAATATATTTTAAGTATATTTATGATCTGGAGTTTTTCATGTTTAGTGAATTTTGTATTATGAGATATTGTGCTAAGTATGCTACGTGTTCATGAACTTTGTGCACAACGATAAACTGAAATTGTGAAAATGATCATTCATGACCTAAAACGTATTGTTTGACTTAGGTTTGATATGTTGATCAATATTTGACATGAAACTACTGATGTTGACTTTATTTGACCACATTGACCAAGTTTGACTTCCGGTTTGACTTCAGTTGACTTTGTTTGACTTGCATGATATATGTTGACTTTTACTTTGAAACGCGTCGAGTCGAGCAATAAGATAACGTACACTATGAAACCACACTTATTTAAGATACATATATTGACCAACCTACATACGTATACTTAGGTTGCATTACTCGGCTATAAACCGTACAAGTTAATTGTTCACTTTTCAATCCGAGCTTTATTCAAAGGTGAGTCTACAGTCCCGCTTTTTACATATTTTCAGAGATGAGAATACACGCTGTTATATTTACATTTTTAAATGCTTTTGTATTGACATGTGTACTATATATGCATATTGAGTTTGTTCAAAAAGCCTCTAGCTTGAATACTTTTAATACCATCGGTGTAAGCACAATTTAGATGGACGGATCCGTTAGGTTGACAACCTCACCCACTATAAAAACTGTGGTGCATTTACTTTGAACATTAAATACATTCGAACAAGTGTATAAAATTTTACGAGGTAAGGCGGGTATAGTGGCTTCTATACTCAGGTCATTGCTAGTATTCAGGTGCTCAGATTATGCAAACATCTCGTGGTCAAGGAAACTAAACTATTTTTCTGATAACTATTTTTCAGATACTGTTACATTACTTTAAACCTGTAGATTCACCAACATTATTGTTGACCTGTTTTTGCGTGTTGTTAGGTATGCTTCCGCTGTGTTTGCTGCATGACTGGCCGTGGAGTCAGCATTTGATTTTAAAGAACATTAACTACTTTCGCATTTAAAACTTTTATACTGTTTAAATACTGTTGGCTTGTTGTTACGATCACAACAGTGTTTCTATTTTAGGATTTTTGACTTATGCTTTTGAAAGTTAATTTTTAAATAAAATTAAATGCGATTGCTTAAACTTCTCATATAGAGGGTGTAACTGTTAACTGTGGGACCTGAATTAACACGTCGTCAGATGGTAATTTGGCGGGGTGTTATAGTTGGTATCAAAGCTAACGTTTCGTAGGAAAACTAGGACTTGCATTAGTGTGTCTGATTTGGTCATTAGGACACCTTGATGAGTCTAGACTACGACTTGGACTTAGTCATTACATGAGTACTTTGTGACTAACGTTATTTACGTGACTAATTTGTTTCGTAAGTGTTCTTGTATTGTGAGCTAGATGTCACAGGATTCAGGAAACAGTAGCAACGATTTGAGTGTAGCTGAGATGAATGCACCTGCTCCTGCCCCAGCACCAGCACCTGCTCCGCATCAGATACCTAACCATCCCGTGAACCTTTATGCATTGGATTTGGTTCATACTAACCGTAACAGGGATATTGTTGATCGTGTTAATGCTTTGAGCGATATTGCTAGGACATATCCGCCCCCTGATGATCTTGATAGGTTGGACGAAAGGGTCACAGGTATAAATACTTATACGTACGAGGCTGAAGCAAGGTTCGTTGAGATGGCGAGATTGATAGCAACCTTGACTGCCAGGGTTGCTGCATTGGAGGCGGAACGTAATAGGCCGAGGAATGATGGACCTGCCTCCCGTACCTGACAGAAGAGGAAGTGAAGGGTCGTTGACCATGAGCTTCTTTTCTTTTTTCATCCGCATACTTTCTTTAATTGATTATATAAAACTTACCGGGTGTTATAAACCGGGCTACTAGTACATTATGTTTATTGATTGGGTTACTACTTTTGGATGTTGATTTATCACTCTTGGATTTTATTTATTATTAATGGTGGTTTATGCAATTAGTAATTATTATCTTTTATTGCATGCGGTAATATTCTATATTTAGTAACCTTGTATGATCATAATACTTGTGTTATGTTATACTACTACTATTGCCATTAATGTTACTACTTAGTGCTACTGCTACTACTACCACTACTATCACTACATAACACTAGTACCACTACTACTACCATTAGTGTTACTACTATCACTACTATCACTACTTACACTACTTCTCACTACTAGCGAATCTTTTCGTACTATTATTATTTACTAGTCTTCAACACTCGTTGCTAGTATATTTTCATATATAGCGTTGTTTTGACACTGACCTGGTGTGTTTTTCTGTATTGAAGATGCCTCCGAAGGAATCAACTGCCGCTCAAATCAGGAGGATGGTCGCCAAAGGAATCGCGGCTGAAAGAGCTGAACTACTGAGAGAATTCAACAACGCTCGAAACAGTAATGATCGTGGTGGTTCGAGCAACACCAATGGAAATGGCACTCAAGGCGGTAATGGATGTTCTTACAAAACATTCACTAGTTGCAACCCGCTTTCTTTCAACGAAACTAAGGGACCAGTTGGTCTCACTAGATGGTTTGAGAAGCTCGAGTCGGTTTTCCGCATTAGTGGGTGTAATGATAACGACAGGGTAGGCTTTGCAACGGCAACACTGGCAGACAGTGCGCTCACCTGGTGGAACAACTATGCTCAATCCCTGGGTCATGATCATGCTTATGCCCTACCTTGGGACACTCTGAAGCAAAGAATGATCGAGGAGTATTATTCGAGGAACGAGGTTAAGAAAATGGAACGCGAGTTTCGAGAGCTGAAGTTAGTAGGCAATGATCTCACCGCCTATAACAAGAGGTTCTTTGAGCTGGCGTTAATGTGTCCTGAAATGGTTACTCCAGAAAGGCGTAAGGTAGAACTATACATTGAAGGTCTGAGTGAGAATATTCAAGGCGGGGTCACTACTTCAAAACCCGTAAACGTGCATGAAGCTATTGACATGGCTAGTTTGCTATTGGATCAGATTGCCCAGAGAGGGAAGGGCACTACAGTGAATGAGAATAAGTCAAACGATGGTAAGAGGAAGTGGAACGTGTGATGACCCGGGAATTTCCGACTAAATTTAAACTTTAATCTTCATATGATTCCGACACGATAAGCAAAGTCTATAATATTGAGTCTTGAAAAGTTTGAAACTATATTCATACAATCAATTACCCTTTGACTATGGCCGATGATTTACGAACTATTGGTTGCAAATCAATATACACATATATATAGGTATATAGATGTAAGCATATATATACAATAGTTTGAAATAATAACAAATAAATTAAATGTAACTGTGAATTAAAAATATAACTGTTAGGATAAATATTATTTCATTAATATTAATAGTGGTAATAATAATAAATATTACATATTAAAATCTTTTTAAAGTTAATGTAACGATTATCAAAATAAATACTTAAAATACAAATATTACTATAAGAACGATTTAAAATTTATATTTAGTTGTATTTTAGATATTATTAGCTAATATGATTAATACATGTATCATTTATTGATTACTAATAATGTTATTATTATTACTAGTATTATAATTATTATTAGTATTATAATTATTAATATTATTATTATCCTAATGATATGTTTCATAACCATATTTTTTTTATTTAACATTATTATTATCATTATTTTTAATATTAGTAGTAGTCTTATTGCTATTATTATTATTATTATTATTATTATTATTATTATTATTATTATTATTATTATTATTATTATTATTATTATTATTATTATTACTAATATTATTATTATTTCTATAAATATTATTATTAGTATTTTACTAAATAATTATATGTATTTAATTATTAACACTATATTAATTATAAAGCAGTATTAATCTGAATGGAACCAAAATATTAGATATCAGGGATCAGGTCGTACGAAGTTGGTAACCTTCAACTTCTGCTTTTTAATTTTTGGCTGGTATTGATTGTAATTGTTGACAACAAATAATGATATCAATTATTTTCAGTGATCCATCGAAAAGAAAAACAGAATGATATACAATTTTTTTTTCTTCTTTCTTTCTCCACGCCCTCTGTTCGTCCACTTTTTAATAAAATCTCAAACTCGAATCAATTTTAAAAATGTAACAATGCACTTCTATTAGAAATCACATGTACAAACTATCTGCAAAAGCTCATTGTCTAATTTTTCCTATCGAACTCCAATTTTCGAGTCAAAGGTTCAAAAATAAAAAGTCAACCCAATTGTTCATCCAAAAATTAGGAGTCATGTTGAGGTTTCTGATTAAATTGATAATTTGTAAAGTTTCAGTGAACGATTTACAATCTTTATTGTGTTGTAACAATTTTCCAAAACGTTTTCGAAATCATAATCATTTTTTTTTTGAAACTGTAACCAACAGCTATGTTGTTCTTGATTTTAATTTTTTTTATTATTTTTCGCGTTTAATAAATTCTAAATTACAAATGATTATGAATTGTGATTATGTCCTAAAACCAATTAGTTATGAGGTTAAGAGTATCTCTGATAGTTTTATTCCTTGGGAAGAAGAAGAAATATAACAGAAAGAAAATACGGGTTATAAGGATTTTAACAGAAAAATGGGCATCGGTCTAATGGTTTAGGAGTGATTCGGTGAGCGAGAGGTCTTGAGTTCGAGCCCTGCTAGTGGCAATTCTTTTTAAAAAGGACTTTATGAGGTAGCTTTTAATATTAAAAATCTTTATTATTATTATTATTATTATTATTATTTTTATTAGAATTATAATTTGTATCATTACTATTATTATGAATTTGATTATTATTAATATGATTGTTATTACTATGATTATTATTATTGTTATTAATATTGTTGTAGTTATTATTAGTATCACAACACTTATTATTATTAATACTATCATACTCATAAGTATTAAAATTATTATTATTATTATTATTAACATTATTAATGTATTTATTATTATTATTATAGATTTTGTCAATTAAGTATTAGTTACCATTTATTATTTATCATAATTAAAATTACAAATATGATTATTATTAGTATGAAAATAATACGAATTATTATTATTTTCGTATATATTAGAATTAGTATCTTTCTATAAACAATAGAACTATTAATATTAACATAAGTAGTATTAATTGTATTATCACAGGTATTATTATTATTAGGTAATTACTAAAATCATTAACATAGCTATCATTAACTGTAAAAATTAATATTTTACAATTATAATTATTAATATCATTATAATTATCATTAAGTGTTATAATTACTATCATTTTTACCACTACTAATATTATTTGGTATCATTATAACTACTATTTTAACAAACAAATGAAATATATACATACATACATATATATATATATATATATATATATATATATATATATATATATATATGTATATATATATATGTATATATATATATATATATATATATATGTATATATATATATATATGTGTATATATATATATATATAAGATATTTAATATACATAACATAACAAAGTTTATATTTTTATATATATAAATGAATATATAATAATAATGAAATATATAAGTTATTAATATAAAAATTATATCAATAAAAATAAAATATATATATTTGTTCGACTACAAGTATATATTTTAATATATACATGAATGATATAAGTTCGTGAATCCAAGGCCAATCCTGCATTGTTCAGTTGTTTAATGTCGTTATATGTATTTTTACTACAAAATACATAAGGTGAGTTTCATTAATCCCTTTTTAAATGCTTTTGCAATATATATTTTTAGGCTGAGAATACATGCGCAATTTTTATAAATGATTTACAAAATAGACACAAGTACGTGAAACTACATTCTATGGTTGAATTATCGAAATCGAATATGCCCCTTTTATTAAGTCTGGTAATCTAAGAATTAGGGAACAGACACCCTAATTGACGCGAATCCTAAAGATTGATCTATCAGGCCCAACAAGCCCCATCCAAAGTACCGGATGCTTTAGTACTTCGAAATTTATATCATGTCCGAAGGAGGATCCCGGAATGATGGGGATATTCTTATATGCATATTGTGAATGTCGGTTACCAGGTGTTCAATCCATATGAATGATATTTTTGTCTCTATGCATGGGACGTATGTTTATGAGAAATGGAAATATGAAATCTTGTGGTCTATTAAAATTATGAAATGATTATTTATGTTAAACTAATGAACTCACCAACCTTTTGGTTGACACTTTAAAGCATATTTATTCTCATGTATGAAAGAAATCTTCCGCTGTGCATTAGCTCATATTAGAGACATTACTTGGAGTCATTCATGGCATATTTCAAAAGACGTTGCATTCGAGTAGTTGAGTTCATCAAGATTATTATTAAGTCAATTATAGTTAGATGTATTATGAAATGGTATGCATGCCGTCAACTTTCGATGTAATGAAAGATTTTCTTTTCAAAAACGAATGCAATGTTGGTAAATGTATCATATAGAGGTCAAGTACCTCTCTATGTGATCAACTGTTGTGAATCGTTTATAATCGATATGGACTTCGTCCGGATGGATTAGGACGGGTCTTCACAGTTGGTATCAGAGTGGTAGTCTTAGCGAACCAGGTCTTACATTAGTATGTCTAACTGATAGTCGTTAGGATGCATTAGTGAGTCTGGACTTTGACCGTGTCTGCATGTCAAAAGTTTTGCTTATCATTTTTGTCGGAAATCATCTGCTTATCATCCTTAGGAAATTACCTACTCATTATTCTTAGTCTACACACATCTTAGTACCTCTATTGCAAAGATAGTGTATAGACAAATTCATATCATAGCGTATCTATTATTGTAAACTTTGCCTCACAGTTCCGTAGATTCCTCCGTAACTTATGGGATTTTAGTATTTTATATGCATATGTAAATTATGTATTTCAGGGTACTAATCTACATCCTATAATCTATTTCTTATCGAAAAATCCTTCATCTGATCATACGAGATGAATCCCTCAACCAGTTCGAATTCCTCGGATTCCGACAGCTATCCCGATATGGAGTTTCACCTAAGCTCCGAAAGCAGTGTCACCAGAATGAATCAATCAATTCACCTGATGGTTCGTAGCCTACTTAATCATTGGAGACAAAAAGAAGGTGATCCTTTCCATCAACCAAATTCACCTCTTGGCGAAGAACCTGAAGCACTTACCGGTGAACCAGTCAGAAATATCATTTCACCCTCATTTCTTGAATATCTCATCATGATTACATAATATCTCAGATTCTAAACCTTATTCATTCGCTCGTTCCAACCGACAATCATCCCGGAATAATAGAAGAAGCCAACAAACTTCGCGCTCGAGTAATAAATTCGGAGAATATGGTGCAAAATTTACCAGCTTCAGCAACATCATCGGCACCAACAGTACCATCAATAACAGCATCAGTATCATCAACAATCCATGCCTTAATATCTCATTCTGTACCTCAAGTATAATCATCATTCTACATGACGTTCTACATCAATTATCTTCGTTCGACATGGCGATTATGTAATCTCTAATGTTTTAGAGATTATATATTCTGTTCTAATGGTAAATCAAAAGAGTTTAATATTATATTGACTCATTAAATCCATAATAATATCTGAAGAAAATATATATGTATATATATTTTCATAAAGATTATAATTAAAAATTCTTTTGTACAAACTGTTAATGGTGAAAATATTTTAACGGATAGGTAATACCCTTTAGATTTCACATTAATAAGTTACACTGTACATTCTTCAAATCTGATTCAACAGTCATTTACTATCCTACTTACATCCACAGATATACGTATCCGTTCACCGCAGAATAACCATTATCATTCAATTTCATATTTGGGTTTTGACTTATCAGAATCCAACAAGTGGCATAATGAAGAAAACATTAGACAAAATAAAATCTGTTAGAAACAAACAAATTAACTATCAGAAATTTTGTTAAGAATCCACGCTAACTGTTCCTAGCTAATTGTTCCTAGCTAACTGATTACATTTTATTTATCGCAATTTACATTCTCGCAATTTTATTTATCGTCATTTAATTTCTATTATTTACTTTACGCACTTTATTTATCGTCATTTAATTTCTGTTATCTATTTTACGCACTTTAAATATCGGGACACGTATACAAGGTTTTGACATATCATATCGACGCATCTATATATATTATTTAGAATCACCATAGACACTCTATATGCAGTAATGATCAAGTTCTCTATACAGGGTTGAGGTTGATTCTAAAATAATATATATAATTTGAGTTCTGATCGAGTCTGAGATGAATACGGGTCACGATACGTATTAATTAATTCGAATATTATATATTAAATTATATATGAATTGTTGAATTGCTAACTGTGGACTATCAATCGAGGACTACCAACATTGGACAATTAAAATGAATTAAAATATTGATTATAACATATGAAACTAAACATTTCTTCAAGTTTGCCACTTGATTTCATTCTAAACTTCATTAGTATCTTGACGATTACAATCTGCGTTCAAACCTTTCATGATTCTTGAAAACACCTCAATTGATAGGATGAATCAACCGCACTTCATCTGCGGAAGAAAAGATTTATGCATATAGTTATGCACCTAAGAAACTCTCGGCAATTGAGTAAAAGTTTAACACGTAGCCGCGTCAGATCCTTTGGCATTTATTAGCAAAAATAACTTTGCGATCCCTTTTCAAAGTAGCCAATTTTGTCACAGCTCCAGCAGGTCAACTTCGACTTTTCATTCGAAGTAGCCTTACTATAAATCCTGATATATACGATTACCCTTTTGATACTGGAGAATTCTTTTATATTCCATCATATTACCAGCAGACGTACCAGCAACCTCGTTGCTTCTTGGCTTAAATCTCTCTGACAAATCATTATATTTATTCATTGAAACCCTATCATATACTCATCCGTATCTTGTAACGAGAACTGCCATACCAATTACCGAGAATTAGCAATCAGTACTTTGAAAACTCACATCATATATACATCAACAGTTATATGTATGACATTTATCTCTTAGAATTATGATCTCTCATTCTGAAATTCTGAAAAGCACTCAGTTACAAATCAATACTATGAATGTTGAAAAAGTTGAATGAAGCAGCAGAAACCATAGACAACCGTAAATGACCTTAATCATCGGAAGTTTGATGATAAAGAATAGTATGTTGGAAAAGCTCAGAAAAGTTAGAACTGGAAAACGGATTGAGCTAACCACGAAGGAGACCAAGGACAAATACAAGGACTAAACCTTATATTCAAAGAATCCAGGTAATTCTGAATCCGAAGAAATCTTTAGAGAATATCTTGCTCCGAAGTCATGTTAAAATCTTGCGAAAAAAAAAATCTTTCTCCATCAACCATCGAACTTAGAAATTCCAAAATATCATCATCAATATCTTCGATATTTCTGAGGATATTTTCAAAAATATTCTCATCCGAAATTATATACCCCTTCGTGCTTCATGTGTATCATTATATTGGAAACATTCAAGAGAAAATTTAGTACCGAAAAGCAGATTATGCGAAACTATGAAAAAAGCCGTAGACAAATCACAAAGAATAAGTTTGACTTCAAAGAATCTAAATGATTCAATGTCTGCTGAAGTCTTTAGCGAATATCTTGCCCGTTACTCTAAACCCTTGCAGACAATAGTCTCCATCATTCTCTGATCTTAGATATTCAAAGATATTATCGTATCTTTCATTATAAATATCCTCCATATTTCTGAAGATATTTTTATAATTATTCTTATCTGAAATCATTAATCTCTTCGTGCTATCAGTGTTACATCATATAGAAACTGTTAGTTTCTATATTCTGTAAACTTTCAAGTCTAAAATATGAATGTCTTTGAAGTAGTGTTGGGAACTGATGCACGAGTTAGTATAATATAATGACACTTGATCAACGTGATTATATTACAGTAAGTCATGCTGAGTTCTAATGAAACGTGATGATGGTTCACAGTAGATCATACCGTCATCATGTGTCATGTTAAATAACTCTTTCATTCTACTTAACTTCTGAACATATCAAGAAAATGTATTCTTGATGGATCTATCTTCCGTGATGTTGATAAATTTGAAAATCAAATCGTGCTATCATGTTCTTTCCTGCTTAGAACATTATAATCATTCAAAACTCTATATCTACGAATTCTGGACCATTATTCGCTTGATTTAAAGTCGGGAAGAGAAAATAAAAGAATGAATCTCCGAAATAGAAATGGGGGGAATAAATCACAGCAAATAGGAGAGAGCATTAACTGTAAATGACAATGATTATTAAAGACAAAAGCAGGGACTTTGAAATTTAAAGAAAAATATAGAGCCCTATAACAACACATAAATTACAAACCGTGTATGTCAATGTTTATCGCAACATAAAGACACGGGAGAATTAAAAACACTATAACCCCAAGGGCAAAGTAGAAGAAAACAGATTCCTCTGGCGGAAGTTGGAAAAGGAGAATGATTGTAGCAATAGAAAGGAGAAGGACAAGGATCAGAACTGGATTAAGCATTTTCACAATCTTTTAGATGTATGAACTAAGAAAGAAAGTATAGGAATGGTGAGAATAATGGAACGGAAGAGTTTAATTTATAATGGAAATATCAGGCAGAGTAATCGAGGTAGATCACCGTATTTAATTTTAGAGATCTTAATTTCCTTATTCGCTGAAGAATCAAATCTTTTAGATTTCAAAGATTTTCTTTAAATCCCTTGAATTCCAAAATTCAACCGAGACAACGTTAAAAGTTAAGACGAACCTTATTTCCTAAATTCAACCCTGACTAAGTCGGAAGCTAAGACGAATCTCTATTTCTTTATTTCATCCTTTTGTGATAACTTCACTCATACGCTTTGGATAATCAAATTGTTTTATCCATACTACTCAATAATGATAAAACTCTATTTATGAACTCATATTCGTCATGAAAACATTTTAATTGTTAGCCCTGACGACCTCACTCAAATTTCGGGATGAAATTTCTTTAACGGGTAGGTACTGTGATGACCCGGGAATTTCTGACTAAATTTAAACTTTAATCTTCATATGATTTTGACACGATAAGCAAAGTCTGTAATATTGAGTCTTGAAAAGTTTGAAACTATATTCATACAATCAATTACCCTTTGACTATGGCTGATGATTCACGAACTATTGGTTGCAAATCAATATACACATATATATATATAGGTATATAGATGTAAGCATATATATACAATAGTTTGAAATAATAACAAATAAATTAAATGTAACTTTGAATTAAAAATATAACTGTTAGGATAAATATTATTTCATTAATATTAATAGTGGTAATAATAATAAATATTACATATTAAAATCTTTTTAAAGTTAATGTAATGATTATCAAAATAAATACTTAAAATATAAATATTACTATAAGAACGATTTAAAATTTATATTTAGTTGTATTTTAGATATTATTAGCTAATATGATTAATACGTGTATCATTTATTGATTACCAATAATGTTATTATTATTACTAGTATTATAATTATTATTAGTATTATAATTATTAATATTATTATTATCCTAATGATATGTTTCATAACCATATTTTTTTTTATTTAACATTATTATTATCATTATTTTTAATATTAGTAGTAGTCTTATTGCTATTATTATTATTATTATTATTATTATTATTATTATTATTATTATTATTATTATTATTATTATTATTATTATTATTATTATTATTATTATTATTAATATTATTATTAATATTATTATTATTATTATTATTAAAATTATTATTATTATTAATATTATTATTATTTCTATAAATATTATTATTAGTATTTTACTAAATAATTATATGTATTTAATTATTAACACTATATTAATTATAAAGCAGTATTAATCTGAATGGAACCAAAATATTAGATATCAGGGATCAGGTCGTACGAAGTTGGTAACCTCCAACTTCTGCTTTTTAATTTTTGGCTGGTATTGATTGTAATTGTCGACAACAAATAATGATATCAATTATTTTCAGTGATCCATCGAAAAGAAAAATAGAATGATATACAATTTTTTTTCCTTCTTTCTTTCTCCACGCCCTCTGTTCGTCCACTTTTTAATCAAATCTCAAACTGAAATCAATTTTAAAAAATTAACAATGCACTTCTGATTAAATTGATAATTTGTATAGTTTCAGTGAACGATTTACAATCTTTATTGTGTTGTAACAATTTTCCAAAACGTTGTCAAAATCATAATCATTTTTTTTTTTTGAAACCGTAACCAACAGCTATGTTGTTCTTGATTTTAATTTTTTTATTATTTTTCGCGTTTAATAAATTCTAAATTACAAATGATTATGAATTGTGATTATGTCCTAAAATCAATTAGTTATGAGGTTAAGAGTATCTCTGATAGTTTGATTCCTTGGGAAGAAGAAGAAATATAACAGAAAGAAAATACGGGTTATAAGGATTTCGGAGGGTTGTAAAACAGAAAAATGGGCAGCGGTCTAATGGTTAAGGAGTGATTCGGTGAGCGGGAGGTCTTGAGTTCGAGCCCTGCTAGTGGCAATTCTTTTTAAAAATGACTTTATGAGGTAGCTTTTAATATTAAAAATCTTTATTATTATTATTATTATTATTATTATTATTATTATTATTATTATTATTATTATTATTATTATTATTATTATTATTATTATTATTATTATTATTATTATTATTATTATTATTATTATTATTATTATTATTTTTATTAGAATTATAATTTGTATCATTACTATTATTATGAATTTGATTATTATTAATATGATTGTTATTACTATGATTATTATTATTGTTATTAATATTGTGGTAGTTATTATTAGTATCACAACACTTATTATTATTAATACTATCATACTCATAAGTATTAAAATTATTATTATTATTATTATTATTAACATTATTAATGTATTTATTATTATTATAGATTTTGTCAATTAAGTATTAGTTACCATTTATTATTTATCATAATTAAAATTACAAATATGATTATTATTAGTATGAAAATAATACGAATTATTATTATTTTCGTATATATTAGAATTAGTATCTTTCTATAAACAATAGAACTATTAATATTAACATAAGTAGTATTAATTGTATTATCACAGGTATTATTATTATTAGGTAATTACTAAAATCAGTAACATAGCTATCATTAACTGTAAAAATTAATATTTTACAATTACAATTATTAATATCATTATAATTATCATTAAGTGTTATAATTACTATCATTTCTACCACTACTAATATTATTTGGTATCATTATAACTACTATTTTAACAAACAAATGAAATATATACACACATATATATATATATATATATATATATATATATATATATATATATATGTATATATATATATATGTATATATATATATATATATATATAAGATATTTAATATACATAACATAACAAAGTTTATATTTTTATATATATAAATGAATATATAATAATAATGAAATATATAAGTTATTAATATAAAAATTATATCAATAATAATAATTATATATATATATATATATATATATATATATATATATATATATATATATTTGTTCGACTACAAGTATATATTTTAATATATACATGAATGATATAGGTTCGTGAATCCAAGGCCAATCCTGCATTGTTCAGTTGTTTAATGTCGTTATATGTATTTTTGCTACAAAATACATAAGGTGAGTTTCATTAATCCCTTTTTAAATGCTTTTGCAATATATATTTTTGGGCTGAGAATACATGCGCAATTTTTATAAATGATTTACAAACTAGACACAAGTACGTGAAACTACATTCTATGGTTGAATTATCGAAATCGAATATGCCCCTTTTATTAAGTCTGGTAATCTAAGAATTAGGGAATAGACACCTTAATTGACGTGAATCCTAAAGATAGATCTATCGGGCCCAACAAACCCCATCCAAAGTACCGGATGCTTTAGTACTTCGAAATTTATATCATGTCCGAAGGAGGATCCCGGAATGATGGGGATATTCTTATATGCATATTGTGAATGTCGGTAACCAGGTGTTCAATCCATATGAATGATATTTTTGTCTCTATGCATGGGACGTATGTTTATGAAAAATGGAAATATGAAATCTTGTGGTCTATTAAAATTATGAAATGATTATTTATGTTAAACTAATAAACTCACCAACTTTTTGGTTGACACTTTAAAGCATATTTATTCTCAGGTATGAAAGAAATCTTCCGCTGTGCATTAGCTCATATTAGAGACATTACTTGGAGTCATTCATGGCATATTTCAAAAGACGTTGCATTCGAATCGTTGAATTCATCAAGATTATTATTAAGTCAATTATAGTTAGATGTATTATGAAATGGTATGCATGCCGTCAACTTTCAATGTAATGAAAGATTGTCTTTTCAAAAACGAATGCAATGTTTGTAAATGTATCATATAGAGGTCAAGTACCTCGCGATGTGATCAACTGTTGTGAATCGTTTATAATCGATATGGACTTCGTCTGGATAGATTAGGACGGGTCTTCACAGAACGGTGGTCAGGACAAGAATTTTAATCAACAGCCGTTCAAAAAGCAAGATTCTTACCGCAACGACACAGGAATCACAGGAACTAACTCCGGGTATAAGGGCAAAAAGCCACAATGTCAGAAGTGTGGCAAGCATCATACTGGAAACTGTTCTGTTCTAAATTGTGACCGTTGTAAGAAGTTTGGTCATTTGTTAAAAGATTGCAAGGTTAATCTTAACGGCAACACCAACAACAACAACACTGCAAGCAACGCAAACAATGCTAATAATGGTAAGAACTGTTATGGTTATGGACAGCCGGGTCATTTCAAGAAGGACTGTCCTAAGAACAACAATGGGAATGCTCGAGGAAGGGCGTTCAAGATCAATTCTGCGGAAGCTCGTGATGATCCGAAGCTAGTCACGGGTACGTTTTCACTCGATGATCAACCTGTTTATGTTTTGTTTGATACTGGCACCGATAGAAGTTTTATATCTAAGGATATTTGTCACCATGTTAAGAAACCTGTTTCTTCCTTAGATAACGTGTATTCCATAGAACTAGGAAATGGTAACATGATGAGAGCTGATAAGATTTATCATGGTTGTACTTTGACATTAGAAAGTAAGCCTTTTAGCATTGATGTGATACCTATTAAACTGGGAAGTTTTGACCTTGTGGTTGGAATGGACTGGTGTAGTGACCCGGAAATTTCCGATCAAATTTAAACTTTAATCTTTAAATGTTTCCGACACAATAAGCAAAATCTGTAATGTTGTGTCTCGAAAAGTTTGAAAACTATATTCATGTAATCAATTACCTTTGACCATGTCTGACGATTCACGAACAAAAATGTGTAACTAGATATGTATGTGTATGTACATATGTGTGATTATTAAACTAAGAAATATTAATAAAACATTTAATGGTTTGATTGATACGAAAATAAGTTATGAGATTATTAGGTGACTTGAAGACATTAACAAAGTACTTGAGGATTAATACTTTACATAAACGTATTTTGTTTCTAAGTTTATTATAGATATCAACGAGATTAAAAGAAGATATCAAATGATTGATTTATCAGATACATTGAATTATGATTACGAGTCTCTGTTATGAGGTCCACTTTGAATTAGAAAACTCTTACTTTTAACGGTATTCGGAAATAATGGTGAAGTGATCTTCAAATAAGAACAAGGTGTCACTTATCGAGAGTTAGACAAAAGTTAGTGGAGAATTGAATTTCATAATACATTGATTGATCTATTTTCAAACGTGTTAAAACATTTTTTTTGATATAATAGAGCTGGTTATTAAAATATATTTATTTAAATAACGTAGGTTGGTATTTCTATTATTAGTCATATATATAGAAAACCTGCGACTTGTATTTAGAATATATGTTTTCTAGATTCATTAAGCACACGATAGTAATACTCTCTTAGTGATGCGGTTGATATTTAAAAACGTTAGTGCATAAAGAAATTGGATCTATTTAAAGCCTTAAAGAATAAACAAAACGTGTTATAATATCTTCTAAACGATTGTAAAACATACTTTGAAATATAATTGATTTTGAAAAGTTAACTAATATGTTATTAGAAAAATTTTAAATATATATCTATATTTTAAATTAGTCATAAAATGTTTTGATTTTAAACTAATATTAATAAATGGGCTTTGATAAATAACAAGA
Source organism: Rutidosis leptorrhynchoides (assembly GCF_046630445.1). NCBI lineage: Eukaryota > Viridiplantae > Streptophyta > Magnoliopsida > Asterales > Asteraceae > Rutidosis > Rutidosis leptorrhynchoides. Next base: position 444,785,097 of record NC_092336.1, read on the forward strand.
TTATGAATTATAAAAGGAAATGACCAAAACACTCAAAAGATTAAGTTACACTTTGAGTGAGTTAGTTTTTAATTAATTTAAGTCTAGTTATTAATAAAGGTACATGTCACAAAACGTTTAATTTAAAATAAAATATTTTGACAAACAACGAGACTTTGATTTAAATAAGTAAATGACCACAACGCTAAATTTTATAAGTGATATTTTTATAAAGATAAATTATTGATAAGTAAGTCTAATTTTTGTAAAAGGTACACGTCACGTAACGTAAAAGGCTAGTTTTCTAAACGCACGAAAGTGCGCATGAAAAACCGAAAGTGGTACATAAGTCTTGAGACCACGACCGTGTCATTTTTGTAAAAATTGTATTTTTACCATGAGCGTAAATATAATATAATATTTAATTAATTATAAAGATTAATTATATTATATATAAAATAATATATAAATTTCATAAGAGTGATACGTAAATGGTGTGAATTGTAATAGGAAAAAAACGAGGTGTCGGCAAGCATTTAAAATGGATACCAGCTGTAAACCTTTGTCAAGCGACTGCTTGATTAAATAGGATTTCACAAAAGGTTATAAAGGTTGATCATACGCTGGCCAAATCTATTCTATCTATATCTCGATCTCACACACATATATACAGAATATATATTATATTATTATTATTATTATTAAGATTATTATTATTAATCTTATTATTATTATAAATATTTATCTTATTATTATTATTAGTAATATTCAATATACATAAAATACTACAACGGAGTCACGAGTGGATTATTTCAAGACGAGTTTTGCGAGTAGGATAGGGCTAAGGAAATTATGGGTTATAGCTATGGAGGTGATGGGTATGGTTCATGGGTATGCTCGTGAGGTCAATTTAGTATTTATCATCTCTTTTGCGTCTACGTACCTTTCCTGCAATATTGAATCTCAATATTGATACGTGAGTACTCGTAAATTAATTTTTACATATTAATAGTGTATCCCTGACTAGTGCTCGAGAAAATCAGATTATGCATGTTTGTACTTTTGATATTGCCTTAGATAGGTTATGTTAAATCTTAAATTAGTTACACATGCGGGTGAGATAAGATATAAGATATGCATGTCCTTGGAAAGCTAGCGAAAAATTGAGAACTTTTCCTTTAGATATCGAATGGTTTTGACAGATGGATTAGAAGTTATCGTCAAATGAATTTTTGTATTATTATTAAAAAATGATTATTATTATCGTCGTTATTATAGTCGTTATAACTTTTATCTAATTATTATTATTATTATTATTATTATCATTATCTATAAGAAGTAGTATCATTAAAAATTGTTATTTTATTATTATTACTATCGTTAAAGTTATATTATTATTATCATTACATAGATATTAGAATTACTATTATTATAATATTTATTATTTTTAGTATTATTATAATTAGAACTAATATTAGAACACCTAGTTATTATAATTATTATTATCATTAACACTAAAACAATATAAAAGACGATTAAAAGCTAATAAACGAATAAATTAGGAAATAATGAGTATGAGTATCATGATGAAATTTAAAGATATTGATTTAAATAAAATTATCATCTTTCATTACTTTTATCACTATTATTATTAAAAGTATTATATTTAATAATAAAAAAAATATATCATTTTTACAAAAATCATTATTCTTAATTTGAATATCATTGTTAATATAGAATTTCATTAGTAATAAGAATTATCATATTGTTATAATACCTTTTTCGTAAATATAAATATTGTTATTATTATTAGTATAATAATAATTATTATTAATACAAAATAATACAACTTTTACTTATTATTATTATCAATGTTATTTTATCAAATAAAAATGTAATACAAATAATATATAAATACCTTAATAAAACCTATCATAACAGTTTATGATATTCAATGAACTATATAAATTTTATTATCTAAGATATATAAAAGTATATTTTATTATATAAATTTTAATATAAATTTTATTTATTATTTACTCTAATTAAATCTTTTAAAAATATTTAAAAATATAAAATGACGATATTTAAACTATATAATAATCATGTATAAATTTTGGAAATCATTTTTAGTTAAATTGACTTTTGTTGACTTCTGCATATTAGACTCGAGCATTAGGATGGTGGTACATTAGGACATAACCTAAATTGTTAAGACAAATATTGACCAACATATAAATGTATATAATTAATATAGGTTCGTGAATCCGAGGCCAACCTTACACTTGTTCAATGATGTTATATGTATTTTTACTACGAAATACAGTATGGTGAGTTTCATTTGCCTTTTTACCCTTTATATTTTTGGGCTGAGAATACATGCGCAATTTTTATAAATGTTTTATGAAATAGACACAAGTAATCGAAACTACATTATATGGTTGAATTATCGAAATCGAATATGCCCCTTTTTATTAAGTCTGGTAATCTAAGAATTAGGGAACAGACACCCTAATTGACGCGAATCCTAAAGATAGATCTATCAGGCCCAACAAGCCCCATCCAAAGTAACGGATGCTTTAGTACTTCGAATTTTATATCATGTTCGAAGGAGGATCCCGAAATGATGGGGATATTCTTATATGCTTAATGTGAATGTCGGTTACCAGGTGTTCAATCCATATGAATGATATTTTTGTCTCTACGCATGGGACGTATATTTATGAGAAATGAAAATCTTGTGGTCTATTAAATGATGGAAATGATTATTTATGTTAAACTAATGAACTCACCAACCTTTTGGTTGACACTTTAAAGCATGTCTATTCTCAGGTACGAAAGAAATCTTCCGCTGTGCAATTGCTCATTTAAAAGATATTACTTGGAGTCATTCATGACATATTTCAAAAGACGTTGCATTCGAGTCGTTGAATTCATCAAGATTATTATTAAGTCAATTATAGTTAGATATTATAAAATGGTATGCATGACGTCCACTTTTGATGTAATGAAATATTGTCTTTTCAAAAACGAATGCAATGTTTGTAAAATGTATCATATAGAGGTCAAGTACCTCGCGATGTAATCAACTGTTGTGATTCGTTTATAATCGATATGGACTTCGTCCGGATGGATTAGGACGGGTTTTCACAGTTGGTATCAGAGCAGAGGTCTTAGCGAACCAGGTCTGCATTAGTGTGTCTAACTGATAAGTCGTTAGGAGGCATTAGTGAGTCTGGACTTAGACCGTGTCTGCATATCTAAAGTTTTGCTTATCATTTTTGTCAAAAAAAATCATCTACTTATCATCCTTAGAAAATTACCTGCTTATCATTCCTAGTCTAGACACATATTACTGCATTGATTGCATGAATAGTGTATAGATAAATTCATATCTTAGCGTATCTGACAATTCATATCTTAGCGTATCTGTTACTGTAGACCTTGCCTGATATCTCTCGTAAATTTCTCCTTAATTTAAGGGATCCTGGTACTATATATATCTATGTAATTTATGCATTGAGAATATCATCCAACCATCAATTGCTGTCACTAAATTCTTTGTACCAAAAACCTTTCCTGAGATCGCGTAAGATGGCCTCTACGAATCGACCAAGTTCCTCTGACTTCGAAGACAGCGTGACAGGAGCACACCAACCAATTAACTACCGTGATTACTGGAGAAAATGGGGGTGGGTTCGCGACATACTCACCCTATGGAGAAAGGAAGAAGGTACTCCATATCATGAATCGAATCTACCACCTAACCTTGGAGTATTGGACCCACTCACCGGCGAACCTGTTCGCAACACCGTTTATACCCTTTTTGCCAGAATTTTTCGTCTTGAGACTACCATTAACGGAACTAGAGAAGATATCTAATCACTACCTCACACTGATAACCAAGCAGGGTTAGTAGAAGAAGTTAAAGAACTCCGAGCTCGAGTGTTAACTTTAGAGAGCACGGTACACAGTTTGCAAGCACCAGCAGTATCACCAACACCAGTCACATCACCAACCTTAGAACCAACAGCATTAGTAACACCAACAACAACATCCGTATCACCAGCTTCGACATCTCATTCTGTACCTCGAGTATAATCGTCGTTCTATATGATGTTCTACATCATTTATCTTCGTTCGACATGATGATTATGTAAACTCTAATGTTTTAGAGATTATATATTCTTGTTCAAACGGTAAATCAAATAAATTTAATAACATATTGACTCATTAAATCCATGATTACATCTGAAGAAAATATATATGTATATATATTTTCATAAAGATTGTAATTAAAAATTCTTGTGTACAAACTGGTAATGGTGAAAATATTTTAACGGGTAGGTAATACCCGAGGAATATTTAGATCTCACATTAATAGGTTACACTATACATTCTTTGAAGCCAATTCAACGGTCATTTATTATCCTACTTACATCCACCGATATACAAACCTGATTCACCACAGAATAACCATATCCATCCAATTTCATATTTGGATTTTGATTTATCAAAAATCAAGTGGCATAATGAAGGAAACATTTGACAAAATAAAATTTGTTAGAAACAAACAAATTAACTATGAGAAAATTTGTTAAGAATCCACGCTAACTGTTCCGAGCTAATTGTTCTCAGCTAACTAATTACACTTTATTTATCGCAATTTAATTATCGCAATTTACATTCTCACAATTTTATTTATCGTCATTTAATTTCTATATTTATTTTATGCACTTTAAATATCGGGTCACGATACGTATTAATTAATTCGAATATTATATATTAAACTATATATGAATTATTGAATTGCTAACTGTGGACTAAGGACTACCAACATTGGACAATTAAAATGAATTAAAATATTGATTATAACATATGAAACTAAACAATTCTTCAAGTTTGCCACTTGATTTCATTTTAAACCTCATTGTATCTCGACAATTACAATCTGCATTCAAACCTTTCATGATTCTTGAAAACACCTCAATCAATAGGATGAATCAACTGCACTTCATCTACAGAAGGAAAGATTTATGCATATAGTTATGCACCAGAGAAACTCTCGGCAACTGAGTAAAAGTTTAACACGTAGCCGCGTCAAATCCTTTGGCATTTATTAGCAAAAATAACTTTGCGATCCCTTTTCAAAGTAGCAAATTTTGTCACAGCTCCAGCAAGTCAACTTCGACTTTTCATTCGAAGTAGCCTTACTATAATCATGAGATATACAATTACCCTTTTGATAATGGAGAATTCTTTTATATTCCACCATATTACCAGAAGACGTACCAACAACCTCGTTGTTTTTGGCTTAAATCTCTCTGACAAATCATTATAATTATTCATTGAAACCCTATCATATACTCATCCGCATCTTGTAACGAGAACTGCCATAACAGTTACCGAGAATCAGCAATCAGTACTTTGAAAACTCACAGCATATCTACATCAACAGTTATATGTATGACATTTATCTCTTAGAATTATGATCTCTTATTCTGAAATTCTGAGAAGCACTCAGTCACAAATCAATACTCTGAATGTTGAAAAAGTTGAATGAAGCAGCAGAAACCATAGACAACCGTAAAACGACCTTAATCATTGAAAGTTTGATGATAAAGAATAGTATGTTGGAAAAACTCAGAAAAGTTGGAACTAGAAAACGGATTGAGCTAACCACGAAGAAGATCAAGGACAAATACAAGGACCATACCATGTATTCAAAGAATCCAGATAATTCTGGATCCGTTGAAATCTTTAGAGAATATCTTGCTCCGAAGTCATGTTAAAATCTTGCGGAAAATCTTTCTCCATCAACCATCGAACTTAGAAATTCCAAAATATCATCATCAATATCTTCGATATTTCTGAGGATATTTTCATAAATATTCTCGCCCAAAATTATATACCTCTTCGTGCTTCCCGTGTATCATTATATTGGAAACATTCAATAGAAAAATTTAGTACCTGAAGGCAGATTATGCGAAACTATGAAGGAAACAGTGGACAAATCACAAAGAATAAGTTTGACTTCAAAGAATCTAAATGATTCAATATCTGCTGAAGTCTTTAGCGAATATCTTGCTCGTTACTCTAAACCCTTGCAGACAATAGTCTCCATCATTCTATGATCTTAGATATTCAAAGATATTATCGTATCTTTCATAATAAGTATTCTCCATATTTTTGAAGATATTTTCATAACTATTCTTATCTGAAATCATTAATCTATTCGTACTCTCAGTGTTACATCATATAGAAACTGTTAGTTTCTATATTCTGTAAACTTTCGAGTTTAAAATATGAATGTTATTGAAGTAATGTTGGGAACTGATGCATGAGTTAGTATAATATAATGACACTTGATCAACGTGCTTATATTACAGTAAGTCATGCTGAGTTTCTAATGAAACGTGATGATTCTCAGTACCATCATCATGTGCCATGTTACATAACTCTTTCATTCTACTTAACTCCTGAACAAATCAAGAAAATGTATTCTTGATGGTTCTATCTTCCGTGATGTTGATAAATTTGAAAATCAAATCGTGCTATCACGTTCCTTCCTGCTTAGAATATTATAATCATTCGAAACACTATAACTACGAATTCTGGACCATTATTCGCTTGATTTGAAGTCGGGAAGAGAAAACAAAAGCATAGAGCTTTGAAATATAAGGGAAGATATAAAACCCAACAACAACCCAGAAATTACAAACCGTATATATCAATGCATATAGCAACATAAAGACACGGGAGAACTAAAAACACTATAAACCCAAGGGTATAGTAGAAGTAAATTGATTCTTCCCTTGGCAGATTAAAAAGAAGAATGACAGATATGAAAGTTAAGAGGATATCAAGGATCAGGATGGGATGGAGCATATTGGTAAATACTTTAAAGTATGAATCAAGAGAGAAAGAATAAAAGGCATGAGTTGTGGAAGATAAGGAAAAGAAGGGGGTGGATTTATTGTGAAATATCCGACAGATCAATCGAAACAGATTATTGTATTTAATCAAAGGAGATCCTGATTTCCTTAATCACCGAAGAACCAAATCTTATTACAAAGATTTTCTTTAAAATTCCGCGAATTCCGGAAATCAATCGTAGCTACGTCATCGACTAAAACGATTCTATATTTACTCATATCACACTCTTGCGATAGTTTCACTTATACTTTTCACATAATCGAATTGGGTTAGCTATATTACTCAATGATGATAAAGCTCTATGTATCAGCTTATATTCGTCATAATAACATTTTTACTGTTAGCCATGACAACCTGTATCAAATTTCGGGACGAAATTTCTTTTAACGGGTAGGTACTGTAGTGACCCGGAAATTTCCGATCAAATTTAAACTTTAATCTTTAAATGTTTCTGACACGATAAGCAAAATCTGTAATGTTGAGTCTCGAAAAGTTTGAAAACTATATTCATGTAATCAATTACCCTTTGACCATGTCTGACGATTCACGAACAAAAATGTGTAAATAGATATGTATGTGTATGTACATATGTGTGATTATTAAACTAAGAAATATTAATAAAACATTTAATGGTTTGATTGATACGAAAATAAGTTATGAGATTATTAGGTGACTTGAAAACATTAACAAAGTACTTGAGGATTAATACTTTACATAAACGTATTTTGTTTCTAAGTTTATTATAGATATCAACGAGATTAAAAGAAGATATCAAATGATTGATTTATCAGATACATTGAATTATGATTACGAGTCTCTGTTATGAGGTCCACTTTGAATTAGAAAACTCTTACTTTTAACGGTATTCTGAAATAATGGTGAAGTGATCTTCAAATAAGAACAAGGTGTCACTTATCGAGAGTTAGACAAAAGTTAGTGGAGAATTGAATTTCATAATACATTGATTGATCTATTTTCAAACGTGTTAAAACATTTTTTTTGATATAATAGAGCTGGTTATTAAAATATATTTATTTAAATAACGTAGGTTGGTATTTCTATTATTAGTCATATATATAGAAAACCTGCGACTTGTATTTAGAATATATGTTTTCTAGATTCATTAAGCACACGATAGTAACACTCTCTTAGTGATGCGGTTGATATTTAAAAACGTTAGTGCATAAAGAAATTGGATCTATTTAAAGCCTTAAAGAATAAACAAAACGTGTTATAATATCTTCTAAACGATTATAAAACAAACTTTGAAATATAATTGATTTTGAAAAGTTAACTAATATGTTATTAGATAAATTTTAAATATATATCTATATTTTAAATTAGTCATAAAATGTTTTGATTTTAAACTATTTAATAAATGGGCTTTGATAAATAACAAGATTATGAATTATAAAAGGAAATGACCAAAACACTCAAAAGATTAAGTTACACTTTGAGTGAGTTAGTTTTTAATTAATTTAAGTCTAGTTATTAATAAAGGTACATGTCACAAAACTTTTAATTTAAAATAAAATATTTTGACAAACAACGAGACTTTGATTTAAATAAGTAAATGACCACAACGCTAAATTTTATAAGTGATATTTTTATAAAGATAAATTATTGATAAGTAAGTCTAATTTTTGTAAAAGGTACACGTAACGTAACGTAAAAGGCTAGTTTTCTAAACGCACGAAAGTGCGCTCGAAAAACCGAAAGTGGTACACAAGTCGTGAGACCACGACCGTGTCATTTTTGTAAAAATTATATTTTTACCATGAGCGTAAATATAATATAATATTTAATTAATTATAAAGATTAATTATATTATATATAAAATAATATATAAATTTCATAAGAGTGATACGTAAATGGTGTGAATTGTAATAGGAAAAAAACGAGGTGTCGGCAAGCATTTAAAATGGATACCAGCTGTAAACCTTTGTCAAGTGACCGCTTGATTAAATAGGATTTCACAAAAGTTTATAAAGGTTGATCATACGCTGGCCAAATCTATTCTATCTATATCTCGATCTCACACACATATATACAGAATATATATTATATATTATTATTATTATTAAGATTATTATTATTAATCTTATTATTATTATAAATATTAATCTTATTATTATTATTATTAGTAATATTCAATATACATAAAATACTACAACGGAGTCACGAGTGGATTATTTCAAGACGAGTTTTGCGAGAAGGATAGGGCTAAGGAAATTATGGGTTATAGCTATGGAGGTGATAGGTATGGTTCATGGGTATGCTCGTGAGGTCAATTTAGTATTTATCATCTCTTTTGCGTCTACGTACCTTTCCTGCAATATTGAATCTCAATATTGATACGTGAGTACTCGTAAATTAATTTTTACATATTAATAGTGTATCCCTGACTAGTGCTCGAGAAAATAGGATTATGCATGTTTGTACTTTTGATATTGCCTTAGATAGGTTATGTTGAATCTTAAATTAGTTACACATGCGGGTGAGATAAGATATAAGATATGCATGTCCTTGGAAAGCTAGCGAAAAATTGAGAACTTTTCCTTTAGATATCGAATGGTTTTGACAGATGGATTAGAAGTTATCGTCAAATGAATTTTGGTATTATTATTAAAAAATGATTATTATTATCGTCGTTATTATCGTCGTTATAAGTTTTATCTAATTATTATTATTATTATTATTATTATTATTATTATTATTATTATTATTATTATTATTATTATTATTATTATTATTATTATTATTATTATCATTATCTATAAGAAGTAGTATCATTAAAAGTTGTTATTTTATTATTATTACTATCGTTAAAGTTATATTATTATTATCATTACATAGATATTAGAATTACTATTATTATAATATTTATTATTTTTAGTATTATTATAATTAGAACTAATATTAGAACACCTAGTTATTATAATTATTATTATCATTAACACTAAAACAATATAAAAGACGATTAAAAGCTAATAAACAAATAAATTAGGAAATAATGAGTATGAGTATCATGATGAAATTTAAAGATATTGATTTAAATAAAATTATCATCTTTCATTACTTTTATCACTATTATTATTAAAAGTATTATATTTAATAATAAAAAAAAATATCATTTTTACAAAAATCATTATTCTTAATTTGAATATCATTGTTAATATAGAATTTCATTAGTAATAAGAATTATCATATTGTTATAATACCTTTTTCGTAAATATAAATATTGTTATTATTATTAGTATAATAATAATAATTATTAATACAAAATAATACAACTTTTACTTATTATTATTATCAATGTTATTTTATCAAATAAAAATGTAATACAAATAATATATAAATACCTTAATAAAACCTATCATAACAGTTTATGATATTCAATGAACTATATAAATTTTATTATCTAAGATATATAAAAGTATATTTTATTATATAAATTTTAATATAAATTTTATTTATTATTTACTCTAATTAAATCTTTTAAAAATATTTAAAAATATAAAACGACGATATTTAAACTATATAATAATCATGTATAAATTTTGGAAATCATTTTTAGTTAAATTGACTTTTGTTGACTTCTGCATATTAGACTCGAGCATTAGGATGGTGGTACACTAGGACATAACCTAAATTGTTAAGACAAATATTGACCAACATATAAATGTATATAATTAATATAGGTTCGTGAATCCAAGGCCAACCTTACACTTGTTCAATGATGTTATATGTATTTTTACTACGAAATACAGTATGGTGAGTTTCATTTGCCTTTTTACCCTTTATATTTTTGGGCTGAGAATACATGCGCAATTTTTATAAATGTTTTACGAAATAGACACAAGTAATCGAAACTACATTATATGGTTGAATTATCGAAATCGAATATGCCCCTTTTTATTAAGTCTGGTAATCTAAGAATTAGGGAACAGACACCCTAATTGACGCGAATCCTAAAGATAGATCTATCAGGCCCAACAAGCCCCATCCAAAGTACCGGATGCTTTAGTACTTCGAATTTTATATCATGTCCGAAGGAGGATCCCGAAATGATGGGGATATTCATATATGCTTAATGTGAATGTCGGTTACCAGGTGTTCAATCCATATGAATGATATTTTTGTCTCTACGCATGGGACGTATATTTATGAGAAATGAAAATCTTGTAGTCTATTAAATGATGGAAATGATTATTTATGTTAAACTAATGAACTCACCAACCTTTTGGTTGACACTTTAAAGCATATCTATTCTCAGGTACGAAAGAAATCTTCCGCTGTGCAATTGCTCATTTAAAAGATATTACTTGGAGTCATTCATGACATATTTCAAAAGAAGTGGCATTCGAGTCGTTGAATTCATCAAGATTATTATTAAGTCAATTATAGTTAGATATTATAAAATGGTATGCATGACGTCCACTTTCGATGTAATGAAATATTGTCTTTTCAAAAATGAATGCAATGTTTGTAAAATGTATCATATAGAGGTCAAGTACCTCGCGATGTAATCAACCGTTGTGATTCGTTTATAATCGATATGGACTTCGTCCGGATGGATTAGGACGGGTTTTCACAACTGGTTATCTGATAACAAAGCCGAGGTGGTCTGTGATCTAAAGGCTATTTGTATTCCTATTGTTGACGGTGAATCTATGATGATTTATGGTGAAAAGAACGGCTCACAATTACATCTCATTAACTGCTTGAAAGTCCAGAAGTATGTGAGAAAGGGATGTATCGCGTTCTTGACCCATGTAAGCCAAATTGTACCAGAAAAAAGGAGACCCGAAGACATTCCTATAGTTAAGGAATTTCTTGAAGTTTTTTCGAAAGAATTACCTGGTCTCCTACCGCATCGAGAAATTGAGTTTCAGATAGACTTAGTGCCAGGAGCGGCACCGGTGGCTCGCGCACCGTACAGACTTGCACCCCCAGAACTGTAGTGACCCGAACTTTTCCATGTTTATATATATATTAATTGAGATTGATATTTACATGATTAAATGTTTCCAACATGTTAAGCAATCAAACTTGTTAAGACTTGATTAATTGAAATATGTTTCATATAGACAATTGACCACCCAAGTTGACCGGTGATTCACGAACGTTAAAACTTGTAAAAACTATATGATGACATATATATGGATATATATATATATAGTTAACATGATACTATGATAAGTAAACATATCATTAAGTATATTAACAATGAACTACATATGTAAAAACAAGACTACTAACTTAATGATTTTTAAACGAGACATATATGTAACGATTATCGTTGTAAAGACATTTAATGTATATATATCATATTAAGAGATATTCATACATGATAATATCATGATAATATAATAATTTAAATCTAATTTGATATTATAAACATTGGATTAACAACATTTAACAAGATCGTTAACCTAAAGGTTTCAAAACAACACTTACATATAACGACTAACGATGACTTAACGACTCAGTTAAAATGTATATACATGTAGTGTTTTAATATGTATTTATACACTTTTGAAAGACTTCAATACACTTATCAAAATACTTCTACTTAACAAAAATGCTTACAATTACATCCTCGTTCAGTTTCATCAACAATTCTACTCGTATGCACCCGTATTCGTACTCGTACAATACACAGCTTTTAGATGTATGTACTATTGGTATATACACTCCAATGATCAGCTCTTAGCAGCCCATGTGAGTCATCTAACACATGTGGGAACCATCATTTGGCAACTAGCATGAAATATCTCATAAAATTACAAAAATATGAGTAATCATTCATGACTTATTTACATGAAAATAAAATTACATATCCTTTATATCTAATCCATACATCAACGACTAAAAACACCTACAAATACTTTCATTCTTCAATTTTCTTCATCTAATTGATCTCTCTCAAGTTCTATCTTCAAGTTCTAAGTGTTCTTCATATATTCTACAAGTTCTAGTTACATAAAATCAAGAATACTTTCAAGTTTGCTAGCTCACTTCCAATCTTGTAAGGTGATCATCCAACCTCAAGAAATCTTTGTTTCTTATAGTAGGTTATCATTCTAATACAAGGTAATAATCATATTCAAACTTTGGTTCAATTTCTATAACTATAACAATCTTATTTCAAGTGATGATCTTACTTGAACTTGTTTTCGTGTCATGATTCTGCTTCAAGAACTTCGAGCCATCCAAGGATCCGTTGAAGCTAGATCCATTTTTCTCTTTTCCAGTAGGTTTATCCAAGGAACTTAAGGTAGTAATGATGTTCTTAAAATCATTCAATTCATACATATAAAGCTATCTTATTCGAAGGTTTAAACTTGTAATCACTAGAACATAGTTTAGTTAATTCTAAACTTGTTCGCAAACAAAAGTTAATCCTTCTAACTTGACTCTTAAAATCAACTAAACACATGTTCTATATCTATATGATATGCTAACTTAATGATTTAAAACCTGGAGACACGAAAAACACCGTAAAACCGGATTTACGCCGTCGTAGTAACACCGCAGGCTGTTTTGGGTTAGTTAATTAAAAACTATGATAAAATTTGATTTAAAAGTTGTTATTCTGAGAAAATGATTTTTATTATGAACATGAAACTATATCCAAAAATTATGGTTAAACTCCAAGTGGAAGTATGTTTTCTAAAATGGTCATCTAGACGTCGTTCTTTCGACTGAAATGACTACCTTTACAAAAACGACTTGTAACTTATTTTTCCGACTATAAACCTATAATTTTTCTGTTTAGATTCATAAAATAGAGTTCAATATGAAACCATAGCAATTTGATTCACTCAAAACGGATTTAAAATGAAGAAGTTATGGGTAAAACAAGATTGGATAATTTTTCTCATTTTAGCTACGTGAAAATTAGTAACAAATCTATTCCAACCAAAACTTAATCAACTTGTATTGTATATTATGTAATCTTGAGATACCATAGACACGTATACAATATTTCGACCTATCATGTCGACACATCTATATATATTTCGGAACAACCATAGACACTCTATATGTGAATGTTAGAGTTAGCTATACAGGGTTGAGGTTGATTCCAAAATATATATAGTTTGAGTTGTGATCAATACTGAGATACGTATACACTGGGTCGTGGATTGATTCAAGATAATATTTATCGATTTATTTCTGTACATCTAACTGTGGACAACTAGTTATAGGTTACTAACGAGGACAGCTGACTTAATAAACTTAAAACATCAAAATATATTAAAAGTGTTGTAAATATATTTTGAACATACTTTGATATATATGTATATATTGTTATAGGTTCGTGAATTAACCAGTGGCCAAGTCTTACTTCCCGACAAAGTAAAAATCTGTGAAAGTGAGTTATAGTCCCACTTTTAAAATCTAATATTTTTGGGATGAGAATACATGCAGGTTTTATAAATGATTTACAAAATAGACACAAGTACGTGAAACTACATTCTATGGTTGAATTATCGAAATCGAATATGTCCCTTTTTATTAAGTCTGGTCATCTAAGAATTAGGGAACAGACACCCTAATTGACGCGAATCCTAAAGATAGATCTATTGGGCCTAACAAACCCCATCCAAAGTACCGGATGCTTTAGTACTTCGAAATTTATATCATATCCGAAGGGTGTCCCGGAATGATGGGGATATTCTTATATATGCATCTTGTTAATGTCGGTTACCAGGTGTTCACCATATGAATGATTTTTATCTCTATGTATGGGATGTGTATTGAAATATGAAATCTTGTGGTCTATTATTATGATTTGATATATATAGGTTAAACCTATAACTCACCAACATTTTTGTTGACGTTTTAAGCATGTTTATTCTCAGGTGATTATTAAGAGCTTCCGCTGTCGCATACTTAAATAAGGACGAGATTTGGAGTCCATGCTTGTATGATATTGTGTAAAAACTGCATTCAAAAAACTTATTTTGTTGTAACATATTTGTATTGTAAACCATTATGTAATGGTCGTATGTAAACAGGATATTTTAGATTATCATTATTTGATAATCTACGTAAAGCTTTTTAAAACCTTTATCTATGAAATAAAGGTTATGATTTGTTTTAAAAATGAATGCAGTCTTTGAAAAACGTCTCATATAGAGGTCAAAACCTCGCAACGAAATCAATTAATATGGAACGTTTTTAATCAATAAGAACGGGACATTTCAGTTGGTATCCGAGCGTTGGTCTTAGAGAACCAGAATTTTGCATTAGTGTGTCTTATCGAGTTTGTTAGGATGCATTAGTGAGTCTGGACTTCGACCGAGTTTACTTGAAAAATGATTGCTTAACAAATTTTGTTGGAAACTATATATTTTTAACATGTGAATATTATGTGATATATTAATCTCTTAACGCGTTTGATATTATGTGATAGATGTCTACCTCTAGAATAAGTCCTATTGACTCACCTAATAATAATAAAGAGTCAAATGTAAATTGGAATGATTCGTGGACTGATTCACAAGTTCCCGAAGAGGAACCGGAAGAAGAGTCGGAACCGGAAGAAGAATCGGAACCGGAAGAAGAATCGGAACCGGATGAAGAAATAGAACCGGTGGGGGAAATAATAAAACGGTTAAGTAAAAGAAAATCCTCAACTAACCGACCAAGGTTAATTATGGTCAATGGTGTTTCCGCCAAGGAAGCAAAATATTGGGAGGATTACCAATTCTCCGATGAATAGTATTCCGACGAGAATTCCGATGATGTTATAGAAATTACCCCAACTGAATTTAAAAAGGCAAAAGAAAATAATAAGGGAAAGGGCATAAAAATAGAGAAATCTAATTCCAACCCCGATGAACTTTATATGTATCGTCAACCCCCGAAGTCCTTAAGTTGTAACAATGACCCGGGAACCTCTAAACCACCAGGTTTTTCTAAACCGTTGTGGAAAACGACAGCTAGTATTAGGGGAACATCATATATCCCTAGAAACTTGGCAAAATGAACCAAAACCGAAGAAGAAGAAACGAGTGAGTCGGAATAAGATAGTTGTATTCGTGTGGTGTAATATATGTAATATAGTGTGCTTATGCTTTATGATATATGTAAAAATTGCTTGTATTAATAAGTATTTTTTTATGAATCTAACCCTTGTCTATTTTACAGTTTAAAAACACAAAATGGATAGACAACCCAATATTTTAAGAGACCTACCCGGAGACATGATTGATGAAATCTTGTCTAGAGTCGGTCAGAATTCCTCGGCACAACTATTTAAGGCGAGATCAGTTTGTAAGACATTCGAAGAACGTTCCAAGAATGTCTTGGTTTATAAGAGACTTTCGTTTGAAAGATGGGGGATATCACATTGGGAAACCCATAAGTTACGATGTGTTTACTTTGACGCATATATTGCGGGGAACCCAAATGCTATTTTACGCAACGGGTTAAGAAATTATTTTGACTCAATGTATCCGAATATAGGACTTCATGATTTAGAAAAAGCGGCTAACATGCAACATAAAGAATCATGCTATGCTTACGGGTTAGTAATGTTCGCTTCTCACCAATGTGAGAAAAAGAACATCGGGCTACAAATATTAAACAAAACGTTCCCACAAGTGACGGAGTCGGTAATTGGGGTAAGAAATGAGGTTTTTAGATTGTTACGGGACTGTTGGACATTACGTAACCCTCGTCCCTTTGACGACGTTACAATACGCTGTCTTATCAACGGCCATAACGGTTATGTTCCACAAGACCAAGGATGGGAAGTAGTCCTAGTAAAACCAGAATGCATGACTTGTTTCTGGACGTATGAATTACGTGTCTTTATTGCCTTTCCTGAATGACTTGTGTACTAGCTAGAATTATCTTCACAACTATCTTGTATCAAAGTTATTGTGTGCTATATTTCATTCTTTATGTAAAATAAGCGGTATTGTAAGTTTGTAAAATATTGTATAAAAGTTTGAACGCGAAATATTATTATAATCAGTTTTTCATATAGAATTGTAGTAGTTGAATTGTATATTAGCTACTAAGTATGAACTTAACGGGTAGGTACTACCCAAATTTAAACTTATAAAATGCTAATATGAAGAAAAAGCTTTTATAAATGAGTTCATATTATGCTACGAAATACTATTAACTACTCTTAATATTCTGTATGATTAACTTGTTCCATTTGACTATTTTGAAGGAAATGGCACCGACTACTCGACACACCGTGAATATGAATGAAGAGGAATTCCGTACTTTTCTAGCTTCAAACATAGCTGCAGTACAGGCTGCGCTACATACCAACAATAACCTTGGATCTAGCAGTACAGGAAATCGTGTAGGATGCACCTACAAAGAATTCACTGCCTGCAAACCTTTGGAATTTGATGGAACCGAAGGACCGATCGGATTGAAACGGTGGACCGAGAAGGTCGAATCGGTGTTTGCCATAAGTAAGTGTACTGAAGAGGACAAAGTGAAGTACGCTACGCATACCTTCACAGGTTCTGCATTAACATGGTGGAATACCTATCTAGAGCAAGTGGGACAAGACTATGCGTACGCACTACCGTGGTCAGCATTCAAGCACTTGATGAACGAGAAGTACCGTCCCAGAACCGAGGTCAATAAGCTCAAGACAGAACTTAGAGGGTTACGAACCCAAGGATTTGATATTACCACGTACGAAATACGATTCACAGAATTGTGCCTATTGTGTTCGGGAGCGTTCGAAGATGAGGAAGAGAAGATCGACGCGTTTGTGAAAGGATTACCGGAAAGAATCCAAGAAGATATAAGTTCACACGAGCCCGCCTCCATACAACAGGCATGTAGAATGGCTCACAAACTAGTGAACCAGATTGACGAAAGAATTAAAGAACAGACTGCTAAAGAGGCCAATGTGAAGCAAGTCAAAAGAAAGTGGGAGGAAAACGGTGATAAGAATCACCAATACAACAACAACAGCAATTACAACAATAATCGCAACAATTATCCCAACAATCGCAACATCAATCGCAACTACAACAAACGGCCCAACAACAACAACAACAACAACAACAACAACAACAACAGCAACTACAACAATCATCCCAATAACAATAATAACCGCAACAACAACAACAATCAGAAGCAGCTATGCCAAAGGTGTGAAAAGTATCACTCAGGGTTCTGCACCAAATTTTGCAACAAGTGTAAAAGAAATGGTCATAGCGCGACAAAGTGTGAGGTCTACGGACCAGGGGTTAATAGAACGAAAGGATCAAATGGTGTCGGAACGAGTAATGGCGGAGCAAGTAGTGTCGGAGCAAGTTATGCCAATGTAGTTTGTTATAAATGTGGAAAACCGGGCCACATTATTAGAAATTGCCCGAACCAGGAGAACACGAATGGACAAGGTCGCGGAAGAGTTTTCAATATTAATGCGGCAGACGCACAGGAAGACCCGGAGCTTGTTACGGGTACGTTTCTTATTTACAATAAATCTGCTTACATTTTATTTGATTCGGGTGCGGACAGAAGCTATATGAGTAGAGATTTTTGTGCTAAATTAAGTTGTCCATTTACGCCTTTGGATAGTAAATTTTTACTCGAATTAGCAAATGGTAAATTAATTTCAGCAGATAATATATGTCGGAATCGAGAAATTAAACTGGTTAGCGAAACATTTAAGATTGATTTGATACCAGTAGAGTTAGGGAGTTTTGATGTGATAATCGGTATGGACTGGTTGAAAGAAGTGAAAGCAGAGATCGTTTGTTACAAAAATGCAATTCGCATTATACGAGAAAAAGGAAAACCCTTAATGGTGTACGGAGAAAAGGGCAACACGAAGCTACATCTTATTAGTAATTTGAAGGCACAAAAACTAATAAGAAAAGGTTGCTATGCTGTTCTAGCACACGTCGAGAAAGTACAAACTGAAGAAAAGAGCATCAATGATGTTCCCATTGCAAAAGAATTTCCCGATGTATTTCCGAAAGAATTACCGGGATTACCCCCACATCGATCCGTTGAATTTCAAATAGATCTTGTACCAGGAGCTGCACCAATAGCTCGTGCTCCTTACAGACTCGCACCCAGCGAGATGAAAGAACTGCAAAGCCAATTACAAGAACTTTTAGAGCGTGGTTTCATTCGACCAAGTACATCACCGTGGGGAGCTCCTGTTTTGTTTGTCAAGGAGAAAGATGGTACATTCAGTTTGTGTATCGACTACCGAGAGTTGAACAAACTTACCATCAAGAACCGCTACCCACTACCAAGAATCGACGACTTATTTGATCAACTACAAGGCTCGTCTGTTTATTCAAAGATTGACTTACGTTCCGGGTATCATCAAATGCGGGTGAAAGAAGATGATATTCCAAAGACTGCTTTCAGAACACATTACGATCATTACGAGTTTATGGTCATGCTGTTTGGTTTAACTAATGCACCAGCTGTGTTCATGGACCTTATGAACCAAGTGTGTGGACCATACCTTGACAAGTTTGTCATTGTTTTCATTGATGACATACTTATTTACTCAAAGAATGACCAAGAACACGGTGAACATTTGAGAAAGGTGTTAGAAGTATTGAGGAAGGAAGAATTGTACGCTAAGTTTTCAAAGTGTGCATTTTGGTTGGAAGAAGTTCAATTCCTCGGTCACATAGTGAACAAAGAAGGTATTAAGGTGGATCCGGCAAAGATAGAAACTGTTGAAAAGTGGGAAACCCCGAAAACTCCGAAACACATACGCCAGTTTTTAGGACTAGCTGGTTACTACAGAAGGTTCATCCAAGACTTTTCCAGAATATCAAAACCCTTGACTGCATTAACGCATAAAGGGAAGAAATTTGAATGGAATGATGAACAAGAGAAAGCGTTTCAGTTATTGAAGAAAAAGCTAACTACGGCACCTATATTGTCATTGCCTGAAGGGAATGATGATTTTGTGATTTATTGTGATGCATCAAAGTAAGGTCTCGGTTGTGTATTAATGCAACGAACGAAGGTGATTTCTTATGCGTCTAGACAATTGAAGATTCACGAACAAAATTATACGACGCATGATTTGGAATTAGGCGCGGTTGTTTTTGCATTAAAGACTTGGAGGCATTACTTATATGGGGTCAAAAGTATTATATATACCGACCACAAAAGTCTTCAACACATATTTAATCAGAAACAACTGAATATGAGACAGCGTAGGTGGATTGAATTATTGAATGATTACGACTTTGAGATTCGTTACCACCCGGGGAAGGCAAATGTGGTAGTCGATGCCATGAGCAGGAAGGACAGAGAACCCATTCGAGTAAAATCTATGAATATAATGATTCATAATAACCTTACTACTCAAATAAAGGAGGCGCAACAAGGAGTTTTAAAAGAGAGAAATTTAAAGGATGAAATACCCAAAGGATCGGAGAAGCATCTTAATATTCGGGAAGACGGGACCCGGTATAGGGCTGAAAGGATTTGGGTACCAAAATTTGGAGATATGAGAGAAATGGTACTTAGAGAAGCTCATAAAACCAGATACTCAATACATCCTGGAACGGGGAAGATGTACAAGGATCTCAAGAAACATTTTTGGTGGCCGGGTATGAAAGCCGATGTTGCTAAATACGTAGGAGAATGTTTGACGTGTTCTAAGGTCAAAGCTGAGCATCAGAACCATCAGGTCTACTTCAACAACCCGAAATCCCGGAATGGAAATGGGAAAACATTACCATGGATTTCATCACTAAATTGCCAAGGACTGCAAGTGGTTTTGATACTATTTGGGTAATAGTTGATCGTCTCACCAAATCAGCACACTTCCTGCCAATAAGAGAAGATGACAAGATGGAGAAGTTAGCACGACTGTATTTGAAGGAAGTCGTCTCCAGACATGGAATACCAATCTCTATTATTTCTGATAGGGATGGCAGATTTATTTCAAGATTCTGGCAGACATTACAGCAAGCATTAGGAACTCGTCTAGACATGAGTACTGCCTATCATCCACAAACTGATGGGCAGAGCGAAAGGACGATACAAACGCTTGAAGACATGCTACGAGCATGTGTTATTGATTTCGGAAATAGTTGGGATCGACATCTACCGTTAGCAAAATTTTCCTACAACAACAGCTACCATTCAAGCATTGAGATGGCGCCGTTTGAAGCACTTTATGGTAGAAAGTGCAGGTCTCCGATTTTTTGGAGTGAAGTGGGGGATAGACAGATTACGGGTCCGGAGATTATACAAGAAACTACCGAGAAGATCATCCAAATTCAACAACGGTTGAAAACCGCCCAAAGTCGACAAAAGAGCTACGCTGACATTAAAAGAAAAGATATATAATTTGAAATTGGAGAGATGGTCATGCTTAAAGTTGCACCTTGGAAAGGCGTTGTTCGATTTGGTAAACCAGGGAAATTAAATCCAAGGTATATTGGACCATTCAAGATTATTGATCGTGTCGGACCAGTAGCTTACCGAATTGAGTTACCTCAACAACTCGCGGCTGTACATAACACTTTCCACGTCTCGAATTTGAAGAAATGTTTTGCTAAAGAAGATCTCACTATTCCGTTAGATGAAATCCAAATCAACGAAAAACTTCAATTCATCGAAGAACCCGTTGAAATAATGGATCGTGAGGTTAAAAGACTTAAGAAAAACAAGATACCAATTGTTAAGGTTCGATGGAATGCTCGTAGAGGACCCGAGTTCACCTGGGAGCGTGAAGATCAGATGAAGAAGAAATACCCGCATCTATTTCCAGAAGATTCGTCAACACCTTCAACAGCTTAAAATTTCGGGACGAAATTTATTTAACGGGTAGGTACTGTAGTGACCCGAACTTTTCCATGTTTATATATATTAATTGAGATTGATATTTACATGATTAAATGTTTCCAACATGTTAAGCAATCAAACTTTTTAAGACTTGATTAATTGAAATATGTTTCATATAGACAATTGACCACCCAAGTTGACCGGTGATTCACGAACGTTAAAACTTGTAAAAACTATATGATGACATATATATGGATATATATATATATATAGTTAACATGATACTATGATAAGTAAACATATCATTAAGTATATTAACAATGAACTACATATGTAAAAACAAGACTACTAACTTAATGATTTTTAAACGAGACATATATGTAACGATTATCGTTGTAAAGACATTTAATGTATATATATCATATTAAGAGATATTCATACATGATAATATCATGATAATATAATAATTTAAAATCTCATTTGATATTATAAACATTGGATTAACAACATTTAACAAGATCGTTAACCTAAAGGTTTCAAAACAACACTTACATGTAACGACTAACGATGACTTAACGACTCAGTTAAAATGTATATACATGTAGTGTTTTAATATGTATTTATACACTTTTGAAAGACTTCAATACACTTATCAAAATACTTCTACTTAACAAAAATGCTTACAATTACATCCTCGTTCAGTTTCATCAACAATTCTACTCGTATGCACCCGTATTCGTACTCGTACAATACACAGCTTTTAGATGTATGTACTATTGGTATATACACTCCAATGATCAGCTCTTAGCAGCCCATGTGAGTCACCTAACACATGTGGGAACCATCATTTGGAAACTAGCATGAAATATCTCATAAAATTACAAAAATATGAGTAATCATTCATGACTTATTTACATGAAAACAAAATTACATATCCTTTATATCTAATCCATACACCAATGACCAAAAACACCTACAAACACTTTAATTCTTCAATTTTCTTCATCTAATTGATCTCTCTCAAGTTCTATCTTCAAGTTCTAAGTGTTCTTCATATATTCTACAAGTTCTAGTTACATAAAATCAAGAATACTTTCAAGTTTGCTAGCTCACTTCCAATCTTGTAAGGTGATCATCCAACCTCAAGAAATCTTTGTTTCTTATAGTAGGTTATCATTCTAATACAAGGTAATAATCATATTTAAACTTTGGTTCAATTTCTATAACTATAACAATCTTATTTCAAGTGATGATCTTACTTGAACTTGTTTTCGTGTCATGATTCTGCTTCAAGAACTTCGAGCCATCCAAGGATCTGTTGAAGCTAGATCCATTTTTCTCTTTTCTAGTAGGTTTATCCAAGGAACTTAAGGTAGTAATGATGTTCATAACATCATTCGATTCATACATATAAAGCTATCTTATTCGAAGGTTTAAACTTGTAATCACTAGAACATAGTTTAGTTAATTCTAAACTTGTTCGCAAACAAAAGTTAATCCTTCTAACTTGACTTTTAAAATCAACTAAACACGTGTTCTATATCTATATGATATGCTAACTTAATGATTTAAAACCTGGAGACACGAAAAACACCGTAAAACCGGATTTACGCCGTCGTAGTAACACCGCGGGCTGTTTTGGGTTAGTTAATTAAAAACTATGATAAACTTTGATTTAAAAGTTGTTATTCTGAGAAAATGATTTTTATTATGAACATGAAACTATATCCAAAAATTATGGTTAAACTCCAAGTGGAAGTATGTTTTCTAAAATGGTCATCTAGACGTCGTTCTTTCGACTGAAATGACTACCTTTACAAAAGCGACTTGTAACTTATTTTTCCGACAATAAACCTATACTTTTTCTGTTTAGATTCATAAAATAGAGTTCAATATGAAACCATAGCAATTTGATTCACTCAAAACGGATTTAAAATGAAGAAGTTATGGGTAAAACAAGATTGGATAATTTTTCTCATTTTAGCTACGTGAAAATTAGTAACAAATCTATTTCAACCATAACTTAATCAACTTGTATTGTATATTATGTAATCTTGAGATACCATAGACACGTATACAATGTTTCGACCTATCATGTCGACACATCTATATATATTTCGGAACAACCATAGACACTCTATATGTGAATGTTGGAGTTAGCTATACAGGGTTGAGGTTGATTCCAAAATATATATAGTTTGAGTTGTGATCAATATTGAGATACGTATACACTGGGTCGTGGATTGATTCAAGATAATATTTATCGATTTATTTCTATACATCTAACTGTGGACAACTAGTTGTAGGTTACTAACGAGGACAGCTGACTTAATAAACTTAAAACATCAAAATATATTAAAAGTGTTGTAAATATATTTTGAACATACTTTGATATATATGTATATATTGTTATAGGTTCGTGAATCAACCAGTGGCCAAGTCTTACTTCCCGACGAAGTAAAAATCTGTGAAAGTGAGTTATAGTCCCACTTTTAAAATCTAATATTTTTGGGATGAGAATACATGCAGGTTTTATAAATGATTTACAAAATAGACACAAGTACGTGAAACTACATTCTATGGTTGAATTATCGAAATCGAATATGCCCCTTTTTATTAAGTCTGGTAATCTAAGAATTAGGGAACAGACACCCTAATTGACGGGAATCCTAAAGATAGATCTATTGGGCCTAACAAACCCCATCTAAAGTACCGGATACTTTAGTACTTCGAAATTTATATCATATCCGAAGGGTGTCCCGGAATGATGGGGATATTCTTATATATGCATCTTGTTAATGTCGGTTACCAGGTGTTCACCATATGAATGATTTTTATCTCTATGTATGGGATGTGTATTGAAATATGAAATCTTGTGGTCTATTATTATGATTTGATATATATAGGTTAAACCTATAACTCACCAACATTTTTGTTGACGTTTTAAGCATGTTTATTCTCAGGTGATTATTAAGAGCTTTCGCTGTCGCATACTTAAATAAGGACGAGATTTGGAGTCCATGCTTGTATGATATTGTGTAAAAACTGCATTCAAGAAACTTATTTTGTTGTAACATATTTGTATTGTAAACCATTATGTAATGGTCGTGTGTAAACAGGATATTTTAGATTATCATTATTTGATAATCTACGTAAAGCTTTTTAAAACCTTTATCTATGAAATAAAGGTTATGGTTTGTTTTAAAAATGAATGCAGTCTTTGAAAAACGTCTCATATAGAGGTCAAAACCTCGCAACGAAATCAATTAATATGGAACGTTTTTAATCAATAAGAACGGGACATTTCAAGAACTCCGGGAGTTGTCCAGTCAATTGCAAGAGTTGTTAGACAAGGGATTTATTCGATCGAGTTCTTTGCCTTGGGGAGCTCCGGTCCTGTTTGTTAAGAAGAAGGATGGGTCGATGAGATTGTGTATCGACTACAGAGAATTGAACAAGTTGACAATTAAGAATCGGTATCCGCTATCGAGGATTGATGACTTATTTGATCAACTTCAGGGATCCAGTTGTTATTCAAAGATTGATTTGAGATCCAGGTATCACCAATTGAGAGTCAAAGAAGATGATGTCCCGAAGACAGCGTTTAAAACACGTTGTGGACATTATGAGTTTACAGTGATGTCGTTTAGTTTGACGAACGCACCAGCAGTGTTCATGGACCTCATGAACCGTGTGTGTAAGCCATACCTAGATAAATTCTTCATTGTTTTTATTGATGATATATTGGTGTACTCCAAGAACAGAGAAGAGCACGAGCAGCATCTACGTTCGATATTGACTATGCTTAGAGAAGAGCAGTTGTATGCAAAGTTCTCTAAGTGTGACTTTTGGTTACCAGAAGTACAATTTCTTGGCCATGTTGTAGGGGCCAATGGAATACAGGTCTGATGTGTTCTAGAGGGTGTGTATGAAACGGCTATTAGTTTTATATTTATTTACTACAGAAAATCACCTAAATTAAACTAAAACACAAAAGGCAAGTATACCTATCGTGTAATAATATAGCTAAGGTAAAGTCCGGGAGGTCGATCCGTGGACACTATTATTGGGTGTCTTACTAGGTCAAATTAGTTAATTAAGTAGTTAAACTAGATTTAGTAATATATAGTAATTATAGGTAACTTTAGGGGGATTTACCGTTTAATGACCGGTTTGTCAATTTTGAGACTTAAATCACAGTTAAAACCTAATGCAAAATATTAAATATAAATATAACTTATTTTAAAGAGTAAAGTAAATGACAACAAATAAAAGTGCAATAATTAAAAATATAAATAAAGCGTAAAAATAAAAGTGCGATAATTTAAAGTACGATAAATAAAATGATGATAAATGAAAGTACGATGAGATATAAAATAAAGGAATTATGCTTATTTAAACTTCCGTAATCATGATGTTTGACGTTTTGATTTTAATTTATTACCATGGGTTAATTGTCCTTTGTCCTGGATTATTCGATACGTCTATCTGGTTTTTGTCCATAACAGTCCATCAGCCCTAATTATAAAGTGCGCGTATCCTCGTCAAATTACCCTTATACCCGAAGTCAAATATTCCAACTAATTAAGGACTTAAACTGTAACAAGGTTTTAATACTTTGTTAACAATTACACCAATTTTCCTTGTATGTAATCCACCCCTGTTTTAATGAGTCCATTGACTATTAATCCATCCCCGTGTCCGATCAAATGAACAATTATTAGTACTTATAAATATCCCGCCCATCGTATCCGATCGAGTGTATGTGGTTATTTATAGATACGTCAAATTGTAAATCTTTATATTAAATTAACGAACTATCATTCAGTTAAACAAATATAAAGCCCATTAATAGCCCATAGTCTAATTTCCACAAGTGTCGGTCTTTTGTTCAAACCCCAATTATGGTCCAAAGCCCAATTACCCAATCTTAATATTTAGCCCAACATCATGATTACTTCGGCTTAAATAAGCATAATAATAACTTAGTTACGAGACATTAATTTAAAAAGGAAGAACATAACTTACAATGATTATTAATAGCGTAGCGTTACACGGACAGAGTTTCGATTTAAAACCCGTAAAACATTCTTACAATAACCCAATTATTATTAAACTTAAATTAAAATTATAATTATAAAATATAAATATATATATATATATATATATATATATATATATATATATATATATATATATATATATATATATATATATATATATATATATATATATATATATATATATATATATATCGTATATGATATGAGAAAGGAAAAGAAAAAGGTGTAGTTTCTTCATTACTCCGTGCCTTGCTTTTATAGGCAAATGATTGATACTGTTGTAGGTGGAATGTTAGCTGGCTACCATTCAAAGTTGAATCATTAATATCTCGTTGCGAATTATTGATTTGAAATTTTCACTTATGACCATTTAACTATGCTCAATTAACAACTTTTTATTATTTATTATTATTCTTATTATGAATTATTTAAATATTATATTATATTCTTGTGCATAGTTGACTTGTACTTTCAGCTCCGTTGCGTCGAGCGTTGAAAGTTGGTTCATGTCTCGGTTCCGGATTATCGAACGCCTTTTCGTATAATTTAATATCTTGTACTTTGCGTTTTGCGGCTTGTACTTTTGTAATTTTGAGACGTTTCTCATCAATAAATTGAACCACTTGAATTGTACTTTGTACTTTTTAGCTTTTTGGTCATTTGCGTCTTCAAATCGTCATTTTCTTCTTTTGTCTTCGCACTTATTTATTTAAACGAATATTACATAAAAATAGAACAATTGCAACTAAAAGCTTTACATATTGGAAGGATATTGTGCCTAAATACATGTTCATTTGGAGCACTATCAAGGTCGATCCAGCAAAGATTGAGTCGGTTAAGAATTGGGAAACTCCAAAGACGCCAACGCAGATTAGGCAATTTTTGGGTCTAGCTGGTTACTACAAGAGATTCATTGAAGGATTCTCTAAGATTGCCCGACCATTAACCGCGTTTACTCATAAGGGCAAGAAGTTTGAGTGGTCAGAACCGCAAGAGATTGCATTTCAGTTGTTGAAGGAGAAGTTAACAACTGCACCAGTATTGTCTCTACCCGAGGGAAGTGAAGATTTTGTTGTTTATTGTGATGCCTCACGTCAAGGAATGGGTTGTGTGCTTATGCAACGAAACAAGGTTATTGCTTATGGATCGTGTCAGTTAAAGATTCACGAGCAGAACTACACTACACACGACCTTGAGTTAGGAGCTGTTGTCTTTGCACTTAAAATGTGGAGACACTACCTGTTTGAAACCAAGTTCACTATCTTCACTGACCATAAGAGTTTACAGCACATATTCGATCAGAAATAGCTCAACATGAGACAACGACGTTGGATGGAACTACTTAACGATTATAACTGCGAACTTCAATACCATCTGGGCAAGGCAAATGTTATGGCGGATGCCCTAATCAGAAAGGAGCAAGAGAGGCCTCTTAGGGTTAAAGCGCTTAACATAGTTGTCCGTACAAATCTCACATCACAAATCCGCGAAGCACAATAAGAAGCCATGAAACAAGAAAATGTCAATGTTGAATTTCTCAGAGGAATGGATAAGAAATTTGACATCAAAAGGGACGGAACACGGTACTTTGCTAACCGAATTTGGGTACCAAAGTTTGGTGGATTGAGATCACTAGTGTTGGAGGAAACACACAAGTCGAGATACTCAATTCATTCGGGATCAGATAAAATGTACCAAGATTTGAAAGCATTTTATTGGTGGCCAAATTTGAAAGCTGATATTGCTACCTATGTCGGTAAGTGATTGACTTGCGCTAAAGTCAAGGCTGAGCATCAGAAGCCATCAGGATTATTAACTCAACCAGAGATTCCCCAGTGGAAGTGGGAAGGTATTACCATGGACTTCATCATGAAACTGCCGAGAACGGCGGGAGGTCACGATACTATATGGGTTATCGTGGATCATCTCACTAAGTCTGCACACTTTCTACTGATAAGAGAAACTGATAAAATGGAGAAGTTGGCTCAGATCTACATTAAGGAAGTCGTCTCTAGGCATGGAGTGCCTATATCCATTATATCCGACCGCGACAGCAGATTTACTTCCAGGTTTTGGCAATTATTACATAAAGCAATGGGGACTCGTTTAGATATGAGTACAGCAAATCATCCCCAGACGGAAGGCTAGAGCGAACGAACTATTCAGACTTTTGAGGACATGTTGAGAGCGTGTGTCATTGATTTCGGAAACGGATGGGATAAGTATTTACCACTAGCTGAGTTCTCATACAATAACAGCTACCATGCGAGCATTAAAGCTGCACCTTTCGAAGCGTTGTATGGAAGGAAGTGTAGATCTCCCGTTTGTTGGAGCGAATTGGGAGATAGTCAGTTGACAGGTCCTGAGATTATTCAGGAGACAACTGAGAAAGTCCTACAGATTCAGGAATGATTGAGAACGGATCGAAGTCGTCAAAAGTGTTACGTCGATGTTAGACGGAAGGACATAGAGTTCCAAGTTGGTGACAAGGTTATGCTCAAGGTATCACCTTGGAAGGGTGTTGTACGATTTGGGAAACGAGGTAAACTGAGTCCTAGATATGTTGGACCGTTTGAGATAACTGAAAGAGTTGGACCGGTAGCTTATAGATTGGAACTGCCACAAGCACTCAGAGGTATTCATGACATTTTCCATGTATCCAATCTAAAGAAGTGCCTAGCCGATGATAATTTGATTATTCCTTTAGAGTAACTACGTATCGACGACAAACTTCATTTTATTGAGGAACCTGTTGAAATCTTGGGCCGTGAGGTCAAACAGTTAAAGCAAAGCAGAATTCCTATCGTTAAAGTTCGATGGAACGCGAGAAGAGGACCAGAGTTCACGTGGGAGCATGAAAACCAGATGAGGCTGAAGTATCCGCAATTGTTTCCCGAGGAAACTACTTCAGAGGACGATCACTAAAATTTCGGGACGAAATTTTCAATAACAGGTGGGTAATGTAACAACCCTGATTTTTCCGTTACTTCCGTTAACCTTCCGTTAGTTTATTTAACGGCGATTATTTAACTTTTATGTGTTTATGTGTAATAAATGCATACTTGATCTTTGGAGGGTTACAATAATTAATATGGGTTGATATTAATTCAAATAAATATTTCGGATAATGAAATACGATAAAAACGATATGATTTTTGATAATAGCTTTTTGAGCAACGAAACGCTCGGGTTTATTTTAATAATTAATTTTATTAATTATTAACTTTTTAAAATATTTAATTTATTGGGTTTTTAATAAATTAAGTGATTGGTTGCGTTTAATGATCGGGTTAGCATTCCGGGCCTTCGGTACGACTAAACGACACTTAAAACGGACCACGAATACGTGCATTTGCAAAACGAGAGCCCGTGAGTCATCCCCATGGGCCATTCGGCCGACCCCTCCCCCATACCCCCTTATATTTCAATTTTTGTAAGTTTAGGGGCTTATGTGCTAATTGTTTAAACTAGGGTTAGTATAAATAGAAGTATTAACCTAAAAATAAATAAAACCATCACAATTAAAAAGCTGCAGTCGATCCCTCTTGGCTCCCTCCCCATCATCGACCATCATCACCATCACCATACCTTCAATTTTCAATTTTTGATAAAACCTTAAGAACAAACGTTGTAATTCTCGATCTCCTCTACACGTTGATATAATTCTTTTAGCGATCTAAGGTATAATTGCACAAACCCTAATTCTTAAAATATGATTTTCTTGAGAGTTTCATAGTTATGTTGTCAATTGCTCAAGTCTATACGCGTACGTGTTAATCGTTATCGTTATTTTGATTGTTTGATGCGCTAGGGTTTAAAAATGAATTTGTTTTTGCTTGATCAGAAAAATTAAGTTTTTCAAATGTTAGTTATTATGTTATAATCAGATTCCTTGCGAAAAACTATTGAGTTTAGTCTTTGGATTTGCTTGATTTCGTTTCCGTATGATTAAGTTATGTCAATTTGAATTATCGTTGTGTTTTTATTGCTCGATCAGAAATCTGGTATTGATAGACAACAAATTGGCATGTGAGACTTATACCACTGGAAAGATAATTTAAAAACACTCGATTTAGACTAGGATATCATGTCGTTTGCTTATGTATAGCCCGAGATATGCTTGAATTAGTGTAAAAGTAGTTTTATACAGCACTTGCATGAAAATAACCTTGTATGATAAAAGGTGTTAACTTCTGTGATTAAAGATTTGCATATTTGAAAATTAGACAAAAATTTATTCATCTTTCATGTAGATATCATAGGCTAATTGTATCTGGATCTTCTGATAATCGCGTGCGAATGTGACTAACTAAATGAGAATCGAATCTTCAAATCGTTCACGGTTTTGTACTCTGTGGATTGTGTGAATTGCATGAGCATGTATGCTTCTGGAAAATGAAACTTAACATAATATGTGACTTATTATTAGTTTATTTCAATCTCTGAAACCTTATGAATTGGGCACAATAGAGCCATACTTTATGTGAATTCTGATTTGAGCTGAAAACTGAATGTCAATTTGCACGAATAAACTGTACAAATTGGCTAAACAAAAGTTACTAGATTTTTTATATGTGTTAATTTGATTTGTCCTTGAACTATGGCCACTGGTCTTGTATCAATTTAATGTTCCTAACTCCGGTTATAGCCAAAATGAAATCAGTGCGCGGTCAGAAACTGACTTGGCAAGCCCCAAATGTATCCCTTCTGATTCCTGACTTTTAATTGTCGTATGAGTCCCTGGCCGGACTTTTTGGAATTGATTTTAAGTATATTTATGATCTGGAGTTTGTCATGTTTACGTGAATTTTTTATTATGAGATATTGTGCTAAGTATGCTACGTGTTCATGAACTTTGTGCACAACGATAAACTGAAATTGTGAATATGATCATTCATGACCTAAAACGTATTGTTTGACTTAGTTTTGACATTTTGACAAATATTTGACATGAACCTACTGATATTGACTTTATTTGACCACATTGACCAAGTTTGACTTCCGGTTTGACTTCAGTTGACTTTGTTTGACTTGCATGATATATGTTGACTTTTACTTTGAAACGCGTCGAGTCGAGCAATAAGACAACGTACACTATGAAACCACACTTATTTAAGATACATATATTAACCAACCTACATACGTATACTTAGGTTGCATTACTCGGCTATAAACCGTACAAGTTAATTGTTCACTTTTCAATCCGAGCTTTATTCAAAGGTGAGTCTACAGTCCCGCTTTTTACATGTTTTCAGGGATGAGAATACACGCTGTTATATTTACATTTTCAAATGCTTTTGTATTGACATGAGTACTATATATGCATATTGAGTTTGTTCAAAAAGCCTCTAGCTTGAATACTTTTGATACCATCGGTGTATGCACAATTTAGATGGACGGATCCGTTAGGTTGACAACCTCACCCACTATAAAAACTGTGGTGCATTTACTTTGAACATTAAATACATTCAAACAAGTGTATAACATTTTACTAGGTAAGGCGGGTATAGTGGCTTCTATACTCGGGTCATTGCTCGTATTCATAAACATCTCGTGGTCAAGGAACCTAAACTATTTTTCTAATAACTGTTTTTCAGATACTGTTACATTACTTTAAACCTGTAGATTCACCAACATTACTGTTGACCTGTTTTTGTGTGTTGTTATTCTCAGGTCCTTAAGAGGTATGCTTCCGCTGTGTTTGCTGCATGACTGGCCGTGGAGTCAGCATTTGATTTTAAAGAACATTAATTACTTTCACATTTAAAACTTTTATACTGTTTAAATACTGTTGGCTTGTGGTTCCGATCACAACAGTGTTTCTATTTTGAGATTTTTGACTTGTGCTTTTGAAAGTTAATTTTTAAATAAAATTAAATGCGATTGCTTAAACGTCTCATATAGAGGGCGTAACTGTTAACTGTGGGACCTGAATTAACACGCCGTCAGATGGTAATTTGGCGGGGTGTTATAATGGCCGATAAATCACAATGCAATTAAAATCCACTAGATAAACTTTTGAGCTCTCTTAACTTTTTGGAATTCATATTTGAAATCGTGCAAGTTAATAGAATTGGGACGAGTCTAGTAATTGGACTGAGGTGTCATATGGGTTTGTTTAATGGTGTGAGGGCCGACCAAAAATGTGTCAAATAAAGGAAGACGTTAAATATTTTTGTGGAGCATATAATAATTAGGATCATAAGGTGGCAGACAAGAGGAGTGATTTTTTTTATATATATAATATGGGATAGAAATATAGAAAGTCGATGCAGTTATGGTAGCCTAAAAAGCCAACGAATTCAAATACTTTTGGTTGTGGGTGTTTGTTTATGCTGTTGGGCAGAAGATCCATTTTATTCAGTTGGGCCATGATTTAATTTGCTGTTGGGCCGCAGGTTATAAGAAATTATAGTTGGGCCGAGAACTTGTTTTGTGTATTGAGCCGTGATGGGTTATATAAATATAAATCTGAGTTTAATCAGAAAAGTGAGGTCAGAGGAGTGGTTAAGGATGTTATCGGGTTAGCGGGATGTCGCGGGTTCAAATCCGAACTTGGGCATTTTTTTTAAGACTACTTCTTTGAGGTAGTAATTTTAACTCTATTTATTATTATTATTATTATTATTATTATTATTATTATTATTATTATTATTATTATTATTATTATTATTATTATTATTATTATTATTATTATTATTATTATTATTATCATCATCATCATCATCAAGTAACATTATTATTATTATTAAAATTATCATTATTTTTATCATTATTATTTTTATAACAACCATATTATTATTATTATTATTATTATTATTATTAATACCAATATTACTACTAACATTATTATCAATACTACAATAAAAATTAGTCATATAGAAATATACTTAACTAAACTATATTAACACTTTATTTATTTAAAGTATATAAAATAAATACATTTAATTAAGTTATTAATGAAACACATAATTTATTAAAATAACAAGTATATCACTAATAATATATAAATTCGTTCGATTACAATTATATGTATTAATATATATATATAAATGATATAGGTTCGTGAATCCCAGGCCAACCTTGCATTGTTCAGTTCCGTCGTATGCATATTTTTACTACAAAATATCGTATAGTGAGTTCATTTGCTCCCTTTTACTCTTTACGTTTTTGGGCTGAGAATACATGCAAATGCTTTATTAACTGTTTGAGTTCATTTGATTCCCTTTTACTCTTTACATTTTTGGGACTGAGAATACATGCGCTGTTTTTACAACTGCTTTATTAAATGCTTTTGAAATCTATATTTTGGACTAATATAACAACACTCACTTTTCGACTTCCGATTTTACTAAAATACCTAGAGTTGTTATATACGAATAAATTTGACGTTGATCGAATAAACGTACGCTTAAAATAAATAATATAATTATAAATATTATAAATAAGATTATGATATATAATATAACATAATTACATCAATGAATATATATATATATATATAATATTTATATTACTTTTGTTATTTAGTTAATAGAATATATAATTAACTAAATAATAAATAATATTATAACATTTATAAAACTAATAAAAACTATAAATTAATAATCATAAATTTTAATTTTTATAAAAACTAAATATAATAATAATTTTTATATAAAATTCGTATTTAATAATTAAACAAATATAGAAATAAAATGTTAAATGTTCTTAGAAATATATTAAACAAATTTTTTTTTTAGAATTTTATACAAAAAAAAAATAAAACTATATCTACTTTTAATAAATAAATACAAAAATACAAACTACTTTTTCTTTTAAGATTTACTTTTAATAAAAATACAAACTACTTTTCTTTTAAGATTTACTTTTAATAAAAATACAAACTACTTTTTCTTATTTTAACTTTTAAGATTTTACTTTTAATAAAAATACAAACTACTTTTTCTTATTTTAACTTTTAAGATTTACTTTTAATAAAAATACAAAATACTTTTTCTTATTTTAACTTTTAAGATTTACTTATTTTATTTTAATTTTTTTTACCTAACATTTTCAACTATAAATACCACATACATTTCTCATTTCAAACTTACACCTTAATCTCTCATTTCTCTCTTAAAGAACTACTTCTAGTTGATATCTCGGTCACTTACTTGATTTACTTTCCTTTCTTGCGTGGAATACTTCAACTGCTATTTAAGGTGAGTTTCATTTGCTGCCTTTTTAATTGCTTTACAATTTACATTTTTGGGCTGAGAATACATGTGCTGTTTTATAACTGTTTTATGAAATGAATACAAACACTAAAACTGATTTTGCGTGAGTTTCATTTGCTCCCCTTTTACTCTTTACATTTTTGGGGCTGAGAATACATGCAAATGTTTTATTAACTGTTTTACAATAATTATATGCGTGAGTTTCATTACTCCCTTTTTATATATATTTTTGGGCTGAGAATACATGCGATGTTTTATAAATGTTTTACGAAATAGGCACAAGTACTAAAACTAATTCTACGTGGGTTAGAATCAAAAATCCCCTAGCTTGGTAACTTTAACTATTGGTTTATGAACTGGTAGGCGCGAATCATAGAGATAGATCTATCGGGTCTTACACCCCCACCCAGATGTTGTTCTAGTCACTACTAAACTAGAAGAATGGGTGTTTAGTACTTCGAGGTTAACGTAACGCACTTGATTCGGTGCAAATATTATTATAACTCAGGGGTACACACTCTTGTTAAGGCTAGCTACCGGGTGCCCACAACTTATAGAATGCTTTTATACACTTGCTAGTGTACGGATATTTATGAAACTGAAATCTTGTGGCCTATTATTATAAGGGAAATGATTGATTTTGATAAACTAATGAACTCACCAACCTTTTTGGTTGACACTTTAAGCATGTTTTGTCTCAGGTGACGAAAAAGATGATTGCCATGATTGCTACCTGATGAATTGAATGCTGCTACATGGAGTCTTCATTTCATTACATTTACTTTGCATTAAGACTATTATTATTATTTCAGTTTAAATTTGATGTAAAACTTTTAATGCTTCCGCTGTTTTATTAATAAATGTTTTATTCAAAACGTCTCATATAGAGTCGTTCTCGTTTATACAACTGTGATTTGACATAATTAGTCACAAATACCCTAGGCCCTATTTTGGGGGTGTGACAGATTGGTATCAGAGCAAGTTGTTGTAGAGAACCAGAATTGCATTTTATGTGTGCCTTATACAATTAGGTACCTTAGCAATGTAGGACTACAACTTTTCTTGACCATAGTTCCTTTAATTGTTGCCTTTAATTGATAAATGCTACACTATACCTTAGAAACTATACTTAAATCTTAAGATTATAACATACACGATAATGTGAAATTACTCGAACATCAACGCTACTTAAGGCCTAGGGTGATCCTTGAAATGTCCCGTTCTTATTGATTAAAAACGTTCCATATTAATTGATTTCGTTACGAGGTTTTGACCTCTATATGAGACGTTTTTCAAAGACTGCATTCATTTTTAAAACAAACCATAACCTTTATTTCATAAATAAAGGTTTAAAAAGCTTTACGTAGATTATCAAATAATGATAATCTAAAATATCCTGTTTACACACGACCATTACATAATGGTTTACAATACAAATATGTTACATCAAAATCAGTTTCTTGAATGCAGTTTTTACACAATATCATACAAACATGGACTCCAAATCTTGTCCTTATTTTAGTATGCAACAGCGGAAGCTCTTAGTATTCACCTGAGAATAAACATGCTTTAAACGTCAACAAAAATGTTAGTGAGTTATAGGTTTAACCTATATATATCAAATCGTAACAATAGACCACAAGATTTCATATTTCAATACACATCCCATACATAGAGATAAAAATCATTCATATGGTGAACACCTGGTAACCGACATTAACAAGATGCATATATATAAGAATATCCCCATCATTCCGGGACACCCTTCGGATATGATATAAATTTCGAAGTACTAAAGCATCCGGTACTTTGGATGGGGTTTGTTAGGCCCAATAGATCTATCTTTAGGATTCGCGTCAATTAGGGTGTCTGTTCCCTAATTCTTAGATTACCAGACTTAATAAAAAGGGCATATTCGATTTCTATAATTCAACCATAGAATTAGTTTCACATACTTGTGTCTATTTTGTAAATCATTTATAAAACCTGCATGTATTCTCATCCCAAAAATATTAGATTTTAAAAGTGGGACTATAACTCACTTTCACAGATTTTTACTTCGTCGAGAAGTAAGACTTGGCCATTGTTGATTCACGAACCTATAACAATATATACATATATATTAAAGTATGTTCAAAATATATTTACAACACTTTTAATATATTTTGATGTTTTAAGTTTATTAAGTCAGCTGTCCTCGTTAGTAACCTACAACTAGTTGTCCACAGTTAGATGTACAGAAATAAATCGATAAATATTATCTTGAATCAATCCACGACCCAGTGTATACGTATCTCAGTATTGATCACAACTCAAACTATATATATTTTAGAATCAACCTCAACCCTGTATAGCTAACTCCAACATTCACATATAGAGTGTCTATGGTTGTTCCGAAATATATATAGATGTGTCGACATGATAGGTCAAAACATTGTATACGTGTCTATGGTATCTCAAGATTACATAATATACAATACAAGTTGATTAAGTTATGGTTGGAGTAGATTTGTTACCAATTTTCACGTAGCTAAAATGAGAAAAATTATCCAATCTTATTTTACCCATAACTTCTTCATTTTAAATCCGTTTTGAGTGAATCAAATTGCTATGGTTTCATATTGAACTCTATTTTATGAATCTAAACATAAAAATTATAGGTTTATAGTCGGAAAAATAAGTTACAAGTCGTTTTTGTAAAGGTAGTCATTTCAGTCGAAAGAACGACGTCTAGATGACCATTTTAGAAAACATACTTCCACTTTGAGTTTAACCATAATTTTTGGATATAGTTTCATATTCATAATAAAAATCATTTTCTCAGAATAACAACTTTTAAATCAAAGTTTATCATAGTTTTTAATTAACTAACCCAAAACAGCCCGCGGTGTTACTACGACGGCGTAAATCCGGTTTTACGGTGTTTTTCGTGTTTCCAGGTTTTAAATCATTAAGT
This sequence comes from Rutidosis leptorrhynchoides, assembly GCF_046630445.1. NCBI lineage: Eukaryota > Viridiplantae > Streptophyta > Magnoliopsida > Asterales > Asteraceae > Rutidosis > Rutidosis leptorrhynchoides. The sequence continues at coordinate 444,823,022 of NC_092336.1, forward strand.
TAGTATATCATATAGATATAGAACATGTGTGTAGTTAAATTTAAAAGTCAAGTTAGAAGGATTAATTTTTGTTTGCGAACAAGTTTAGAATTAACTAAACTATGTTCTAGTGATTACGAGTTTAAACCTTCGAATAAGATAGTTTTATATATATGAATCGAATAATGTTATGAACATAATTACTACCTCAAGTTTAGTAGGTAAACCTACTGGAAGTGACAATAAATGATCTAGCTTCAAAGGATCTTGGATGGCTTGAAAGTTCTTGAAGTAGGATCATGACAAAAAAACAAGTTCAAGTAAGATTTTTACTCGAATTAAGATAGTTTATAGTTATAGAAATTGAATCAAAGTTTGAATATGAATATTACCTTGAATAAGAAAGATAACCTACTATATATAACAAAGGTTTCTTGATCTTAGATGATTACTTGGAATGGATTAGAAAGCTTGGAAGTAAATTAGTAAACTTGAAGGGATTTTTGAAGTGTTCTTGAAGTGTTCTTCCTATGATGATTATAGCTTGATTCTTGAAGTGATTTTTGATGAAGATGATGATTAACTACTGGAAAAATACGTTCATAATAGTGTGTGTGTGTGTTGAGAGAGAATTAGAAAGAGAATTGGAAGTGAAATGGAGTGAATGATGAGTGGTAATTGGTGAGTGGTGAGTGGGGTTAAAAGGAGTTCTAGTTAGTTGACTAGCTCATGGTAGAAGTTAAAATTGATTAGTCATACATGACATAATCAAGAGTGGAATCCCATGCTAGTTCCTATTGGTATATACTCATAGTAAGTACGTTTTGAAGCTGTGTATAATACGGGTAAGAATACGACTATAATTCTTGATGAAAGAAAAGAATGGAAAAGTAACTGTAACCATTTTCGTTAAGTATGAGTGTTTTGATATATGTCTTGAAGTCTTCCAAAAGTATTTTAATACATCTAAATACACTACATGTATATACATTTTAACTGAGTCGTTAAGTCATCGTTAGTCGTTACATGTAAGTGTTGTTTTGAAACCTTTAAGTTAACGATCTCAATTAATGTTGTTAACCCATTGTTTATTATATCTAATGAGATGTTAAATTATTATATTATCATGATATTATGATATATTAATATATCTTAATATGATATATATACATTTAAATGTCGTTACAACGATAATCGTTACATATATGTCTCGTTTCGAAATCCTTAAGTTAGTAGTCTTGTTTATATGTATATAACTCATTGTTAATATACTTAAGGAGATACTTACTTATCATAATATCATGTTAACCATATGTATATCCATATATATATCGTCATGTCGTTTTTACAAGTTTTAACGTTCGTGAATCGCCGGTCAACTTGGGTGGTCAATTGTCTATATGAAACATATTTCAATTAATCAAGTCTTAACAAGTTTGATTGCTTAACATGTTGGAAACATTTAATCATGTAAATATCAATCTCAATTAATATATATAAACATGGAAAAGTTCGGGTCACTACAGTACCTACCCGTTAAATAAATGTCGTCCCGAAATTTTAAGCTGTTGAAGGTGTTGACGAATCTTCTGGAAATAGATGCCGGTATTTCTTCTTCATCTGATATTCACGCTCCCAGGTGAACTCGGGTCCTCTACGAGCATTCCATCGAACCTTAACAATTGGTATCTTGTTTTGCTTAAGTCTTTTAACCTCACGATCCATTATTTCGACGGGTTCTTCGATGAATTGGAGTTTTTCGTTGATTTGGATTTCATCTAACGAAATAGTGAGATCTTCTTTAGCAAAACATTTCTTTAAATTCGAGACGTGGAAAGTGTTATGTACAGCCGCGAGTTGTTGAGGTAACTCAAGTCGGTAAGCTACTGGTCCGACACGATCAATAATCTTGAATGGTCCAATATACCTTGGATTTAATTTCCCTCGTTTACCAAATCGAACAACGCCTTTCCAAGGTGCAACTTTAAGCATGACCATCTCTCCAATTTCAAATTCTATATCTTTTCTTTTAATGTCAGCGTAGCTCTTTTGTCGACTTTGGGCGGTTTTCAACCGTTGTTGAATTTGGATGATCTTCTCGGTAGTTTCTTGTATAACCTCCGGACCCGTAATCTGTCTATCCCCCACTTCACTCCAACAAATCGGAGACCTGCACTTTCTACCATAAAGTGCTTCAAAAGGCGCCATCTCAATGCTTGAATGGTAGCTGTTGTTGTAGGAAAATTCTGCTAACGGTAGATGTCGATCCCAACTGTTTCCAAAATCAATAACACATGCTCGTAGCATGTCTTCAAGCGTTTGTATCGTCCTTTCGCTCTGCCCATCAGTTTGTGGATGATAGGCAGTACTCATGTCTAGACGAGTTCGTAATGCTTGCTGTAATGTCTGCCAGAATCTTGAAATAAATCTGCCATCCCTATCAGAGATAATAGAGATTGGTATTCCATGTCTGGAGACGACTTTCTTCAAATACAGTCGTGCTAACTTCTCCATCTTGTCATCTTCTCTTATTGGTAGGAAATGTGCTGATTTGGTGAGACGATCAACTATTACCCAAATAGTATCAAAACCACTTGCAGTCCTTGGCAATTTAGTGATGAAATCCATGGTAATGTTTTCCCATTTCCATTCCGGGATTTCGGGTTGTTGAAGTAGACCTGATGGTTTCTGATGCTCAGCTTTGACCTTAGAACACGTCAAACATTCTCCTACGTATTTAGCAACATCGGCTTTCATACCCAGCCACCAAAAATGTTTCTTGAGATCCTTGTACATCTTCCCCGTTCCAGGATGTATTGAGTATCTGGTTTTATGAGCTTCTCTAAGTACCATTTCTCTCATATCTCCAAATTTTGGTACCCAAATCCTTTCAGCCCTATACCGGGTTCCGTCTTCCCGAATATTAAGATGCTGCTCCGATCCTTTGGGTATTTCATCCTTTAAATTTCCTTCTTTTAAAACTCCTTGTTGCGCCTCCTTTATTTGAGCAGTAAGGTTATTATGAATCATTATATTCATAGATTTTACTCGAATGGGTTCTCTGTCCTTCCTGCTCAAGGCATCGGCTACCACATTTGCCTTCCCCGGGTGGTAACGAATCTCAAAGTCGTAATCATTCAATAATTCAATCCACCTACGCTGCCTCATATTCAGTTGTTTCTGATTAAATATGTGTTGAAGACTTTTGTGGTCGGTATATATAATACTTTTGACCCCATATAAGTAGTGCCTCCAAGTCTTTAATGCAAAAACAACCGCGCCTAATTCCAAATCATGCGTCGTATAATTTTGTTCGTGAATCTTCAATTGTCTAGACGCATAAGCAATCAGCTTCGTTCATTGCATTAATACACAACCGAGACCTTGCTTTGATGCGTCACAATAAATCACAAAATCATCATTCCCTTCAGGCAATGACAATATAGGTGCCGTAGTTAGCTTTTTCTTCAATAACTGAAACGCTTTCTCTTGTTCATCATTCCATTCAAATTTCTTCCCTTTATGCGTTAATGCAGTCAAGGGTTTTGCTATTCTGGAAAAGTCTTGGATGCACCTTCTGTAGTAACCAGCTAGTCCTAAAAACTGGCGTATGTGTTTCGGAGTTTTCGGGGTTTCCCACTTTTCAACAGTTTCTATCTTTGCCGGATCCACCTTAATACCTTCTTTGTTCACTATGTGACCGAGGAATTGAACTTCTTCCAACCAAAATGCACACTTTGAAAACTTAGCGTACAATTCTTCCTTCCTCAATACTTCTAACACTTTTCTCAAATGTTCACCGTGTTCTTGGTCATTCTTTGAGTAATTAAGTATGTCATCAATGAAAACAATGACAAACTTGTCAAGGTATGGTCCACACACTCGGTTCATAAGGTCCATGAACACAGCTGGTGCATTAGTTAAACCAAACGGCATGACCATAAACTCGTAATGACCGTAACATGTTCTGAAAGCAGTCTTTGGAATATCATCTTCTTTCACCCGCATTTGATGATACCCGGAACGTAAGTCAATCTTTGAATAAACAGACGAGCCTTGTAGTTGATCAAATAAGTCGTCGATTCTCGGTAGTGGGTAGCGGTTCTTGATGGTAAGTTTGTTCAACTCTCGGTAGTCGATACACAACCTGAATGTACCATCTTTCTTCTTGACAAACAAAACAGGAGCTCCCCACGGTGATGTACTTGGTCGAATGAAACCACGCTCTAAAAGTTCTTGTAATTGGCTTTGCAGTTCTTTCATCTCGCTGGGTGCGAGTCTGTAAGGAGCACGAGCTATTGGTGCAGCTCCTGGTACAAGATCTATTTGAAATTCAACGGATCGCTGTGGGGGTAATCCCGGTAATTCTTTCGGAAATACATCGGGAAATTCTTTTGCGACGGGAACATCATTGATGCTCTTTTCTTCAGTTTGTACTTTCTCGACGTGTGCTAGAACAGCATAGTAACCTTTTCTTATTAGTTTTTGTGCCTTCAAATTACTAATAAGATGTAGCTTCGTGTTGCCCTTTTCTCCGAACACCATTAAGGGGTTTCCTTTTTCTCGTATAATGCGAATTGCATTTTTGTAACAAACGATCTCTGCTTTCACTTCTTTCAACCAGTCCATACCGATTATCACATCAAAACTCCCTAACTCTACTGGTATCAAATCAATCTTAAATGTTTCGCTAACCAGTTTAATTTCTCGATTCCGACATATATTATCTGCTGAAATTAATTTACCATATGCTAATTCGAGTAAAAATTTACTATCCAAAGGCGTCAATGGAAAACTTAATTTAGCACAAAAATCTCTACTCATATAGCTTCTATCCACACCCGAATCAAATAAAACGTAAGCAGATTTATTATCAATAAGAAACGTACCCGTAACAAGCTCCGGGTCTTCCTGTGCCTCTACCGCATTAATATTGAAAACTCTTCCGCGGCCTTGTCCATTCGTGTTCTCCTGGTTCGGGCAATTTCTAATAATGTGGCCCGGTTTTCCACATTTATAACAAACTACATTGGCATAACTTGCTCCGACACTACTTGCTCCGCCATTACTCGTTCCGACACCATTTGTTCCTTTCGTTCTATTAACCCCTGGTTCGTAGACCTCACACTTTGCCGCGCTATGACCATTTTTTTTACACTTGTTACAAAATTTGGTGCAGAACCCCGAGTGATACTTTTCACACCTTTGGCATAGCTGCTTCTGATTGTTGTTGTTGTTGCGGTTATTATTGTTGTTGGGATGATTGTTGTAGTTGCTGTTGTTGTTGTTGTTGTTGTTGTTGGGCCGTTTGTTGTAGTTGCGATTGATGTTGCGATTGTTGGGATAATTGTTGCGATTATTGTTGTAATTGTTGTTGTTGTTGTATTTGTGATTCTTATCACTGTTTTCCTCCCACTTTCTTTTGACTTGCTTCACATTGGCCTCTTCAGCAGTCTGTTCTTTAATTCTTTCTTCAATCTGGTTCCCTAGTTTATGAGCCATTCTACATGCCTGTTGTATGGAGGCGGGCTCGTGTGAACTTATATCTTCTTGGATTCTTTCTGGTAATCCTTTCACAAACGCGTCGATCTTCTCTTCCTCATCTTCAAATGCTCCCGGACACAATAGGCACAATTCTGTGAATCGTCTTTCATACATGGTAATATCAAATCCTTGGGTTCGTAACCCTCTAAGTTCTGTCTTGAGCTTATTGACCTCGGTTCTGGAACGGTACTTCTCGTTCATCAAGTGCTTGAATGCTGACCACGGTAGTGCGTACGCATCATCTTGTCCCACTTGCTCTAGATAGGTATTCCACCATGTTAACGCAGAACCTGTGAAGGTATGCATAGCGTACTTCACTTTGTCCTCTTCAGTACACTTACTTATGGCAAACACAGATTCGACCTTCTCGGTCCACCGTTTCAATCCGATCGGTCCTTCGATTCCATCAAATTCCAAAGGTTTGCAGGCAGTGAATTCTTTGTAGGTGCATCCTACACGATTTCCTGTACTGTCAGATCCAAGGTTATTGTTGGTATGTAGCGCAGCCTGTACTGCGGCTATGTTTGAAGCTAGAAAAGTACGGAATTCCTCTTCATTCATATTCACGGTGTGTCGAGTAGTCGGTGCCATTTCCTTCAAAATAGTCAAATGGAACAAGTTAATCATACAGAATATTAAGAGTAGTTAATAGTATTTCGTAGCATAATATGAACTCATTTATAAAAGCTTTTTCTTCATATTAGCATTTTATAAGTTTAAATTCGGGTAGTACCTACACGTTAAGTTCATACTTAGTAGCTAATATACAATTCAACTACTACAATTCTATATGAAAAACTGATTGTAATAATATTTTGCGTTCAAACTTTTATACAATATTTTACAAACTTACAATACCGCCTATTTTACATAAAGCATGAAATATAGCACACAATAACTTTGATACAAGATAGTTGTGAAGATAATTCTAGCTAGTACACAAGTCGTTCAGCAAAGGCAATAAAGACACGTAATTCATACATCCAGAAACAAGTCATGCATTCTGGTTTTACTAGGACTACTTCCCATCCTTGGTCTTGTGGAACATAACCGTTATGGCCGTTGATAAGACAGCGTGTTGTAACGTCGTCAAAGGGACGAGGGTTACGTAATGACCAACAGTCTCGTAATAACCTAAAAACCTCATTTCTTACCCCAATTACCGACTCCGTCACTTGTGGGAACGTTTTGTTTAATAGTTGTAGCCCGATGTTCTTGTTCTCACTTTGGTGAGAAGCGAACATTACTAATCTGTAAGCATAACATGCTTCTTTATGTTGCATGTTAGCCGCTTTTTCTAAATCATGAAGTCCTATATTCGGATATACTGAGTCAAAATAATTTCTTAACCCGTTGCGTAAAATAGCATTTGGGTTCCCCGCAATATATGCGTCAAAGTAAACACATCGTAACTTATGGATTTCCCAATGTGATATCCCCCATCTTTCAAACGAAAGTCTTTTATAAACCAAGGCATTCTTGGAACGTTCTTCGAATGTCTTACAAACTGATCTCGCCTTAAATAGTTGTGCCGAGGAATTCTGACCGACTCTAGACAAGATTTCCTCAATCATGTCTCCGGGTAGGTCTCTTAAAATATTGGGTTGTCTATCCATTTTGTGTTTTTATACTGTAAAATAGACAAGAGTTAGATTCATAAAAAAAAAAACTTATTAATACAAGCAATTTTTACATATATCATAAAGCATAAGCACACTATATTACATATATTACACCACACGAATACAACTATCTTATTCCGACTCGCTCGTTTCTTCTTGTTCGGTTTTGGTTCGTTTTGCCAAGTTTCTAGGGATATATGATGTTCCCCTAATACGAGTCGTCGTTGTCCACATTGGTTTAGAAAAACCTGGTGGTTTAGAGGTTCCCGGGTCATTGTTACAACTTAAGGACTTCGGGGGTTGACGATACATATAAAGTTCATCGGGGTTGGAATTAGATTTCTCTATTTTTATGCCCTTTCCCTTATTATTTTCTTTTGCCTTTTTAAATTCAGTTGGGGTAATTTCTATAACATCATCGGAATTCTCGTCGGAATCCGATTCATCGGAGAATTGATAATCCTCCCAATATTTTGCTTCCTTGGCGGAAACACCATTGACCATAATTAACCTTGGTCGGTTGGTTGAGGATTCTCTTTTACTTAACCGTTTTATTATTTCCCCCACCGGTTCTATTTCTTCTTCTGGTTCCAATTCTTCTTCCGGTTCCGATTCTTCTTCCAGTTTCGACTCTTCTTCCGGTTCCTCTTCGGGAACTTGTGAATCAGTCCACGAATCATTCCAATTTATATTTGACTCTTCATTGTTATTAGGTGAGTCAATGGGACTTGTTCTAGAGGTATACATCTATCACATAATATCAAACACGTTAAGAGATTAATATATCACATAATATTCATATGTTAAAAATATATAGTTTCCAACAAAAATGTTAAGCAATCATTTTTAAAGAAAACACGGTCGAAGTCCAGACTCACTAATGCATCCTAACAAACTCGATAAGACACACTAATACAAATTTTCTGGTTCTCTAAGACCAACGCTCTGATACCAACTGAAATGTCCCGTTCTTATTGATTAAAAACGTTCCATATTAATTGATTTCGTTGCGAGGTTTTGACCTCTATATGAGACGTTTTTCAAAGACTGCATTCATTTTTAAAACAAACCATAACCTTTATTTCATAAATAAAGGTTTAAAAAGCTTTACGTAGATTATCAAATAATGATAATCTAAAATATCCTGTTTACACACGACCATTACATAATGGTTTACAATACAAATATGTTACATCAAAATCAGTTTCTTGAATGCAGTTTTTACACAATATCATACAAACATGGATTCCAAATCTTGTCCTTATTTTAGTATGCAACAGCGGAAGCTCTTAGTATTCACCTGAGAATAAACATGCTTTAAACGTCAACAAAAATCTTGGTGAGTTATAGGTTTAACCTATATATATCAAATCGTAACAATAGACCACAAGATTTCATATTTCAATACACATCCCATACATAGAGATAAAAATCATTCATATGGTGAACACCTGGTAACCGACATTAACAAGATGCATATATATAAGAATATCCCCATTATTCCGGGACACCCTTCGGATATGATATAAATTTCGAAGTACTAAAGCATCCGGTACTTTGGATGGGGTTTGTTAGGCCCAATAGATCTATCTTTAGGATTCGCGTCAATTAGGGTGTCTGTTCCCTAATTCTTAGATCACCAGACTTAATAAAAAGGGCATATTCGATTTCGATAATTCAACCATAGAATGTAGTTTCACGTACTTGTGTCTATTTTGTAAATCATTTATAAAACCTGCATGTATTCTCATCCCAAAAATATTAGATTTTAAAAGTGGGACTATAACTCACTTTCACAGATTTTTACTTCGTCGAGAAGTAAGACTTGGCCACTGTTGATTCACGAACCTATAACAATATATACATATACATATATATTAAAGTATGTTCAAAATATATTTACAACACTTTTAATATATTTTGATGTTTTAAGTTTATTAAGTCAGCTGTCCTCGTTAGTAACCTACAACTAGTTGTCCACAGTTAGATGTACAGAAATAAATCGATAAATATTATCTTGAATCAATCCACCACCCAGTGTATACGTATCTCAGTATTGATCACAACTCAAACTATATATATTTTGGAATCAACCTCAACCCTGTATAGCTAACTCCAACATTCACATATAGAGTGTCTATGGTTGTTCCGAAATATATATAGATGTGTCGACATGATAGGTCAAAACATTGTATACATGTCTATGGTATCTCAAGATTACATAATATACAATACAAGTTGATTAAGTTATGGTTGGAGTAGATTTGTTACCAATTTTCACGTAGCTAAAATGAGAAAAATTATCCAATCTTGTTTTACCCATAACTTCTTCATTTTAAATCCGTTTTGAGTGAATCAAATTGCTATGGTTTTATATTGAACTCTATTTTATGAATCTAAAAAGAAAAATTATAGGTTTATAGTCGGAAAAATAAGTTACAATTCATTTTTGTAAAGGTAGTCATTTCAGTCGAAAGAACGACGTCTAGATGACCATTTTAGAAAACATACTTCCACTTTGAGTTTAACCATAATTTTTGGATATAGTTTCATGTTCATAATAAAAATCATTTTCTCAGAATAACAACTTTTAAATCAAAGTTTATCATAGTTTTTAATTAACTAACCCAAAACAGCCCGCGGTGTTACTACGACGGCGTAAATCCGGTTTTACGGTGTTTTTCGTGTTTCCAGGTTTTAAATCATTAAGTTAGTATATCATATAGATATAGAACATGTGTGTAGTTAATTTTAAAAGTCAAGTTATAAGGATTAACTTTTGTTTGTGAACAAGTTTAGAATTAACTAAACTATGTTCTAGTGATTACGAGTTTAAACCTTCGAATAAGATAGTTTTATATATATGAATCGAATGATGCTATGAACATAATTACTACCTCAAGTTTAGTAGGTAAACCTACTGGAAGTGACAATAAATGATCTAGCTTCAAAGGATCTTGGATGGCTTGAAAGTTCTTGAAGTAGGATCATGACACAAAAACAAGTTCAAGTAAGATTTTTACTCGAATTAAGATAGTTTATAGTTATAGAAATTGAATCAAAGTTTGAATATGAATATTACCTTGAATAAGAAAGATAACCTACTATATATAACAAAGGTTTCTTGATCTTAGATGATTACTTAGAATGGATTAGAAAGCTTGGAAGTAAATTAGTAAACTTGAAGGGATTTTTGAAGTGTTCTTGAAGTGTTCTTCCTATGATGATTATAACTTGATTCTTGAAGTGATTTTTGATGAAGATAATGATTAACTACTGGAAAAATACGTTCATAATAGTGTGTGTGTGTTGAGAGAGAATTAGAAAGAGAATTGGAAGTGAAATGGAGTGAATGATGAGTGGTAATTGGTGAGTGGTGAGTGGGGTTAAAAGGAGTTCTAGTTAGTTGACTAGCTCATGGTAAAAGTTAAAATTGATTAGTCATACATGGCATAATCAAGAGTGGAATCCCATGCTAGTTCCTATTGGTATATACTCATAGTAAGTACGTTTTGAAGCTGTGTATAATACGGGTAAGAATACGACTAGAATTCTTGATGAAAGAAAAGAATGGAAAAGTAACTGTAACCATTTTCGTTAAGTATGAGTGTTTTGATATATGTCTTGAAGTCTTCCAAAAGTATTTTAATACATCTAAATACACTACATGTATATACATTTTAACTGAGTCGTTAAGTCATCGTTAGTCGTTACATGTAAGTGTTGTTTTGAAACCTTTAAGTTAACGATCTCAATTAATGTTGTTAACCCATTGTTTATTATATCTAATGAGATGTTAAATTATTATATTATCATGATATTATGATATATTAATATATCTTAATATGATATATATACATTTAAATATCGTTACAACGATAATCGTTACATATATGTCTCGTTTCGAAATCCTTAAGTTAGTAGTCTTGTTTATATGTATATAACTCATTGTTAATATACTTATGGAGATACTTACTTATCATAATCTCATGTTAACCATATGTATATCCATATATATATCGTCATGTCGTTTTTACAAGTTTTAACGTTCGTGAATCGCCGGTCAACTTGGGTGGTCAATTGTCTATATTAAACATATTTCAATTAATCAAGTCTTAACAAGTTTGATTGCTTAACATGTTGGAAACATTTAATCATGTAAATATCAATCTCAATTAATATATATAAACATGGAAAAGTTCGGGTCACTACAATCCTTGGTACCACTATGGGACGCTTGTGGATTTCGAATGCCAAACTTAGATTTTGGTCGAGAATTCCTGGGCCAACCGGTAACAATTGATCATTCAAGTGACTCAGCGGTGACATAGATGTTTGGGTATGGTGCACAATATCAAACCTGACTATAGTGATCATACAACACTTAGTCACTTACGCACTTAATAAGTGGTGAACTTATTAAGAACAACTCACTTAGTCATCTATCCTGGTTTTGTGTATTACATATGTATTACATGAAATATTATCCAAGATTTTTGAAACTCCTATAATTCATACTCAAACGTATATAAATCCCTGTTATATCACGTAACTATATGCCTTATGCCTTTATGCATCGGTTTGCGAACCGGGAAATGTCATTGGGTTATCACAGTATACGAATTGAAAGTATTTAATCGAAAGATTATTAGATTACATACTTATCATTTTATAATCTTGACACGTCATACTGCCATTATTGGAGTATAGACAAATCATATCTTAGCATATCTATTCCCAATAGACCTTGTCTAACACTTTTCCTAAATTTCCTCCGTAAATTACGGAAATCTTTCTGCTATATATACGTATTCAAGGAGACGAATATATCATTCAATATTCAACACCCATTTCATATCAAACCCTATTCCAAACACATAATATGGATTTCTCACCTGATTCCTCAAGTTCTTCTAACTCCAAAGATAGCGTGACAGGAGCACACCCACCGATCAATTACCGTGATTTCTTTAGAAAATGGGGATGGGTTCGTGAAATACTCACCATATGGAGAAATAAAGAAGGTACTCCTTATCACGAGCCAAACTTACCACCAAACGTCGGAGTACTCGATCTGCTTACCGGCGAACCTGTTCGCAATACTGTTTTCACTCTTTTCGCAAGGATTTTCCGCCTCGAAGGTCGACTCGATGTAACCAACGACAATATTCGTCCTCTACTCCCGAATTCTAACCAGAAAGGGTTATTAGAAGAAGTTAGAAGACTTCGAACTAAATAGAAAGAATTGACAAACCTTACAGAGGAATGGGTAGAAAAAATCCATAGACTCGAGCGTAAAGTAGAAACCCTGGAGGAAATAGTGCGCGATTTGGTAGCTAGGCTCACACTTACTAACCAAGTACCACAAGCAGCACCAACAGCAGCACCAGCAGCAGCACCAGTACCACCAGTACTATCAGCATCACCACCAACAGCATCAGCTTCACCAACAACAACATCAGCATCCCACGTCTCAACATCATAATCGGTACCTCAAACATCGACATCATATGCCCATAGATACTAAGGAATATTAGTAATAATGAGTTAAGATGTATTGACTCATTCTTCTTGAAGAATTATATATGTATACTTTATATATATATATGGTTTGGAACAATAATAAATCTTTTCGTATTAAACTATTACGTGTGAATCTTAACTAGTATGTACTACTTGGTTAATTCATATCACTAATACGCTATGATGTACATCCTTCATTAATGACTTAACAATCATTAATCACTGCTTCAGTACAATAAACTCCATTTCATAATAAACTAAGTGTATTATTCAAATGCATGTGTGATTTTACACTCCTATTTTTGATGTACTCGAAAATTTCTCGAAAACATCATTTGTGCCTTATGAATTTCACAAGAAATCCACGAGCATCAACATCATATACTGAGATATATTAATAACAATGAACGATGAAGTATTGATTCATAACTTCATTAAAGAAATATTCCGCGACGATTATGTAATCTCTAAAGTTTTGGAGATTATTTATTCTCGTTTCAACCGTAAATCAAATGAGTTTAATATTATATTAACTTATTAAATCCATAATTACATCTGAAGAAAATATATATGTATGTATATTTTCATAAAGATTGTATTTAAAAATTCTTTTGTACAAACTGTTGATTGTGAAAATATTTTAACGGGTAGGTAATACCCAAGAAATATCTAACATTCACATTAATATATTACATTGTACATTCTTCAAAATCCTTGAAAACATATCGGATTGATAATCAATGATTCAGATCAGTTAACCTTGAGAATGCTGATGAAGCAGCAAAAGCTGTAGATGGCCTTAATGACCAGAAGCTTGATAATAAAGAATTGAGTGTTGGAAAAGCTCAAAAGAAAATCTGGTATTGAAAGACGGATTGAGCAAAACATGAAGGAGACCAAGGACAAATCCCAAGGACTAAACCTATAACCAAAGAATCTAGATGATTCGATTTCTAAAGGAAATCACAGAAGATCTTTTTACGCATTCTAAATCCTTACAGAAGAATTTCTTCATTATCCATCGATTTTAGAAATTCTAAAATATCATCGTATCTTTCGTTATAAATATCCTCGATATTTCTAAAGATATCTTCATAACGATTCTTGTCCGCAATTAATTATCTCTTTGCAATATCTTTATTACATCATAAAGGAAAACTGTTTAAGTTTCTATATTCCGTAAAATTTAAATTCAAATTTTGAATGATTTAAAGTAGTGTTGAGAATTGAAGCATGAGTTAGTATAATATAATGACGTCAGGCCAACATGATTATATTACAGTAAGTCATGCTAAATTTTTAATGGAAGATGATGATTCATAGACTTTATAATCATCATTTGCCATGTTACACGACTCTTACATTCTACTTAATCTATGAACATATCAAGAAAATATATTCTTGATAGTTCTATCCTCAGTAATTCTGGTAATTTACCAAATCAAATCGTGATATTACGCTTAGAACAGTAGGTCCATTCGAAACTTCATACCTACAAATTCTGGATCATTACTCGCTTTACTTAGAGTCGAGAGGAGAATAAAAAGGCAAAGAGCTCCGACATATAAGGGAAAATATGTAGCCCGATAACGATACCGAAATTAGAAACCGTGTATATCAATACGTATTGCAACGTAAAGACATGGGAGAATTAAAAACACTATAACCCCAAGGTAATAGTAGAAGAAAACAAATTCCTCTGGTGGTAAATGAAAAAGAAGAATGACTGAAATGATAGTCAGAAAAATATCCAGGATAAGAACTGGATGGAGCATTCTCACAATCTTTGGAAGTATGAATTGAGGAAGAAAGTATAGAAGTGGTGAAGATAATGAAACGGAAGAAGCTAATTTATAGCAAAATTCCAAACACAGTAATTGAAGCAATTCACCTCATTTAATCAAAGAAAATTTCAAATTCCTTAATTACCGGAGAATCAAATCTTATGGATTATGAAGATTTCCTTTAATCCCTTGAATTCCGGAAATCAATCGTGACTACGTCAAAAGTTAAGGCGAACATTTAATTTCTCATTCACTCTTTTACAATAGATTCGTTTATACGCTTCCTATAATCAAATCGTTTTATCCATATTATTCAGTAGTGATAAAACTTTATTTTTTCAACTTATATTCATCATTACAATATTCTTGTTGTAAACAATGATGATCTCTATCAAACTTCATGACTATAATTTTCATAAACTACTCTCTGTTTTGTCTACCCTAATATTGTGACATAAACACTCAAAGTTTTAAATAAGCTCAATACTATTCATAACACATTTCATGTGTTCAGTTTACTAAAATGCTCATATAACACCATCATCCCTTTTGAGGATAACCTAGTCAAATGACACTCTTATTAATCCTTTAGATAACCTCCGCATTAATGATAAAATGCACTTTATAGAAGAACCTGTAAGAAATTAGGGTTCGTATTATTTAAATGCATGAAACATAACAATATTCTATCCGTTGGAATTCACGAAAGGCCCCGAACCTACCTGGGAATGTGAAGACCAGATAAAACGTAAATATCCTCGTCTAGGTACGAACAACGCCGATTGATGGCAAAAACTAAATTTCGGGACGAAATTTCTTTTAACGGGTAGGTACTATAACAACCCTCACTTTTCGACTTCCGATTTTACTAAAATACCTAGAGTTGTTATATACGAATAAATTTAACGTTGACCGAATAAACGTACGCTTAAAGTAAATAATATAATTATAAATATTATAAATAAGATTATGATATATAATATAACATAATTACATCAATGAATATATATATAATATTTATATTACTTTTGTTATTTAGTTAATAGAATATATAATTAACTAAATAATAAATAATATTATAACATTTATAAAACTAATAAAAACTATAAATTAATAATCATAAATTTTAATTTTTATAAAAACTAAATATAATAATAATTTTTATATAAAATTCGTATTTAATAATTAAACAAATATAGAAATAAAATGTTAAATGTTCTTAGAAATATATTAAACAAATTTTTTTTTTTTTTAGAATTTTATACAAAAAAAAAATCAAAACTATATCTACTTTTAATAAATAAATACAAAAATACAAACTACTTTTTCTTTTAAGATTTACTTTTAATAAAAATACAAACTACTTTTCTTTTAAGATTTACTTTTAATAAAAATACAAACTACTTTTTCTTATTTTAACTTTTAAGATTTTACTTTTAATAAAAATACAAACTACTTTTTCTTATTTTAACTTTTAAGATTTACTTATTTTATTTTAATTTTTTTTTACCTAACATTTTCAACTATAAATACCACATACATTTCTCATTTCAAACTTACACCTTAATCTCTCATTTCTCTCTTAAAGAACTACTTCTAGTTGATATCTCGATCACTTACTTGCTTTACTTTCCTTTCTTGCGTGGAATACTTCAACTACTATTTAAGGTGAGTTTCATTTGCTCCCTTTTTAATTGCTTTGCAATTTACATTTTTGGGCTGAGAATACATGCGCTGTTTTATAACTGTTTTATGAAATGAATACAAACACTAAAACTGATTTTGCGTGAGTTTCATTTGCTCCCCTTTTACTCTTTACATTTTTGGGGCTGAGAATACATGCAAATGTTTTATTAACTGTTTTACAATAATTATATGCGTGAGTTTCATTACTCCCTTTTTATATATATTTTTGGGCTGAGAATACATGCGATGTTTTATAAATGTTTTACGAAATAGGCACAAGTACTAAAACTAATTCTACATGGGTTAGAATCAAAAATCCCCTAGCTTGGTAACTTTAACTATTGGTTTATGAACCGGTAGGCGCGAATCCTAGAGATAGATCTATCGGGTCTTACACCCCCACCCAGATGTTGTTCTAGTCATTACTAAACTAGAAGAACGGGTGTTTAGTACTTCGAGGTTAACGTAATGCACTTGATTCGGTGCAAATATTATTATAACTCAGGGGTACACACTCTTGTTAAGGCTAGTTACCGGGTGCCCGCAACTTATAGAATGCTTTTATACACTTGCTAGTGTACGGATATTTATGAAACTGAAATCTTGTGGCCTATTATTATAACGGAAATGATTGATTTTGATAAACTAATAAACTCACCAACCTTTTTGGTTGACACTTTAAGCATGTTTTGTCTCAGGTGACGAATAAGATGATTGCCATGATTGCTACCTGATGAATTGAATGCTGCTACATGGAGTCTTCATTTCATTACATTTACTTTGCATTAAGACTATTATTATTATTTCAGTTTAAATTTGATGTAAAACTTTTAATGCTTCCGCTGTTTTATTAATAAATGTTTTATTCAAAACGTCTCATATAGAGTCGTTCTCGTTTATACAACTGTGATTTGATATAATTAGTCACAAATACCCTAGGCCCTATTTTGGGGGTGTGACAACTAAGAATACATGAGATGCTTTTATAAATGTTTGACGAGATAGACACAAGCAAAATATTCCTCGAATGAATTATTATGCAGACAGAAGTTCTGTGGATTATTATTGAATTAGTTGGACGTTATAATTGCCACTAATTATTGTGAATATTTTTCCCCTGATTATTATTACTTGGTAACCTAAGAATTAGAATCGGGTATGGCCCTAATTCACGCGAATCCTAAAGGTAGCTACCGGGTTTAACATCCCCACCCAGAATGTTCACTAGACGGAAGAGCTAGTGAGCGTGGTGTTTAGTACTTCGAAGTTTATATATTATACAGACGAGATGTTCTGTTTTGGAGATATTATTGATGCACAATAAATGTTAAGGTCGATTACCAAGCCAAGCTATGAAAGCAAAGTGAATGTTATGTATCGAGAGAATGATTTTTATACACAGGTTATGTGTATTAGTTTTGTGCACGAGATATGTGCACGATTATTTAAAATTTGCGAGGCAACCTACGGGGGAGAAAAGGATATGAACCTACTCTGCTAAGCATTATGAAAAATGGATTTTGTACACGAGATAGGTGTACTGTATTTAAATCTTGTGGTCTATCAAAATGATGAATTTTATTGTTTATGATAAACTTATGAACTCACCAACCTTTTGGCTGACACTTGAAAGCATGTTTATTCTCAGGTATTAAAGAAATCTTCCACTGTACATTAGCTCATTTTAAGGATATTACTTAGAGTCATTCATGGCATATTTCAAAGACGTTGCATTCGAGTCGTTGAGTTCATCAACATTTTTATTAAGTCAATTATAGTTGGATATATTATGAAATGGTATGCATGCCGTCAACTTTCGATGTAAAGAAAGTTTGTCTTTTTAAAAATGAATGCAATGTTTGTAAAATGTATCATATAGAGGTCAAATACCTCGCAATGAAATCAACTATTGTGAATCGTTTATAATGTATATGAACGGGGCATTTCAGCATTCACAACTTATGTTACATTTGAACAATGGCTTGTAATGACCTTTGTGTCACGTACTTATGTTAATGCTTTCTATTCTTAGAAGCACGTTATCTTTGTAAAACATTTGATGTTGGTAAAGACGTCACCTTTTCATGAATACAAAACTTGTTTTAAAACAGCATGTAGTATTGTACCGTGTAATGGACCTGTTGTTGATGATCCGTACACGTTGATTTTGTACGGGGCGTCACATTTGGTATCAGATCATCGGTTGTAGGGAATTAGGTTGCATTAGTGTGTTGATGTGTACAGCGGTGTATACGAAATACTATTAAATACGATACAATTTTACACAAGTTTTATTTATTTACTTACAGATGGGATATATCTAAACCTTGCTACAACACTATAGTCAATGTACCTAATCGTAGATTAGTATAGATTTTAGTAAGTCCGGTTCGTTCCACAGGGAGACGACTTATTTTACACTATATTTTAAACAACTATATTTGTACAAAATATATATAATTATTTATAGTAATAATATATAAAAGGGGGATTTACCGTTTAATGACCGGTTTGTCAATTTTATATTTTAAGCGTAAAGATAAATGACGATATTTAAAGTGCGTAAAATTTAAAGTACGATACTTAAATGACGATATATAAAATTGCGAATAATAAAATATGAAATAAAATAATTATACTTATTTAAACTTCCATAATCATGATGTCTGACGTTTTGATTTTAATTTATTACCCTGGGTTAATTGTCCTTTATCCTAGATTATTTGATACCTATCTGGTTTTTTTCCATAATAGTCCATCGTTCATAATTATAAAATGCTCGTCAAATTAACCTTATTCCCGAAGTCAAATATTCCAACTAATTAGGGATTCAAACTGTAACAAGGTTTTAATACTTTGTTAATAATTACACCAGGTTATCGACTGCGTGTAATCTAAGGTTTTAATACTTTGTTAACAATTACATCAATTACCCTTGTATGTAATTCACCCCTGTTTTAATGAGTCCATTGACTATTAATCCATCCCCGTGTCCGGTCAAATGAACAATTATTAGTATTTATAAATATCCCGTTCACCGTACCCGATCAAGCGTATGTCGTTATATATAAATACGTCAAATTATAAATCTCTATATTAAATTAACGAGATATCATTTAGTTAATATAAAGCCCATTAATAGCCCATAGTCCAATTTCCACAAGTGTCGGTCTTTTGTCCAAACCCCAATTATGGTCCAAAGTTCAATAACCCCGTCTTAATAATTAGTAAAACATTACGATTACTTCGGCTCAAATAAGCATAATAATAACTTAAATACGAGACATTAATTTAAAAAGGAGAATTTAGCTTACAGTGATTATTAATCGCGTAGCTTTACACGGACAGAACTTCGACTTTAAAACTCGTAAAATAACCGTTACATTACCCAAACTAACTAATATAAAACTAAACTATATTATATATATATATATATATATATATATATATATATATATATATATATGTATATGTATATATATGTATGTGTATATATATATATGTATATATGTATATATATATGTATATATATGTATATGTATATATATATATGTATATATATATATATGTATGTGTATATATATATATATATATATATATATATATATATATATATTATATCTTAACAGAGGGAGAAATTGAGAATGGATGGTGTAATTTTTTTGTTCAGAAGCTGGAGCTATTTATAGGAGTTTTGAGTTTTTGATCCCTATGCAAGTGCATGAGGTTTTAGTGTATTTGCCATGCACTTGCATGGGCTTGGTTTCAAGATCATGTTCTTTTAACTCCTAGCTCGTCGACAGATAAATATGTATAATATATATATATATATATATATATATATATATATATATATATATATATATATATATATATATATATATATATATATATATATATATATATATATATATAATTTACATAATTATATAAATATTATATTATATTCTTGTGCATAGTTGACTTTTAATTTTAGGTCCGTTGACTCGTACGTTGATACTCGGTTTATGTCTCGGTTCCGAATTTTTGAACGTCTTTTCGTATGATTTAATATCTTGTACTTTGCGTTCCGCGACTTGTACTCTTATTAATATTTATACGTTGATCATCAATAAATTGAACCACTTGGATTGTAACTTGTACATTTGAGTATTTTGGACGTTTGCGTCTTTAAATCTTCGTTTTCTTCTCTTGTCTTCGCACTTATTTAATATAAACAATTACAACTTAAAAATAGAAAAATTGCAACTAAAAACTTTAAATATTGGAAGGATATTGCGACTAAATATATGATCATTTTGAGCACTATCAAATATCCCCACACTTGAATGTTGCTTGTCCTCAAGCAATACAGAACTTGAAATAAAATCACACTTCACTCGAATCACTTGAACGTTGAGTGTCTATGGTTGTTCCCAAATAATATATATAGATGGGTCGATATGATATGTCAAAACATTGTATACGTGTCTATGGTATCCCCAAGATTATATAATATATGTTAGAATACATGTATAATACAATATAAGTTAGTTAAGTTATGATTTGTATAGATTTGTTACAAATTTCACGTAGCTACAACAAGTAAAAATATCCAATTTTGTTTTACCCATAACTTCTTCGTTTTAAATCCATTTTGAGTGATTCAAGTTGCTATGGTTTCATATTGAACTAAAATTTATGAATCTAAACAGCAAAAGTATAAGTTTATAGTCGAAAATATAAGTTACAAGTCATTTTTGTAAGAGGTAGTCATTTCAGTCGAAAGAACGACGTCTTGATGACCATTTTAAAAAACATACTTCCACTTTGAGTTTAACCATGATTTTTGGATATAGTTTCATGTTCATAAGAAAAATCATTTTCCCAGAAGAACAACTTTTAAATCAAAGTTTTTCATAGTATTTAATTATCTAACCCAAAACAGCCCCCGATTTTACTACGACAGCGTATGTCCGGTTTTACGGTGTTATTCGTGTTTCCAGGTTTTAAATCATTAAGTTAGCATATCATATAGATATAGAACATGTGTTTAGTTGATTTTAAAAGTCAAGTTAGAAGGATTAACTTTGTTTGCGAACAAGTTTAAAATTAACTAAACTTTGTTCTAGTGATTACAAGTTATAATCTTCGAATAAGATAGTTTATATATATGAATCGAATGATGTTATGAACATCATTAATACCTCAAGTTTAGTAGGTAAACCTACTGGAAGTGACAAGAAATTATCTAGCTTCAAAGGATCTTGGATGGCTTGAAAGTTCTTGAAGTAGAATCATGACACGAAAATAAGTTCAAGTAAGATTTCTACTCGAATTAAGATAGTTATAGTTATAGAAATTGAATCAAAGTTTGAATATGAATTATACCTTGAATTAGAATGATAACCTACTATAAATAAGAGAGGTTTCTTGATCTTAGATGATTACTTGGAATGGATTAGAAAGCTTGGAAGTAAACTTGTAAACTTTAAAGTGTTTATGAAGTGTTCTTGAGTAGTTGTTTTGTATGTTGATCTAAGTTAATTAGATTGAGCTAGATTGAGCTAGATTATGAATAAAATGATGAAGAACACTTAGAACAATAAGAGAGGAATTGAGAGAGAGTAATTTGATGCATAAAAGTTGGAATGAAAATGTGTTTATGATTGGTGAAGAAAAACGTGATCCTACCCTTGAATATAAGGTTCCATTAGTTTGTATTTTTGTTAGATATTTCATGCTAGTTGCCAAATGATAGTTCTCACATGTTTAGGGGACTCATTAAGGCTGCTAAGAGCTGATCATTGAAGTGTATATACCAATAGTATATACATTTAGAAGTTGTGTATTGTACGAGTACGAATACGGATTAAATACGAGTAAATAGTGTACTGTAGTAAATAGTGTTTTACTGTAGCAAATAGTACTTTTACTGTAGCAAATAGTTTTACTGTAGTAAATAGTATTTAACTGTAGAGAATAGTTTTTTACTGTAGCAAAGCAAAAATTTGCTGTAGCAAATAGTATTTTATTGTAGCAAATAGTGTTTTACTGTAGCAAATAGTGTTTTACTGTAGCAAATAGTATTTTAGTTGTACATCTTTGATTTAATTGTATTTCTTCTTATATATATAAAATAAAAACTTACATCATAAAAAATAAAACGATTATATAATTATCACAAGTTATGACGTTCATGAATCATCAAGCAAACGGGGTGGTCAATTGTCTACATAAACTCATTTCAATTAATCAAGTCTTAACAAGTTTGATTGCTTAACATGTTGGAAACATTTATTCATGTAAATATTAATCTCATATTATATAAAATCATGGAAAAGTTCGGGTCACTACAGTACCTACCCGTTAAATAAATTTCGTCCCGAAATTTTAAGCAGTTGGAGGTGTTGACACATCTTCTGGAAATAAGTGCGGGTATTTCTTCTTCATCTGATCTTTACGC
Organism: Rutidosis leptorrhynchoides; assembly: GCF_046630445.1. Taxonomy (NCBI): domain Eukaryota; kingdom Viridiplantae; phylum Streptophyta; class Magnoliopsida; order Asterales; family Asteraceae; genus Rutidosis; species Rutidosis leptorrhynchoides. Next base: position 444,845,605 of record NC_092336.1, read on the forward strand.
TCCCAGGTGAACTCGGGTCCTCTACGAGCATTCCATCGAACCTTAACGATTAGTATTTTGTTTTGCTTAAGTCCTTTAACCTCACGATCCATTATTTTGACTAATTATTCAATGAATTGAAGTTTTTCATTGATTTGAATTTCGTCTAAAGGAATAGTGAGATCTTCTTTGGCTAAGCATTTCTTTAGATTCGATATGTGACAAGTATCATGTACGCCGGCGAGTTGTTGAGGTAATTCAAGTCGGTAAGCTACTGGTCCGACACGATCTATAATTTTGAATGGTCCAATGTACCTTGGATTCAGTTTCTCCCGTTTACCAAATCGAACAACACCTTTCCAAGGTGATACCTTAAGCATGACCATATCACCAATTTCAAATTCTATATCTTTTCTTTTACTGTCCGCGTAGCTCTTTTGTCGACTTTGGGCGGTTTTCAACCGTTGTTAAATTTGAATGATTTTCTCGGTAGTTTCTTGGATAATTTCTGGACCCGTAATTTCTCTATCCCCCACTTCACTTCAACAAATTGGAGACCTGCACTTTCTACCATAAAGTGCCTCAAACGGTGCCATCTCAATACTCGAGTGGTAACTGTTGTTGTAGGAAAATTCTGCTAACGGTAGATGTCGATCCCAACTGTTTCCAAAATCAATAACACATACTCGTAGCATGTCTTCAAAGGTCTGTATCGTCCTTTCACTTTGCCCATCAGTTTGTGGATGATAGGCAGTACTCATGTCTAGACGAGTCCCCAATGCTTGTTGTAACGTTTGCCAAAACCTTGAGATAAATCTGCCATCCCTATCAGAGATAATAGAGATTGGTATTCCATGTCTGGAGACAACTTCCTTCAAGTATAGTCGTGCTAACTTCTCCATTTTATCATCTTTTCTCATTGTCTGAAAGTGTGCTGACTTGGTGAGACGATCGACTATTACCCAAATAGTATCATAACCACTTGCAGTCCTTGGCAATTTAGCAATGAAATCCATGGTAATATTTTCCCATTTCCATTCCGGAATTTCAGGTTGTTGAAGTAAACCTGATGGTTTCTGATGTTCAGCTTTGACCTTAGAACACGTCAAACATTCTCCTACGTATTTAGCAATATTTCATACCCGGCCACTAAAAGTTTTTCTTGAGATCTTTGTACATCATCCTCGCTCCGGGATGTATTGAATATCTGGTCTTATGTGCTTCCTTAAGTACCATTTCTCTCACATTTCCAAACTTTGGTACCCAAATTCTTTCAGCCCTATATCGGGTTCCGTCTTCCCGAATATTAACATGTTTCTCCGATCCTTTGGGTATTTCATTCTTCAAATTTCCTTCTTTTAAAACTCTCTGCTGCGCCTCTTTTATTTGAGTAGTAAGGTTAGTACGAATAATTATATTCATAGCTTTTACCAGCATAGGTTCTCTATCCTTCCTATTCAAAACGTCGGCTACCACATTCGCCTTCCCCGGATGGTATCGAATCTCAAAGTCATAATCGTTCAATAGTTCAATCCACCTACGTTGCCTCATGTTCAGCTGTTTCTGATCAAATATATGTTGGAGACTTTTGTGGTCGATATATATGATACTTTTGACCCCATATAAGTAATGTCTCCAAGTCTTTAATGCAAAAACAACCGCGCCTAATTCCAAATCATGTGTCGTATAATTCTGCTCGTGAATCTTCAATTGTCTGGATGCATAAGCAATTACTTTGTTCGTTGCATTAATACACAACCAAGGCCTTGTTTTGAGGCGTCACAATATATCACAAAATCATCATTCCCTTCAGGCAATGACAATATAGGTTCCGTAGTTAACTTTTTCTTCAACAATGGAAACGCTTTCTCCTGCTCATCCTTCCATTCAAATTTCTTCCCTTTATGCGTTAATGCAGTCAAGGGTTTTGCTATTTTGGAAAAATCTTGGATGAACCTTCTGTAGTAACCAGCCAATCCTAAAAATTGGCGTATCTGCGTCGGAGTTTTCGGGGTTTCCCATTTCTCAACGGTTTCAATCTTTGCCGGATCAACTTGAATACCTTCTTTGCTCACTATGTGACCGAGGAATTGAACTTCTTTCAACCAAAATGCATACTTTGAAAATTTAGCATACAGTTTCTCATTCCTCAATAATTCTAGCACTTTTCTTAAATGTTCTTCGTGCTCTTGCTCATTCTTTGAGTAGATAAGGATGTCATCGATGAAAACAATAACAAACTTGTCTAGATATGGCCCACACACTCAGTTCATGAGATCCATGAATACAGCTGGTGCGTTAGTCAATCCAAACGACATAACCATAAACTCATAATGACCGTAACACGTCCTAAAAGCAGTCTTTGGAATATCATCTTCCTTCACCCGCATTTGATGATACCCGGAACGTAAATCGATCTTCGAATAAACCGACGAGCCTTGTAGTTGATCAAATAAGTCGTCGATTCTCGATAGTGGATAACGATTTTTCATGGTAAGTTTGTTCAACTCTCTGTAGTCGATACATAACCTGAATGTACCATCCTTCTTTTTGACAAACAAAACAGGAGCTCCCCACGGTGATGTACTTAGTAGAATGAAACCATGCTCTAAAAGTTCTTGTAATTGGCTCTGGAGTTCCTTCATTTCACTGGGTGTGAGTTTGTACGGCGCACGAGCTATCGGTGCAGCCCCGGGTACAAGATCTATTTGGAATTCAACGGATCGATGTGGAGGTAGTCCCGGTAATTCTTTTGGAAATACATCGGGAAATTCTTTTGCAACGGGAACCTCACTGATGTTCTTTTCTTTGGGTTTGACTTCCTCGATGTGTGCTAGAATGATATAGCAACCTTTTCTTATTAGTTTTTGTGCCTTCAAACTACTAATAAGATTTAATTTCGCGTTGCTCTTTTCTCCGTACACCATTAAAGGTTTTCCTTTTTCGCGTACAATGCGAATCCCATTTTTGTAACATACAACCTCTACTCTCTCCTTTTTCAACCAGTCCATATCAATTATCACATCAAAACTTCCTAACTCTAATAGTATCAAATTAATCTTAAATGTTTCGCCAACCAGTTTAATTTCTCGGTTTTGACATATTTTATCCGCCGTAATAAACTTACCGTTTGATAATTCGAGTAAAAACTTATTATTCAAAAGCGTTAATGGACAACTTAATTTGGCACAAAAATCTCTACTCATATAGCTTATATCCGCACCTGAATCAAATAAAACATAAGCAGGTTTATCGTCAATAAGAAACGTACCCGTAACAAGCTCCGGATCTTCTTGCGCTTCTATTGCATTAATGTTGAAGACTCTTCCTCGTCCTTGACCATTTTTATTTTCCTGATTTGGGCACCTAGTTTTGTAGTGACCCTTCTTTTCGCATCCGAAACAAATAATGTTGGCATTTTCTGTTCCTTTATTCCCTGGTTCGTAAACTTCACACTTTGCTGCACTATGCCCCATTCTATTACACTTGGTACATGTTACCGAACAATAAATATCCGGATGGTACCCTTCACACCTTTTGCACGGAATTTTCTGGTTTTTGTTGCCATTGTTGTTATTGAGATGGTTGTTGTTGCGATTGTTATTATTGTTAGGACGGTGTTTGTAGTGGTTGTTGTTGTTGGGATTATTGTTGTTGCATTTTTTGTTGCGAAAATTGGTGCGATTGTAGTTGTGATTGTTGTGTTGATTGTTGAAGCGATAGTTACTGTTGTTGTGTTGGTGACTTTTGTCACTGTTTTCTTCCCACTTCCTCTTGACTTGTTTCATGTTCGCTTTTTCGGCCGCCTGCTCTTTAATTCTTCCCTCAATTTAATTTATGAGTTTATGAGCCATTCGACTTGCCTTTTGTATGGAGGCGGGCTCGTGTAAACTCACATCTTCTTGAATTCTTTCTGGTAACCCTTTTACAAATGCGTCGATCTTCTCTTCTTCATCTTCGAACGCTCCCGGATACAATAGGCACAATTCTGTGAATCGTCGTTCGTACGTGGTAATATCAATCCCTTGTGTTCGTAACCCTCTAAGCTCTACCTTGAGCTTATTGACCTCGTTTCTGGGACGGTACTGCTCGTTCATTAAGTGTTTGAATGTTGACCACGGTAGTGCGTAAGCAGCATCTTGTCCCACCTGCTCGAGATAGGTGTTCCACCATGTTAACGCAGTACCTGTGAAGGTATGCGTAGCATACTTTACTTTGCCTTCTTCAGTGCACTTACTTATGGCAAACACCGATTCGACCTTCTCGGTCCACTGTTTCAATTCGATTGGTCCTTCGGTTCCATCGAATTCTAGAGGTTTACAGGCAGTGAATTCTTTGTAGGAGCATCCTACACGATTTCTTGTGGAATTAGTTCCACTGCTTGAACCAGAGTTATTGTTGTTATTTTGCATTACGGCCTGCACTGCAGCTATGTTTGAAGCAAGAAAGGTACGAAATTCTTCTTCACTCATATTCATGGTGTGTCGAGTAGTCGGTGCCATTTCCTTCAAAAATAGCCAAAAGAAATGAGTTAATCATATAGAATATTAAGAGTAGTCAATAGTATTTCGTAGCATAATATGAACTTATTTATAAAAGCTTTTTCTTCATATTAGGATTTTATAAGTTTTAATTTGGGTAGTACCTACCCGTTAAGTTCATACTTAATAGCTAAAATACAATTCAACTACTACAATTCTATATGAGAAACTGATTGCAATAATATTTCACGTTCAAACTTTTATACAATATTTTACAAACTTACAATACCGATATTTTACATATAGCATGAAATATAGCACACAATAACATTGATACAAGGCAATTGCGAAGACAATTCTAGTTTAATGCAAGTCGTTCCGCTAAAGCAATAAAGATACGTAATTCATAGGTCCAGAAACAAGTCATGCATTCTGGTTGTACTAATATTATTTCCCATCCTTGGTTATGTGGAAGATAACCATTGTGACCGTTGGCTAGGCAGCATGTTGTAACGTCGTCAAAAGGGCGAGGGTTTCGTAATGCCCAACAGCACCGTAACAATCTAAAAACCTTGTTTCTCACCCCAACTACCAAATCCGTCACTTGTGGGAAGGTTTTATTTAAAAGTTGTAATTCGATGTTCTTTTTCTCACTTTGGTGAGAAGCGAACATCACTAACCCGTAAGCATAACATGCTTCTTTATGTTGCATGTTAGAAGCTCTTTCTAAAGCACGAAGTCCTATGTTGGGATATGTTGAGTCGAAATAGGTTCTTAACCCGTAGCGTAAAATTGCACTTGGGTTCTCTGCATTTAACGCTTTAAAGAAAACACGGCGTAACTTAAGGTCTCCCCAATGTGATATACCCCATCTTTCAAAAGAAAGCCTTTTATAAACTAAGGCATGCCTGGAACGTTCTTCAAATGTTCTACAAACTAATTTTTCGGTAAATAATTGTGCCGACGAATTCTGACCGACTCTAGACAAGATTTCATCAATCATATCCCCGGGTAGGTCTTCTAAAATTTTTGGTTGTCTATCCTTAACATCCATTTTGTGTTTTTATACTGTAAAAATAGACGAGAGTTAGATTCATAAAAGATACTTAACAAACAATACAAACAATTTTTACATATATCATAAAAGAACAAGCACACTATATTACATATATTACATCGCATGATTACAACTCTTTATTCCGACTCATTTGTTTCTTCTTCTTCGGACTTGGTTTGTTTCGCTAATTTCCTAGGGATATATGGTGCTCCCCTAATACGAGTCGTTCTTTTCACAAATGGTCTAGAAAAACCTGGTGGCTTAGATGTTCCCGGGTTATAGCTAAAACTTAAGAAATACGGGTGTTGACGGTATTTTCCATCGGGATATTTCATGTTAACATAGAGGTCATCGGGGTTGGAATTAGGTTTCTCTATTTTGATGTCTTTTCCCTTATTATTTTCTTTTGCCTTTTCAAATTGGGTCGGGGTAATTTCTATAACATCATCGGAATCCTAATCGGGGTCCGATTCATCGGAAAATTGGTAGTCTTCCCAATATTTTGCTTCCTCGGCGGAAACACCATTGACCATTATTAATTTTGGTCCATTAGTTGAGGGTTTTCTTTTATTTATCTGTTTTCAGTGGTTTCTAATATTTCCTCTACCGGAACCTCTTCTTCTTCCGGTTCCTCTTCTTTCGGTTCCTCTTCTTCTGGTTCCTCTTCTTCCGGTTCCTCTTCTTCCGGTTCCTCTTCGGGAATTTGTGAGTCGTCCCAATATATATTCGATTCTTCATTATTATTAGGTGAGTCAATGGGATTTGTACTAGAGGTAAACATCTATCACACAATATCAAATACATTAAGAGATTAATATATCATATAATATTTACATATTAATAATATATAGTTTTCAACAAAAAATATGTTAAGCAATCGTTTTTCAAGTAAACACGGTCAAAGTCCAGACTCACTAATGCATCCTAACAAACTCGGTTAGACACACTAATGCAAATTTTTGGTTCTCTAAGACCAACGCTCTGATACCAACTGAAATGTCCCGTTCATATCGATTATAAATGTTTCATATTAATTGATTTCCTTGTGAGGTATTGACCTCTATATGAGACATTTTTCAAAGACTGCATTCGTTTTTAAAACAAACCATAACCTTTATTTTATCGTTAAAGGTTTTAAAATCATAACGTAGATTATCCAGTAATGATAACCTAAAAGATAACATTTTTCACACGACCATTACATAATGGTTTACAATAATATTACACATCATTTTAAATCTCCGAATGCAGTTTTTAAACAATATATTACAAGCATGTTGACTCCAATTCTTGTCCTTAATTAGCATGCAACAGCAGAAGCTCTTAATAATCACCTGAGAATAAACATGCTTAAAAACGTCAACAAAAATGTTGGTGAGTTATAGGTTTAACCTACATATATCAAATTGTAATAATAGACCATAAGATTTCATTTTTCATAAACATCCATCTCATATCAAGCATTTCGCATAAACTGCATAGAGATAAAAATCATTCATATGGTGAACACCTGGTAACCAACATTAAAAGAACGCGTCTAGAATATCCCATCATTCCAGGACTCTCATCGGACATGATAAAATCGAAGTACTAAAGCATCCGTAACCCGAATGGGGTTTGTTAGGCCCAACAGATCTATCTTTAGGATTCGCGTCAATTAGGGTTTCTGTTCCCTAATTCTTAGATTACCAGACTAAAAAGGGTGATATTCGGTAATAATAATTCAACCATAGAATGTAGTTTCGCATACTTGTGTCTATTTTTTAAAACATTTATAAAACTGCATGTATTCTCATCCCAAAATATTAGATTTTAAAAGTGGGACTATAACTCACTTTCACAGATTCTTAATTCGTTGAGAATTAGACTTGGCCACTGATTGATTCACGAACCTATAACAAATATATACATATATATCAAAGTATGATCAAAATATATTCACAATATGTTTTATTACGTTTTAACGATTTAAGTTTGTTAAGTTAGCAGTCAAACGTTAGTAATCTACAACTAGTTGTCCACAATTAGACGTACAGAATTAAATCAATATATATTATCTCGAATCAATCCACGACCCAGTGTATACAAGTCTCAGGCTAGATCACAACTCAAAGTATATATATTATTTTGGAATCAACCTCAACCCTGTATAGCTAAATCGAACATTACTGCATATAGAGTGTCTATGGTTGTTCCCAAATAATATATATAGATGGGTCGATATGATATATCAAAATATTGTATACGTATCTATGGTATTCCCAAGATTACATAATATATGTTAGAATACCTGTATAATACAATATAAGTTAGTTAAGTTATGATTTGTATAGATTTGTTACAAATTTCACGTAGCTACAACAAGTAAAAATATCTAATTTTGTTTTACCCATAACTTCTTCGTTTTAAATCCATTTTGAGTGATTCAATTTGCTATGGTTTCATATTGAACTAAAATTTATGAATATAAACAGAAAAAAGTATAAGTTTATATTCAAAAATATAAGTTACAAGTCATTTTTGTAAGAGGTAGTCATTTCAGTCGAAAGAACGACGTCTTGATGACCATTTTGAAAAACATACTTCCACTTTTAGTTTAACCATGATTTTTGGATATAGTTTCATGTTCATAAGAAAAATCATTTTCCCAGAAGAACAACTTTTAAATCAAAGTTTATCATAGTTTTTAATTATCTAACCCTTCAACAGCCCCCGGTTTCACTACGACGGCGTATGTCCGATTTTACGGTGTTATTCGTGTTTCTAGGTTTTAAATCATTAAGTTAGCATATCATATAGATATAGAACATGTGTTTAGTTGATTTTAAAAGTCAAGTTAGAAGGATTAACTTTGTTTGCGAACAAGTTTAGAATTAACTAAACTATGTTCTAGTGATTACAAGTTATAATCTTCGAATAAGATAGTTTATATATATGAATCGAATGATGTTATGAACATCATTAATACCTCAACTTTAGTAGGTAAACCTACTAGAAGTGACAAGAAATGATCTAGCTTCAAAGGATCTTGGATGGCTTGAAAGTTCTTGAAGTAGAATCATGACACGAAAACAAGTTCAAGTAAGATTTCTACTCGAATTAAGATTGTTATAGTTATAGAAATTGAATCAAAGTTTGAATATGAATTATACCTTGAATTAGAATGATAACCTACTATAAATAACATAGGTTTCTTGATCTTAGATGATTGCTTGGAATGGATTAGAAAGCTAGGAAGTAAACTTGTAAACTTTAAAGTGTTTATGAAGTGTTCTTGAGTAGTTGTTTTGTATGTTGATCTAGGTTAACTAGATTGAGCTAGATTATGAAGAAAATAATGAAGAACACTTAGAACAATAAGAGAAGAATTGAGAGAGAGTAATTTGATGCATAAAAGTTGGAATGAAAATGTGTTTATGGTTGGTGAAGAAAAATGTGATCCTACCCTTGAATATAAGGTTCCATTAGTTTGTATTTTTGTTAGATATTTCATGCTAGTTGCTAAATGATGGTTCCCACATGTTTAGGTGACTCATTAAGGCTGCAAAGAGCTGATCATTGAAGTGTATATACCAATAGTATATACATTTAAAAGTTGTGTATTGTACGAGTACTAATACGGATTGAATACGAGTAAATAGTGTTACTATAGTAAATAGTGTTTACTGTAGAAAATAGTATTTTACTGTAGCAAATAGTATTTTTACTGTAGCGAATAGTATTTTACTGTAACAAATAGTATTTTACTGTAGCAAAGCGAAAATTTACTTTAGCAAATAGTGTTTTAGTTGTACATCTTTGATTTAATTGTATGTCTTCATATATATATAAAATAAAAACTTACATCATAAAAAATAAAACGATTATATAATTATCACAAGTTATGACGTTCGTGAATCATCAGGCAAACGGGGTGGTCAATTGTCTACATAAACTCATTTCAATTAATCAAGTCTTAACAAGTTTGATTGCTTAACATGTTAGAAACATTTATTCATGTAAATATTAATCTCATATAATATATAATCATGGAAAAGTTCGGGTCACTACACACGCACAATAATTTCTAATTATATAATAATAGTTTTGGAGGCAAGTTTTAACCATTTGACATATAATAATATTTATTTGAATAAAGGGTGTTGGATCCAGTCTTGTGTTTTGTTTTTAACAAGTCAAAAAGATAAAAAAGAACAAAAACATACAACCTTAATTAATATTAATATTAATATAATAACAATATTAATTTTTAATAATATTAAGTATGTTAATTATTTATATAAGCTATAGAAGGTTGTAACCATTGAAAGCATAACAGTACACGCACACACAGACCAACCAATAAACAATTTTAATTGCACTCGTTCTTTTCTTAAACTAGTATATAATTATATTTTTACAAATATAGATTAAAAATATAGCGTTTTGCGCTCCCCGACAGTGGTGCCAAAAACTTGATGTGTGCAGCGGTGTATACGAAATACTATTAGATACGATACAATTTTACACAAGTTTTATTTATTTATTTACAGATGGGATATACCTAAACCTTGCTACAACACTATAGGCAGTGTACCTAATCGTAGAGTAGTATAGTTTTTAGTAAGTCCAGTTCGTTCCACAGGGAGACGACTTATTTTACACTATATTTTAAACAACTATATTTGTACAAAATATATATAATTATTTATAGTAATAATATATAAAAGGGGGATTTACCATTTAAACCAGTTTGTCGATTTTATATTTTAAGCGTAAAGATAAATGACGATATTTAAAGTGCGTAAAATTTAAAGTACGATATTTAAATGACGATATATAAAATTGCGAATAGTAAAATATGAAATAAAATAATTATACTTATTTAAACTTCCGTAATCATGATGTCCGGCGTTTTGATTTTAATTTATTACCCTGGGTTAATTGTCCTTTGTCCTGGATTATTTGATACCTATCTGGTTTTTTTCCATAATAGTCCATCGATCATAATTATAAAATGCTCGTCAAATTAACCTTATACTCGAAGTCAAATATTCCAACTAATTAGGGATTCAAACTGTAACAAGGTTTTAATACTTTGTTAATAATTACACCAGGTTATCGACTGCGTGTAATCCAAGGTTTTAATACTTTGTTAACAATTACACCAATTACCCTTGTATGTAATCTACCCCTGTTTTAATGAGTCCATTGACTATTAATCCATCCCCGTGTTCGGTCAAATGAACAATTATTAGTATTTATAAATATCCCGCTCACCTTACCCGATCAAGCATATGTGGTTATATATAAATACGCCAAATTATAAATCTTTATATTAAATTAACGAGATATCATTTAGTTAATATAAAGCCCATTAATAGCCCATAGTCTAATTTCCACAAGGGTCGGTCTTTTGTCCAAACCCCAACTATGGTCCAAAGTTCAATAACCCCATCTTAATAATTAGTCCAACATTACGATTACTTCGGCTCAAATAAGCATAATAATAACTTAAATACGAGACATTAATTTAAAAAGGAGAATTTAGCTTACAGTGATTATTAATCGCGTAGCTTTACATGGACAGAACTTCGACTTTAAAACCCATAAAATAACCGTTACATTACCCAAACTAACTAATATAAAACTAAACTATATTATATATATATGTATATGTATATGTGTATATATATATATATATATATATATATATATATATAATATTTTAACAGAGGGAGAAATTGAGAATGGATGGTGTAATTTTTTCGTTCAGAAATTGGAGCTATTTATAGGAGTTTTGAGTTTTTGATCCCCATGCAAGTGCATGAGGTTTTAGTGTATTTGCCATGCACTTGCATGGGCTTGGTTTCCAGCTCATGTTCTTTTAACTCCTAGCTCGTCGACATAGATAAATATATATATAATATATATATATATATATATATATATATATATATATATATATATATATATATATATATATATATATATATATATATATATATATATATAATTTACATAATTATATAAATATTATATTATATTCTTGTGCATAGTTGACTTGTAATTTTAGGTCCGTTGACTCGTACGTTGTTACTCGGTTTATGTCTCGGTTCCGGATTTTTGAACGTCTTTTCGTATGATTTAATATCTTGTACTTTGCGTTCCGATACTTGTACTCTTATCAATATTTAGACGTTGATCATCAATAAATTGAACCAGTTGGATTGTAACTTGTACGTTTGAGTATTTTGGATGTTTGGGTCTTCAAATCTTCGTTTTCTTCTTTTGTCTTCGCACTTATTTAATATAAACAATTACAACTTAAAAATAGAACAATTGCAACTAAAATTTTTACATATTGGAAGGATATTGCGACTAAATATATGATCATTTTGAGCACTATCATTTGTCTTGACCGATTCGAGTAGGATTCACTAATAGGACTAATCTACAACTTGCTCGTTTACTTGTTTTTGCGGAATCTGATGCATCCTACTGCTTACTTTTACTGCCATATGAACCTGCTGCATACTACTGCTTACTTTTACTGCTATATGATCTTGCTGTATGCTACTGCTTATTCTCGCTATTGCATGCTACCATCTGCTTTTGATTGCATGTTACTTCTGCTTAATACTGTTATTATTGCCATGCTATGTACTGCTGTAGACGATCTAGGCTGTTGTAGTTATTATGCCTGATTACATTCTTGCTACATGTCTGCTATATTGGCTATACCGACTTGGAAAATTTATCTTTCCTCGTTCAGATATTTTTCTAAACCCTTTCCCCACTCGTCTAATCCTGAGGACCAGTATTGTAATCCACCTGTTACTACAGTTCCAACGTTCCAGAGATGGAAACATTACTTCACGCAATCCAGGAAGAGTACCCCTCGGATTACATACCCACTAAAGTTGATCCTTGGAGGAGGAGATATGTGAAGACTTGTCGGAGTAACCGCACCTCGCTCCACCCTCCGAGCTCACCCTAGTTAGCCACGCACAATGTATGAACATTTGAAGGTTGTTCAGTTACCGCAAGTTGACTCGTATCCCGTACGCTTTCATGACCGTCACTTATCTCTTTCATCCTTCACCACTGCTCGACGATCTAACGACACTTCTAGACTTAGGTCCCTAACACTCTTAGGCATTGGAGAAGTCAGGAAGGCATCTCCTTCCACAAGGTCATAGTGTCTTCCACTAATGCTCAGCCATACCCAAAGACTTGGGTGTCACCTCAAAACATATCGTATTACTACTTGCTACACGTACAACTTGACGCAAGATCCATATTGAATTTCTAGAAAGGAACCTAACGACGTTACCTGAACCCGGACATTTAGAAGAAATTTCGGGATATTTAGGCATTGATGCATGACCTACGGAACCTACGAACCCACACCGAGAAGCCGTGAGATTAATTATGTAGATTTTGTTTTGAGATAGCATAGATAAGGCACCGTTAGATGAAATTGAGTAGAACTTGAAGTGATCACGTTACATTGACCATATGGAGTGATATTGAAATGAACGTACGATTTAGTACAATATAATGATGCCAGGCCAGCGTGATTATATTGAAGTAAATCATGCAGAAGTCCCAATGTTACTATATAAGGAATATGAAGTGATTCAAAGAAAATTTTGGTAGGAACCACTTGAGTATACGAATTATGGTCTGTTAGAGGTAGGGAAAGAATAACCACTTAGCCCAGATATTGTACAAGAAGGGCCTTGATTGCAGAATTGATAACCTGAAAATTTGTTACAGATATAGACACCCTGAACACTTAAGGAAAAAGTTCTCAATAGGAAAAACTTTGGACTTACTTCTGGTAGAGCAATCGTTATCTCAGCTATAGAGGCTCGCATGGATCCTGATTTTAGTTAGGGTACATTTCGCCACAACGTTTTATTGTCTCGAAATTGTTTAAATACTAGAGCGATAGAAACCTTATATCTAAGAACCTTAGTGTTATGACTAATAAGCCATTAACAACCATGAGAGTTAAGTATTCTATAGGACAAGCTAATGGTAAGCTGGCAGAAATAGAGGAATAATTTAAGGTAGTACCTTAAAATTAACAGGTGGGTCATTTGGAGATGACCTCATGTCAACAAAACTTGGAAGTTTTTAAGTAATAGTTGGAAAGGATTAGTTACCTACGCACAAGCAGATGTTATTTGAGGAGATTAATAGAATTTTTCACGGTAGTATAATAAGATTTGGTTGGAATTAACCTTAAGATTAACCTAACACCCATCAATTTGGGAAGCTTGATGCAATAGTTGGAATGGACTCTAGGATTAACCTAATACTTATCAAGTTAGGAAGCTTTGATGAAATAGTTGGAACGGACTGGCTTTCAAGGATGGAAGCGAAAGTTATTTATAGTGAGAAGATTATTCGTATAACTCGCGAGAATGGTGAGCCAAAGGCCATCTGGGTTACTTCAACAATCTGAAATCCCACAATGGAAATGGGAAGGAATAAAAATGGATTTCATCACGAAGCTAGGCGGTTATGACACTATCTGGGTTATTGATATTTCTCCAAACGAACATATATTTAGTCGCAATATCATCCCAATATGTAAAGTTTTTAGTTGTAATTATTCTATTTTTAAGTTGTAATAGTTTGAATAAATAAATATGAAGACGAAGTAATAAGATTAAAGAATTGAAGAAAAAGTGCCACTAAAGCTGGAAAAGTGCCACTAAAGCCATAGTGCACTCAAAAGTGCCACTAAAAGTGAGTTAAAGACTTGCACGGATTTTGGGAGTTAAGGAAAATTATTTTTGTGCAAATTACAAGTTGCAAAAAGCAAAGTACAAGATATCTAAGCACACAAAAAGACGTTCAAAAATCCAGAACCGAGACATAAACCGGGCGTAAACGTACGAGACAACGGAGCTAAAATTACAAGTCAACTATGCACAAGAATATAATATATATATATATATATATAATTATATAAAATTATATATATTATATTATATATATTAAATAAATCGAGCAGCCCACGTTTTAATCGAAGATGGGAGCATGCCAGGCTGGCCATGCGATCGCATGGCAATCACACACAAAGCCCATGCGATCGCATGGGCTACAGGATCACAAAATGTTCTATAAATTGGCCAGTTTTCGGACGAATTATGTACACCTTCACTCTTATTTTACTTCCTCTCTATATGTAATATATATATATAATTATAATTTTAATTTTAATTTAAGTTTAATAATAATTGGGTTATTGTAAGAAATGTTTTACGAGTTTTAAAGTCGAAACTCTGTCCGTGTAACGCTACGCTATAAATAATCACTGTAAGTTATGTTCAACCTTTTTAAATTAATGTCTCGTAACTAAGTTATTATTATGCTTATTTGAGCCGAAGTAATCGTGATGTTGGACTAAATATTAAGACGAGGTTATTGAACTTTAGACCATAATTAGGGTTTGGACAAAAGACCGACACATGTGGACATTGGACTATGGACTATTAATAGATGGGGGGTATTGTATAATTGAGTGACAACTCATTGGAGTCTATCGAACCTATCTTCAAATTAATAAACCTAATAATTAATAATGATTATGGTTGTCCTATTTAGTGACGTTCATAAGGAATCTATTATAATCATTTAATTAATTATTCGGGTTGGGTAATTGATTATTCAAACTGATCAAGTGGGTAAATTAATATTCATATCTAATCAAAACAGGGGTAGATTACATACAGTAATAACTGGTGTAATTATTGACAGAAGTGATAACTGCGTCACAGTTTAAATCCTTAATTAGTTGGACTATTTGACTTCGGGTATAAGGGTAATTTGACGAGGATACTCGCAATTTATATTTATGAATGATGGACTATTATGGACAAAAATCAGATAGACGTATCAAACAATCCAGGACAAAGGACAATTAATCCAGAGTAAAAAATTAAATCAAAACGTCAAACGTCATGATTACGGAAGTTTAAATAAGCATAATACTTTTATTTCATATTTTATCGTACCTTTATTTACCGTCATTTTATTTAACCCAATTTTAATTATCGAAATTTTATTTAACGTCATTTAAATATTGTTATTTATTTTGCGCATTTTAATTACCGTCATTTATCTTTACACTTTATTTAAAATCGACAAACCGGTCATTAAACGGTAAAAACCCCCTTTTATATAATATTATTACTATATATAATTATATATATTTTGTATAAATATAGTTGTATAAAAATATAGTACGTAATCAACTAGCTCCCTGTGGAACGAACCGGACTTACTAAAAACTACACTACTCTACGATTAGGTACACTACCTATAGTGTTGTAGCAAGGATTAGGTATATTCCATCTATATAAATAATTAAAACTTGTGTAAATTGTACGGTATTTCGTATTAAAAATAATAGTGTATTTCCTACTCCTCTGCTAGCACATCAGTTATTGTTGGCCGCCTCACCAAAACTGCTCACTTTCTAACCATGAAAGAAACCGATGCAATGGATAAACTTTCACAACGATACATAAAGGAAATTGTATCCTGTCACTTCAGTAATTCAGATTCTATATTAAAGACTACCCAAGAATCTTATTTGATACTCATTCTTATGCGACTCTGAATCCTAACTTATTCCAAGAGATTTCTTAATCGATGATAATCACACCATCATCCTTCTTACTTCAATATTAGTCATACCAGTTCGAAATTTTCCAAAATCAATGGGTGGTTAATTCTCATCCTCATACTCTCCCATTCGTATCTCACTTATAAGAAACAACTTCACACTTAAGCATTTTTGGTCGAAGGACTTATGCCCTACTAATAGTCACCAACCACATTTAAAATCAATAGTTTCATTACCTCGTAACATTTTTGCTCAAATATCACCCGAAATTTTCAAAAATCTTTTACTCGATCCTCATCAATCTTGTTCCAACTTGTAACCTCCGATATATGAAAATTTTGTTTGCCAAAATTTTACACATACTATTTTACTGTGCGATCCTCTCAAAGTTTTATAAAAATAAATTTATTTTATTGCCATTCGTACAAATTTTAGAAACCGTATATGTTATATATAATAAAGTAAATAATTAATTATTTTCGACTATTACATATGAAATTTTACTTTCACTTTAACGAATCAATTCTTTTATTCAAAAGATATTTTACTTAGAATAGTACATGTTTACTAAGAACTTCGTTTCCTTTCTTACATTGTCACCTTAAACGATTTCTATAAAATTTGTGTTGCTTGTTATATAAAATTTTCGTGTTATTCGTATCCAAGTCATATGAAGACTTCACAACCGTTGAAATTGAGAGATTCATGTGTGTGTATGTGATGAAGGCACTTACTACCACGTCATGCAGAGTGTAACGACCTGACTTTTTTGACTTGCTTTTGTGCTTTGTGTTTTCGCGAAACTGCGTATTTGTGCGTACTGTGCTACTTTATACTCTGGAACCTTTATATACATGATTTACTTTCATTTATATGTTAAAACGTGCCTTAGAGTACGTAGGATACTTAACTTGATCACCGGATGCTTTATGACCGTTAGTGTCACTTAACGTTTCGATTAAACCGCGAACTGCGCGCACGTTTAACTTTGTCGTAATCGGAATATTATGACTACGTAATATTAATTATTATTTCATAATAATAATTATTTGGGTTTATGGATGCTTAATTATGCGTAGTAATTTAATTATGCTAACTAGTTAGTCTTGTTGGACTTTCTACCTTGTTGGACTTAAGCCCACCCTACTCTAGCTAGTAGCCCATTTATTTAGCCCACTAATTAATTACTAGTGACCCAATAATAAGTAAGACAAATGCCCATTTATTAGAGGAAACATGCTAGCATTTATGTCAAGTATTATCCTTAATGTTACATGGGATCCCAACATAAGCACCAACTTTACACAACCATTAACCAAAAAGCAACTTTTTGTCCCCCCTTGTCCCCCCTCAAATTTTCGGCCACCACCACTGTAGTGACCCGAACTTTTCCATGTTTATATATATTAATTGAGATTGATATTTGCATGATTAAATGTTTCCAACATGTTAAGCAATCAAACTTGTTAAGACTTGATTAATTGAAATATGTTTCATATAGACAATTGACCACCCAAGTTGACCGGTGATTCACGAACGTTAAAACTTGTAAAAACTATACGATGACATATATATGGTTATATATATAGTTAACATGTTTTTATTATAAGTATGTATCTCATTAGGTATTTTAACAATGAGTTATATACATAAAAATGAGACTATTAATTTAAGAAACTCGAAAACGATATATATAACGATTATCGTTATAACAACGTCTTACTAGGTACATATGAATAATATTAAGATATTGATACACTTGGTTAATTATGTTAAATGATAAGTAAATATATTATTAAGTGTATTAACAATGAAATACATATGTAAAAATAAGACTACTAACTTAATGATTTCGAAATGAGACATATATGTAACGATTATCGTTGTAACGACATTTAACTGTATATACATCATACTAAGATATATTATATATCATAATATCATGATAATATAATAATTTAACATCTCATTTGTTATAATAAACAATGGGTTAACAACATTCAACAAGATCGTTAACCTAAAGGTTTCAAAACAACATTTACATGTAACGACTAACGATGACTTAACGACTCAGTTAAAATGTATATACATGTAGTGTTTTAATATGTATTCATACACTTTTGAAAGACTTCAAGACACTTATCAAAATACTTCTACTTAACAAAAATGCTTACAATTACATCCTCGTTCAGTTTCATCAACAATTCTACTCGTATGCACCCGTATTCGTACTCGTACAATACACAGCTTTTAGAGGTATGTACTATTGGTATATACACTCCAATGATCAGCTCTTAGCAGCCCATGTGAGTCACCTAACACATGTGGGAACCATCATTTGGCAACTAGCATGAAATATCTAATAAAATTACAAAAATATGAGTAATCATTCATGACTTATTTACATGAAAACAAAATTACATATCCTTTATATCTAATCCATACACCAACGACCAAAAACACCTACAAACACTTTCATTCTTCAATTTTCTTCATCTAATTGATCTCTCTCAAGTTCTATCTTCAAGTTCTAAGTGTTCTTCATATATTTTACAAGTTCTAGTTACATAAAATCAAGAATACTTTCAAGTTTGCTAGCTCACTTCCAATCTTGTAAGGTGATCATCCAACCTCAAGAAATATTTGTTTCTTACAGTAGGTTATCATTCTAATACAAGGTTATAATCATATTCAAACTTTGGTTCAATTTCTATAACTATAACAATCTTATTTCAAGTGATGATCTTACTTGAACTTGTTTTCGTGTCATGATTCTGCTTCAAGAACTTCGAGCCATCCAAGGATCCGTTGAAGCTAGATCCATTTTTCTCTTTTCCAGTAGGTTTATCCAAGGAACTTAAGGTAGTAATGATGTTCATAACATCATTCGATTCATACATATAAAGCTATCTTATTCGAAGGTTTAAACTTGTAATCACTAGAACATAGTTTAGTTAATTCTAAACTTGTTCGCAAACAAAAGTTAATCCTTCTAACTTGACTTTTAAAATCAACTAAACACATGTTCTATATCTATATGATATGCTAACTTAATGATTTAAAACCTGGAAACACGAAAAACACCGTAAAACCGGATTTACGCCGTCGTAGTAACACCGCGGGCTGTTTTGGGTTAGTTAATTAAAAACTATGATAAACTTTGATTTAAAAGTTGTTATTCTGAGAAAATGATTTTTATTATGAACATGAAACTATATCCAAAAATTATGGTTAAACTCAAAGTGGAAGTATGTTTTCTAAAAAGGTCATCTAGACGTCGTTCTTTCGACTGAAATGACTACCTTTACAAAAACGACTTGTAACTTATTTTTCTGACTATAAACCTATACTTTTTCTGTTTAGATTCATAAAATAGAGTTCAATATGAAACCATAGCAATTTGATTCACTCAAAACGGATTTAAAATGAAGAAGTTATGGGTAAAACAAGATTGGATAATTTTTCTCATTTTAGCTACGTGAAAATTGGTAACAAATCTATTCCAACCATAACTTAATCAACTTGTATTGTATATTATGTAATCTTGAGATACCATAGACACGTATACAATGTTTCGACCTATCATGTCGACACATCTATATATATTTCGGAACAACCATAGACACTCTATATGTGAATGTTGGAGTTAGCTATACAGGGTTGAGGTTGATTCCAAAATATATATAGTTTGAGTTGTGATCAATACTGAGATACGTATACACTGGGTCGTGGATTGATTCAAGATAATATTTATCGATTTATTTCTGTACATCTAATTGTGGACAACTAGTTGTAGGTTACTAACGAGGACAGCTGACTTAATAAACTTAAAACATCAAAATATATTAAAAGTGTTGTAAATATATTTTGAACATACTTTGATATATATGTATATATTGTTATAGGTTCGTGAATCAACCAGTGGCCAAGTCTTACTTCCCGACGAAGTAAAAATCCGTGAAAGTGAGTTATAGTCCCACTTTTAAAATCTAATATTTTTGGGATGAGAATAAATGCAGGTTTTATAAATGATTTACAAAATAGACACAAGTACGTGAAACTACATTCTATGGTTGAATTATCGAAATCGAATATGCCCCTTTTTATTAAGTCTGGTAATCTAAGAATTAGGGAACAGACACCCTAATTGACGCGAATCCTAAAGATAGATCTATCGGGCCCAACAAGCCCCATCCAAAGTACCGGATGCTTTAGTACTTCGAAATTTATATCATATCCGAAGCGTGTCCCGGAATGATGGGGATATTCTTATATATGCATCTTGTTAATGTCGGTTACCAGGTGTTCACCATATGAATGATTTTTATCTCTATGTATGGGATGTATATTGAAATATGAAATCTTGTGGTCTATTATTATGATTTGATATATATAGGTTAAACCTATAACTCACCAACATTTTTGTTGACGTTTTAAGCATGTTTATTCTCAGGTGATTATTAAGAGCTTCCGCTGTCGCATACTTAAATAAGGACGAGATTTGGAGTCCATGCTTGTATGATATTGTGTAAAAACTGCATTCAAGAAACTTATTTTGTTGTAACATATTTGTATTGTAAACCATTATGTAATGGTCGTGTGTAAACAGGATATTTTAGATTATCATTATTTGATAATCTACGTAAAGCTTTTTAAACCTTTATTGATGAAATAAAGGTTATGGTTTGTTTTAAAATGAATGCAGTCTTTGAAAAACGTCTCATATAGAGGTCAAAACCTCGCAACGAAATCAATTAATATGGAACGTTTTTAATCAATAAGAACGGGACATTTCAGTTGGTATCCGAGCGTTGGTCTTAGAGAACCAGAATTTTGCATTAGTGTGTCTTATCGAGTTTTTTAGGATGCATTAGTGAGTCTGGACTTCGACCGTGTTTACTTGAAAAATGATTGCTTAACAAATTTTGTTGAAACTATATATTTTTAACATGTGAATATTATGTGATATATTAATCTCTTAACGCGTTTGATATTATGTGATAGATGTCTACCTCTAGATCAAGTCCCATTGACTCACCTAATAATAATGAAGAGTCAAATGTAAATTGGAATGATTCGTGGACTGATTCACAAGTTCCCGAAGAGGAACCGGAAGAAGAGTCGGAACCGGAAGAAGAATCGGAACCGGAAGAAGAATCGGAACCGGATGAAGAAGTAGAACCGGTGGGGGAAATAATAAAACGGTTAAGTAAAAGAAAATCCTCAACCAACCGACCAAGGTTAATTATGGTCAATGGTGTTTCCGCCAAGGAAGCAAAATATTGGGAGGATTACAAATTCTCCGATGAATCGGATTCCGACGAGAATTCCGATGATGTTATAGAAATTACCCCAACTGAATTTAAAAAGGCAAAAGAAAATAATAAGGGAAAGGGCATAAAAATAGAGAAATCTAATTCCAATCCCGATGAACTTTATATGTATCGTCAACCCCCGAAGTCCTTAAGTTGTAACAATGACCCGGGAACCTCTAAACCACCCGGTTTTTCTAAACCAATGTGGATAACGATGCCTCGTATTAGGGGAACATCATATATC
The DNA here is from genome assembly GCF_046630445.1 of Rutidosis leptorrhynchoides. NCBI lineage: Eukaryota > Viridiplantae > Streptophyta > Magnoliopsida > Asterales > Asteraceae > Rutidosis > Rutidosis leptorrhynchoides. The sequence goes on from NC_092336.1 coordinate 444,867,308, forward strand.
CCTAGAAACTTGGCAAAACAAACCAAAACCGAAGAAGAAGAAACGAGAGAGTCGGAATAAGATAGTTGTATTCGTGTGGTGTAATATATGTAATATAGTGTGCTTATGCTTTATGATATATGTAAAAAAATTGCTTGTATTAATAAGTATTTTTTTATGAATCTAACTCTTGTCTATTTTACAGTTTAAAAACACAAAATGGATAGACAACCCAATATTTTAAGAGACCTACCCGGAGACATGATTGATGAAATCTTGTCTAGAGTCGGTCAGAATTCCTCGGCACAACTATTTAAGGCGAGATCAGTTTGTAAGACATTCGAAGAACGTTCCAAGAATGTCTTGGTTTATAAGAGACTTTCGTTTGAAAGATGGGGGATATCACATTGGGAAACCCATAAGTTACGATGTGTTTACTTTGACGCATATATTGCGGGGAACCCAAATGCTATTTTACGCAACGGGTTAAGAAATTATTTTGACTCAATATATCCGAATATTGGACTTCGTGATTTAGAAAAAGCGGCTAACATGCAACATAAAGAAGCATGTTATGCTTACGGATTAGTAATGTTCGCTTCTCACCAAAGTGAGAACAAGAACATCGGGCTACAACTATTAAACAAGACGTTTCCACAAGTGACGGAGTCGGTAATTGGGGTAAGAAATGAGGTTTTTAGATTGTTACGGGACTGTTGGACATTACGTAACCCTCATCCCTTTGACGACGTTGCAACACGCTGTCTTATCAATGGCCATAACGGTTATGTTCCACAAGACCAAGGATGGGAAGTAGTCCTAGTAAAACCAGAATGCATGACTTGTTTCTGGACGTATGAATTACATGTCTTTATTGCCTTTGCTGAACGACTTGTGTACTAGCTAGAATTATCTTCACAACTATCTTGTATCAAAGTTATTGTGTGCTATATTTCATGCTTTATGTAAAATAAGCGGTATTGTAAGTTTGTAAAATATTGTATAAAAGTTTGAACGCGAAATATTATTACAATCAGTTTTTCATATAGAATTGTAGTAGTTGAATTGTATATTAGCTACTAAGTATGAACTTAACGGGTAGGTACTACCCTAATTTAAACTTATAAAACGCTAATATGAAGAAAAAGCTTTTATAAATGAGTTCATATTATGCTACGAAATACTATTAACTACTCTTAATATTCTGTATGATTAACTTGTTCCATTTGACTATTTTGAAGGAAATGGCACCGACTACTCGACACACCGTGAATATGAATGAAGAGGAATTCCGTACTTTTCTAGCTTCAAACATAGCCTCAGTACAGGCTGCGCTACATACCAACAATAACCTTGGATCTGGCAGTACAGGAAATCGTGTAGGATGCACCTACAAAGAATTCACTGCCTGCAAACCTTTGGAATTTGATGGAACCGAAGGACCGATCGGATTGAAACGGTGGACCGAGAAGGTCGAATCGGTGTTTGCCATAAGTAAGTGTACTGAAGAGGACAAAGTGAAGTACGCTACGCATACCTTCACAGGTTCTGCGTTAACATGGTGGAATACCTATCTAGAGCAAGTGGGATAAGACGATGCGTATGCACTACCGTGGTCAGCATTCAAGCACTTGATGAACGAGAAATACCGTCCCAGAACCGAGGTCAATAAGCTCAAGACAGAACTTAGAGGGTTACGAACCCAAGGATTTGATATTACCACGTGTAACGACCCGGATTTTTCCGATCGTTTTACACTTATAAGATTAATATTTACATAAATTAAAACTTACCAACATGATAAGCAATCTAAATTGTTGAGATTTATGATTTTGAAAAGAGTTTTACATAACGTTTAACCGTCTAGTTTGACCGATGATATCACGAACTATACAATATATGTTAATTATACGTTTGTGTATATATATGTGTATATACATATTTAACATGATTTAAGGATGTTTAAATATCTCATTTTGTATTAATAACAATAAGTTATAAGTATATTTTGAAACTACTAACTTAAGCTTTCAAAACGATAACTATACGTAACGTTATTTGACATAAATACTTACGACCTATAATGTTTATACATATATCGTATATATAATGTATTTAATCACTTTTAAAGACTTAAATACATAAAACAATATAAGTATATTCACAAAAGATAGCTATATTTGAATCCTCATTCCATTTTTCACAAGATTTCTATACGTATATCTAGAGTATATGTACTCGTATCATACCTAGCTTCTATACGTATTTACTATTGGTATATACACATCAAATCACCACCAACCAGCCCTTGTTCATGCCTTATGTATAAGGTAACTACTTTTGTTATTTAGTATGACAATTTCACATGATTAAAAGATCTTTTCACAAAATTACAAATTTATACACCTTTTACACCACCATAAATACATGCATCCATTTTCAATTTTTGGAACATCATTTCTCTAGCTAAACACACACACTTACTAGCCTCATGTCTCTCTAAGAACTCCAGCAAAAATCCTCTCAAGAATCACCTTAAACACCACCATAAAAAGATCAACAAAAACACTACAAAAATACAACTTTCAATTCAAATTTATGTCTTAAGTTGCTTCCAATCTTTCATCCAATTTCATCACTCTTTTGGTTCTAAGTTTTTACTCCTCTTTTACAGCAATCTTGTCCAAGTAACTTGAGGTAGTAACTTTGTTCATAACCTTATTCGATTCATATATATATAGCTATCTTATTGTATGGTATACAATTTTAACAACAAGAACATAGTTTGAATGTTTTCAAACTTGTTTGCAAACTAAATAGATCCTTCTAACTTAACTTTTAAAATACTTCAAGACCTGTAATATAACATAAATATATGCTAATTTAACAAGGTATAACTTGGTTTCTCAAAAGAACACCTTAAAAACTGTTTTTACGACGTCGGAGTGCAACCGGGGGCTGTTTTGGGTTGGATAATTAAAAACTATCTTGAACTTTGAATTGGAGGTTTATATTCTGGAAAAATGATATTTCTTATGAATATGTTAACACATAAAAATTTCATGATTTAATTCAAAGTATAAGTATTTTTAGAAAAATGGTTATTAAATGATATTTTTGTAACAAAAATGATTAACTTCATAAGTTTCACTAAAGTTTGACCTATAACCTGTGATTTCGAATACAAACTAAGGTATTTACAGTTCATAGTCTTAAAGAGGGACTCGATCCAAGAAAGTGGCAAGTTGAACCAACGAAAACGGAGTTGTAACGAAGAAACTATGACCAAAACGAGATCGGATATCTAAGACTAGTTTAGCCACGAAAATAATTGGGGAAAAATTATATAAATCACATTTTTTTTAAAATAACATGATATTTTATATATATGTACTTATAATTTAATTTTATATGGTTCAGGATCACCCGTAAACAATACGAGAAGATTAATCATAAGATCCCATGATTGTACGCAACACGTCATTTAACAACACCAGTACTTTATGTACGCAACACGTCATTTGACAACACCGGTACCATGGGTCAAGATTAATCTCGACCAATACATATACGATGGGGGTTTTATTTATTTCATTGGGGGTTTATTAAACAACTAAATATGAACCATTAAAATTGAATTACTAACATCGGACTGCTAACTACGGACTAAGGAATTATTAAAAGTATTAAAAGTATTATAAGTATATATATGTGACGATTGTTTAAAAAGAAAAGGTATTGATATATTATATATGGATAGGTTCGTGATATCAATCGGAGACCAAGTCGAAATTACATATCTTCAAGACAAAAGTGAGTATATAGTCCCACTTTTAAACTCTAAATATTTCGGGATGAGAATACATGTATTTTATGTTTTACGCTATGGACACAAGTAACTGAAAAATATATTCTACGTTGAGTTGTACCACTGGCATACTTCCCTGTAGCTTGGTAACTAATATTTACAGCGGTATTGTAAACGCGAATCCTGTTGATAGATCTATCGGGCCTGACAACCCCAACCGGACTGGACGACCAGTATTCAACGGTTGCACAGTACTTCGTTTCGTGACTACACTTGGTACAGTGTAGTAAGATTTCATAATAAAGGGAATATGCGACGTGATTAAATGTTAAGTATGGTTACCAAGTGCTCAACCACTTAGAATATTTTTATTAAAATGTTTATATATGAAATCTTGTGTTCCATTGTTATAACGCTGCTAGCATCAAACCTATATATCTCACCAACTTTATGTTGACGTTTTAAAGCATGTTATTCTCAGGTATGAATTAAGTCTTCCGCTGTGCATTAGCTCATGTTAAGGATACTACTTGGGACCTTTTAAGCCATGATACAAAGACGTTGCATTCGAGTCATTGGAGTCCAATAGAGAATATAAATAAGTAAATGACAGATTAGGTCATTTGGATATTATGAAATGTTAGACGAAAATGTCAAATATTGATGTAATGATAGTTTGCCTTTTAAGAATAAATGCAACGTTTGTAAAATGTATCATATAGAGGTCAAGTACCTCGCAATGTTATCATATGTTATTGTATTCGTCCCTATGGATTGGGTCGGGTCGTCTCATGTGGTATCAGAGCGTTGGTCTTAGCGAACCAGGCCTTGCATTAGTGTGTCTAACTGGTAGTTGTTAGGATGCATTAGTGAGTCTGGACTTTGACCGTGTCTACATGTCAAAAGTTTTGCTTATCATATCTAGTCGAAAATCATCTGCTTATCATCCTTAAGAATTGCCTGCTTAGTATTCTTAAGTCTAGACACGTCTTACTGCATTTGGTGCATCGATAGTGTATAGACAAAATTCGTATCCTAGCGTATCTGTTGCTATAGACATTGCCTGACGAATTTCAAAGATTCTCCGTAATTCACGGGATTTTGAGTATTATAAATACATATGTAAATTATGTATTGAAGAATACCAAACCCAACTCCTATAATCTATTCCAAACCAAAAATTCATTTCCCCGACTGTACAAGATGAACTCCGCGTCCAGTTCGAATTCCTCCGACTCCGACAGCTACGCTGATATGGATTTCCATTCGGGCTCCGAAGGCAGCGTCACTGGAATGGATCAACCAATTTCTCATCATCTATTCTGGATGAATTGGGGATGGGTTCGTAGTATACTAAATTATTGGAGACAAGAAGAAGGTGATCCCTTTCACCCACCGAATTGCCCCATTGGCGACGAACCTGAAGCACTTACCGGCGAACCTGTTCGAGAAACCATTTTCTCTCTCATTTCTCGAGTATCTAGTCACGATTATATCCTATCCCATATTTCGGATCTTGTTCATTCGCTCACTCCAACCGCCAATCATCCTGGTGTACTAGCAGAAATTAACGAACTTCGCGCTCGTGTGACGGCTTTGGAGAACACGGTGCGAAGGTTACAAACACCAGCAGCAGCACCAGCAGCATAACCAGTACCGTTAACAACATCAACCTCGCAATCTTAAGTACCAGTAGCATCATCGACGTCAACAGCATCATCAGCATCAACACCAACCGTATCATTACCACCACCAACAATCACATCCGCACCACGTACCTCAACATCATCATCTGAACTTCGAATATGATCTTTATTCTACATATCATTCTACACCGATTACCTCTTCTTTACGTATCGCTCTTCGTTCGACATGACGATTATGTAATCTCTAATGTTTTGGAGATTATGTAACCTAGTAATAACGATAAATCAAATGAGTTGAATATTTTATTGACTCATTAAATTCATAGTTACATCCGAAGAAAATATATATGCAAATATATTTTCATAAAGATTGTAATTAAAAATTTCTTTCGTACAAACTGTTAATGATGAAAATATTTTAACGGGTGGGTAGTACCCAAGGAATATTTAGAATTCACATTAACAAGTTACACTGTACATTCTTCGAATCTGATTCAACGATCATTTATTATCCTACTTACAATTACCGATATACGTATCCGTTCACCCAAAATTAACCATTTCCATTTAAATTTCATATTTGGATTTTTACCTATCCGAATCCAACAAGTGGCATAATGAAGAAACATTGGCAAAATAAAAATTGTTAGAAACAGATGAATTAATACACGCTAACTGTTCCGGCTAACTGTTCCCAGCTAACTGATTAATATTTAATTTATCGCAATTTACATTCTTGCAATTTTAATTTCTGTACTTTACATACCGTCGGGACACATGTACAACAACACGTCGGATTAATTCTGAGACAACACGTTGTATAATGGGTCATGATATATATTTATTTATTTTACGCATTTTAAATAACGGGACACGTATACAAGGTTTCGACTTATCATATTGATCCATCTATATATATATTTCGGAACAACCATAGACACTCTATATGTGAAGGTGGGAGTTGGCTATACAGGGTCGGAGTTGATTCCAAAATATATATATACTTTGAGTTGTGATCGACACCGAGACCAGTACACGGGTCACGATACGTATTAAGTAATTCGAATATTATATATTTAGTTCATATATGAATTTATTGAACCATTGGACAATCGGACTATTGGACTGCTAACTTTGGACAATTAAAAATGAGTTAAAATGATGATTATTACATATGAAACTAAACAATCCTTCAAGTTTGCCACTTGATTCTATTTTAAACCTCATTTGTATCTTGACGATTACAATTCGCATTCACAACTTTTCATGATTCTTGAAAACATCTCGATCGAGAAGTTCAACCAGCCGCACCTCGTCTACGGAATAAAGATTTATGCATACAGTTATGCACCTAAAAATTTTTGAACTCGAAGTTATAGTTAAAACGTATCCGCATCGAATTCCTTATCATCCATTAGCAAAAACAATCACGCGATTCCTTTTCAATTAACTAATTTTGTCACAGCTCCACTTCGATATCTCAGTAAGACTACTCTTATTACAATCTCGATATATATATATATATATACGTTGTTCTTTCGCCATCGTTACCGGAGAACCTTTTATATTCCATCATATTACCATTAGCGTTTAATCATCTAAAAATACAATTCTCCTTAAACCATCTTGGTTTGATAACCAATGACCCAGATCCGATAACTTTGAAAATACTGACGAAGCAGCATGTTGTAGAAGGTCTTAATGACCAAATGTTGATGATAAAAGAAGGAAGTGTTAGGAACGCTCGATAGAAAATTTGGTACTGAAAACCGGATTGAACAAACCATGAAGGAGACTCTGAACAAGTTACAAGGACTAAACTTGTACATAAAGAATTATGACGATTCTGTAGCAAACACCTTGCTTCTGAATCTAAACCCTTACGGGTCAATCTTCATCATCATCCTTCGACATTAGAAATTCCAAGATATTATCATATCTTTCATTATAAATATCCTCAATATTTCTGAAGATATTTTCACCACTATCCTTATCTGAAATCATTTATCTCTCTGTAATATCTGCGTTACAATATAAAGGAAACTGTGTTAGTTTCTAAATCCTTCAAGTTTAAAATAGGAATGTTCTGAAGCAGTGTTGGGAACTGATGCATGAACTAGTATAATATAATGAAACTTGATCAACTTCATTATATTACAGTAAGTCATGTTAAGTTTCTAATGGAATATGATGATTCACAGTACCGTCATCATGTGCCATGTTACACGACTTTTACATTCTATCCAATTCCGAAACATATTAAGAACAAATCATCTTGATAGTTCTATTTTCCTGGATATTCTGGTAATTTGACAAATCAAAATCGTGCCATTACCATTCCTTTCTTAGAGCATTAGCTATGTTCATTCCGAATTTTATACCTACGAATTTCGAACTATTGATCGCTTGACTCAAGGACGGGAAGAAGAAACGAAGGGACAAAGTCCCAAAATAGAAATTGGGGTATAGATTACAGAAAATAGGAGAGAGTATTAACTATGGATGACAATGATTATGGAAAACAGAAGCAGGAGCATCGAAATATAAGGAAAGATATCAAACCTAATAACCACCCAGAAACTACAAACCGTGTGTATCAATACGTATGGCGACGTAAAGACACGGGAGAATTAGAAACATTATAATTCCAAGAAAATCATAAAAGTGAATAGATTCTTCTAGCGGTAGATGAAAGAGAAGAATGAAAGATATGAAAGTTAGAAGTATAACAAAAATCAGAACGGGATGAAGCATTTTAAAGGATACCTTAAGGTATGAATTAGAGGAGGAAGAGTAAGAGATGTGAGGTATGGAAGTAAGAAAGGGAAGGAGGTGGATTTATAGTGAAATATCCGACAAAGAAATCGAAACAGATTATCGCATTAAATCAAAGGAGATCCTGTTTTCTAAATCATCGAAGAACCAAATCTTATTACATAAGATTTTCTTTAAATCCCTTAAATTCTGGAAATCAATCCTAATCTCGACATCGGTTAAAACAATTCTATATTCACTCATTTCATTCTTTTGTGATAGCTTCACTCGTGCGCTTCACATGACCGAATCGTTTTATCCATATCTTCCAATAATGATAAAACTCTATTAATACCTCATATTCGTCATGAAAACATTCCTATTGTTATTTATGACAACCTCTACCAAATTTCGGGACGAAATTTCTTTAACGGGTGGGTACTGTAACGACCCGGATTTTTCCGATCGTTTTACACTTATAAGATTAATATTTACATAAATTAAAACTTACCAACATGATAAGCAATCTAAATTGTTGAGATTTATGATTTTGAAAAGAGTTTTACATAACGTTTAACCGTCTAGTTTGACCGATGATATCACGAACTATACAATATATGTTAATTATACGTTTGTGTATATATATGTATATATACATATTTAACATGATTTAAGGATGTTTAAATATCTCATTTTGTATTAATAACAATAAGTTATAAATATATTTTGAAACTACTAACTTAAGCTTTCAAAACGATAACTATACGTAACGTTATTTGACATAAATACTTACGACCTATAATGTTTATACATATATCGTATATATAATGTATTTAATCACTTTTAAAGACTTAAATACATAAAACAATATAAGTATATTCACAAAAGATAGCTATATTTGAATCCTCATTCCATTTTTCACAAGATTTCTATACGTATATCTAGAGTATATGTACTCGTATCATACCTAGCTTCTATACGTATTTACTATTGGTATATACACATCAAATCACCACCAACCAGCCCTTGTTCATGCCTTATGTATAAGGTAACTACTTTTGTTATTTAGTATGACAATTTCACATGATTAAAAGATCTTTTCACAAAATTACAAATTTATACACCTTTTACACCACCATAAATACATGCATCCATTTTCAATTTTTGGAACATCATTTCTCTAGCTAAACACACACACTTACTAGCCTCATGTCTCTCTAAGAACTCCAGCAAAAATCCTCTCAAGAATCACCTTAAACACCACCATAAAAAGATCAACAAAAACACTACAAAAATACAACTTTCAATTCAAATTTATGTCTTAAGTTGCTTCCAATCTTTCATCCAATTTCATCACTCTTTTGGTTCTAAGTTTTTACTCCTCTTTTACAGCAATCTTGTCCAAGTAACTTGAGGTAGTAACTTTGTTCATAACCTTATTCGATTCATATATATATAGCTATCTTATTGTATGGTATACAATTTTAACAACAAGAACATAGTTTGAATGTTTTCAAACTTGTTTGCAAACTAAATAGATCCTTCTAACTTAACTTTTAAAATACTTCAAGACCTGTAATATAACATAAATATATGCTAATTTAACAAGGTATAACTTGGTTTCTCAAAAGAACACCTTAAAAACTGTTTTTACGACGTCGGAGTGCAACCGGGGGCTGTTTTGGGTTGGATAATTAAAAACTATCTTGAACTTTGAATTGGAGGTTTATATTCTGGAAAAATGATATTTCTTATGAATATGTTAACACATAAAAATTTCATGATTTAATTCAAAGTATAAGTATTTTTAGAAAAATGGTTATTAAATGATATTTTTGTAACAAAAATGATTAACTTCATAAGTTTCACTAAAGTTTGACCTATGACCTGTGATTTCGAATACAAACTAAGGTATTTACAGTTCATAGTCTTAAAGAGGGACTCGATCCAAGAAAGTGGCAAGTTGAACCAACGAAAACGGAGTTGTAACGAAGAAACTATGACCAAAACGAGATCGGATATCTAAGACTAGTTTAGCCACGAAAATAATTGGGGAAAAATTATATAAATCACATTTTTTTAAAATAACATGATATTTTATATATATGTACTCATAATTTAATTTTATATGGTTCAGGATCACCCGTAAACAATACGAGAAGATTAATCATAAGATCCCATGATTGTACGCAACACGTCATTTGACAACACCGGTACTTTATGTACGCAACACGTCATTTGACAACACCGGTACCATGGGTCAAGATTAATCTCGACCAATACATATACGATGGGGGTTTTATTTATTTCATTGGGGGTTTATTAAACAACTAAATATGAACCATTAAAATTGAATTACTAACATCGGACTGCTAACTACGGACTAAGGAATTATTAAAAGTATTAAAAGTATTATAAGTATATATATGTGACGATTGTTTAAAAAGAAAAGGTATTGATATATTATATATGGATAGGTTCGTGATATCAATCGGCGACCAAGTCGAAATTACATATCTTCAAGACAAAAGTGAGTATATAGTCCCACTTTTAAACTCTAAATATTTCGGGATGAGAATACATGTATTTTATGTTTTACGCTATGGACACAAGTAACTGAAAAATATATTCTACGTTGAGTTGTACCACTGGCATACTTCCCTGTAGCTTGGTAACTAATATTTACAGCGGTATTGTAAACGCGAATCCTGTTGATAGATCTATCGGGCCTGACAACCCCAACCGGACTGGACGACCAGTATTCAACGGTTGCACAGTACTTCGTTTCGTGACTACACTTGGTACAGTGTAGTAAGATTTCATAATAAAGGGAATATGCGACGTGATTAAATGTTAAGTATGGTTACCAAGTGCTCAACCACTTAGAATATTTTTATTAAAATGTTTATATATGAAATCTTGTGTTCCATTGTTATAACGCTGCTAGCATCAAACCTATATATCTCACCAACTTTATGTTGACGTTTTAAAGCATGTTATTCTCAGGTATGAATTAAGTCTTCCGCTGTGCATTAGCTCATGTTAAGGATACTACTTGGGACCTTTTAAGCCATGATACAAAGACGTTGCATTCGAGTCATTGGAGTCCAATAGAGAATATAAATAAGTAAATGACAGATTAGGTCATTTGGATATTATGAAATGTTAGACGAAAATGTCAAATATTGATGTAATGATAGTTTGCCTTTTAAGAATAAATGCAACGTTTGTAAAATGTATCATATAGAGGTCAAGTACCTCGCAATGTTATCATATGTTATTGTATTCGTCCCTATGGATTGGGTCGGGTCGTCTCACCACGTACGAAAGACGATTCACAGAATTCTGCCTATTGTGTCCGGGAGCATTCGAAGATGAGGAAGAGAAGATCGACGCGTTCGTGAAAGGATTACCGAAAATAATCCAAGAAGATATAAGTTCACACGAGCCCGCCTCCATACAACAGGCATGTAGAATGGCTCACAAACTAGTGAACCAGATTGAAGAAAGAATTAAAGAACAGACTGCTGAAGAGGCCAATGTGAAGCAAGTCAAAAGAAAGTGGTAGGAAAACGGTGATAAGAATCACCAATACAACAACAACAGCAATTACAACAATAATCGCAACAATTATCCCAACAATTGCAACATCAATCGCAACTACAACAAACGGCCCAACAACAACAACAACAACAACTACAACAATCATCCCAACAACAATAATAACCGCAACAACAACAACAACAATCAGAAGCAGCTATGCCAAAGGTGTGAAAAGTATCACTCGGGGTTCTGCACCAAATTTTGCAACAAGTGTAAAAGAAATGGTCATAGCGCGGCGAAGTGTGAGGTCTACGGACCAGGGGTTAATAGAACGAAAGGAACAAATGGTGTCGGAACGAGTAATGGCGGAGCAAGTAGTGTCGGAGCAAGTTATGCCAATGTAGTTTGTTATAAATGTGGAAAACCGGGCCACATTATTAGAAATTTCCCGAACCAGGAGAACACCAATGGACAAGGCCGCGGAAGAGTTTTCAATATTAATGCGGCAGAGGCACAGGAAGACCCGGAGCTTGTTACGGGTACGTTTCTTATTGACAATAAATCTGCTTACGTTTTATTTGATTCGGGTGCGGATAGAAGCTATATGAGTAGAGATTTTTGTGCTAAATTAAGTTGTCCATTGACGCCTTTGGATAGTAAATTTTTACTCGAATTAGCAAATGGTAAATTAATTTCAGCAGATAATATATGTCGGAATCGAGAAATTAAATTGGTTAGCGAAACATTTAAGATTGATTTGATACCAGTAGAGTTAGGGAGTTTTGATGTGATAATCGGTATGGACTGGTTGAAAGAAGTGAAAGCAGAGATCGTTTGTTACAAAAATGCAATTCGCATTATACGAGAAAAAGGAAAACCCTTAATGGTGTACGGAGAAAAGGACAACACGAAGCTACATCTTATTAGTAATTTGAAGGCACAAAAACTAATAAGAAAAGGTTGCTATGCTGTTCTAGCACACGTCGAGAAAGTACAAACTGAAGAAAAGAGCATCAATGATGTTCCCATTGCAAAAGAATTTCCCGATGTATTTCCGAAAGAATTACCGGGATTACCCCCACATCGATCCGTTGAATTTCAAATAGATCTTGTACCATGAGCTGCACCAATAGCTCGTGCTCCTTACAGACTCGTACCCAGCGAGATGAAAGAACTGCAAAGCCAATTACAAGAACTTTTAGAGCGTGGTTTCATTCGACCAAGTACATCATCGTGGGGAGCTCCTGTTTTGTTTGTCAAGAAGAAAGATGGTACATTCAGGTTGTGTATTGACTACCGAGAGTTGAACAAACTTACCATCAAGAACCGCTACCCACTACCGAGAATCGACGTCTTATTTGATCAACTACAAGGCTCGTCTGTTTATTCAAAGATTGACTTACGTTCCGGGTATCATCAAATGCGGGTGAAAGAAGATGATATTCCAAAGACTGCTTTCAGAACACGTTACAATCATTACGAGTTTATGGTCATGCCGTTTGGTTTAACTAATGCACCAGCTGTGTTCATGGACCTTATGAACCGAGTGTGTGGACCATACCTTGACAAGTTTGTCATTGTTTTCATTGATGACATACTTATTTACTCAAAGAATGATCAAGAACACGGTGAACATTTGAGAAAGGTGTTAGAAGTATTGAGGAAGGAAGAATTGTACGCTAAGTTTTCAAAGTGTGCATTTTGGTTGGAAGAAGTTCAATTCCTCGGTCACATAGTGAACAAAGAAGGTTTTAAGGTGGATCCGGCAAAGATAGAAACTGTTGAAAAGTGGGAAACCCCGAAAACTCCGAAACACATACGCCAGTTTTTAGGACTAGATGGTTACTGCAGAAGGTTCATCCAAGACTTTTCCAGAATAGCAAAACCCTTGACTGCATTAACGCATAAAGGGAAGAAATTTGAATGGAAGGATGAACAAGAGAAAGCGTTTCAGTTATTGAAGAAAAAGCTAACTACGGCACCTATATTGTCATTGCCTGAAGGGAATGATGATTTTGTGATTTATTGTGACGCATCAAAGCAAGGTCTCGGTTGTGTATTAATGCAACGAATGAAGGTGATTGCTTATGCGTCTAGACAATTGAAGATTCACGAACAAAATTATACGACGCATGATTTGGAATTAGGAGCGGTTGTTTTTGCATTAAAGACTTGGAGGCACTACTTATATGGGGTCAAAAGTATTATATATACCGACCACAAAAGTCTTCAACACATATTTAATCAGAAACAACTGAATATGAGGCAGCGTAGGTGGATTGAATTGTTGAATGATTACGACTTTGAGATTCGTTACCACCCGGGGAAGGCAAATGTGGTAGCCGATGCCTTGAGTAGGAAGGACAGAGAACCCATTCGAGTAAAATCTATGAATATAATGATTCATAATAACCTTACTACTCAAATAAAGGAGGCGCAACAAGGAGTTTTAAAAGAGGGAAATTTAAAGGATGAAATACCCAAAGGATCGGAGAAGCATCTTAATATTCGGGCAGACGGAACCCGGTATAGGGCTGAAAGGATTTGGGTACCAAAATTTGGAGATATGAGAGAAATGGTACTTAGAGAAGCTCATAAAACCAGATACTCAATACATCCTGGAACGGGGAAGATGTACAAGGATCTCAAGAAACATTTTTGGTGGCCGGGTATGAAAGCCGATGTTGCTAAATACGTAGGAGAATGTTTGACGTGTTCTAAGGTCAAAGCTGAGCATCAGAAACCATCAGGTCTACTTCAACAACCCGAAATCCCGGAATGGAAATGGGAAAACATTACCATGGATTTCATCACTAAATTGCCAAGGACTGCAAGTGGTTTTGATACTATTTGGGTAATAGTTGATCGTCTCACCAAATCAACACACTTCCTACCAATAAGAGAAGATGACAAGATGGAGAAGTTAGCACGACTGTCTTTGAAGGAAGTCGTCTCCAGACATGGAATACCAATCTCTATTATCTCTGATAGGGATGGCAGATTTATTTCAAGATTCTGGCAGACATTACAGCAAGCATTAGGAACTCGTCTAGACATGAGTACTGCCTATCATCCACAAACTGATGGGCAGAGCGAAAGGACGATACAAACGCTTGAAGACATGCTACGAGCATGTGTTATTAATTTCGGAAACAGTTGGGATCGACATCTACCGTTAGCAGAATTTTCCTACAACAACCGCTACCATTCAAGCATTGAGATGGCGCCGTTTAAAGCACTTTATGTTAGAAAGTGCAGGTCTCCGATTTATTGGAGTGAAGTGGGGGATAGACAGATTACGGGTCCGGAGATTATACAAGAAACTACCGAGAAGATCATCCAAATTCAACAACGGTTGAAAACCGCCCAAAGTCGACAAAAGAGCTACGCTGACATTAAAAGAAAAGATATAGAATTTGAAATAGGAGAGATGGACATGCTTAAAGTTGCACCTTGGAAAGGCGTTGTTCGATTTGGTAAACGAGGGAAATTAAATCCAAGGTATATTGGACCATTCAAGATTATTGATCGTGTCGGACCAGTAGCTTACCGACTTGATTTACCTCAACAACTCGTGGCTGTACATAACACTTTCCACGTCTCGAATTTGAATAAATGTTTTGCTAAAGAAGATCTCACTATTCCGTTAGATGAAATCCAAATCAACGAAAAACTTCAATTCATCGAAGAACCCGTCGAAATAATGGATCGTGAGGTTAAAAGACTTAAGCAAAACAAGATACCAATTGTTAAGGTTCGATGGAATGCTCGTAGAGGACCCGAGTTCACCTGGGAGCATGAAGATCAGATGAAGAAGAAATACCCGCATCTATTTCCAGAAGATTCGTCAACACCTTCAACAGCTTAAAATTTCGGGACGAAATTTATTTAACAGGTAGGTACTGTAGTGACCCGAACTTTTCCATGTTTATATATATTAATTGAGATTGATATTTGCATGATTAAATGTTTCCAACATGTTAAGCAATCAAACTTGTTAAGACTTGATTAATTGAAATATGTTTCATATAGACAATTGACCACCCAAGTTGACCGGTGATTCACGAACGTTAAAACTTGTAAAAACTATACGATGACATATATATGGTTATATATATAGTTAACATGTTTTTATTATAAGTATGTATCTCATTAGGTATTTTAACAATGAGTTATATACATAAAAATGAGACTATTAATTTAAGAAACTCGAAAACGATATATATAACGATTATCGTTATAACAACGTCTTACTAGGTACATATGAATAATATTAAGATATTGATACACTTGGTTAATTATGTTAAATGATAAGTAAATATATTATTAAGTGTATTAACAATGAAATACATATGTAAAAATAAGACTACTAACTTAATGATTTCGAAATGAGACATATATGTAACGATTATCGTTGTAATGATATTTAACTGTATATACATCATACTAAGATATATTATATATCATAATATCATGATAATATAATAATTTAACATCTCATTTGTTATAATAAACAATGGGTTAACAACATTCAACAAGATCGTTAACCTAAAGGTTTCAAAACAACATTTACATGTAACGACTAACGATGACTTAACGACTCAGTTAAAATGTATATACATGTAGTGTTTTAATATGTATTCATACACTTTTGAAAGACTTCAAGACACTTATCAAAATACTTCTACTTAACAAAAATACTTACAATTACATCCTCGTTCAGTTTCATCAACAATTCTACTCGTATGCACCCGTATTCGTACTCGTACAATACACAGCTTTTAGAGGTATGTACTATTGGTATATACACTCCAATGATCAGCTCTTAGCAGCCCATGTGAGTCACCTAACACATGTGGGAACCATCATTTGGCAACTAGCATGAAATATCTCATAAAATTACAAAAATATGAGTAATCATTCATGACTTATTTACATGAAAATAAAATTACATATCCTTTATATCTAATCCATACACCAACGACCAAAAACACCTATAAACACTTTCATTCTTCAATTTTCTTCATCTAATTGATCTCTCTCAAGTTCTATCTTCAAGTTCTAAGTGTTCTTCATATATTTTACAAGTTCTAGTTACATAAAATCAAGAATACTTTCAAGTTTGCTAGCTCACTTCCAATCTTGTAAGGTGATCATCCAACCTCAAGAAATCTTTGTTTCTTAAAGTAGGTTATCATTCTAATACAAGGTAATAATCATATTCAAACTTTGGTTCAATTTCTATAACTATAACAATCTTATTTCAAGTGATGATCATACTTGAACTTGTTTTCGTGTCATGATTCTGCTTCAAGAACTTCGAGCCATCCAAGGATCCGTTGAAGCTAGATCCATTTTTTTCTTTTCCAGTAGATTTATCCAAGGAACTTAAGGTAGTAATGATGTTCATAACATCATTCAATTCATACATATAAAGCTATCTTATTCGAAGGTTTAAACTTGTAATCACTAGAACATAGTTTAGTTAATTCTAAACTTGTTCGCAAACAAAAGTTAATCCTTCTAACTTGACTTTTAAAATCAACTAAACACATGTTCTATATCTATATGATATGCTAACTTAATGATTTAAAACCTGGAAACACGAAAAACACCGTAAAACCGGATTTACGCCGTCGTAGTAACACCGCGGGCTGTTTTGGGTTAGTTAATTAAAAACTATGATAAACTTTGATTTAAAAGTTGTTATTCTGAGAAAATGATTTTTATTATGAACATGAAACTATATCCAAAAATTATGGTTAAACTCAAAGTGGAAGTATGTTTTCTAAAAAGGTCATCTAGACGTCTTTCTTTCGACTGAAATGACTACCTTTACAAAAACGACTTGTAACTTATTTTTCCGACTATAAACCTATACTTTTTCTGTTTAGATTCATAAAATAGAGTTCAATATGAAACCATAGCAATTTGATTCACTCAAAACGGATTTAAAATGAAGAAGTTATGGGTAAAACAAGATTGGATAATTTTTCTCATTTTAGCTACGTGAAAATTGGTAACAAATCTATTCCAACCATAACTTAATCAACTTGTATTGTATATTATGTAATCTTGAGATACCATAGACACGTATACAATGTTTCGACCTATCATGTCGACACATTTATATATATTTCGGAACAACCATAGACAATATATATAGTTTAAGTTGTGATCAATACTGAGATACGTATACACTGGGTCGTGGATTGATTCAAGATAATATTTATCGATTTATTTCTGTACATCTAATTGTGGACAACTAGTTGTAGGTTACTAACGAGGACAGCTGACTTAATAAACTTAAAACATCAAAATATATTAAAAGTGTTGTAAATATATTTTGAACATACTTTGATATATATGTATATATTGTTATAGGTTCGTGAATCAACCAGTGGCCAAGTCTTACTTCCCGACGAAGTAAAAATCCGTGAAAGTGAGTTATAGTCCCACTTTTAAAATCTAATATTTTTGGGATGAGAATACATGCAGGTTTTATAAATGATTTACAAAATAGACACAAGTACGTGAAACTACATTCTATGGTTGAATTATCGAAATCGAATATGCCCCTTTTTATTAAGTCTGGTAATCTAAGAATTAGGGAACAGACACCCTAATTGACGCGAATCCTAAAGATAGATCTATCGGGCCCAACAAGCCCCATCCAAAGTACCGGATGCTTTAGTACTTCGAAATTTATATCATATCCGAAGGGTGTCCCGGAATGATGGGGATATTCTTATATATGCATCTTGTTAATGTCGGTTACCAGGTGTTCACCATATGAATGATTTTTATCTCTATGTATGGGATGTATATTGAAATATGAAATCTTGTGGTCTATTATTATGATTTGATATATATAGGTTAAACCTATAACTCACCAACATTTTTGTTGACGTTTTAAGCATGTTTATTCTCAGGTGATTATTAAGAGCTTCCGCTGTCGCATACTTAAATAAGGACGAGATTTGGAGTCCATGCTTGTATGATATTGTGTAAAAACTGCATTCAAGAAACTTATTTTGTTGTAACATATTTGTATTGTAAACCATTATGTAATGGTCGTGTGTAAACAGGATATTTTAGATTATCATTATTTGATAATCTACGTAAAGCTTTTTAAACCTTTATTGATGAAATAAAGGTTATGGTTTGTTTTAAAATGAATGCAGTCTTTGAAAAACGTCTCATATAGAGGTCAAAACCTCGCAACGAAATCAATTAATATGGAACGTTTTTAATCAATAAGAACGGGACATTTCAACCACCATCCCCTCCCTCATTTCCCTATAAATACTAGCCTTATACATCTCATTTTACACTTGCTCTCATTTGTATTTCACACACACTTATTCTCCTATCTTCTCTCTAGTCTTTCTCACTCTAAAACTTGTAAGTTTTTGATCTTTTCTTCTTCTTTTCTTCATCATTTTCGAACTATCATCATCATTCTTTAGAAGATCAAGCTTTTTAGCTTTTAATCTTGATTACATCTTGTAGATTCAAACATGGATTTGAATCTTTCAAGAACATGGAAGATTCAAGCTTTTAGCTTTGAATCTTCACCTACATTGTAGATCTATATTTTCTTACTTTAATCTTGCTATTTTATTATAAAGATTCAAACTTATGTTTGTAATCTTCATGTAACTTAAAGATCCAAGCTTTATGCTTCAAGATCTTCAAGAACAATCAAGATGCAAGCTTTCTAGCTTAGATCTTCATATCTTTTGTTGGATCTAAGTTTTCTAACTTATGATCTCATTAATTTGTTATAAAGATTAAAACTTGTGTTTATGGTCTTCATGTAGCTTAAAGATCTAAGCTTTATGCTTTAAGATCTTCACGAACACAAAAGGTTCAAGCTTTCTAGCTTTGTGACCTTATAACTTGTGTGAAAGGGATATAAGCTCTCTAGCATAGGGTTCCATCACTTCATTTGACTTAGATCATGTTCATACTTGTTTGATTGATGTAAAGTTTGTAACTTTGTTTGTAAATAGGACTTGTATATGTGTTAAGACTAAGGATATGATGTAACCTTGTTTCATCATCCATCTAAGACTCTTAAATGAGTTGTGTTATTACTTGGTCTTAACATATTGTGTATTGATGGTAGAATCTTGGTCAAAAGTGATGCTAAACCATTAACGAGTTGTACACTTGAAGCTATAAGCATCAAGGATGAGAACCGTGATGAGCATCAAGCACCAAGAACCCCACAAGAGCATTTGTTCACTGTTTTAGGGGTTCTTATCAGTAACCTGGGCTACTGTAAAGTTAATTTTCAGTTAGTTCGGTTCGAGTAGATGATTTTCCATTTAGACCTCGTCTTAATCCGAGTTACGGTTTAGGATTTATGGCCTTCCGAAAGTCGTTACACCCTATTAACGTTGTGCTGAAATTTCTGACCTACTCGCACTTAAACTATCGCCATGGTCAAATGAAGATGATTTTGGTTCTAGAAATTGTTCAGCAACTAGGGCACTCACATACGGAGCCATAGCCACTGATTACTCGTCTTTTAGATTTACGTAGAGTTCGTAACAGCTGACCGAAGTCAGCCTATTGTTTCGATCTCTATTCTTGTCAAACTTACTTAGCTTTTATGATGATGAATGATGATGATGATGACACTTAAACTTATTTTATGCACTATTAGAACTTATAAAGACAACCTACTGACCTAGTAACCTTTGATTTAGGTTGACGACCTTGCGGACCGACTTACTACTTGCACACTTTCATTACTGACTTTACCGCTTTTATCACTGTGAGTTATAGCATCCCTTTTTACTTATACTATTTTTGGGACTGAGAATACATGCGCTTTTTATGTTTTACTTACTTGAAACGAGTACTTAAACTTTACATATGTGTGGGATATACAACGGTATAAAGATTCCCCTTAGCACGGTAACGTTTAACTATTGGTTTTTGAACCGGTAGACGCGAATATTAGATATGGATCCATAGGGTTTGACATCCCCACTCGGGCTAGTCGCGCTAGCATTTAACAGGTGTTTAATACTTCGAGGACATACGCACTCGCCAGGTGTACTTTCAGGGGGTGATATTTATATTTACGTTAAGTCTAGTTACCATGTGCCCACGATTATACATATGCTTTTCATACTGTTTTGAAACATTGAAATCTCGTGGTCAATCTCATATTACTGTTACAATTTAAACTATAGCTCACCAACATTATTGTTGACGTTTTTAAGCATGTTTTCTCAGGTGTTTAGAGGTTCGTTGCTTCCGCTGTTATACTTGCTGTCATGCTGTTAGACTTTCTGTTAAGGACCTGCTGTGCTAGATAATCGCTGCATAACTTAGAGATGTCTCAATCATGAAACTTTTATTTTGCATTCGCGACTTATGTTATTTGAATAATGGCTTTGTAATGACCTCTGTGTCACGTTATCTTTTGTAAACACTATGTTTTTATGAATGCAAACTGGTTTTCAAATAGCATGTAGTACTTGACCGTGTAAAGATCCTGTTGTTGACAAATCGTACACGATGGTTTTGTACGGGGCGTCACATTTGGTATCAGAGCATTGGTTGTAGGGAATTAGGTTGCATTAGTGAGTCTAGACCGGACCAAGTAGGATTCACTAATAGAACTAATCTACAACTTGCTAGTTTACTTGTTTCTGCGAAACTTACTGCATGATGCTGCTTACTTTTACTGCTATGTGATATTACTGCATGCTACTGCTTATCTTTACTGCCATGCGAACTTGCTGTATGCTTATTTCCGCCATTGCACGATTACTATCCGCTTTCACATGTTATTTCTATTTAGCGTTGTTATTATTTCCATGATGTATACTGTTTTAGACAACCTAGGTTGATGTAGTGAATAATACGTGCTTGCTTTATGACTTGCTGACACGGAAAAAGTTATTTTTCCTTGTTCAGATGTCGGATATCCCACCCGTTGTCATTTTGGAGAGCGACTCAGACACATTCGCCACCTCACCTACCATTGTTGCCGATTCTCAGATCCCGTCGTCGACACACTCTAGTGACCCTGGCGCTTCGTCCTCCGGAGCCAGTAGCCATGTACCTGACCCAGTGGTTATTTCAGACGAACATGAGGATCCACCGGAGGTTCCAGCTCCACTCATCCCAGTACCTCCAGAGCCACAGCCTCATCCTGGTGGTGCTGTGATTCCCATGGAATACGGGGACGTTCCGTTCCGTAATGAGCATAACCATTGGTGCCGACGCCTTCCTGATGGACGTGTCATACCGATCCCACCTTTCAGATACTGGATTATGAATACAGGCCGCCGAGAGCCGCCACCTCCAGCTGTTTACGATGACTTATCATCCGACGACTCATCCTCCGACGATTCCAGTGATTATGATTCCGACGAGGACCCTGAGGAGACGCCCATGCAGCCACCCTCTACCCCGCCGAAGAAGCGGTATCGTTTCGATGGTACCGTTATTCCAGTGGTTAATGGAGGTCGACCATTCGTTAGCACACATGGACTGAGGACTAGGGTCACCGCCCGTAAGTGGGTTGTGCCTTACCCTGCGGATCCATTTGTGTGTAAGCCTTACCGCTATGCAGCATCTACTTCTGGCGCTGGACCATCTGGACCACCTGTACCACCTGTGCCGACTGCACCGCCTGCCCCACCATCTCCCTTTGTCAAGGAACTGACGAGGGAAGTGGAGATCCTCCATGCTCGGGTAACTGAGCTTGAGGACCAGATGTCCCACGTAATGGACATCCTTTACCCACCGTCACCATAGGGCATTGTAGTAGATTTCATTATGTATTCTCGTTTGTAGTTTCATGTTTTACTCATGTATTGTGCGAACTTATGCGGATGTATGCAACTTATTATTAATGAATGGAACTTAGTGTTGTTTACTTTTTGTAAGGTGTTCTACTTATGTTACTGTATGTTGTTTCTGTGGTATCTATATCTGGTTGCATTGCTTAGTTAACATGTGTTGCTTTGGTTCCATGTTGGTTGCTATATACTATATTACTATTTATTAAATGCTGGATTTTGACTTATGTCAAAATTTCTGTTTAGAAGAGCAATGGCAAACGGACGAGCAGCACCCACAGCAGCACAGATTGAGGAAATGATCGCTGAGAGAGTAGCTGCAGCTATTGCAGAAATCAACCCACAAGCTCCACCAGTTAACCAGCCCATTCGTAACGGGTGCACATACAAAGAGTTTCAAAGCTGCAAGCCCCACAACTTTAGCGGTACTGAGGGGCCAGTTTGTCTGACTAGGTGGTTTGAGAAACTAGAAGCTGTGTTCCGTGTAAGCAACTGCTCAGAGGAGAACAAAACCAAGTATGCTTCATGTACGCTGTCAGATGGCGCCCTAACCTGGTGGAACATACTGGCTCAAGCTAAGGGTATTGACGAGGCTTATGCCACTACGTGGGAAGAATTTAAGGGAGCCCTGATCGAAGAGTACTGCCCCAGAGCAGAGATACAGAAAATGGAGGCTGAGTTCTGGGAGTTGAAGGTTGTGGGAAACGATCTTGATGGTTACAACCGTAAGTATCTGGAATTAGCGCTGATGTGTCCCACGATAGTTACTTCGGAATTTAAGAGAATGGAGCGATACTTGTGGGGACTTCCCAAGTCCATTCAAGGAAATGTCACCTCTTCTAATCCACCCAACGTCCCGGCAGCTATGCGCATGGCGCAAACCCTTATGAACCAAATTATCAGCAAGGAATAGGAAAAGGCAAAATCCGAATCGGGAGCCAGTGGTGAGAAGTGTAAGTGGGACAACAATAAGGGGAGAGTCTATGATCAAACCCCCTCTAAGAGGCATAACGACGGAAGGAACCCCAACCTGACCCCTAGCTCGAACCCCAACTACAAGGGTACTCTACCGCAGTGCAAGAGGTCTACAAGCACCATACCGAGTACTGTAATGTGGTCTGTGAAAAGTGCAAAAGGACCGGGCATATTGGCAAGGACTGCAAGATTCCCATCCCAGCTGTGAGGACCAACCCCAATGGACCAAGAAAGTGTTATGAGTGTGGATAACAGGGCCACTTCAGGAATGAGTGTCCCAACAAGCGAAAGGATGGCGGACCCCCGCGTGGAAGAGCTTTTAATGTAAATGCAAGGGATGCCCGTGAGAACCCCGACTTGGTTATAGGTATATTCACTATCAACAATCTATTAGCTTCTGTCCTATTTGATACTGGTGCCGATAGGAGCTATGTTTGTAGACACTTTTGCTCTAAGATAGATTGGTCGTTAGTGCCTTTAGAGGAGAGTATGCTAGTTGAGGTAGCTAATGGGAAACTTGAGAAAGTCGACCAAATTGGCCGAGGAGCTATTATCAACATAGCTGGTGTGGATTTCGCAATTGACTTGATACCCATCAAATTGGGAAGCTTTGACTTGATTGTCGGCATGGACTAGTTGACCAAAGTGAGGGCCGACGTTATCTGTGGAGATAAAGCTCTTCGTATACCACAAGGAGATGGTGAGCCACTGGTTATATACGAAGAGAGATGTAGTTCGAAGCTGAACCTCATTAGTTGTATGAAAGAACAGAAGATCATGAAGAAAGGATGCCTTGCTGTTTTAGCACACGTGAAGGCTTTAGAGACATAAGAGAAGAGCGTGAATGATGTGCGAATCGTGAACGAATTTCCCGATGTCTTTTCGGAGGAACTGCCTGGATTACCTCCACCGAGAGCCGTGGAGTTCAAGATCGATCTAGTGCCGGGAGCTGCACCCGTAGCTCGCGCACCTTATCGACTAGAACCTTCCGAACTGTAAGAGTTGCAGAGTCAACTGTAGGAATTGCTCGACCGAGGGTTTATCCAACCGAGCTCATCGCCTTGGGGCGCACCTATTTTATTCGTGAAGAAGAAGGACGGATCCTTTCGCATGTGTATCGACTACCGCGAACTCAACAAATTGACGATCAAGAATCGATATCCTCTTCCCCGAATTGACGATCTTTTTGATCAGCTGCAAGGATCAAGCATTTACTCTAAGATAAATTTGCGATCTGGTTATCACCAGTTGAGGGTGACGGGGAGTGATGTGATGAAGACTGCGTTCAGAATCCGCTATGGTCATTATGAGTTTCTCGTGATGTCGTTCGGTTTAACCAACGCACCTGCCGTATTTATGGATCTCATGAATCGTGTATGCAAGCCATACCTGGATAAGTTCGTTATCATCTTCATAGATGATATTATCATCTACTCCAAGAGCGAAGAAGAACATGAGCAACATCTCCGACTAGTGCTTGAACTCTTGAGACAGGAGCAACTTTATGCCAAATTCTCCAAGTGTGAATTTTGGTTGAAGGAAGTCCAATTTCTGGGTCATATTGTGAGTGATCAAGGTATCAAAGTTGATCCCGCAAAGATCGAGGCTATCAGCAAGTGGGAGACACCCACTACTCCAACTCACACTGGCCAATTTCTAGGCCTTGCCGGGTATTACCGGAGATTTATTGAAGGTTTTTTGTTGATTGCGCGTCCTTTGACCGCACTAACTCACAAAGGGAAGAAGTTCGTTTGGGAGAACGAACAAGAATCGGCATTTCAAACCCTGAAGCAGAAGTTAACCACCGCACCTATCTTGTCGCTTCTTGAAGGTAGTAACGACTTCGTTGTGTACTGCGATGCTTTGAAAAATGGTTTTAGTTGCGTATTGATGCAAAGAATGAAGGTCATTGCTTATGCTTCTCGTCAACTGAAGATACACGAGCAAAACTACACTACCCATGATCTCGAACTTGGAGCCGTTGTCTTCGCTTTGAAGTTATGGAGACACTATATTTATAGGACAAAGAGTACCATATTCACCGATCACAAAAGCCTCTAGCACATCTTTGATCAGAAGCAGCTGAATATGAGACAACATCGATGGATCGAGATGCTGAATGACTATGATTGTGAACTCTGTTACCATCCTGGCAAAGCCAATGTTGTAGCCGACGCTCTGAGTCGAAAGGAGAGAACGGTACCTCTTCGTGTTCGGGCTCTGAACATCACCATTCATTCAAACCTCAACATCCAGATCCGAGTAGCCCAAGAAGAGGCTCTCAAAAAGAAGAACATATCCCGTGAATACTTGAACATTCTCGTCTCTAAAATCGAGGTTAAGGAGTCTGGACTCTGATGTTATGTCGGAAGAATTTGGGTACCTAGTTATGGAGATCTACGGAGCCTTATACTAGATGAAGCCCACAAGTAGAGATATTCGATTCATCCAGGAGCCGGTAAAATGTACCACGATCTCAAGGAATAGTATTGGTGGCCTAATCTTAAGAAGGATGTTGCAACTTACGTTGGTAAGTGTTTGACTTGCTCGAAAGTTAAGGCCGAACATCAAAGGCCATCTGGATTACTACAACAACCGGAAATCCCGCAATGGAAGTGGGAAAGGATAACGATGGACTTTATCACAAAGCTACCAAAGACGGTAGGCGGTTATGAAACCATCTGGGTTATCATTGACCGACTTACCAAATCTGCACATTTCTTAGCCATGAAGGAAACGGATACGATGGAGAGACTCACCCAACTATACATCAAAGAGGTTGTGTCTCGTCATGGTGTACTTCTATCAATTATCTCAGATCGCGATCCCCATTTTACTTCCAGATTCTGGCGTACTTTGCAAGAAGCCTTGGGAACTCGTCTCGACATGAGCACTGCATATCACCCACAGACTGACGGTCAGAGCGAACGAACGATTCAGACTTTAGAGGACATGTTGCGTTCCTGTGTTATTAACTTCGGAAAGTCTTGGGAAAGGCATTTGCCATTAGCCGAATTCTCTTACAACAACAGTTATCACTTGAGTATTAATGCCGCACCTTTTGAAGCGTTGTGTGGCCGCAAGCGCCGTTCTCCAATTTGTTGGGCCGAGTTAGGCGAAGTGCAAATCACCGGACCCGAGATAGTCTATGAAACGACGGAGAAGATTGCCCAGATTCAAGCGAGAGTTAAGACGGCCCGTGATCGCCAAAAGAGTTATGCTGATCTTAAACGTAAAGACTTCGAATTCAACGTGGGTGACCGTGTGATGTTGAAATTCGCACCTTGGAAAGGTGTAATCCGATTTGGAAAGCGCGGAAAGTTAAACCCGTGATACATTGGTCCGTTTGAAATTTTGGAACGTGTTGGACCCGTAGCTTACCGTCTAGATCTTCCAACTCAATTGAGCGCAGTTCATCCTACCTTCCACGTATCAAATTTGAAGAAGTGTCTTGCTCCACCGGAACTTATCATACCCCTGGAGGAACTTATGATTGATGACAAACTCCACTTTGTGGAAGAATCTGTCGAAATTATGGACCGTGAGCTCAAAACTTTGAAACACAACAAGATTCTGATCTTCCGAGTTCAATGGAATGCCAAACGAGGACCTGAGTTTACTTGAGAACGAGAGGATCAAATGATGCAAAAGTATCCTCACCTCTTCCCGACTTCAACACCTATCTCAGCTTAAATTTTGGGACGAAATTTCCATTAACAGGTGGGTAATGTAACGACCCGACTTTTTCGACTTGCTTTTGTGCTTTGTGTTTTCACGAAATTGCGTATTTGTGCGTACTGTGCTACTTTATACTCTGGAACCTTTATATACATGGTTTACTTTCATTTATATGTTAAAATGTGCCTTAGAGTACGTAGGATACTTAACTTGATCACCGGATGCTTTATGACCGTTAGTGTCACTTAACGTTTCGATTAAACCGCGAACTGCGCGCACGTTTAACTTTGTCGTAATCGGAATATTATGACTATGTAATATTAATTATTATTTCATAATAATAATTATTTGGGTTTATGGATGCTTAATTATGCGTAGTAATTTAATTATGCTAACTAGTTAGTCTTGTTGGACTTTCTACCTTATTGGACTTAAGCCCACCCTACTCTAGCTAGTAGCCCATTTATTTAGCCCACTAATTAATTACTAGTGACCCAATAATAAGTAAGACAAATGCCCATTTATTAGAGAGAACATGCTAGCATTTATGTCAAGTATTATCCTTAATGTTACATGGGATCCCAACATAAGCACCAACTTTAGACAATCATTAACCAAAAAGCAACTTTTTGTCCCCCCTTGTCCCCCCTCAAATTTTCGACCACCACCACCATCCCCTCCCTCATTTCCCTATAAATACTAGCCTTATGCATCTCATTTTACACTTGCTCTCATTTGTATTTCACACACACTTATTCTCCTATCTTCTCTCTAGTCTTTCTCACTCTAAAACTTGTAAGTTTTTGATCTTTTCTTCATCATTTTCGAACCATCATCATCATTCTTTAGAAGATCAAGCTTTTTAGCTTTTGATCTTGATTACATCTTATAGATTCAAACATGGATTTGAATCTTTCAAGAACATGGAAGATTCAAGCTTTTTAACTTTGAATCTTCACCTACTTTGTAGATCTATATTTTCTTACTTTAATCTTGCTATTTTATTATAAAGGTTCAAACTTGTGTTTGTAATCTTCATGTAACTTAAAGATCCAAGCTTTATGCTTCAAGATCTTCAAGAACAATCAAGATGCAAGCTTTCTAGCTTGGATCTTCATATCTTTTATTGGATCTAAGTTTTCTAACTTATGATCTCATTAATTTTTTATAAAGATCAAAACTTGTGTTTATGGTCTTCATGTAACTTAAAGATCTAAGCTTTATGCTTCAAGATCTTCAAGAACACTAAAGGTTCAAGCTTTCTAGCTTTGTGACCTTATAACTTGTGTGAAAGGGATCCAATCTCTCTAGCTTAGGGTTCCATCACTTCATTTGACTTAGATCATGTTCATACTTGTTTGATTGATGTAAAGTTTGTAACTTTGTTTGTAAATAGGACTTGTATTTGTGTTAAGACTAAGGATATGATGTAACCTTGGTTCATCATTCATCTAAGACTCTTAAATGAGTTGTGTAATTACTTGGTCTTAACATATTGTGTATTGATGGTAGAATCTTGGTCAAAATTGATGCTAAACCATCAACGAGTTGTACACTTGAAGCTACAAGCATCAAGGATGAGAACCGTGATGAGCATCAAGCACCAAGAACCCCACCGGAGCACTTGTTCACTATTTTTTAGGATCTGATCTGTAAGCTGGGCTACTGGAAATTTGATTTTCAGTTATTTCGGTTCGAGTAGATGATTTTCCGTTTAGACCTAGTCTTAATCCAAGTTACGGTTTAAGATTTATGGCCTTCCGAAAGTCGTTACACCCTATTAACGTTGTGCTGAAATTTCTGACCTACTCGC
Source organism: Rutidosis leptorrhynchoides (assembly GCF_046630445.1). Classification (NCBI taxonomy): domain Eukaryota; kingdom Viridiplantae; phylum Streptophyta; class Magnoliopsida; order Asterales; family Asteraceae; genus Rutidosis; species Rutidosis leptorrhynchoides. The sequence continues at coordinate 444,896,333 of NC_092336.1, forward strand.
ACTTAAACCGTCGCCACGGTCAAACGAAGACTAGTTTAGTTCTGTAAATTGGTCAGAAACTAGGGGACTCACATACGGAGCCATAGCCACTGATTACGCATGTTTTCGATTTACGTAGAGGTCGTAACATCTGACCGAATTCAGCCTATTGTTTCGATCTCTATTCTTGTCAAACTTACTTAGCTTTTATGATGATGAATGATGATGATGGTGACACTTAAACTTATTTTATGCACTATTAGAACTTATAAAGACAACCTACTGACCTAGTAACCTTTGATTTAGGTTGACGACCTTGCGGACCGACTTACTACTTGCACACTTTCATTACCAACTTTACCGCTTTTATCACTGTGAGTTATAGCATCCCTTTTTACTTATACTATTTTTGGGACTGAGAATACATGTGTTTTTTATGTTTTACTTACTTGACATGAGTACTTAAACTTTACATATGTGTGGGTTATACAACGGCATAAACATTCCCCTTAGCACGGTAACGTTTAACTATTGGCTTTTGAACCGGTAGATGCGAATATTAGATATGGATCCATAGGGTTTGACATCCCCACTCGGGCTAGTCGCGCTAGTATTTAATGGGTGTTTAATACTTCGAGGACATACGCACTCGCCAGGTGTACTTTCAGGAGGTGATATTTATATTTACGTTAAGTCTAGTTACCATATGCCCACAGTTATACATATGCTTTTCATACTGTTTTGAAACATTGAAATCTCGTGGTCAATTTCATATTACTGTTACAATTTAAACTATAGCTCACCAACATTATTGTTGACGTTTTTAAGCATGTTTTCTCAGGTGTTTAGAGGTTCGTTGCTTCCGTTGTTAGACTTGCTGTCATGCTGTTAGACTTGATGTTAAGGACCTGCTGTGTTAGATAACCGCTGCATAACTTAGAGATGTCTCAATCATGAAACTTTTATTTTGCATTCGCGACTTATGTTATTTGAATAATGGCTTTGTAATGACCTCTGTGTCACGTTATCTTTTGTAAACACTATGTTTTTATGAATGCAAACTGGTTTTCAAACAGCATGTAGTACTTGACCGTGTAAATATCCTGTTGTTGACAAATCATACACGATGGTTTTGTACGGGGCGTCACACAGAGCCTTCGGGCATCCACTAACACTTAAACCATTCAAAATTATTGCGTTACCCCAATGATCTTATTTGCCAGACCTGTTGGAACAATGCTCTTTCTTACATAACTCTATGTCCTGACTTATTCCAAGAGATTCTCATTTAGTGATATTAACACCATCAGTATTCCGACTTTAATATTAGCCATAACCTGTTTGGCATGCAAAGTCAAGAAGCGATTAACTTCTCGTCCTCATGCTCTATCCTTCATACCTCACTTTTTAGCGACGGCTTCACACGTGAACATTTTTGACCTAAAGACTTAGGTCCTGATAATTATCAAAACTACATTTAATTCACAAGTTTCATTACCTAGTGATATGTCACCCGATTGGAAGATTTTTCACTCGATCATTTTTTTCAACTCGTGAAAAACTATGTTTATCAAAATTTTTACACGTTGTTTATTTGTGCGGTCCTCACAAGAGTTTTGGACAAATGAAAGTAATAAAATTTTTCTGTCACTTATGCGATTTATAAAATCATATATGTATGTATATAGTTAAGCTAATAAATTTACCTTTACTTATTTTGGTTAGTACGTACTAAGTTATACCTTCAAATTATTTAAAAATCGCTCCTTTATTGAGTTGTTTAACTTAAGACAAATAGTTTTGTGCAAAATGGTACACGTGTACATACTTCAAAATTTACAAAGAACTTCGTTTTGTTTATGTTGTCACATCAAACGTTTAAAGGTTTTTCAAAACTTTCTTGGTTGATTTTATTAAAGGTGTTCGTATTAGACTACACCATGTATGGACCACTCCTTCTCGCCCTCCGTTAAGGATGAAACTTACCATTAAGATCTTTGTTAAAAACTCTTGAGCCACTTTGGATGGCAGTTTTATAAAATTTGTTAGGGAGTCTTTGCGCTCATAAAATGTTCCTTTTAAGGTTAGACATGACAAAAACGTGGGCCGATAAATCAGTTTTCTGAGGTATACTCAGTGGTCACCTCATTTTAGGAAAGGCACTAGGTAGGTTTCTACTCTCAATATTTCACGGCTAATTGCGACACTCTCGTAAACATCATCTCTATGAATCAGTATATTGAGGTACAAGAAATCGTTTTTGAGATCCTTTTCACTTGGAGTAAACCATTCTTTATGACCAACGGTTCACTTATCTTCTCATCCGCGCATCCCCTTAAGTATAAGGATAAATTTAGAACAACATGCTCGAAAAGTCCACTCTCGTTCAAAGATCACACCTTTCGTGCGATTTTCTTTCGGAAATGTAATATAAAATACCTTAAGGATCTATGAATCTTGTTATCCGCTTGGAAGGGACTGCTTAAAATGTCTATAACTCATATGTGGTTAGTCTATATATTCCTTCCTTCGTTGATTGCAACTATATGTTGTTCTAGTCGATGTTAACCATAACTTCAACATGTAACTGAAAGGATATAGTTACATTATGGAACTGTGCTTTCATTCCATCCAAGGATAAGTTCGCATGGCTGTGATCACCATGTTTTCCATTCTACCTGTCAGCTTTGTATTGCGACATAAGCGCTCAATGTTTTAGATGAGTTTAGTAACATTCATATGTATTTCATGCATCCAGCTTACTGAAGATGCCTGCAAGGCTAAAAACATCATCTTTCCTTTTGTGGGTATATATTCGGATGACATATTCATGTTAGCAAGAAATGAAATCAATTTGTTGATCTCTTAGGAAAAGAGACTTAATTAATAGCATAATACCTATTCTTACTTTTATACGCCCAAGTACCTTTCAAGGTAAATAACTCACTTCTGAGCCCACGAGTCTCTCAGGACTTTGATATGCTCCTTCTTCTTCAAATTAGGTACCGTTGTTAGTCACTCCTCAAAATTTCGGGACGAAATTTTCTTTAACAGGTGGGTAATTTAACTACCCGACTTTTTTGACTTATATTTGTGCTTGTTAATTTCACGAAACTGCGTATTTGTGCGTACTGAGCGAGTTTATGCTCTGGGATCTTATTTCATAATAATTACTTTGGTTAACATCTTACAACGTGCTATTAAGTATTTAATCACTTAACTTGATCCCCGAATGCTTTTACGACCGTTGGTGTCACTTGACGTTTGAAATGAGCTACATACTTTGTACATGTTAAACTTTGGTCATAATTGAAATATTATGACTACGTAATTCTAATTGTTATTTTCTAATAACAATTACTTGGTTTATTGGTTGCTTAATTACGCTTAGTAATTTACTTATGCTCACTAGTTAGTCTTGTTGGACTTTCTACCTTATTGGACTTTAGCCCACCCTACTCTAGCTAATGGACCATTTAATTAGCCCAATTTTAATAAGTTTATGATCCATATAAATGTAAGACAAAAACCCATTTATTAGAGGGAACATACTAGCATTTTTGTTAACCATAATCACAATTGTTGCATGGGATCCCAACATAAGCACCATCTTTAGACCACCATTAACCAAAAAGCAAAAGTTATCCCCCACTTGTCCCCCCCCATACCCACGATCACCACCACCTCACCACCACCTCACCACTCTATAACTACCAAGCAAATCTCATCCATTTCACACTTAATCTCATTCACATTTTACACACACTTACTCTCTAATTCTCTCTCTATCCTTTCTCACTCTAAAAAGTGTAAGTTTTAAATTTTCTTCTTCTTCTTTTCTTCTTCATAAAATCGACATCATCATCATCATACAAGGATCAAGCTTTTTAGCTTCTTGATCTTGTTATATGTTGAAGATTCAAACTTTGATTTGAATCTTTCAAGAACATGAAAGATTCAAGCTTTCTATCTTAGAATCTTCATTACTTTGTTGGATCTAGGTTTTCTAGCTTATGATCCCTTTATTTTGTTAAAAAGATCAAAACTTGTGTTTATGATCTTCATGTAACTTGAAGATCTAGCCTTTTGCTTTAAGGGTCTTCAAGAACATTAAAGATCCAAGCTTTCTAGCTTAGGGTTTCATTATTTTGTTAAATATCTTAGCTTTTTAGCTTATGGTCTCATTACTTTCTCTAGATCTTAGCTTTCTAGCTTATGGTCTCATTAATCTTGTAAAGATCCAAGCTTTCTAGCTTAGGGTTTTCTTAATACTTGAGATCTAAGTTATCATTGTAGATCTCACTTACTTGGAACCTTTTTGTGATTGTTGTGAGGATAAATATCAAGTCTTCATCATCTCATACGATGAAAATGCATACACTTGTGTAAAAAGGACAAAGGTTGAAGCTTTATTGGGTTTATGCAATAAAGAGGCAACCTTGATGTTCAAAACTTGTAGAATGTTAGCTTTTACTCTTAGTTGTGTGTTGATGGTTGAAACTTGGTCAAAGTGATGCTAAAACATCAAAGAGTTGTACACTTGAAGCTTACACGCATCAAGGATGAGAACCGTGATGAACATCAAGCACCAAGAAACCCACCGGAGCACTTGTTTGCTGTTTTTCAGAGTCTGATCAGACTCCTAGGACTTTTGAAAAATTTATTTTCAGATAGTTCGTTTCGAGTAGATGACTTTTCGTTTAGGCCTCGCCTAAATCCGATATACAGTTTATAATTTATAGCCTTCCGAAAGTCACTACGCCGTTATAACGACGTGCTGAAAAATTCTGACTTACTCACGCTTGAACCTTCGCCACGGTCAAACAACATCGATTTAGGATCTGAAAATTGGACAGAGGTTATAGGACTCACATACGGAGCCTTGGCCACTAACCACGCATCTTTTCGTTTTGTATAGAGGTCGTAGCAGCTGTCCGAAGTCAGCCTTTTGTTTTGATCTCTATTCTTGTTGAAAACTTACTTTATCTTTTACTTATTATGATAATGATGATGATGATGACGACGATACTTAAGACTTAATTTATTCACTTTTAAACTTTTGGGGACAATTCACTGACTTAGTGACCTTTGACTTAGGTTAACGACCTTTCAGACCGACTTACTACCTGTAGTGACCCGAACTTTTCCATGTTTATATATATTAATTGAGATTGATATTTACATGATTAAATGTTTCCAACATGTTAAGCAATCAAACTTTTTAAGACTTGATTAATTGAAATATGTTTCATATAGACAATTGACCACCCAAGTTGATCGGTGATTCACGAACGTTAAAACTTGTAAAAACTATATGATGACATATATATGGATATATATATATAGTTAACATGATACTATGATAAGAAAACATATCATAAAGTATATTAACAATGAACTACATATGTAAAAACAAGACTACTAACTTAATGATTTCGAAACGAGACATATATGTAACGATTATCGTTGTAACGACATTTAAATGAATATATATCATATTAAGATATATTAATATATCATAATATCATGATAATATAATAATTTAAAATCTCATTTGATATTATAAACATTGGGTTAACAACATTTAACAAGATCGTTAACCTAAAGGTTTCAAAACAACACTTACATGTAACGACTAACGATGACTTAACGACTCAGTTAAAATGTATATACATGTAGTGTTTTAATATGTATTTATACACTTTTGAAAGACTTCAAGACACTTATCAAAATACTTCTACTTAACAAAAATGCTTACAATTACATCCTCGTTCAGTTTCATCAACAATTCTACTCGTATGCACCCGTATTCGTACTCGTACAATACACAGCTTTTAGATGTATGTACTATTGGTATATACACTCCAATGATCAGCTCTTAGCAGCCCATGTGAGTCACCTAACATATGTGGGAACCATCATTTGGTAACTAGCATGAAATATCTCATAAAATTACAAAAATATGAGTAATCATTCATGACTTATTTACATGAAAACAAAATTACATATCCTTTATATCTAATCCATACACCAACGACCAAAAACACCTACAAACACTTTCATTCTTCAATTTTCTTCATCTAATTGATCTCTCTCAAGTTCTATCTTCAAGTTCTAAGTGTTCTTCATTTATTCTACAAGTTCTAGTTACATAAAATCAAGAATACTTTCAAGTATGCTAGCTCACTTCCAATCTTGTAAGGTGATCATCCAATCTCAAGAAATCTTTGTTTCTTACAGTAGGTTATCATTATAATACAAGGTAATAATCATATTCAAACTTTGGTTCAATTTCTATAACTATAACAATCTTATTTCAAGTGATGATCTTACTTGAACTTGTTTTCGTGTCATGATTCTGCTTCAAGAACTTCGAGCCATCCAAGGATCCATTGAAGCTAGATCCATTTTTCTCTTTTCCAGTAGGTTTATCCAAGGAAATTAAGGTAGTAATGATGTTCATAACATCATTCGATTCATACATATAAAGCTATCTTATTCGAAGGTTTAAACTTGTAATCACTAGAACATAGTTTAGTTAATTCTAAACTTGTTCGCAAACAAAAGTTAATCCTTCTAACTTGACTTTTAAAATCAACTAAAAACATGTTCTATATCTATATGATATGCTAACTTAATGATTTAAAACCTGGAAACGAGAAAAACACCGTAAAACCGGATTTACGCCGTCGTAGTAACACTGCGGGCTGTTTTGGGTTAGTTAATTAAAAACTATGATAAACTTTGATTTAAAAGTTGTTATTCTGAGAAAATGATTTTTATTATGAACATGAAACTATATCCAAAAATTATGGTTAAACTCAAAGTGGAAGTATGTTTTCTAAAATGGTCATCTAGACGTCGTTCTTTCGACTGAAATGACTACCTTTACAAAAACGACTTGTAACTTATTTTTCCGACTATAAACCTATACTTTTCTGTTTAGATTCATAAAATATAGATCAATATGAAACCATAGCAATTTGATTCACTCAAAACGGATTTAAAATGAAGAAGTTATGGGTAAAACAAGATTGGATAATTTTTCTCATTTTAGCTACGTGAAAATTGGTAACAAATCTATTCCAACCATAACTTAATCATCTTGTATTGTATATTATGTAATCTTGAGATACCATAGACACGTATACAATGTTTCGACCTATCATGTCGACACATCTATATATATTTCGGAACAACCATAGACACTCTATATGTGAATGTTGGAGTTAGCTATACAGGGTTGAGGTTGATTTCAAAATATATATAGTTTGAGTTGTGATCAATACTGAGATACGTATACACTGGGTCGTGGATTGATTCAAGATAATATTTATCGATTTATTTCTGTATATCTAATTGTGGACAACTAGTTGTAGGTTACTAACGAGGACAGCTGACTTAATAAACTTAAAACATCAAAATATATTAAAAGTGTTGTAAATATATTTTGAACATACTTTGATATATATGTATATATTTTTATAGGTTCGTGAATCAACCAGTGGCCAAGTCTTACTTCCTGACGAAGTAAAAATCTGTGAAAGTGAGTTATAGTCCCACTTTTAAAATCTAATATTTTTGGGATGAGAATACATGCAGGTTTTATAAATGATTTACAAAATAGACACAAGTACGTGAAACTACATTCTATGGTTGAATTATCGAAATCGAATATGCCCCTTTTTATTAAGTCTGGTAATCTAAGAATTAGGGAACAGACACCCTAATTGACGCGAATCCTAAAGATAGATCTATCGGGCCCAACAAGCCCCATCCAAAGTACCGGATGCTTTAGTACTTCGAAATTTATATCATATCCGAAGGGTGTCCCTGAATGATGGGGATATTCTTATATATGCATCTTGTTAATGTCGGTTACCAGGTGTTCACCATATGAATGATTTTTATCTCTATGTATGGGATGTGCATTGAAATATGAAATCTTGTGGTCTATTATTATGATTTGATATATATAGGTTAAACCTATAACTCACCAACATTTTTGTTGACGTTTTAAGCATGTTTATTCTCAGGTGATTATTAAGAGCTTCCGCTGTCGCATACTTAAATAAGGACGAGATTTGGAGTCCATGCTTGTATGATATTGTGTAAAAACTTCATTCAAGAAACTTATTTTGTTGTAACATATTTGTATTGTAAACCATTATGTAATGGTCGTGTGTAAACAGGATATTTTAGATTATCATTATTTGATAATCTACGTAAAGATTTTTAAACCTTTATTGATGAAATAAAGGTTATGGTTTGTTTTAAAATGAATGCAGTCTTTGAAAAACGTCTCATATAGAGGTCAAAACCTCGCAACGAAATCAATTAATATGGAACGTTTTTAATCAATAAGAACGGGACATTTCAGTTGGTATCAGAGCGTTGGTCTTAGAGAACCAGAATTTTGCATTAGTGTGTCTTATCGAGTTTGTTAGGATGCATTAGTGAGTCTGGACTTCGACCGTGTTTACTTGAAAAATGATTGCCTAACAAATTTTGTTGGAAACTATATATTTTTAACATGTGAATATTATGTGATATATTAATCTCTTAACGCGTTTGATATTATGTGATAGATGTCTACCTCTAGAACAAGTCCCATTGACTCACCTAATAATAATGAAGAGTCAAATGTAAATTGGAATGATTCGTGGACTGATTCACAAGTTCCCGAAGAGGAACCGGAAGAAGAGTCGGAACCGGAAGAAGAATCGGAACCGGAAGAAGAATCGGAACAGGATGAAGAAATAGAACCGGTGGGGGAAATAATAAAACGGTTAAGTAAAAGAAAATCCTCAACCAACCGACCAAGGTTAATTATGGTCAATGGTGTTTCCGCCAAGGAAGCAAAATATTGGGAGGATTACCAATTCTCCGATGAATCGGATTCCGACGAGAATTCCAATGATGTTATAGAAATTACCCCAACTGAATTTAAAAAGGCAAAAGAAAATAATAAGGGAAAGGGCATAAAAATAGAGAAATCTAATTCCAACCCCGATGGACTTTATATGTATCGTCAACCCCCGAAGTCCTTAAGTTTTAACAATGACCCGGGAACCTCTAAACCACCGGGTTTTTCTAAACCAATGTGGAAAATTACGGCTCGTATTAGGGGAACATCATATATCCCTAGAAACTTGGCAAAACGAACCAAAACCGAAGAAGAAGAAACGAGCGAGTCGGAATAAGATAGTTGTATTCGTGTGGTGTAATATATGTAATATAGTGTTCTTATGCTTTATGATATATGTAAAAATTGCTTGTATTAATAAGTATTTTTTTTTATGAATCTAACTCTTGTCTATTTTACAGTTTAAAAACACAAAATGGATAGACAACCCAATATTTTAAGAGACCTACCCGGAGACATGATTGATGAAATCTTGTCTAGAGTCGGCCAGAATTCTTCGGCACAACTATTTAAGGCGAGATCAGTTTGTAAGACATTCGAAGAACGTTCCAAGAATGTCTTGGTTTATAAGAGACTTTCGTTTGAAAGATGGGGGATATCACATTGGGAAACCCATAAGTTACGATGTGTTTACTTTGACGCATATATTGCGGGGAACCCAAATGCTATTTTACGCAACGGGTTAAGAAATTATTTTGACTCAATATATCCGAATATTGGACTTCATGATTTAGAAAAAGCGGCTAACATGCAACATAAAGAAGCATGTTATGCTTACGGATTAGTAATGTTCGCTTCTCACCAAAGTGAGAACAAGAACATCGGGCTACAACTATTAAACAAAACGTTTCCACAAGTGACGGAGTCGGTAATTGGGGTAAGAAATGAGGTTTTTAGATAGTTACGGGACTGTTGGACATTACGTAACCCTCGTCCCTTTGACGACGTTACAACACGCTGTCTTATCAATGGCCATAACGGTTATGTTCCACAAGACCAAGGATGGGAAGTAATCCGAGTAAAACCAGAATGCATGACTTGTTTCTGGACGTATGAATTACGTGTCTTTATTGCCTTTGCTGAACGACTTGTGTACTAGCTAGAATTATCTTCACAACCATCTTGTATCAAATTTATTGTGTGCTATATTTCATGCTATATGTAAAATAAGCGGTATTGTAAGTTTGTAAAATATTGTGTAAAAGTTTGAACGCGAAATATTATTATAATCAGTTTTTCATATAGAATTGTAGTAGTTGAATTGTATATTAGCTACTAAGTATGAACTTAACGGGTAGGTACTACCCGAATTTAAACTTATAAAACGCTAATATGAAGAAAAAGCTTTTATAAATGAGTTCATATTATGCTACGAAATACTATTAACTACTCTTAATATTCTGTATGATTAACTTGTTCCATTTGACTATTTTGAAGGAAATGGCACCGACTACTCGACACACAGTGAATATGAATGAAGAGGAATTCCGTACTTTTCTAGCTTCAAACATAGCCGCAGTACAGGCTGCGCTACATACCAACAATAACCTTGGATCTAGCAGTACAGGAAATCGTGTAGGATGCACCTACAAAGAATTCACTGCCTGCAAACCTTTGGAATTTGATGGAACCGAAGGACCGATCGGATTGAAACGGTGGACCGACAAGGTTGAATTGGTGTTTGCCATAAGTAAGTGTACTGAAGAGGACAAAGTGAAGTACGCTACGCATACTTTCACAGGTTCTGCGTTAACATGGTGGAATACCTATCTAGAGCAAGTGGGACAAGATGATGCGTACGCACTACCGTGGTCAGCATTCAAGCACTTGATGAACGAGAAGTACCGTCCCAGAACCGAGGTCAATAAGCTCAAGACAGAACTTAGAGGGTTACGAACCCAAGGATTTGATATTACCACGTACGAAAGACGATTCACAGAATTGTGCCTATTGTGTCCGGGAGCATTCGAAGATGAGGAAGAGAAGATCGACGCGTTTGTGAAAGGATTACCGGAAAGAATCCAAGAAGATATAAGTTCACACGAGCCCGCCTCCATACAACAGGCATGTAGAATGGCTCACAAACTAGTGAACCAGATTGAAGAAAGAATTAAAGAACAGACTGCTGAAGAGGCCAATGTGAAGCAAGTTAAAAGAAAGTGGGAGGAAAACGGTGATAAGAATCACCAATACAACAACAACAGCAATTACAACAATAATCGCAACAATTATCCCAACAATCGCAACATCAATCGCAACTACAACAAACGGCCCAACAACAACAACAACAACAACAACAGCAACTACAACAATCATCCCAACAACAATAATAACCGCAACAACAACAACAATCAGAAGCAGCTATGCCAAAGGTGTGAAAAGAATCACTCGGGGTTCTGCACCAAATTTTGCAACAAGTGTAAAAGAAATGGTCATAGCGCGGCGAAGTGTGAGGTCTACGGACCAGGGGTTAATATAACGAAAGGAACAAATGGTGTCGGAACGAGTAATGGCGGAGCAAGTAGTGTCGGAACAAGTTATGCCAATGTAGTTTGTTATAAATGTGGAAAACCGGGCCACATTATTAGAAATTGCCCGAACCAGGAGAACACGAATGGACAAGGCCGCGGAAGAGTTTTCAATATTAATGCGGCAGAGGCACAAGAAGACCCGGAGCTTGTTACGGGTACGTTTCTTATTGACAATAAATCTGCTTACGTTTTATTTGATTCGGGTGTGGATAGAAGCTATATGAGTAGAGATTTTTGTGCTAAATTAAGTTGTCCATTGACGCCTTTGGATAGTAAATTTTTACTCGAATTAGCAAATGGTAAATTAATTTCAGCAGATAATATATGTCGGAATCGAGAAATTAAATTGGTTAGCGAAACATTTAAGATTGATTTGATACCAGTAGAGTTAGGGAGTTTTGATGTGATAATCGGTATGGACTGGTTGAAAGAAGTGAAAGCAGAGATCGTTTGTTACAAAAATGCAATTCGCATTATACGAGAAAAAGGAAAACCCTTAATGGTGTACGGAGAAAAGGGCAACACGAAGCTACATCTTATTAGTAATTTGAAGGCACAAAAACTAATAAGAAAAGGTTGCTATGCTGTTCTAGCACACGTCGAGAAAGTACAAACTGAAGAAAAGAGTATCAATGATGTTCCCATTGCAAAAGAATTTCCCGATGTATTTCCGAAAGAATTACCGGGATTACCCCCACATCGATCCGTTGAATTTCAAATAGATCTTGTACCAGGAGCTGCACCAATAGCTCGTGCTCCTTACAGACTCGCACCCAGCGAGATGAAAGAACTGCAAAGCCAATTACAAGAACTTTTAGAGCGTGGTTTCATTCGACCAAGCACATCACCGTGGGGAGCTCCTGTTTTGTTTGTCAAGAAGAAAGATGGTACATTCAGGTTGTGTATCGACTACCGAGAGTTGAACAAACTTACCATCAAGAACCGCTACCCACTACCGAGAATCGATGACTTATTTGATCAACTACAAGGCTCGTCTGTTTATTCAAAGATTGACTTACGTTCCGGGTATCATCAAATGCAGGTGAAAGAAGATGATATTCCAAAGACTGCTTTCAGAACACGTTACGGTCATTACGAGTTTATGGTCATGCCGTTTGGTTTAACTAATGCACCAGCTGTGTTCATGGACCTTATGAACCGAGTGTGTGGACCATACCTTGACAAGTTTGTCATTGTTTTCATTGATGACATACTTATTTACTCAAAGAATGACCAAGAACACAGTGAACATTTGAGAAAGGTGTTAGAAGTATTGAGGAAGGAAGAATTGTACGCTAAGTTTTCAAAGTGTGCATTTTGGTTGGAAGAAGTTCAATTCCTCGGTCACATAGTGAACAAAGAAGGTATTAAGGTGGATCCGGCAAAGATAGAAACTGTTGAAAAGTGGGAAACCCCGAAAACTCCGAAACACATACGCCAGTTTTTAGGACTAGCTGGTTACTACAGAAGGTTCATCCAAGACTTTTCCAGAATAGCAAAACCCTTGACTGCATTAACGCATAAAGGGAAGAAATTTGAATGGAATGATGAACAAGAGAAAGCGTTTCAGTTATTGAAGAAAAAGCTAACTACGGCACCTATATTGTCATTGCCTGAAGGGAATGATGATTTTGTGATTTATTGTGATGCATCAAAGCAAGGTCTCGGTTGTGTATTAATGCAACGAACGAAGGTGATTGCTTATGCGTCTAGACAATTGAAGATTCACGAACAAAATTATACGACGCATGATTTGGAATTAGGCGCGGTTGTTTTTGCATTAAAGACTTGGAGGCACTACTTATATGGGGTCAAAAGTATTATATATACCGACCACAAAAGTCTTCAACACATATTTAATCAGAAACAACTGAATATGAGGCAGCGTAGGTGGATTGAATTATTGAATGATTACGACTTTGAGATTCGTTACCACCCGGGGAAGGCAATTGTGGTAGCCGATGCCTTGAGCAGGAAGGATAGAGAACCCATTCGAGTAAAATCTATGAATATAATTATTCATAATAACATTACTACTCAAATAAAGGAGGCGCAACAAGGAGTTTTAAAAGAGGGAAATTTAAAGGATGAAATACCCAAAGGATCGGAGAAGCATCTTAATATTCGGGAAGACGGAACCCGGTATAGGGCTGAAAGGATTTGGGTACCAAAATTTGGAGATATGAGAGAAATGGTACTTAGAGAAGCTCATAAAACCAGATACTCAATTCATCCTGGAACGGGGAAGATGTACAAGGATCTCAAGAAACATTTTTGGTGGCCGGGTATGAAAGCCGATGTTGCTAAATACGTAGGAGAATGTTTGACGTGTTCTAAGGTCAAAGCTGAGCATCATAAACCATCAGGTCTACTTCAACAACCCGAAATCCCAGAATGGAAATGGGAAAATATTACCATGGATTTCATCACTAAATTGCAAAGGACTGCAAGTGGTTTTGATACTATTTGGGTAATAGTTGATCGTCTCACCAAATCAGCACACTTCCTGCCAATAAGAGAAGATGACAAGATGGAGAAGTTAGCACGACTGTATTTGAAGGAAGTCGTCTCCAGACATGGAATACCAATCTCTATTATCTCTGATAGGGATGGTAGATTTATTTCAAGATTCTGGCAGACATTACAGCAAGCATTAGGAACTCGTCTAGACATGAGTACTGCCTATCATCCACAAACTGATGGGCAGAGTGAAAGGACGATACAAACGCTTGAAGACATGCTACGAGCATGTGTTATTGATTTCGGAAACAGCTGGGATCGACATCTACCGTTAGCAGAATTTTCCTACAACAACAGCTACCATTCAAGCATTGAGATGGCGCCGTTTGAAGCACTTTATGGTAGAAAGTGCAGGTCTCCGATTTTTTGGAGTGAAGTGGGGGATAGACAGATTACGGGTCCAGATATTATACAAGAAACTACCGAGAAGATCATCCAAATTCAACAACGGTTGAAAACCGCCCAAAGTCGACAAAAGAGCTACGCTGACATTAAAAGAAAAGATATAGAATTTGAAATTGGAGAGATGGTCATGCTTAAAGTTGCACCTTGGAAAGGCGTTGTTCGATTTGGTAAATGAGGGAAATTAAATCCAAGGTATATTGGACCATTCAAGATTATTGATCGTGTCGGACCAGTAGCTTACCGACTAGAGTTACCTCAACAACTCGCGGCTGTACATAACACTTTCCACGTCTCGAATTTAAAGAAATGTTTTGCTAAAGAAGATCTCACTATTCCGTTAGATGAAATCCAAATCAACGAAAAACTTCAATTCATCGAAGAACCCGTCGAAATAATGGATCGTGAGGTTAAAAGACTTAAGCAAAACAAGATACCAATTGTTAAGGTTCGATGGAATGCTCGTAGAGGACCCGAGTTCACCTGGGAGCGTGAAGATCAGATGAAGAAGAAATACCCGCATCTATTTCCAGAAGATTCGTTAACACCTTCAACAGCTTAAAATTTCGGGACGAAATTTATTTAACGGGTAGGTACTGTAGTGACCCGAACTTTTCCATGTTTATATATATTAATTGAGATTGATATTTACATGATTAAATGTTTCCAACATGTTAAGCAATCAAACTTTTTAAGACTTGATTAATTGAAATATGTTTCATATAGACAATTGACCACCCAAGTTGATCGGTGATTCACGAACGTTAAAACTTGTAAAAACTATATGATGACATATATATGGATATATATATATAGTTAACATGATACTATGATAAGAAAAAATATCATAAAGTATATTAACAATGAACTACATATGTAAAAACAAGACTACTAACTTAATGATTTCGAAACGAGACATATATGTAACGATTATCGTTGTAACGACATTTAAATGAATATATATCATATTAAGATATATTAATATATCATAATATCATGATAATATAATAATTTAAAATCTCATTTGATATTATAAACATTGGGTTAACAACATTTAACAAGATCGTTAACCTAAAGGTTTCAAAACAACACTTACATGTAACGACTAACGATGACTTAACGACTCAGTTAAAATGTATATACATGTAGTGTTTTAATATGTATTTATACACTTTTGAAAGACTTCAAGACACTTATCAAAATACTTCTACTTAACAAAAATGCTTACAATTACATCCTCGTTCAGTTTCATCAACAATTCTACTCGTATGCACCCGTATTCGTACTCGTACAATACACAGCTTTTAGATGTATGTACTATTGGTATATACACTCCAATGATCAGCTCTTAGCAGCCCATGTGAGTCACCTAACACATGTGGGAACCATCATTTGGTAACTAGCATGAAATATCTCATAAAATTACAAAAATATGAGTAATCATTCATGACTTATTTACATGAAAACAAAATTACATATCCTTTATATCTAATCCATACACCAACGACCAAAAACACCTACAAACACTTTCATTCTTCAATTTTCTTCATCTAATTGATCTCTCTCAAGTTCTATCTTCAAGTTCTAAGTGTTCTTCATTTATTCTACAAGTTCTAGTTACATAAAATCAAGAATACTTTCAAGTTTGCTAGCTCACTTCCAATCTTGTAAGGTGATCATCCAATCTCAAGAAATCTTTGTTTCTTACAGTAGGTTATCATTCTAATACAAGGTAATAATCATATTCAAACTTTGGTTCAATTTCTATAACTATAACAATCTTATTTCAAGTGATGATCTTACTTGAACTTGTTTTCGTGTCATGATTCTGCTTCAAGAACTTCGAGCCATCCAAGGATCCATTGAAGCTAGATCCATTTTTCTCTTTTCCAGTAGGTTTATCCAAGGAAATTAAGGTAGTAATGATGTTCATAACATCATTCGATTCATACATATAAAGCTATCTTATTCGAAGGTTTAAACTTGTAATCACTAGAACATAGTTTAGTTAATTCTAAACTTGTTCGCAAACAAAAGTTAATCCTTCTAACTTGACTTTTAAAATCAACTAAACACATGTTCTATATCTATATGATATGCTAACTTAATGATTTAAAACCTGGAAACACGAAAAACACCGTAAAACCGGATTTACGCCGTCGTAGTAACACCGCGGGCTGTTTTGGGTTAGTTAATTAAAAACTATGATAAACTTTGATTTAAAAGTTGTTATTCTGAGAAAATGATTTTTATTATGAACATGAAACTATATCCAAAAATTATGGTTAAACTCAAAGTGGAAGTATGTTTTCTAAAATGGTCATCTAGACGTCGTTCTTTCGACTGAAATGACTACCTTTACAAAAACGACTTGTAACTTATTTTTCCGACTATAAACCTATACTTTTCTGTTTATATTCATAAAATAGAGTTCAATATGAAACCATAGCAATTTGATTCACTCAAAACGGATTTAAAATGAAGAAGTTATGGGTAAAACAAGATTGGATAATTTTTCTCATTTTAGCTACGTGAAAATTGGTAACAAATCTATTCCAACCATAACTTAATCATCTTGTATTGTATATTATGTAATCTTGAGATACCATAGACACGTATACAATGTTTCGACCTATCATGTCGACACATCTATATATATTTCGGAACAACCATAGACACTCTATATGTGAATGTTGGAGTTAGCTATACAGGGTTGAGGTTGATTTCAAAATATATATAGTTTGAGTTGTGATCAATACTGAGATACGTATACACTGGGTCGTGGATTGATTCAAGATAATATTTATCGATTTATTTCTGTATATCTAATTGTGGACAACTAGTTGTAGGTTACTAACGAGGACAGCTGACTTAATAAACTTAAAACATCAAAATATATTAAAAGTGTTGTAAATATATTTTGAACATACTTTGATATATATGTATATATTGTTATAGGTTCGTGAATCAACCAGTGGCCAAGTCTTACTTCCTGACGAAGTAAAAATCTGTGAAAGTGAGTTATAGTCCCACTTTTAAAATCTAATATTTTTGGGATGAGAATACATGCAGGTTTTATAAATGATTTACAAAATAGACACAAGTACGTGAAACTACATTCTATGGTTGAATTATCGAAATCGAATATGCCCCTTTTTATTAAGTCTGGTAATCTAAGAATTAGGGAACAGACACCCTAATTGACGCGAATCCTAAAGATAGATCTATCGGGCCCAACAAGCCCCATCCAAAGTACCGGATGCTTTAGTACTTCGAAATTTATATCATATCCGAAGGGTGTCCCGGAATGATGGGGATATTCTTATATATGCATCTTGTTAATGTCGGTTACCAGGTGTTCACCATATGAATGATTTTTATCTCTATGTATGGGATGTGCATTGAAATATGAAATCTTGTGGTCTATTATTATGATTTGATATATATAGGTTAAACCTATAACTCACCAACATTTTTGTTGACGTTTTAAGCATGTTTATTCTCAGGTGATTATTAAGAGCTTCCGCTGTCGCATACTTAAATAAGGACGAGATTTGGAGTCCATGCTTGTATGATATTGTGTAAAAACTGCATTCAAGAAACTTATTTTGTTGTAACATATTTGTATTGTAAACCATTATGTAATGGTCGTGTGTAAACAGGATATTTTAGATTATCATTATTTGATAATCTACGTAAAGATTTTTAAACCTTTATTGATGAAATAAAGGTTATGGTTTGTTTTAAAATGAATGCAGTCTTTGAAAAACGTCTCATATAGAGGTCAAAACCTCGCAACGAAATCAATTAATATGGAACATTTTTAATCAATAAGAACGGGACATTTCACTACCTGCATACTTTTCATATCGACTTTTACTGCTTACTCACTGTGAGTTATAGCTTCCCTTTTTACTTTAACTATTTTTGGGACTGAGAATACATGCGCTTTTTAAGTTTTACATACTAGACACGAGTACTTAAACTTTATATATGTGTGGGTGATATAACGGCACAAAGATTCCCCTTAGCACGGTAACGTTTAATCATTGGTTTTGAACCGGTGAACGCGAATATTAGATATGGATCCATAGGGTTTGACATCCCCAATCGGGCTAGTCGCGCTAGCATTTAACGGGTGTTTAATACTTCGAGGACATACGCACTCGCCAAGTGTACTTTTAGGGGGTGATATTTATTTTACGTTAAGTTAGTTACCGGGTGCCCACGGATAAGCATATACTTTATCATACTGATTTTAAATACTGATTTGAAATGTTGGTTGAAGCACTGAAATCTCGTGGTCTACATTACATTACTGATTACAAACAAACTATAGCTCATCAACATTCGTGTTGACTTTTTAAGCATGTATTTCTCAGGTGCTTAGACGTTGTTGCTTCCGCTGTTAGACTTGCTGTTATAATCTTGATGTTATAGACTTGCTGTTATAGACTCGCTGTGTTAGGCTTGCTGTTATAGTATTGGTGTTATAGACTTGCTGTTACAGACTTGCTGTGTTAGACTTCCGCTGCATTACTTAGAGATGTCTCAATCATGGAACTTTTACTTTGCATTCACAACTTATGTTACATTTGAACAATGGCGTTGTAATGACCTTTGTGTCACGTACTTATGTTAATGCTTTCTATTCGTAGAAGCACGTTATCTTTGTAAAACATATGATGTTGGTAAAGACGTCACCTTTTCATGAATGCAAAACTTGTTTTAAAACAGCATGTAGTATTGTACCGTGTAATGGACCTGTTGTTGATGATCCGTACACGTTAATTTTGTACGGGGCGTCACATTTTACTTCTGTGAACTTAACAAAAGCAAACACTCTGTATTGCTTCCATGATAACCCAATAATTGTACCGAATTATTGAAAAATATTCTTAAAAGTGGTTGGATTAGTATATCTTGACAAACCACCCAAAAAATAGTCGCTTTTTTGGGATAAGTTGGATGTTTAAGTGTTTGAGAATTATGTTTTGGATGAAAGATTGGAATTTATTTGGTAATTTGGATTGAATTTGGGTATGTGGGTTTGAAAGTTTGAAAAGGTTGAGAGAGTTAAGGAGTAGACATTTGATATTTTGGACTTTTTTTTTTAAAATAGTAATTTTTTCAAACCAACTTTTAAAAATGGAAACTGAATCAAAATTGTTACAAAAATGGTAAAACCGAAGTTTGGAACTTAGGTTTTGCCATATCCGAAGTTTCAAACCTCGGTTTTGGGTGATCTGTCAGCAGAAACCCTAAACCGAAGTTTAGAACTTTGGTTTTGCAGGCTTTTCAGCAAAACCGAAGTTTCAAACTTCGGTTTTGCAGTCTGCATAACCAGTCACAATTATGGACTGAAACCTGCAACCCTAGTCTCAATTATGGACTAAAACCTGCTAACCTATCATGTCAAAATCTGATTTATCATCTTTTTTCATTTATTTATATCACCCTTATCATGGACTCAAACACAAACATCACCAAGAACACAATTCAAGCATTTCAAAGTCAGTTTCAAACACCAACAACACAATTCAAACTAATCTTAATCAGTTTCATACATCAATAATTAAAAAAAATGTCTATAATTCGTCCATTCATGGTTCATTTTCTTTGGGGAGGGTAAATTTCATTCCAAAATGGTTGGCTTACTGGTGATAACATAACGATTAGAAGGAGTTTTGTGTTGACAACCAAGGTTAACTGTATGCAGTTAAACGAAATGGCGTATAATTATGTAGGTGTGAGTCAAAGATCACACACGGTAAAAATGTTCTTGTGGGTTCTTTTCAATGGAAATGAATGGAAAAGTGAAGTTACTGATGATAACACTTTGGAAACAATATATTTTTATTCTCAGAATGATCCAAATTACGAGGCTCAAATTGAAATTCAGTTTGAGGAAGTTTTTTCAACCACCGAAGGTTCGGGTTATGTTGATCTTATTCAAACTTTGGAGGGTGGTCAATCAACATCAAACCTCCATTCAACAGTTGTTGAATATGAACAAGAACGAAGAGACGAAGTAGAAAATGTAGTAGACCCCGATGATGGTATGTCTACTGCAACCGATGATACAGTTTCTGAATATAGCGTTGAAGATAATGTTTCGGGTGACGAAGGTAGAGAGGAGCAAGTGGAACCACAATTGGAACCTGCTCCAGTTTCACATTTTGGGTTTGTTAATTCAGGTGAGGGTAGTAATAGTTTTCCATACGATGACAACCAAGAAGCTTCATGGGTTTTTTATGATAAGGAGATCGGTATTGTTTCCAAAGGAATGGTGTTCCAGAACAAATCCGAACTTATTTATGCTGTTCGAAAATGGAATATACAGCATAATAGAGAAATAGTTGTTACACAAAGCAAGCCGGGTTATTGGCAAGCACATTGTAGAACAACTAGCTCAAGTTTTAAGGGTCCACAAGAAAGATACCATTGTGCCTGGAGTGTTAGTGATTCGTCTCACAATCGATCTAAGGTATGGAAAATAATAAAATGGAAAGATGAACACACGTGTTATGGACACGTATCAGAAAACAACAATCGTTGTTTAACCGCTAGCTTAATTGCTACTAAAATTGAACATCAAATATGTGTGGACGTTGCTTATATTGTTAAAAACATCCAAGCCCAAATAAAAAATACATAGCATGTGGATGTCCGTTACAGCAAAGCATGGAACGCTAGGCGTATTGCAATCGAACGATTGTTTGGAACTTGGGAAAGTAACTTTATTCATTTACCAAATTATATAAATGAATTAGTTACTACCAATCCAGACACAATTGTTGTGTTTGAAAATGGACCTGAAATTTATGAAGGTTTCGCCACCTTTAAATTTGTGTTTTGGGCATTCGGTCCAGCCATTAAAGCGTTTAAACTATGTATTCCAATGATTTGCATCGATGGCACCCATTTAAAAGGTAGTTATAAGGGTAAACTGTTAACAGCGGTTGCCAAAAATGCTAACAATCAAATTCTACCTATTGCCTTTGCCCTAGTTGATGAAGAAAGTAACGAAAGTTGGTCTTGGTTTTTGCAAATGCTCCAAGAAAATGTTATTGGAGACGAAAAGTTGTGTGTCATCTCTGATCGACACCAAGGTATCTTACATGCAATGGGTGCTCAAACATATGGTTGGGAACATAGGTATTGCTTGCGCCACATTCGTAGTAACTTGTTGAGAAAACACACTAAAGTGAAATCGCTCAAACACTTGTGTTGGACAGTCGGTTCAACAACAAATCAAATATTGTACAAGAATGCTTTCAGGGCCATCAAACAAGCTAGTGTTGAGGCTTGGCAATATTTGCAAGATGCTCATGTAGGCAAATGGACTGTGTATAGGGACAGTCAGAGGAGTCGTTGGGGTAACACAACGACAAATATTGCTGAGTCACTCAACAATGTGTTCCGTCATGCCCGAATGATGTTGATCAAAGCGTGTATCGAATATGTAGTGACCCGAACTTTTCCATGTTTATATATATTAATTGAGATTGATATTTACATGATTAAATGTTTCCAACATGTTAAGCAATCAAACTTGTTAAGACTTGATTAATTGAAATATGTTTCATATAGACAATTGACCACCCAAGTTGACCGGTGATTCACGAACGTTAAAACTTGTAAAAACTATATGATGACATATATATGGATATATATATATAGTTAACATGATACTATGATAAGAAAACATATCATTAAGTATATTAACAATGAACTACATATGTAAAAACAAGACTACTAACTTAATGATTTTTAAACGAGACATATATGTAACGATTATCGTTGTAAAGACATTTAATGTATATATATCATATTAAGAGATATTCATACATGATAATATCATGATAATATAATAATTTAAAATCTCATTTGATATTATAAACATTGGGTTAACAACATTTAACAAGATCGTTAACCTAAAGGTTTCAAAACAACACTTACATGTAACGACTAACGATGACTTAACGACTCAGTTAAAATGTATATACATGTAGTGTTTTAATATGTATTTATACACTTTTGAAAGACTTCAATACACTTATCAAAATACTTCTACTTAACAAAAATGCTTACAATTACATCCTCGTTCAGTTTCATCAACAATTCTACTCGTATGCACCCGTATTCGTACTCGTACAATACACAGCTTTTAGATGTATGTACTATTGGTATATACACTCCAATGATCAGCTCTTAGCAGCCCATGTGAGTCACCTAACACATGTGGGAACCATCATTTGGCAACTAGCATGAAATATCTCATAAAATTACAAAAATATGAGTAATCATTCATGACTTATTTACATGAAAACAAAATTACATATCCTTTATATCTAATCCATACACCAACGACCAAAAACACCTACAAACACTTTCATTCTTTAATTTTCTTCATCTAATTGATCTCTCTCAAGTTCTATCTTCAAGTTCTAAGTGTTCTTCATAAATTCCAAAAGTTCTAGTTTCATAAAATCAAGAATAGTTTCAAGTTTGCTAGCTCACTTCCAATCTTGTAAGGTGATCATCCAACCTCAAGAAATCTTTGTTTCTTACAGTAGGTTATTATTCTAATACAAGGTAATAATCATATTCAAACTTTGGTTCAATTTCTATAACTATAACAATCTTATTTCAAGTGATGATCTTACTTGAACTTGTTTTCGTGTCATGATTCTGCTTCAAGAACTTCGAGCCATCCAAGGATCCATTGAAGCTAGATCCATTTTTCTCTTTTCCAGTAGGTTTATCCAAGGAACTTAAGGTAGTAATGATGTTCATAACATCATTTAATTCATACATATAAAGCTATCTTATTCGAAGGTTTAAACTTGTAATCACTAGAACATAGTTTAGTTAATTCTAAACTTGTTCGCAAACAAAAGTTAATCCTTCTAACTTGACTTTTAAAATCAACTAAACACATGTTCTATATCTATATGATATGCTAACTTAATGATTTAAAACCTGGAAACACGAAAAACACCGTAAAACCGGATTTACGCCGTCGTAGTAACACCGCGGGCTGTTTTGGGTTAGTTAATTAAAACCTATGATAAACTTTGATTTAAAAGTTGTTATTCTGAGAAGATTATTTTTATTATGAACATGAAACTATATCCAAAAATTATGGTTAAACTCAAAGTGGAAGTATGTTTTCTAAAATGGTCATCTAGACGTCGTTCTTTCGACTGAAATGACTACCTTTACAAAAACGACTTGTAACTTATTTTTCCGACTATAAACCTATACTTTTTCTGTTTAGATTCATAAAATAGAGTTCAATATGAAACCATAGCAATTGGATTCACTCAAAACGGATTTAAAATGAAGAAGTTATGGGTAAAACAAGATTGGATAATTTTTCTCATTTTAGCTACGTGAAAATTGGTAACAAATCTATTCCAACCATAACTTAATCAACTTATATTGTATATTATGTAATCTTGAGATACCATAGACACGTATACAATGTTTCGACCTATCATGTCGACACATCTATATATATTTCGGAACAACCATAGACACTCTATATGTGAATGTTGGAGTTAGCTATACAGGGTTGAGGTTGATTCCAAAATATATATAGTTTGAGTTGTGATCAATACTGAGATACGTATACACTGGGTCGTGGATTGATTCAAGATAATATTTATCGATTTATTTCTGTACATCTAATTGTGGACAACTAGTTGTAGGTTACTAACGAGGACAGCTGACTTAATAAACTTAAAACATCAAAATATATTAAAAGTGTTGTAAATATATTTTGAACATACTTTGATATATATGTATATATTGTTATAGGTTCGTGAATCAACCAGTGGCCAAGTCTTACTTCCCGACGAAGTAAAAATCTGTGAAAGTGAGTTATAGTCCCACTTTTAAAATCTAATATTTTTGGGATGAGAATACATGCAGGTTTTATAAATGATTTACAAAATAGACACAAGTACGTGAAACTACATTCTATGGTTGAATTATCGAAATCGAATATGCCCCTTTATATTAAGTCTGGTAATCTAAGAATTAGGGAACAGACACCCTAATTGACGCGAATCCTAAAGATAGATCTATCGGGCCCAACAAGCCCCATCCAAAGTACCGGATGCTTTAGTACTTCGAAATTTATATCATATCCGAAGGGTGTCCCGGAATGATGGGGATATTCTTATATATGCATCTTGTTAATGTCGGTTACCAGGTGTTCACCATATGAATGATTTTTATCTCTATGTATGGGATGTGTATTGAAATATGAAATCTTGTGGTCTATTGTTACGATTTGATATATATAGGTTAAACCTATAACTCACCAACATTTTTGTTGACGTTTAAAGCATGTTTATTCTCAGGTGAATATTAAGAGCTTCCGCTGTTGCATACTAAAATAAGGACAAGATTTGGAGTCCATGTTTGTATGATATTGTGTAAAAACTGCATTCAAGAAACTGATTTCGATGTAACATATTTGTATTGTAAACCATTATGTAATGGTCGTGTGTAAACAGGATATTTTAGATTATCATTATTTGATAATCTACGTAAAGCTTTTTAAACCTTTATTTATGAAATAAAGGTTATGGTTTGTTTTAAAAATGAATGCAGTCTTTGAAAAACGTCTCATATAGAGGTCAAAACCTCGCAACGAAATCAATTAATATGGAACGTTTTTAATCAATAAGAACGGGACATTTCAGTTGGTATCCGAGCGTTGGTCTTAGAGAACCAGAAAATTTGCATTAGTGTGTCTTATCGAGTTTGTTAGGATGCATTAGTGAGTCTGGACTTCGACCGTGTTTTCTTTAAAAATGATTGCTTAACATTTTTGTTGGAAACTATATATTTTTAACATATGAATATTATGTGATATATTAATCTCTTAACGTGTTTGACATTATGTGATAGATGTCTACCTCTAGAACAAGTCCCATTGACTCACCTAATAATAATGAAGAGTCAAATGTAAATTGGAATGATTCGTGGACTGATTCATAAGTTCCCGAAGAGGAACCGGAAGAAGAGTCGGAACCGGAAGAAGAATCGGAACCGGAAGAAGAATCGGAACCGGATGAAGAAATAGAACCGGTGGGGGAAATAATAAAACGGTTAAGTAAAAGAAAATCCTCAACCAACCGACCAAGGTTAATTATGGTCAATGGTGTTTCCGCCAAGGAAGCAAAATATTGGGAGGATTACCAATTCTCCGATGAATCGGATTCCGAAGAGAATTCCGATGATGTTATAGAAATTACCCCAACTGAATTTAAAAAGGCAAAAGAAAATAATAAGGTAAAGGGCATAAAAATAGAGAAATCTAATTCCAACCCCGATGAACTTTATATGTATCGTCAACCCCCGAAGTCCTTAAGTTGTAACAATGACCCGGGAACCTCTAAACCACCAGGTTTTTCTAAACCAATGTGGACAACGACGGCTCGTATTAGGGGAACATCATATATCCCTAGAAACTTGGCAAAACGAACCAAAACCGAAGAAGAAGAAATGAGCGAGTCGGAATAAGATAGTTGTATTCGTGTGGTGTAATATATGTAATATAGTGTTCTTATGCTTTATGATATATGTAAAAATTGCTTGTATTAATAAGTATTTTTTTATGAATCTAACTCTTGTCTATTTTACAGTTTAAAAACACAAAATGGATAGACAACCCAATATTTTAAGAGACCTACCCGGAGACATGATTGATGAAATCTTGTCTAGAGTCGGCCAGAATTCCTCGGCACAACTATTTAAGGCGAGATCAGTTTGTAAGACATTCGAAGAACGTTCCAAGAATGTCTTGGTTTATAAGAGACTTTCGTTTGAAAGATGGGGGATATCACATTGGGAAACCCATAAGTTACGATGTGTTTACTTTGACGCATATATTGCGGGGAACCCAAATGCTATTTTACGCAACGGGTTAAGAAATTATTTTGACTCAATATATTCGAATATTGGACTTCGTGATTTAGAAAAAGCAGCTAACATGCAACATAAAGAAGCATGTTATGCTTACGGATTAGTAATGTTCGCTTCTCACCAAAGTGAGAACAAGAACATCGGGCTACAACTATTAAACAAAACATTTCCACAAGTGACGGAGTCGGTAATTGGGGTAAGAAATGAGGTTTTTAGATTGTTACGGGACTGTTGGACATTACGTAACCCTCGTCCTTTTAACGACGTTACAACACGCTGTCTTATCAACGGCCATAACGGTTATGTTGCACAAGACCAAGGATGGGAAGTAGTCCTAGTAAAACCAGAATGCATGACTTGTTTCTGGACGTATGAATTACGTGTCTTTATTGCCTTTGCTGAACGACTTGTGTACTAGCTAGAATTATCTTCACAACTATCTTGTATCAAAGTTATTGTGTGCTATATTTCATGCTTTATGTAAAATAAGCGGTATTGTAAGTTTATAAAATATTGTATAAAAGTTTGAACGCGAAATATTATTATAATCAGTTTTTCATATAGAATTGTAGTAGTTGAATTGTATATTAGCTACTAAGTATGAACTTAACGGGTAGGTACTACCCGAATTTAAACTTATAAAACGCTAATATGAAGAAAAAGCTTTTATAAATGAGTTCATATTATGCTACGAAATACTATTAACTACTCTTAATATTCTGTATGATTAACTTGTTCCATTTAACTATTTTGAAGGAAATGGCACCGACTACTCGACACACCGTGAATATGAATGAAGAGGAATTCCGTACTTTTCTAGCTTCAAACATAGCCGCAGTACAGGCTGCGCTACATACCAACAATAACCTTGGATCTAGCAGTACAGGAAATCGTGTAGGATGCACCTCCAAAGAATTCACTGCCTGCAAACCTTTGGAATTTGATGGAACCGAAGGACCGATCGGATTGAAACGGTGGACCGAGAAGGTCGAATCGGTGTTTGCCATAAGTAAGTGTACTGAAGAGGACAAAGTAAAGTACGCTACGCATACCTTCGCAGGTTCTGCGTTAACATGGTGGAATACCTATCTAGAGCAAGTGGGACAAGACGATGCGTACGCACTACCGTGGGCAGCATTCAAGCACTTGATGAACGAGAAGTACCGTCCCAGAACTGAGGTCAATAAGCTCAAGACAGAACTTAGAGGGTTACGAACCCAAGGATTTGATATTACCACGTACGAAAGACGATTCACAGAATTGTGCCTATTGTGTCCGGGAGCATTCGAAGATGAGGAAGAGAAGATCGACGCGTTTGTGAAAGGATTACCGGAAAGAATCCAAGAAGATATAAGTTCACACGAGCCCGCCTCCATACAACAGGCATGTAGAATGGCTCACAAACTCGTGAACCAAATTGAAGAAAGAATTAAAGAACAGACTGCTGAAGAGGCCAATGTGAAGCAAGTCAAAAGAAAGTGGGAGGAAAACGGTGATAAGAATCACCAATACAACAACAACAGCAATTACAACAATAATCGCAACAATTATCCCAACAATCGCAACATCAATCGCAACTACAACAAACGGCCCAACAACAACAACAACAACAACAACAACAACAACAACTACAACAATCATCCCAACAACAATAATAACCGCAACAATAACAACAATCAGAAGCAGCTATGCCAAAGGTGTGAAAAGAATCACTCGGGGTTCTGCACCAAATTTTGCAACAAGTGTAAAAGAAATGGTCATAGCGCGGCGAAGTGTGAGGTCTACGGACCAGGGGTTAATAGAACGAAAGGAACAAATGGTGTCGGAACGAGTAATGGCGGAGCAAGTAGTGTCGGAGCAAGTTATGCCAATGTAGTTTGTTATAAATGTGGAAAACCGGGCCACATTATTAGAAATTGCCTGAACCAGGAGAACACGAATGGACAAGGCCGTGGAAGAGTTTTCAATATTAATGCGGCAGAGGCACAGGAAGACCCGGAGCTTGTTACGGGTACGTTTCTTATTGACAATAAATCTGCTTACGTTTTATTTGATTCGGGTGCGGATAGAAGCTATATGAGTAGAGATTTTTGTGCTAAATTAAGTTGTCCATTGACGCCTTTGGATAGTAAATTTTTACTCGAATTAGCAAATGGTAAATTAATTTCAGCAGATAATATATGTCGGAATCGAGAAATTAAACTGGTTAGCGAAACATTTAAGATTGATTTGATACCAGTAGAGTTAGGGAGTTTTGATGTGATAATCGGTATGGACTGGTTGAAAGAAGTGAAAGCGGAGATCGTTTGTTACAAAAATGCAATTCGCATTATACGAGAAAAAGGAAAACCCTTAATGGTGTACGGAGAAAAGGGCAACACGAAGCTACATCTTATTAGTAATTTGAAGGCACAAAAACTAATAAGAAAAGGTTGCTATGCTGTTCTAGCACACGTCGAGAAAGTACAAACTGAAGAAAAGAGCATCAATGATGTTCCCGTCGCAAAAGAATTTCCTGATGTATTTCCGAAAGAATTACCGGGATTACCCCCACATCGATCCGTTGAATTTCAAATAGATCTTGTACCAGGAGCTGCACCAATAGCTCGTGCTCCTTACAGACTCGCACCCAGCGAGATGAAAGAACTACAAAGCCAATTACAAGAACTTTTAGAGCGTGGTTTCATTCGACCAAGCACATCACCGTGGGGAGCTCCTATTTTGTTTGTCAAGAAGAAAGATGGTACATTCAGGTTGTGTATCGACTACCGAGAGTTGAACAAACTTACCATCAAGAACCGCTACCCACTACCGAGAATCGATGACTTATTTGATCAACTACAAGGCTCGTCTGTTTATTCAAAGATTGACTTACGTTCCGGGTATCATCAAATGCGGGTGAAAGAAGATGATATTCCAAAGACTGCTTTCAGAACACGTTACGGTCATTACGAGTTTATGGTCATGCCGTTTGGTTTAACTAATGCACCAGCTGTGTTCATGGACCTTATGAACCGAGTGTGTGGACCATACCTTGACAAGTTTGTCATTGTTTTCATTGATGACATACTTATTTACTCAAAGAATGACCAAGAACACGGTGAACATTTGAGAAAGGTGTTAGAAGTATTGAGGAAGGAAGAATTGTATGCTAAGTTTTCAAAGTGTGCATTTTGGTTGGAAGAAGTTCAATTCCTCGGTCACATAGTGAACAAAGAAGGTATTAAGGTGGATCCGGCAAAGATAGAAACTGTTGAAAAGTGGGAAACCCCGAAAACTCCGAAACACATACGCCAGTTTTTAGGACTAGCTGGTTACTATAGAAGGTTCATCCAAGATTTTTCCAGAATAGCAAAACCCTTGACTGCATTAACGCATAAAGGGAAGAAATTTGAATGGAATGATGAACAAGAGAAAGCGTTTCAGTTATTGAAGAAAAAGCTAACTACGGCACCTATATTGTCATTGCCTGAAGGGAATGATGATTTTGTGATTTATTGTGATGCATCAAAGCAAGGTCTCGGTTGTGTATTAATGCAATGAACGAAGGTGATTGCTTATGCGTCTAGACAATTGAAGATTCACGAACAAAATTATACGACGCATGATTTGGAATTAGGAGCGGTTGTTTTTGCATTAAAGACTTGGAGGCACTACTTATATGGGGTCAAAAGTATTATATATACCGACCACAAAAGTCTTCAACACATATTTAATCAGAAACAACTGAATATGAGGCAGCGTAGGTGGATTGAATTGTTGAATGATTACGACTTTGAGATTCGTTACCACCCGGGGAAGGCAAATGTGGTAGCCGATGCCTTGAGCAGGAAGGACAGAGAACCCATTCGAGTAAAATCTATGAATATAATGATTCATAATAACCTTACTACTCAAATAAAGGAGGCGCAACAAGGAGTTTTAAAAGAGGGAAATTTAAAGGATGAAATACCCAAAGGATCGGAGAAGCATCTTAATATTCAGGAAGACGGAACCCGGTATAGGGCTGAAAGGATTTGGGTACCAAAATTTGGAGATATGAGAGAAATGGTACTTAGAGAAGCTCATAAAACCAGATACTCAATACATCCTGGAACGGGGAAGATGTACAAGGATCTCAAGAAACATTTTTGGTGGCCGGGTATGAAAGCCGATGTTGCTAAATACGTAGGAGAATGTTTGACGTGTTCTAAGGTCAAAGCTGAGCATCAGAAACCATCAGGTCTACTTCAATAACCCGAAATCCCGGAATGGAAATGGGAAAACATTACCATGGATTTCATCACTAAATTGCCAAGAACTGCAAGTGGTTTTGATACTATTTGGGTAATAGTTGACCGTCTCACCAAATCAGCACACTTCTTGCCAATAAGAAAAGATGACAAGATGGAGAAGTTAGCACGACTGTATTTGAAGGAAGTCGTCTCCAGACATGGAATACCAATCTCTATTATCTCTGATAGGGATGGCAGATTTATTTCAAGATTCTGGCAGACATTACAGCAAGCATTAGGAACTCGTCTAGACATGAGTACTGCCTATCATCCACAAACTGATGGGCAGAGCGAAAGGACGATACAAACGCTTGAAGACATGCTACGAGCATGTGTTATTGATTTCGGAAACAGTTGGGATCGACATCTACCGTTAGCAGAATTTTCCTACAACAACAGCTACCATTCAAGCATTGAGATGGCGCCGTTTGAAGCACTTTATGGTAGAAAGTGCAGGTCTCCGATTTGTTGGAGTGAAGTGGGGGATAGACAGATTACGGGTCCGGAGATTATACAACAAACTACCGAGAAGATCATCCAAATTCAACAACGGTTGAAAACCGCCCAAAGTCGACAAAAGAGCTACGCTGACATTAAAAGAAAAGATATAGAATTTGAAATTGGAGAGATGGTCATGCTTAAAGTTGCACCTTGGAAAGGCGTTGTTCGATTTGGTAAACGAGGGAAATTAAATCCAAGGTATATTGGACCATTCAAGATTATTAATCGTATCGGACCAGTAGCTTACCGACTAGAGTTACCTCAACAACTCGCAGCTGTACATAACACTTTCCACGTCTCGAATTTAAAGAAATGTTTTGCTAAAGAAGATCTCACTATTCCGTTAGATGAAATCCAAATCAACGAAAAACTTCAATTCATCGAAGAACCCGTCGAAATAATGGATCGTGAAGTTAAAAGAC
Source organism: Rutidosis leptorrhynchoides (assembly GCF_046630445.1). Classification (NCBI taxonomy): domain Eukaryota; kingdom Viridiplantae; phylum Streptophyta; class Magnoliopsida; order Asterales; family Asteraceae; genus Rutidosis; species Rutidosis leptorrhynchoides. Next base: position 444,927,831 of record NC_092336.1, read on the forward strand.
TTAAGCAAAACAAGATACCAATTGTTAAGGTTCGATGGAATGCTCGTAGAGGACCCGAGTTCACCTGGGAGCGTGAAGATCAGATGAAGAAGAAATACCCGCATCTATTTCCAGAAGATTCGTCAACACCTTCAACAGCTTAAAATTTCGGGACGAAATTTATTTAACGGGTAGGTACTGTAGTGACCCGAACTTTTCCATGTTTATATATATTAATTGAGATTGATATTTACATGATTAAATGTTTCCAACATGTTAAGCAATCAAACTTGTTAAGACTTGATTAATTGAAATATGTTTCATATAGACAATTGACCACCCAAGTTGACCGGTGATTCACGAACGTTAAAACTTGTAAAAACTATATGATGACATATATATGGATATATATATAGTTAACATGATACTATGATAAGAAAACATATCATTAAGTATATTAACAATGAACTACATATGTAAAAACAAGACTACTAACTTAATGATTTTTAAACGAGACATATATGTAACGATTATCGTTGTAAAGACATTTAATGTATATATATCATATTAAGAGATATTCATACATGATAATATCATGATAATATAATAATTTAAAATCTCATTTGATATTATAAACATTGGGTTAACAACATTTAACAAGATCGTTAACCTAAAGGTTTCAAAACAACACTTACATGTAACGACTAACGATGACTTAACGACTCAGTTAAAATGTATATACATGTAGTGTTTTAATATGTATTTATACACTTTTGAAAGACTTCAATACACTTATCAAAATACTTCTACTTAACAAAAATGCTAACAATTACATCCTCGTTCAGTTTCATCAACAATTCTACTCGTATGCACCCGTATTCGTACTCGTACAATACACAGCTTTTAGATGTATGTACTATTGGTATATACACTCTAATGATCAGCTATTAGCAGCCCATTTGAGTCACCTAACACATGTGGGAACCATCATTTGGCAACTAGCATGAAATATCTCATAAAATTACAAAAATATGAGTAATCATTCATGACTTATTTATATGAAAACAAAATTACATATCCTTTATATCTAATCCATACACCAACGACCAAAAACACCTACAAACACTTTCATTCTTTAATTTTCTTCATCTAATTGATCTCTCTCAAGTTCTATCTTCAAGTTCTAAGCGTTCTTCATAAATTCCAAAAGTTCTAGTTTCATAAAATCAAGAATACTTTCAAGTTTGCTAGCTCACTTCCAATCTTGTAAGGTGATCATCCAACCTCAAGAAATCTTTGTTTCTTACAGTAGGTTATTATTCTAATACAAGGTAATAATCATATTCAAACTTTGGTTCAATTTCTATAACTATAACAATCTTATTTCAAGTGATGATCTTACTTGAACTTGTTTTCGTGTCATGATTCTGCTTCAAGAACTTCGAGCCATCCAAGGATCCATTGAAGCTAGATCCATTTTTCTCTTTTCCAGTAGGTTTATCCAAGGAACTTAAGGTAGTAATGATGTTCATAACATCATTCGATTCATACATATAAAGCTATCTTATTCGAAGGTTTAAACTTGTAATCACTAGAACATAGTTTAGTTAATTCTAAACTTGTTCGCAAACAAAAGTTAATCCTTCTAACTTGACTTTTAAAATCAACTAAACACATGTTATATATCTATATGATATGCTAACTTAATGATTTAAAACCTGGAAACACGAAAAACACCGTAAAACCGGATTTACGCCGTCGTAGTAACACCGCGGGCTGTTTTGGGTTAGTTAATTAAAAACTATGATAAACTTTGATTTAAAAGTTGTTATTCTGAGAAGATTATTTTTATTATGAACATGAAACTATATCCAAAAATTATGGTTAAACTCAAAGTGGAAGTATGTTTTCTAAAATGGTCATCTAGACGTCGTTCTTTCGACTGAAATGACTACCTTTACAAAAACGACTTGTAACTTATTTTTCCGACTATAAACCTATACTTTTTCTGTTTAGATTCATAAAATAGAGTTCAATATGAAACCATAGCAATTGGATTCACTCAAAACGGATTTAAAATGAAGAAGTTATGGGTAAAACAAGATTGGATAATTTTTCTCATTTTAGCTACGTGAAAATTGGTAACAAATCTATTCCAACCATAACTTAATCAACTTGTATTGTATATTATGTAATCTTGAGATACCATAGACACGTATACAATGTTTCGACCTATCATGTCGACACATCTATATATATTTCGGAACAACCATAGACACTCTATATGTGAATGTTGGAGTTAGCTATACAGGGTTGAGGTTGATTCCAAAATATATATAGTTTGAGTTGTGATCAATACTGAGATACGTATACACTGGGTCGTGGATTGATTCAAGATAATATTTATCAATTTATTTCTGTACATCTAATTGTGGACAACTAGTTGTAGGTTACTAACGAGGACAGCTGACTTAATAAACTTAAAACATCAAAATATATTAAAAGTGTTGTAAATATATTTTGAACATACTTTGATATATATGTATATATTGTTATAGGTTCGTGAATCAACCAGTGGCCAAGTCTTACTTCCCGACGAAGTAAAAATCTGTGAAAGTGAGTTATAGTCCCACTTTTAAAATCTAATATTTTTGGGATGAGAATACATGCAGGTTTTATAAATGATTTACAAAATAGACACAAGTACGTGAAACTACATTCTATGGTTGAATTATCGAAATCGAATATGCCCCTTTATATTAAGTCTGGTAATCTAAGAATTAGGGAACAGACACCCTAATTGACGCGAATCCTAAAGATAGATCTATCGGGCCCAACAAGCCCCATCCAAAGTACCGGATGCTTTAGTACTTCGAAATTTATATCATATCCGAAGGGTGTCCCGGAATGATGGGGATATTCTTATATATGCATCTTGTTAATGTCGGTTACCAGGTGTTCACCATATGAATGATTTTTATCTCTATGTATGGGATGTGTATTGAAATATGAAATCTTGTGGTCTATTGTTACGATTTGATATATATAGGTTAAACGTATAACTCACCAACATTTTTGTTGACGTTTAAAGCATGTTTATTCTCAGGTGAATATTAAGAGCTTCCGCTGTTGCATACTAAAATAAGGACAAGATTTGGAGTCCATGTTTGTATGATATTGTGTAAAAACTGCATTCAAGAAACTGATTTCGATGTAACATATTTGTATTGTAAACCATTATGTAATGGTCGTGTGTAAACAGGATATTTTAGATTATCATTATTTGATAATCTACGTAAAGCTTTTTAAACCTTTATTTATGAAATAAAGGTTATGGTTTGTTTTAAAAATGAATGCAGTCTTTGAAAAACGTCTCATATAGAGGTCAAAACCTCGCAACGAAATCAATTAATATGGAACGTTTTTAATCAATAAGAACGGGACATTTCAGAATATACCTTTGATTACACCAGACAACACTTCTACGACCAAAGTCGAGAAGCAAGGCTATGTAATTCACCACTTTCGAAGTACATGTTTAACATCTTTAATGAAAGGGCAAAAAGAGCTCAACGTTACAAAACAACATGTTATCACGAAGAACAAGGTATCTACAAGGTTCATTCAACGTATCAAAGAAGTGGTGAGGGTGGCACTGATTACACAGTGGAGTTTAAAAGGAAAAGGTGTTCATGTGGTATTTGGCAACACCAAAGATTACCTTGCTCTCATGCCATTTCCGTATGTAGCCATCTAAACGAGGATATAAATAAACAAATCAATAAAAAGTATACAACTCCTACATGGAGAGAGCAATATAGTGATCATTTTAATCCTTTAAGAGATGCGAGCTACTGGACACATATAGAATGGAAAATTATGGTCGATCCATCAAGATTGATTAAGCACAGAGGGCGGAAGCAATCAAAACGTATGAAGAACTAGATGGATGAACGTGAAAAGCAAGCTCCAAAGTGTGGTATATGCAGAACTGAAGGTCACAACAGGAATACTTGTCCACGTACTAGAAACCCATAGGTTAGTCAGATGACAACAATTTCGAAGGTGTTTGAGTGGCTCAAAGAAAACATAACGGTTGAACATTCGGGCGTGATGTTCTGGAATGAAGGTAAAGGAAAATTCGAGCATCTTTGTGAGGAAGATGAATGGATTATAATCAAAAACGAAGCAATTGTGAAAAACCAACCTCTTCCATTGCATCTAATTTAATTATGTGTTAAATTTCTATGTGTTGTTTTAAATTATGTATTTTTATTTTCAAAAAAATGTAACCGTGATTCTGATATTAATAAAAGTGTTGTTCAAAAAAGTTGTATTTGCATCTTACTAATATTAATATTTTATTGTTTGTAATGTTATTATATATTATTAAAGTAATTTTAGCGTATGAAATTGTAAATTAACTATCAAAACCAAGTTATTTATAAGATTAGTGTTTAAAAAAAAATTAAAAATACCAAAACCGAAGTTTGGAACTTCGGATTTGATAAAACCGAAGTTCCAAACTTCGGTTTAGGGTTTCTGCTGACAGATCACCCAAAACCGAAGTTTGAAACTTCGGAAATGGCAAAACCGAAGTTCCAAACTTCGGTTTTACCATTTTTGCAACGATTTTGATTTAGTTTCCATTTTTAAAAGTTGGTTTGAAAAAATTACTATTTAAAAAAAAAAAATTCTGATATTTTGATATTGATGAACTATTTTATAGGATTTACAATTAGTTCTTGTTATTATTAAGTTTTTTAATATTAATTGATGTTCATCACAGTTATATATCATCATTCGTTCATTCTGTTCCTCTATTTCACAAATGTTCATCACAGGTTGCTATTTATTTTATTTTTTTCGAAAAGACAGGTTACTAATTAAATAATTAGTCTCTTTCTTTATCTAAGATTGGGAATTGGTTTGTACTGTTAACACGTGCAATAGCTGCTATTCAAATTAGTATACTTGACTTTCAATGATGAAAATAACTTGGTTCTATGTAGAGTTAATTTGATGATATATTTGAGTAGGAATTGTGAATATACAGACGATGTTTATATATACATATATAACTGATACAAATCCATTACAAATGCTCTATATGTGATTTCATAATTCACAATCCATATACTCAATACTAGTTTTATGAGCCCGTGCGTTGCACGGAAATTGTATAAGTTAGTTTTTGATAACGTTAGTATTGATACTAATTAAATGTATAATACAACTACAATGAAAAAACTCTTTGTTATTGATAACAATTGCATTGAAAGCATCAGTATTGAAAACATTAATATCGTAAACGTTAGTATTGAATTCAATTACAAACAACAATCAATTGTTCCCGCTCAATGTTGCACAGTTTCTTGAAATTGTTCCCGAATTAGTTTTTTATCAGTTTCCTATTAGTCCATTATTTGATACCATTAACACTCTTCAATATCATAATATACTTGAAAAAACTTAGCTCAACAGTTGCAGCTTTATTAACTGAACAACAACTGCGTTAAATAGCCTAATAGTAAGTGAATAAACAATACGATAACATCAACAATAACAGAATACATTAATGAGCTTTTCAACTAAAATATGTGTCCGCAATGTCAAAAAGTTTGATATACCTAAGTTTATTTACTAAGCATATTTTGTATTTAATATTAATTTGATTGTTTATGTTTATTTAAATTAAGTTATATACTTATGTTTTAATTAAATTAAATAAGTTTGTCCATTCATTAGTTGAATGAATTTTTGAATGAAAGTTGTTGTAATTCGCTTGCTAAATATGTTGAGTTTGTATTTTATGAGTTATTATAATCTAAAAAAAATATATATGATTAATTATTTTAAAAAAGAAAAAAACGATGAAAATTTCATAATCTAAAAAGAAAAAATATATGATTAAAATTTTTTAAAAGGAAAAAAATGATGAAAACTGTTATGTGACTTGTGACATAATTTAGTTAGGGAGTGACACATCATCATATTATATTGCACAAAATTTAAATATAAGAATGCTAAATTTAAATATAACAAATATATAAATATAAATTTTTAAATGTTAGATGTCAAAATTGATGAAAAAAATTAGTGTGACTTGTATACGTAGAATAATAATAATGTGATTTGGATTGAATATAATTTTGACCCGAAAATTATTAAAATATCAAAAGCGATTAATAAGGGATTTTAAAATGATTGATATTGAACATGAACAAATTAGCTAGTTTTTATATAAAAAAAACAATATTAACAATAATAATAATAATAATAATTTAATACATAAACAAATATTGAATTACGTAGTATAAGAGAATGATATACATACAAAACGTAATGTAGATTAGAAAAAATAATATATGCAGTTGAACATAGATTATAAAAATATGGAATATGTATGTAGGCGACTTATTAGAACCATGGAGAAAATGTCGAGATCATGGTATGTCTTGGATAGTTGGCATCAAGATTCTACAACAGCAATCGTAAATTTAACTGTAGTTCACGTAAATTTATTTTAACATTATATATTTAATTTAATAATTAGAAAAAATGATATAAGATAGGAAACATATAACTAAGATAAGATAAGTATAATATACTTATTTGTAGATCACGTTAATATTATCTTGAAATCTAATATATTATTGTTTATACGGAGTTTGATTTAATATTCCATGATAAATATGGTAGATAATTTCAACCTTTATAAAAAATTAATTGAGAAATATTATTTAATCTAATTTAATTGAGAAAATAACACGTGTGCAAATTTAATTCAGTTTAATTGAGAAATTGACACGTGTGCAAATTTAATTCAAAATAATTGAGAAATTGACACGTAGGATTATTAGCACGCGTTTTATAATAATGTATAGATACTCGGTACGAGCATAATATAATACAGTATAATTTATATTTGAGTTAATTACACCGATGGTCCCTGTGATCTTGGTCAAATTACGTCGCTGGTCCCTAACTCTTAAAAATTATATGCTTCGTCCCTGTGGTTTTAAGTCCAAACGGCGGTGGTCCATGGGCTAGTCCCTAACTCTTAAAAATTATATGTTGTGTCCCTGTGATTTTTAGTCTAAACGGCAGTGGTCCTTTTTTAAACTTCCGTCAAATGGCCCTGTATGTTTTCGTCTGACTCTGTCCCACACTTGTGATATGATATGTATGATTTCTTAGATTGTCAAATTTCGTGATTAACTCTATATTTTAAACAAATATTTATTGCCATAAATCCATAATATTCACAATCCATATATATATATATACTACGTATATAATACTCCGTATATAATATAATTTAATATATAATATAATAATATAAAATAATTGACCCTTTAAACAGATATTTATTGCCATATATATGCATTGTATACCGATAAACGATATACTCCGTATTAAAGGCTGGGCCAATTCATTCCTCTTATAATTTATTAAACAAATGGCCCAAATTTCATTTTAATAAATAAAAGTCATCCCGAGAAACAAGCCTCGATCGTTATCTCAAATGTTTTCATTAATCATTCTCTTTTATTCATCCTCTTAATTAATGTTAATCATTCACATACTTGCAAAAACCTGCAAAACAAAACCCTACAAACTCATATTGTACGTAGCAATCATGCATTCAACAAAAGATAAAAATGTCTGATCACGTACCCTTTGATATACACATCGAGATCATGAAACGGCTTCCTGTTAAATCATTGATTCGATTCAGTTCAGTTTCAAAAAGATGGAAGTCTTTAATAAATAGCTCAAAGTTTATTGCTGATTACACCAAGCTCCATTCTCAGCGGCAGCATCTTCTTATAAAGTACATGAATCATTCTTCATATCCTCAACAAATTTGTTTTGTTTCGATTGTTGATGATGATACTTTCCCCGAACACAGGCTTATTATGACAACTCCCAACTCCCTTATTCTTGAGAAATTAGAACCAGTTGGTAGCTCGGATTGTTCTGTTTTGTCGGCCAATTTTGTAGTAATCTAACGAATATCCAAAGAAGGCTGTTATTTGGAATCCTTCACTAAGAATATCTGTTTCTATTTATGTGCGTCATTTGAAAAAATACGGTCCATATAATATAATTTTTTTTTATGCTTTCGGGGTTTGTCCAAACACTCTTGACCCGAAGACAGGGGCGTCTTCGGTGCATGTGCGAAGTGTGCAGCCGCACAGGGCCCCAAATTTTGAAAAACCTATATAATAATTCATTTATTCGTACATCGTAACGGAATATCTTACTTGAGGTCTATCATCTAACAAAAAAGACTTCATAGATTGACGTTTATAGGTATTAAAAACAATATAATGGGGGTATTGACTATAAAGAGTTGACCAATTACTTCGTTACAAAAAATGTTAGGATTACGGTTTTATATAAACAATAGTGTAACTATAACGAGCTGACAACTATTTGAGAATAACATTTTGCAACGGTTGTTTTGAAATTTGTTAATTTTATTGATTACGCTATCATAGTATTATTATATATTATACGTATTGAAAAAAATTAACATGCATAAGAGCCCTTTTTAAGTTTCGAACATGACCTTCGAAATTAGCGAGACGGCCCTGCCCGAAGATAATCAAAATTTGTAAATTTGATGGCAATGTGGAAGTTGAGGTTTTTACATTAAGTACAAAGGTGTGGAGGAGTACATTAAGTAATATTATGCTTAGTAAGAACGTTAATATCACATGGACTAACATTAACGTTGTTATAGATGGGTTAATTTATTGGTTTGCGTGTGAAACACGTGAGAGATACTAAATGATTGTTTCATTTGATTTGACGAGTGAAGAGTTTATGGAAATACAACTCCCGGATGAATTTAAATCATCAAGTCGCGATCAAATGGATTTACAGATATTCAAGCTTAGGGAGTCTCTTTCCGTGGTTCAACACAAGAACAATGATTGTGAAGTGTGGATAATGGTGAACAATGTTACAAGATCATTTACCAAGCTCTTCAACATCAATGGCCCAGATTTATCGGTGAGGAACCTATGTGGATTTAAGAAGAATGACCAACTTATATTGAAAAATGATAGTGGCATTGAAGGTTCAGGTGACCTTGTAGCTTATGACCCCTACACAGAACGCATCAACAATTTCGGGATTTATGGAAGAATTTCTTCCATAAATGTGACATCCTATTCGGAGTCACTACTGTTGCTTGATAGCCCAAAATCATCCATAATATATGGAAGACGCCACATTTTTTGATGTGAAAATAAGAAGGGAACAGTTGTGGAACATATATGGAAGAAAGCTAGGTATAATTAAATAAAGATCAGAGAGTAATTAGTTTCTTCTTGGGATTCATATTCATGCATATTCTTTTTTGTTATATTATCCGCAAACATGTTAGTTTTTTAGTTTGAAGACACTTATGTTACTCTGTTTTTGCAGGGGATCTGATATCTGTCATGGCTTCCTATTAAATCATTGATTCGATTCACATCATTTTAAAAAACATGGAAGTCTTTAATCGGTAGTTCACAGTTTATTGCTGATTACACCAAGCTCCATTCTCAGCGGCAGCATCTTCTTATAAAGTACATGAATTATTCTTCATATACTCGACAAAATTGTTTTGTTTCGATTGATGATGATGATACTTTCCCCATGCTTTATGTGACAACTGCCGAGTCCCTAGGGCTTGAGAAGTTACAAGTAGTTGGTAGATCGCGCAGCCTGTTATGTTTTGTCGATGTACCTGGTAATTTTGTGTATACACAGGGTGACATTGACGTTGTTATTTGGAATCCTTCAATAACAAAGATTGTTGGTATTTATGTGCATAATGTGAAAAAAGGTTGTTCACATTATGGATATTCTTTTGTTGGTTTCGGGGTTTGTCCAAACACTCTTGACCCAAACGTAGTCAAGATTTGTACATGTGAATGCAATGTGGAAGTTGAGGTTTACACATTAAGTTAAAGGGTGTGGAGAAGTCCGTTAAGTAATATTATGCTTGGTAAGAACGTTGATATCATGAATCCTTACTATTACGTAGTTATAGATGGGTTTATTTATTGGTATGCGATTGAAAATCGTGAGGAAATTTATTGATTCTTTCATTTGATTTGACAAATGAAGAATTTAGGGAGATACAACTCCCGAATAAATTAAAGTTATTATACTGTTATCGAATATTCAAGGTAAGGGAGTGTCTAGCTCTGGTTCTACGTTCTAGCAAGGTCTCAGAAGATGTTTTTGAAGTGTGGAAGATGGAGATTAATGGTGTAACAATATCCTTTACCAACCACTACAACATCTACATATTACCAGACTTATCGGTGAAGAACCAGACTTATCAGTGTGTCATTTATTTCAACGACACTCATTATTTGCGCACACACGTGTTCGGGAGGCCCGATTCTATTTCACAAATTTATCTTTTGGGGTGGGTCGGGTGAGAGTACAAAAATTACTTGGGTAAAATGGGACGATTCTATCTTGTCCTATGAAAATGGGGGTCTTAATATCGGGTCTCTTCGTGAAAAAATTTTAGCTCTTTTGGGGAAATGGTTTTGGCAGGTCAATAACCGACAAAACTAATTATGGGTCTTGGTTCTTAAAATCATTCATGGTGCTAACGGATTACTCCTGCCTTCGGGCTCGTGTAGCCCACAAGGCAAGAGTAGTGTTTGGCTTAACATTTTACGTGCATGTTATAGTATCAAGAATCTGGGTGTAAACTTTGTTGGCTCCTTTACGAAGATCATTGGAGACGGTTCGAGTACAAAATTCTGGGACGATGCTTGGCTACTTGAAGTTCCACTAAAAGACAAGTTCAAAAGACTTCACTATTTCGAGGCAGAAACGGATGCATTGGTACACGATAGGAGTACTTGGTCCGAACAAGTGCATAGCTCTTCATGGAGCTGGAAACCTTTAACGACCCGTCAAAGTACACTTGACGACCATCGTTATCTTGGTCCCACAGTTTGATCGAAACTCTATATGAATTTAATAAAACAATCTTGCATTCTTTATTTTAAAAATGATTTCCTATAAAGGAAATCTACCAAAATGTATAAGTTTAGAAAAACTATACATAAATACTTTAACCAAAAGTTGACCAAAACAAAGTCAACAAACACCCACTATTTAATGTATCAAAATAGAATGCAAGTTAATATTTAACAAAAGCTGCCATCATAAATATGCAGACTCTCTAAGCACAGCGGAAGCAATCAATCATTAACCTGAGAATAAAACATGCGAGTAACTGTCAACAAAAATGTTGAGTGAATTATAGGTTTAATATTACAAACAATATTTAATGTAAACCATAAAAATTTATGTTTGAAAACATAAAAACTCCTTTTTGGACGACAAAATTATATGCTAGAAAATATATAAAAACATTATTCCATTTTCCGTGAGCCACCTGGTAACCACTTAACCCTTTATTTACCCTTGCCAAACACAATAAATAATATACACCGAACAAGTGTATCTTCAACTAAATACGAAGTACTAAACATTCCGATTATAAATTGCTAGCGCGACTAGCTCGAAATGGGGTTGTCAAACCCGATAGATCTATCCATAGTATTCGCGTTCACCAGTAGAAACCAGTGATTACAATTACCAGATTAGGGAATATTTTTGTTCGACTCACAATGAATAATTTAAACCAACTTCCACTTGTGTGCAAAATATAAAATAAATTGCATGTATTCTCATCCCAAAAGAGTTAAAATAGAAAAAAATGGGACTATAACTCACCTTAATAGCAAACAAAGTACCCACACAAATATGCGAACAGCAAATGGAGTAAATTGATCAGGAATGATCACAACGCCGACCTAAAAATAAAGCAGGTCGATATAAATACCTAAAAATAAAGGAGGTCGATATAAATAACTAACTTAGGTCAAGTCTTAGTATGATAGCTATTGTACATGTTGCAAGTAGACATAGAACAATACTCAACATGCATCGGTTTGATCGGAACAGCGTACGGATACACACTTTCTATTTTTAGAAAGTTTCTATTTTTAGCAGGTTTCCATTTTTGGAAAGTTTCTATTTTTGGAAAGTTTCTATTAAGGAAAGTTTCTATTTTTGGAAAGTTTCTATTTTTGGAAAGTTTCCAAATTTAGAAAGTTTCTATTTTTAGAAAGTTTTAAGTTAGGAAAGTTTCCTTATTTAGAAAGTCAACAAAGGTCAACTGAAAGTCAAAGTCAACCGAAAGTCAACTCAAAAGTCAACCTTGGTCAAACATAGTCAACATTAATTTTAAAAGTGTAAGTTGTAATAATAATATAAGTTATAATGTTAATTAAAGTTAAATATGTATAATTATTTCATAACATAAGTTTAATTAAATTAAAATGAATTATTAAAGTTAACATAAGTTTTAATGATATAATTAATATAACATAAGTATTTAATTAATTAAATAAATATTAATCATAATATAAGTATTATTAATTAATAATAAATTTTAAATCATATCATAAGTATTATTAATTAATAATGAATTATTAATCATATCATAAGTTTCTAATTATAATTATTAAATCATAAGTATTTAATAATTAAATTGTAATTAAATAATAACTAAGCCTTATAATAATTAAATAATTAATTAATCCTTATTATAAGTCTTATAATAATAATCTCATAATATAAGTTTAATACTTATCATAAGTATTTTCCATTACTAATAAAAAGATTATTAATCATAAGTTTAATTAAAATGTTAATTAAATCATAAGTAATAATTAAATGATATAATAAATATATATCATAAGTCTTAAATTATAATAATTACTTTTTATATCATAAGTAATTTAATAATAATGAAAATCATTATTTATATCATAAGTTTTAATTAATAACCATAAGTTTTAATTAAAAGTTCATCGGGTCATAACTTGAGCTCCGGGAATCAGTTTTCGGCGAGCCTTATATATATTTTCGCCTAACCAACCCACCCGAAACATTAGTGTGCTCAAGAACATCCCAAGAACAGTAAAAAAGTCGTGACTTACAGCCCTTAATCAGTTTGGATCTTTAATCCGTTCAAAAAACACGTTTTAGTCATAACGGGTGATCCGTGGCTCGGATTTAGATGACCCGAACATGAAAGTTCATCCCATCATCAATCCTAACACACTAGTACACCCTAAAGTCTCCAAAAGTGGTCACAAAGTCGGACCAAACCTGGTTAAATTCGTTTTCACATTTTAATTCCAACAAAACACCATTTTAATCATAACTAGGGCTCCGGAAATCGAAACGACATGAATCCGGAGTCTAAAATTAATGTCTTGATGAGAGGAACTCATCTAAACACTTTAATTTCACTTTTATATCAGTTACATAATCAGAAATGAACAAAAATGCTGCTGTCCCAAATTAATCAAACCGAAAACATGTATAATCGAGCATTTCTACGCATACAATCATCAATACAATAACATGTAAGCATCATACTATCAATATAACATCAAAATATAGAAAATATATGAGAAATTAAAAAGCTAGGGTTAGGGTTTATACCCAAATCAAGAAATGATTAGCATGACCGCGTAGAGATGAACGAGAGCAATCCAAATATGTTAAAAGCCCTTTGAAACACACACTTGAAGATGATCAATTAAAGGTGACTATGTGCCAAAAGTGGCGGCCAAGAAATGAGAGAAAGAGGAAGGAGAAATGAAGAAAAAAGATGCTAGGTTTAAATGAGGAGATAAAAATGATTTTGGAGATAAAAATGCAACTTATGAAAAATTGCACCAACACCCCCCACTAAGGGTGTCCGGTTTTCCATGGGTAGGGTGGGCCCCCTTTTGGCTCAAAATTGATAAATGAATAATTGCTTGTGGCCCGAATGCCCGATCGAAGCCCGAAACGCGAAAACGCTACTACGCGATTGATTTTTCGGAGAGATAACAAGTACGCGACGGATAAAATATATAAAACACTATATGTAATCATATGACATCAAAATATCATATTTAAAATAATTTGGATTTAAAAATCCCAAAAGTTTGACCGTTGGTTTGAAAACCGAAAAGATTCGCCGGATAGAAATCCGCGACACGTAGAAACGTATATCTTAAGATATGAATACAAATATTCACATAACACATAATAATTAATATATTATTACAAAAATAATAATATATAGATCATATAAATGACATGGCACGAATAACAGTTAACGGTAGTTAAATAATTAACGGTAAAAGATAACGGAAAAAGTAGGGTCGTTACAAAACCACTCTTAAGTCGAGCACATGCTGAGTTTGTTAACTTGGAAAACCTTCTGGAATCATATGTTAAACAAGACAAGGTCGTGGATACATGGGTATGGAATTTATCTTCTAAAGGTATTTTTACAACAAAAGAATTTTCAAGTTTAATCGATAAAAAGTTGTTCTGTCATAATAATGTATCGTGTGTAGAAACTCTCAAGAATCATTTGGTTCTGAAAAAGGTGGAGTTATTTATTCGGAAGGTTCTAAAAAGGCGCATCCTGGTCTGTTACGAACTTGATAAGAGAGGTATAGACTTGGATTCCGTTAGATGCCCTTTATGTAATGATGACGTAGAAACAATTGAGCATTCATTGATTTTTTGTCGATTCTCGGTGGATATTGAGGAAAGGATCTAAATGGTGGGGGTTGGGCCTGTTTACAAACCTATGTATTGGCAAAGCCTTTTGAGGGAATTGTAATAAGGCATTATCCCCATTTGAATCCTTGATATGACAAATGGAATGGTCTAGTGTGTATTTTCTATGGAGAAATCATAACCAAAAGGTGTTCTCAAACTCGTGTTGGAATGCTCCGAAGATGTTAATGGGAATTCAATTGAAATCTTTCGAGTGGATCTCAAATCGTGTAAAGTTCCGGAAGTTGGATTGGCTCAACTGGTTATCGGATTCGTGGTCTTGTTTAGTTTAACTATGATTCCCAGTTAGGTTTCCAAAGTTGCAATCTCTGCAACCTCCTGTTTAGTACTGATGATGCTGATATCCAAGTCTCCGGCCTGATACGCTTTCCAGTTTAATGTTCATGTATGCATGTATATAGTCTGTTGTTATTGTCTTATTGTTCGTGTATGTAGTTTACTGTCCTTGTATTCCTTAAATTATGTGACGATCTGTAATTTCTTGAGTCCTGTTCCAGTTCTTCTTCTTAAGAAGCTTCGGCTTCTATTACCATGTATATGGGTTGGGCCCCCTTGGCCCGTTCGTGTTAATAAACTTTTGCTTTTTGAAAAAAAAAAAAACAATCAGCAACAATATTGGTATATACAATTTTTGTGCAACCATAAAAATAAAACAGAGTTTGTCATGGTTTTGCTATGTATATAAATAAATGAACAAACATATTAATATATACTCTTATATATACTCTTATATATTATATTATATATATATATATATATATATATATATATATATATATATATATATATATATATATATATATATCTCCTTGTATGTTTAAATACATATTTCCTTATATCTTTCCTTGTAACTTATGCAAGTTAGGGATTACGTAAATATTTTTAAAATTTTATAATATATTATATATAAAGATATTAATGATTATTTAATTTAGTTTACTTACGAAAATGATATATAATTCCTTATATATTCTTGTATATTTCCTTGTAACTTATGAAAGTTAGGGATTATGTTAATAATATCTTTAAGATTTCATAATATACTAAATATAAAATTTTTAATGAATATTTAATTCAGTTTAATTAAGAAAATGACACATAGGATTATTTAATTCAGTTTAATTAAGAAAATGATACGTAGAATTATTTAAATCAGATTAATTGAGAAATTACCATGTAAGATAAGTAGCACGCGCTTTATACAATGTATAAATATAGATAGATAGATAGATAGAAAGATAGATAAATAAATAGATAGATGGATAGCGTATACTCGCGATTTCGCAGAACTAATAATTAGTAATTGTAATAAATAATAATTAATAATAATATACTAAAATAATATAATATGTAAGTTTTGTTTTTATATATAAGAGAGAATAAAGATAGTTTGAGTTTTTTATTTGTTAAATTGCTTTAAATTAACATTTGATATGAAAAAAAGAGAAATATAACATGATCATCAGAATGAAGTATTTAAATTATCGATAGTTATAATAATTCACAATCTCCAAAAAAATAATTGATAGAAAGCCATTACAATGATTTAATTTATATTTTTACTTAAAATCAATAGTATGGGGGTAGAGAGAGAGAGTGGTGAGAGAAACAAGAGAGTGGTCAGGCAAGGCGGACACGGCTAGATCTAGGGGAGAATACAACGGTGGCTATGGGTATCGGTACAAGACGTCAAGCGGAAACCTTCTTACTTCGTACATGTTTTTTAACTTTCCGAATGATTGGGGAGTGGTCGATTGTTGGAAACTTTTTAAGACTTATGGTACGGTTAGGGATGTGTATATTGCAACTAAGAAACTCCAAAGTGGTCACAGATTTGCCTTTATGCGGTTCGCAGATGTCATCGATGAAACTAGGCTGCTAAAATCCTTGGAGACAATTCGGATTGATGGTGAACTGATTAAGGTCTTTATGGAGACGGTTTGAAAACCTAAACAAAACAGCAGCCATGTTAAACCAAACATGGGTGTATCTAAACCCTTTCTGGTTGGGAGTAACGTCCATGATGGGAGAAAATTTTGTGATGTGGTCAGCGATAAGGAAGATCTCATGTCTATTCTTAGCAGAAAAAGGAATGCATCAACATCTGAGAACCTTAGAAAAGAAAGTAATGAGAAGGGTAGTGAGAAGGTTAAAGTGGAAGACAAGGTGGTGGTGGTAAAGGATAATATCGACAACAAAGAAACACTTTAAAAGGCAATCATGTGCGAGGCTAAAAGTCATAAGATTCTAAAAAACCTCATAAGATTTGTGTTGAGGAGGGTTTTTCTGATCTGCAGTTTAAGTTCCTTGGTGGTCTTAGTACAATAATTGTCTTCAAAACGACTGAGTTAGCAAAGCAGGTTATTAGTGAAGCAAATCACCCCTTAAAGAAGTGGATCTATAAGTCTCAACTCTGGAATGATGACTTCTGGCCTGAAGGGAGAATGGTGTGGTTGAGAATAACAGGAGTTCTAGTTCACTGCTGGTCCGATAGTACCTTTATGTCAATTTCGGAATGGTGGGGTGTGACTTATGATCTAGACAATTACTCTTTGAATGGGAATTAGAAACTTAACCATGGTAGAGTATATTTGAAGCTGTCAAACTCCGAGGTGTTAAATGATGCGATTAAACTCATTCACAAATCAAAGACTTACTTTGTTAATGTAAAAGAGGAATAAAAGGTGTTCCTGGACTTAGATGACAATGAAGATGATGATGACAGTTCGTTTTGTAGTTCGACATATAGTTCTGATTTCATTGACTCAGATGAGTTCAATAGCTTCAATGAATCGCCTCTCACTTCAGAAAATGATGGAGAGTATGATGAGTCTGATGATGATGAAGATTATGGGTTGTCGGATTTTGTTGTTAACTCTGATGGAGGTGATGATTTGGGTGGTTCTCAGGCATAAAAGGATGTTGGAGTGGGCAAGGTTCCAGGCGACAGCCAAACGTCTTCATTGCCGGAAAAGGCTGTCGGTTTGGATGATTGTCCGGTTAAGAACGGGTCAGAAAACGGGTCTCCGGTGCAGGTGGAAGATCTTGAGTCGGGTTGTCTTGGGAACGAAAATGCTTTTGGGGAGACCAATGAGATGGTGGCAGAAACTAGAAGCAATAATTACCCTAACCCTAATTCCAAAAAAACGATTTTGGAACCTGTAGCAAATGAAGCGGCGTTTAATAATGAGTCATGTTCTTACGATATCAAATCATTAAATGTAGATGATGAGGTGGACCAAAAGAAGGGTGTGGCCCAGGATGTAAACAATTCAGAAGATGACATGGTGGATCAATATGTTACGGGTTTGCGCCAGAACACTTGTGCAAAGGCCCGCTTAAATCATGTGAATCTAGGAATGTGTTCTAACAAAGTTGGGCCCAACTCTATGGCCCAAGATTTTAATTGTGATTTGGGGCAGGGATTAAATGATGCGTGTGGCCCAAAAGATAAGATTATTCATAATAAAAAGGAATGTAAGTCTAGCTACCAGAAACGTAATATAAATAGGGCGTACATTACCTGTTCTAATAAAAGTTTGAAATCAATTGAAGTCTCGTTCTGTAACAATTGCTATTAGAAATCATTGGGGAATTGTAGAGCCTCGTCTAGAATAATGAGATTGAAGAACATGGCTCGGAGAGGGATTGATTTGGCAGCCGATGATGTTCTCAATTGCAAATCATGTGGTAGAAATTCCAAACCTAAGAAGTAGTCGTCGAGATCAAAACAGTCTGATGGAAGAATTTTCTCTGAGAACCATTCAGTTAGCAGTGCAGATGTTCGAAAATTCGGGGAGTAAATTGGGTTAAGGTGGTCAAACATTAACCGCCAGTAAGCTTGTTCTCTGTCTTATCGTTTAATTTTGTTACTTATGAAGATTATCTCCTTAAATGTTCGTGGGTTGGGGGTTAAAGGGAAATTCGGGTGGGTCAGGAATATTTGTCTTGTTGAGAAACTAGATATTTTCGTACTACAAGAAACTAGGTGTAGGCATCTTGATGATCATTGGATTTTGTCTTTATGGGGGAATAGTGATTACGGTTTTGTTCAAAAGGAAGCAGAGTGTAAATCGGGTGGTTTATTAATTATTTGGGATTCAAAAAGCTTCATGGATTTGAGTACTGTTAATTATAGATATTCCCTTGCTATTGGGGGTAATTGGATTGGGTCAGGGCATGAGTCGATTATAGTCAATTGTTACGGGCCTCATGATGACGTTAATAAAAAGCTGATGTGGGAGTCTCTTGACTCTATTATGAAAGGTGTAGATGTTCCTTGGTTGTTATGCGGGGATTTTAATAAGGTAAGGGAGGTGTAGGATAGAATGAATTGTGTTTTCCACCAAAGCCGGGCAAATCGTTTCAATGAGTTCATCCTTCGGAACAATTTGATCGAAATCCCGATTATCGGTAGGAAGTTACAAGAATCAGTGATGATGGTTACAAGTTTAGCAAAATTGATCGATTTCTCGTTTCGGATAAATTCATTGCACTATGGAAGGATCTCTCAGTAATTGCTCTCGATAGACATGTCTCTGATCATTGTCCTCTTGTGCTTCGAGATAAACTTGTAGATTATGGTCCTAAACCCTTCAAATTTTTAATGAATGGTTCGAAAAAGATGGAGTTGATGATATTATCAAAAATTCATGGGGAAAGGATGTTACTAGTGTGCGTTTGGATTGTAGGTTTAGAGATCGTATCAAGAATGTTAAGTTCGCACTTAGAGAATGGAACAAAAATATTTTTGGTAGTCTTGATATAGAAATTGAAAAGCTCAAAAGTAAGGCAGTCGAGTGGGAGAAAAAAAGCAGAATTGGGTTTATTTGACGATAGCAATAGATTAGAATGGCTTGAAGCCCGTAGGTGTTGGTTGGAAAAAGAAAACGTTAAAGCAAATATGTTAAAGCAAAAAGCTAGAGCGCGGTGGGCCTTAGAAGGTGACGAGAATTCAGAGTATTTTCATTCGCCTATTCGTAGAAGATATAATAAATGTAACATTCATGGGCTACCGATAAACGGTGTATGGAACGAGAATCCTCACGATGTAAAAGACGCTGTTTTTATGCACTTTAAGACTATTTTCGGTTCAAAAAACCTGCACAGGCCGCAGATCACCCATTGGGCTACTACAGTTGGGCCTGTCACGTATTATGGGCCTGGTGACAGCCTGGTGTACAATATCGAGGCCACTGGTTTTGGTAACAGGAAATTAACAGAATCAGAAGCAAATAAGTTGGAGGAATTTTTCAGTGAAGAAGAGATATGGCAAGCCATTAAAGATTGTGGTGGTTCAAAGGCCCCGGGGAAGGATGAGCTCAATCTTAATTTTTATAAAAAAATTTTGGGACGTCATCAAACAAGATCATATTGTTGCAATTCACTCGTTTTGGGATAATGGTGAGTTCTCCAAAGGTTGCAATGCGTCTTTCATAACTCTAGTTCCAAAGAGGACGGATCCCTTGTCTCTAAATGATTATCGGCCCATCAGTTTAATTGGGAGCTATTATAAAATCGTAGCAAAACTTCTTTTTAACCTTCTTCGGAAGTTGTCCCTAAACTTATTGGTTATGAGCAGAGTGCATTTATCAAAGGAAGAAATATACTTGATGGGGCCCTTATAGCGAATGAAACTCTTGAATACTTGAAGCATAAGTGTTTAAAAAGTCTAATATTTAAGGTTGATTTTGAGAAGGCGTTTGACAGTTTGAGTTGGGAGTTCTTATTAGAGGTGATGGAATTTATGGGCTTTGGTTCTAAATGGAGACATTGGATCCTCTCTTACCTCAAATCCGCGTCTATCTCGGTACTTGTTAACGGTTCTCCTACGTGTGAATTTTCTCTTGAGCGGGGTGTTCGTCAAGGCGACCCGCTATCCCCGTTTCTTTTTATTCTTGCGGTTGAAGGGCTCAATTCGTTAACTAAGGCGGCGGTTAATAGTAAACTATTTTCGGGTGTTGAAATAGGCAAGGATAAAATTCCCATATCCCTCCTACAATATGCGGATGATACGATTTTTTTCAGGTAATTGGAGTAATGAAAATTTTAAAAATCTATTGATTCTTCTTAAATGTTTTGAACAAATGTCGGGGCTTAATATCAACTACAACAAGAGTAAATTATTTGGGGTGGGGGTTGACAAAGTGAATGTTGAAAACATGGCAAAAGCCTACGGTTGTAATATGGGGACTTTACCATTCGTGTATCTTGGTTTACCTATAGGTTTGAAGATGGGTAAATATGACTCTTGGAAACCGGTTGTTGAGAAGTTCGAAAAAAGACTTTCGGATTGGAAAGCACGTGCGTTGTCATTTGGTGGCCGGTTGACGCTTGTTAAATCGGTATTAAATAGCCTTCCGTTGTATTTTTTTCTCACTCTTCTGTGCTCCGCCATGTGTGTTACAAAAACTCGAGAAAGTAAGACGTTCTCTTTTTGGGGCGGGACGGGAAACGACTCAAAAATTGCTTGGGTTAAATGGGATGAGGTCATTGCACCTTATGGGGAGGGTGGGTTAAATTTGGGATCTTTAAAAAGTAAAAATTTGGCTTTGATCGGCAAGTGGTGGTGGAGGTTCAAAACCAAGCCTACCGCTTTGTGGGTCAAAGTCATTGCTAGCATACATGGGCCCTCGGGTGGTCTTGATGTGGGCGATAATTCTTATCATGTTTCATATAACTTTACTTGGTCTAATATTGTAAAAACAGGAGGGCATATAGACGCCGTTGGTGTATCTTTCAGGAACGCGTTGTGTAAAACTATCGGGAATGGGGCTGGGACTATTTTTTGGGACGAAAAGTGGCTGGGCAACGAAGCATTAAAGCATAGATTTCGGAGACTGTATCGTTTGGAACTCAACCCAGATGCTACGGTTTCTGACAGAATTTTTTGGGACGGGTCAAAGTGTTCGGGAAATTGGTTATGGCAAAGATCTCCGATGGGTCGCGTACTAAGTGAGCTGGACGAACTCAACAGTATGTTAGCTGCGGTTAGTATCGATACTTCAAAAAGTGACGAGTGGCGTTGGGGACTATCTAGCAATGGTATGTTTACCACTAAATCCCTAACAGTACTCATTGATGAAAAAATACACAACGTTGGTACCAATATTTTGGAAACTATGAGAAACAATTTTATTCCAAAAAAAGTGGAAATCTTCATGTGAAAGGTGAGAAAAAAGCGGTTACCGGTTCTTATCGAATTGGATAAGCGTGGTATTGATCTAAATTTCATTCGATGTCCAATTTGTGATGATGATATTGAATCCGTAGATCACTCCATTATTTTTTGTAAACATGCTTTTGATGTGTGGAGTAAAGTTTTTGATTGGTGGAGCATGAATCTAAATGCGAGTCTAAGCGTAAGCGAGATGTTCACGGAATACCAAGTGCGGTTTTATCGGATTTGGGATCGAAAGTGTGGCAAGCGGTGATTTGGACGAGCGGATACTACATTTGGAAGAGCCGAAACCAAAAAGTGTTCAATAACAAATGTTGGACCCCGCCCGTGGCCTTATGTGAAATCCAAGTCATGTCGTTTGAATGGGTTGCGAAGAGATGTAAAGCGAAGAAGATCGATTGACATAGTTGGCTTTATAATCCTCAAAGTCTATTTAGTTAAAATTGTGTATATAGTGTGCTAAACGTAGCTTACATCTTGTTGGTTATGTTCTAAGTCTTTAGCCTACAATCTGTGGCTAATCTTGTTTGCGACCTATTTTGAGATCAATAAAATATTGTCGTTAAAAAAAAAAAAAAAAAAAAATTTTTTTTTCCATATTCATATAGTCCGTATGATATATAATAATTGTTACTTTAAACAAATCTTTATTGCCATATGTGTGCAATGTTTCCCGTAAACGACATCATTCTAAGGCTGGGCTAATTGATTTCTTTTATATAATTAATTGAAACAAATGGCCCAAATTCATTAACTAGAAACAAACCTCGATCGTTATCTCAGAGTGTTTTTATTCTCTTTTATTCATCCTCTTATGTTAATCATTCGTATTCGTAATCGTATACTTGCGAAAACCCCCAAAACAAAACCCTAGAAACTCATATTGTAGCAATCATCCAACCAAGGATAAGAATGTTAGATCACGTACCTTTTGAAATACTAATCGAGATCATGACCCGGCTTCCTGTTAAATCATTAATTCAATTCACATCAGTTTTAAAAACATGGAAGTCTTTAATCCGTAGCTCAAAGTTTATTGCTGATTATTACACCAATCTTCGGTCTCAGCGGCAACATCTTATACAGTACAATCATCATTCACATTATCAGCAAAATTGTTTTGTTTCGATTGTTGATGATAATACTTTCCCCGAACACCAGCTTACTTTGACAACTCCCAGTTCCCTCAGTCTTGATAATTTGGCGCTAGTTGGCAGCTCGCATGGACTGTTCTGTTTTGTCGCCCGAAAAGGTACTAATATACTATCGAAGGTGGTTGTTATTTGGAATCCTTCAATAAGAAAATCTGTTGCCATTTATGTGCATAATGATATTAAAGAAGATGAAGATTGTTTTCTTGGTTTTGGGGTTTGTCCAAACACACTCGACCCGAAGATAATCAAGATTTGTAAATTTGATGGCAACCTTGAAGTTGTGGTTTTTACATTAAGTTCAAGGACGTGGAGGAGTCCATTAAGTAATATTATGCTTAGTAATAACCTTACTATAACAAGCCCTTACTCTAATATAGTTATAGGTGGGTTAATTTATTGGTGTGCACTTAAGAGTTTTCTTTATACGATTGTTTCGTTTGATTTGACAAGTGAAGAATTTGTGGAGATACAATTGCCGGACGAATTAAAGTTATCATATCAAATGGATTCACGAATATTCAAGCTTAGGGAGTCTCTTGTTGTGGTTCAACAACACATGAACAATGATTATCAAGTGTGGATAATGGAGAACAAAGTAACAAAATCGTTTACCAAGCTATTCAACATCAACATATTACCAGATTTATCGGTGATAAAACCTTGTGGATTTAGGATGAATGACCAACTTATATTGGAAAGTTCATGTCACCTGGTAGCCTATGACCCTTCCACAGAAAGCATCAAAAATCTCGGGTTCGATGGAAGAATTAATTCATTTGATGTGACTTCCTATACGGAATCGCTACTACTAATTGATAACTCTGAATCATTAATATATTGAAGACTGAACATTTTTTGATGTGGAGATCACAAGGGGTTAGTTTTGGAGTAGAGCATGGAAGAAAGGTATAAGTAAAAATCAAAGAGTAATGAGTTACTTATTGGGATTCATACAGATTCGTTAATTAGTTATTATCTGCAAACATGTTAGTTATTTACTGTTTCAAGACAATTGTGTTACTACTTTATTTTTGGAAGGGATCTGATATCTCACTACGATCTAATTTTTTCTATTTAATTATAATAGTTGTTCATCACAGTTATATATCATGTTTCATTCATTTTGTTACTCCATTTTTCAACTGTATGCTTTGAATTTAGTTTAGTGTTATCGCAAGAATACTTTTTTCTTGATATGTTTGGCATATTTTATACTATAATAGCAATTCCCAAGTTTTGGTTGCTCGTTTCCTCTTAAGTACATTAAAATTACTGGCTTTGCTGTTATAGTACAGTCCTCTGTGTATTAATGGGGTTGATGAACTACTTTATAGGATCACAATTAGTTCTTGTTATTAGGTTATTAATTGCTGTTCATCACAGCTATATTTCATCATTCGTTCACGCTGTTACTCTATTTCACAAATGTTGTTCATCACAGGTTAATACTTTTTTTTTTTTTTTTTTTTTTTTTTTTTTCTTTTGAAAAGTCAGGTTAGTAATTAGTGTCTCTTTCTTTTATCTATGGTAGGGAACTGATTAGGACTTAATGGACTTAATTATATAAAACTTAATATGGGAAGTCATTGACAAGTATTTGTTCTTGACTTATTAAATAAGTCGCTTCTTAATGATAAAAAATAGGTGTTGTTTGTTTTATGTGTTGAATACTGACTGAATAATAAAAATTACAAATTTAACCCTGTACATACGGAAGTTATAGGCAGTTATGTTAGCAGTTTTAAAAGAGTAAGGACAAATATGAAAATTCATATTTTCATGACTTAAATTACTAAGACAATATATTTTCATTAAGTTAAAAACAAACGCCATACGACTTATTCGATTTTATATCATTAAGTCCATTAAGTTCTAAATAAACGGGGCCTAAGTGTGAATTTTCATTTAGGTCCCGACTTTTTAGTAATTGCTTTAGTAACTAACTGCTCATTACATGATTAGTTTGATAAATTTAATTATTCAGACGGTTATTCGGCACGTAAATTACTAAAAAAGATTTTACTAATTTATTTATTATAAAAAAGGATTTAGGAGTTCGGAGGTAACTGATTTCTTTGATTTTTATAAACTAAATAGTTTTAGTTGAGTTTATTTCAAATAACGGTTGAAACTCAAATCAGTTAATTTATGATTAATTTGCATCATCCAATTAACAATTGACGTTAATATACTTAAACTGTTAAAAGATTCGTAAAATGGGTTTTTCTCTTTGATATAGAGTAATAATCCACTTAATGATTTGTTTCTGTACACAACTTTTAATTCAGTAAGTAAAAATTATTATTTTTTTGCACTTAATATGAAAATTATGTTGTTTTTAGGAGACATATTAAACGCCTATACCCATTAAGAGGCAAATAAAAATAAAACTTTATATCGAAAAAAAACTAAACAACCCTGTGTATTTTGTCTATACCATACTCTTGTTTGTATCCTTTGGCCACCAAACGTGCTTTATACTTGTCAACATCTCCCTTTTCATTCAGCTTGGTTTTGAATACCACTTTACGCCAATAGTCTTGTGCTCTTTTGTAAGATCAGATAGTTCCCACATGTCGTTTCTTTCAATAGATTTTATCTCTTCATCCATCGCCTTTCGCCATTTTTCATCTTTAATAGAAACTTCAAAAGTTGTAGGATCACAATCTGAAAACAAAGCAAAATGAGTAATTGACTCATGAAGACCTGATACTTAACAGGTCTCCCCCTAACATAACTTAGAGATTGTGCTTCCACTTCATTAACTCCAGTGACGATAGGTGATGTTTCACCAACTGTTTGAGCCGTATCATTAGGGATTTCGGGTATGTGTGGTGGTAAACTTTGTTGTTCTTTAACATCTCTATCTACAAGAATTTAGGTAGGCTGCTGCCTATCCTAATCCTACGCGTTTTCTTCATCAAAAACATCCATGTTGGTCACTATTGAATTGTCCCGTTCATATTGATTATAAACGTTCCATATTAATTGATTTCGTCGCGAGGTTTTGACCTCTATATGAGACGTTTTTCAAATACTGCATTCATTTTTAAAACAACCATAACCTTTATTTTATCTATAAAGGTTTAAAAAGCATTACGTAGATTATCAAATAATGATAATCTAAAATATACCGTTTACACACGACCATTACATAATGGTTTACAATAAAAATATATTACATCAAAAATAAGTTTCTTGAATGCAGTTTTTACATAATATCAAACAAGCATGGACTCCAAATCTTGTCCTTATTTTAGTATGCAACAGCGGAAGCTCTTAATAATCACCTGAGAATAAACATGCTTAAAACGTCAACAAAAATGTTGGTGAGTTATAGGTTTAACCTATATATTTATCAAATCGAAATAATAGACCACAAGATTTCATATTTCAATATACATCCCATACATAGAGATAAAAATCATTCATATGGTGAACACCTGGTAACCGACATTAACAAGATGCATATAAGAATATCCCCATCATTCCGGGACATCCATCGGACATGATATTGAAACTCGAAGTACTAAAGCATCCGGTACTTTGGATGGGGTTTGTTAGGCCCAATAGATCTATCTTTAGGATTCGCGTCAATTAGGCGTGCACTAATTCTCAAAATTAGTGATGTTCCCTAATTCTTAGGCTACCAAGCAAAATGGGCATATTCGGCTTCGATCATTCAACCATAGAAAGTAGTTTCATGTACTTGTGTCTATTTTGTAAAACATTTATAAAGCTGCATGTATTCTCATCCCAAAAATATTAGATTTTAAAAGTGGGACTATAACTCATTTTCACAGATTTTTACTCCATCGGGAAGTAAGACTTGACCACTGGTCGATTCACGAACTTATAACAAATATGTACATATATATCAAAGTATGTTCAAAATATAATTACAATATTTTTAATACATTTTGATGTTTTAAGTTTATTAAGTCAGATGTCCTCGTTAGTAACCTACAACTAGTTGTCCAAAGTTAGATGTACAGAAATAAATTGATATATATTATCTTGAATCAATCCACGACTCAGTGTATACACGTCTCAGGCTAGATCATAACTCAAAGTATATATATTTTTGGAATCAACATCAACCCTGTATAGCTAACTCCAACATTACTGCATATAGAGTGTCTATGGTTGTTCCAAATAATATATATACATGGGTCAATATGATATGTCAAAACATTTGCATACGTGTCTATGGTATCCCAAGATTACATAATATATTAGAATACATGTATAATACAATATGAGTTAGCTAAGATATGATTAATATAGATTTGTTACAATATTTCCCGTAGCTACAACAATAAAAAATATCCAATCTTGTTTTACCCATAACTTCTTCGTTTTAAATTCGTTTTGAGTGAATCAAATTGCTATGGTTTCATATTGAACTCTATTTTATGAATCTAAATAGAAAAAGTATAGGTTTATAGTCAGAAATATAAGTTACAAGTCATTTTTGTAAGAGGTAGTCATTTCAGTCGAAAGAACGACGTCTTGATGACCATTTTTAAAAACATACTTCCACTTTGAGTTTAACCATGATTTTTGGATATAGTTTCATGTTCATAAGAAAAATCATTTTCCCAGAATAAGAACTTTTAAATCAAAGTTTATCATAGTTTTTAATTATCAAACCCAAAACAGCCCGCGGTGTTACTACGACGGCGTATGTCCGGTTTTACGGTGTTTTTTCATGTTTCCAGGTTTTAAATCATTAAGTTAGCATATCATATAGATATAGAACATGTGTTTAGTTGATTTTAAAAGTCAAGTTAGAATGATTAACTTTTGTTTGCGGACAAGTTTAGAATTAACTAAACTATGTTCTAGTGATTACAAGTTTAAACCTTCGAATAAGGTAGTTTTATATATATGAATCGAATGATGTTATGAACATAATTACTACCTCAGGTTTTGTGGATAAACCTACTGGAAATGAGAAAAATAGATCTAGCTTCAAAGGATCCGTGGATGGCTTGAAAGTTCTAGAAGCAGAATCATGACACGAAAACAAGTTCAAGTAGGATTTCCACTCGAAATAAGATTGTTATAGTTATAGAAATTGAATCAAAGTTTGAATATGAGAATTACCTTGTATTAGAAAGATATCTTACTGTAAATAAGAAAGATTTCTTGCGGTTGGATGATCACTTTACAAGATTGGAAGTAAGCTAGCAAACTTGGAAGTATTCTTGATTTTATGAAACTAGAACTTATAGAATTTATGAAGAACACTTAGAACTTGAAGATAGAACTTGAAGATAGAACTTGAGAGAGATCAATTAGATGAAGAAAATTGAAGAATGAAAGTGTTTGTAGGTGTTTTTGGTCGTTGGTATATGGATTAGATATAAAGGATGTGTAATTTTGTTTACATGTAAATAAGTCATTAATGATTACTAATATTTTTGTAATTTTATGAGATATTTCATGCTAGTTGCCAAATGATGGTTCTCACATGTGTTAGGTGACTCACATGGGCTGCTAAGAGCTAATCATTGGAGTGTATATATCAATAGTACATACATCTAAAAGCTGTGTATTATACGAGTACGAATACAGGTGCATACGAGTAGAATTGTTGATGAAACTGAACAAGGATGTAATTGTAAATATTTTTGTTAAGTAGAAGTATTTTTATAAGTGTCCTGAAGTTTTTCAAAAGTTTATGAATATATATTAAAACACTACATGTATATACATTTTAACTGAGTCGTTAAGTCATCGTTAGTCGTTACATGTAAGTGTTGTTTTGAAACCTTTAGGTTAACGATCTTGTTAAATGTTGTTAACCCATTGTTTATTATATCTAAAGATATGTTAAATTGTTACATTTTCATGATATTATGATATATAATATATCTTAGTATGATATATAATATATCTTAGTATGATATATATACAGTTAAATGTCGTTACAACGATAATCGTTACATATATGTCTCGTTTCGAAATCATTAAGTTAGTAGTCTTATTTTTACATATGTAGTTCATTGTTAATACACTTAATGACATGTTTACTTATCATTTATCATGATTAAACATAGTGTATCAATATCTTAATATGATTCATATGTATTTAGTAAGACGTTGTTATAACGATAATCGTTATATATATCGTTTCGAGTTTCTTAATTCAATAAACTCAATTTTATGTATATAACTCATTGTTAAAATACCTAATGAGATACTTACTTATCATAATATCATGTTAACTATATATATAATCATATATATATATGTCATCATATAGTTTTTACAAGTTTTAACGTTCGTGAATCACCGGTCAACTTGGGTGGTCAATTGTCTATATGAAACCTATTTCAATTAATCAAGTCTTAACAAGTTTGATTGCTTAACATGTTGGAAACACTTAATCATGTAAATAATAATTTCATTTAATATATATAAACATGAAAAAGTTTGGGTCACTACAACTATACTGTTTGTTAGTGGATTGAACAATCTAAATGCTTTAGATTGTTCACATCCGCCAATAAAGATACATATTTCTATCTTATCATCAAGTTTCTTCCTATTTACATCCGGGACATGAGCATATGCCACACACCCATATACTCTAAAGTGATCCACAACGGGTTTTTTTCCCACTCCAAGCTTCTTCCGGTAAAAGTTGGACTTATGTTGAGAATAGGAACACTCCAGTTGACAACTTCGGGCCAGAAATGTTTTGGAACTCCTCCTCTTGCTAATAAGCTTCTCACCATGTTTAAGATGGTTCTGTTTTTCCTTTCGGTTACACCATTTTACTGCGGTGTATAGGCTGCTGTAAGCTCTTGTCGTATGCCTTGGGCTTTGTAGAAATCATCAAATTCTTTTTGAACAATATTCACCACCACGATCTGTATGAAGAGTCTATATGTAACGACCCAGCTTTTTCGACTTGCTTTTGTGCTTTCACGAAACTGCGTATCTGTGTGTACTGGGCTATATTATACACTGGGATCTTACTACATGTGGATTACTTTCATTTATATATTAAAACGTGTCATTAAGTACGTAGGTTACTTAACTTGATCCCCGGAAGCCTTTATGACCGTTAGTGTCCCTTGACGTTTAGAACGAGCTATGTACTGTGTATACGTTTAACTTTGGTCATAATCGGAATATTATGACTACGTAATACTAATTGTTATTTTGTAATAACAATTACTTGGGTTTTTGGATGCTTAATTACGCTTAGTAATTTACTAGAACACACTAGTTAGTCTTGTTGGACTTTCTACCTTGTTGGACTTAAGCCCACCCTACTCTAGCTAGTGGACTATTTAATTAGCCCAATTATTAATGGATTATGACCCATTTATATGTAGGACAAATGCCCATTTATAAGAGCCAACATACTAGCATTTTTGCTTACCATTATCTCTAATGTTGCATGGGATCCCAACATAAGCACCAACTTTAGACAACCATTAACCAAAAAGCAAACTTGTCACCCCCTTTTGTCCCCCCATAACCTACGGCCTAAGGAGCTTCCCCACACCCTCATTCCCTATAAATACCAAGCTAATTTCATGCATTACACACTTGATCTCATTCACAATTTACACACACTTACTCTCTTATTTTCTCTCTAGCCTTTCTCACTCTAAAAATTGTAAGTTTCAAGTTTTATTCTTCTTCTTTTCTTCTTCTTGAAGTCGACATCATCATCATCATATGAAGATCAAAGCTTTTTAGCTTTTGATCTTGTTACATCTTGTAGATTCAAACTTGGATTTGAATCCCTTAAGAACATGGAAGATTCAAGCTTTCTAGCTTTGAATCTTCTCTTATTTTGTAGATCTAAATATTTTAGCTTATAATCTCTTTATTTTGTTGTAAAGATTCAAACTTGTGTTTGTGATTTTCATGTAACTTGAAGATCTAGCTTCATGCTTCAAGGATCTTCAAGAACAATCAAGATTCAAGCTTTCTAGCTTTGAATATTCATTACTTTTGTTGAATCTAAGTTTTCTAACTTATGATCTCTTTTATTTTGTTGAAAGATCAAAACTTGTGTTTATGGTCTTCATGAAACTTGAAGATCTAAGCTTTATGCTTCAAGATCTTCAACAACACCAAAGATTCAAGCTTTCTAGCTTTGTAATCTCATAACTTGTGTGAAAAGGATCCAAGCTCTCTATCTTAGGGTTCCATTACTTTGTTTGATCAAATTTATGTTCATACTTGTTTGATTGAATGAAAGTTTGTAGCTTTTGTTGTAGATAGAACTTGTATTTGTGTTAAGACTAAGAACATGATGTTACCTAGGTTCATCATCCTTCTAAAACTCTTAAGTGAGTTGTAATGTTACTGAGTCTTAACATTTTGTGTGTTGATGGTTGAAACTTGGTCAAAGTGATGCTAACACATCATTGAGTTGTACACTTGAAGCTACAAGCATCAAGGATGAGAACCATGATGAGCATCAAGCACCAAGAATCCCACTGGAGCACTTGTTTACTGTTTTTCAGGGTCTTATCAGACTCTTTGGACTTCTGGAAAGTTGATTTTCAGATAGTTCGTTTCGAGTAGATGACTTTTCGTTTAAGACTCACCTAAATCCGATATACGGTTTAGGATTTATAGCCTTTTTAAAACAACTACACCTTTGTAACGTTGTGCTGAAATTCTGACCTACTCACACTTAAACCGTCGCCACGGTCAAACGAAGACGAGTTAGGTTCTGAAAATTGGTCAGAGGTTAGAGGACTCACATACGGAGCCATGGCCACTAACTACGCGTCTTTTTGATTTGTATAGAATTCGTAACAGCTGTCCAAAATCAGCCTTTTGTTTCGATCTCTATTCTTGTTAAACTTACTTTAGCTTTGATGAATGATGATGATGATGATGATGATGACACTTAAATTTAATTTATGCACTTTTAAACTTTTGGGGACAATATACTGACTTAGTGACCTTTGACTTAGGTTGACGACCTTTCGGACCGACTTACTAATAGCATACTTTTCATATCGACTTTTACTGCTTATACACTGTGAGTTATAGAATCCCTTTACTACTTTTACTATTTTTGGGACTGAGAATACATGCGCTTTTTACGTTTTACATACTAGACACGAGTACTTAAACTTTATATATGTGTTTGTTACAAAACGGTACAAAGATTCCCCTTAGCTCGGTAACGTTTAATTATTGGTTTCCTAACTGTGAATGCGAATCTTAGATATGGATCCATAGGATTTGACATCCCCACTCGGGCTAGTCGCTCTAGCATTCAACGGGTGTTTAATATTTCGAGGACAAACGCACTCGCCAAGTGCACTTTTAGGGGGTGATATACATACGTTAAGTCTAGTTACCGAGTGCCCACGGTTAAGCATATACTTTATCATACTGATTTGAAACACTGATTTAAACTGCTGGTTGAAGCACTGAAATCTCGTGGTCTACATTACTTTACTGATTACAAACAAACTATAGCTCACCAACATTCGTGTTGACTTTTAAGCATGTATTTCTCAGGTGCTTAGACGTTGTTGCTTCCACTGTTAAACTTGCTATCTTGGTGTTATAGACTTGCTGTTACAGACTTGCTGTGTTAGACCTCCGCTGCAATACTTAGAGATGTCTCAATCATGGAACTTTTATTTTGCATTCACAACTTATGTTATTTTGAATAATGGCTTTGTAATGACCTTAGTATCATGTACTCATGTTAATTTTTTTTTTATTCATCTTTTGTAAAACAATTGAAGTTATCTTTTCATGAATGCAAATCTGGTTTTTAAACAGCATATTGTGTTTGACCTTTTAATGATCCTGTTGTTGATGATCTGTACAAGATGTTTTTGTACGGGGCGTCACATTTGGTAACAGAGAATTGGTTGTAGGGAATTAGGTTGCATTAGTGAGTCTTGACCGAGTCGAGTAGGATTCGCTAATAGGACTAATCTACAACTTGCTCGTTTACTTGTTTCTGTGGAACCTGCTGCATGCTACTGTGTTATATTACTGCATGTTACTGCTTACTTCTACTTCTGTATGAACTTGCTGCATGCTACCGTTTCCTTTTACTGCTATGTAAACTCGCTGTATGCTTTTGCTTATTCTCGCTACTGCATGCTACTATCTGCTTTTAGCATGTTACTTCGGTATGATACTGTTACTATTGCCATGCTACGTACTGCTGTAGATGATCTAGGCTGCTGTAGTTGTTATGCCTGATTACGCTCTTGCTACATGTCTGCTATTCGCTGTACCGACTCGGAGAACTTATCCTTCCCAGTTCAGATGTTTTTCTAAACTACTTTCCCACACGTCTAACCCTAAGAACTAGTAATGTAATCCACCTATTACTACTGTTCCACCGTTCCAGAGATCGAAACATTGCTTCATGCAATCTAGGAGGAGTACCCCTCGGACTACACGCCCACTAAAGTTGACCCTCAGAGGAGGAGATATGTGAGGACTTGTCGGAGTAACCATACCCCGTCCCACCGCCCGAGCTCTCCCTAATCAGCCACGTACAACGTATGAACAATAGAAGGTTGTTCAGTTTCCGTAAGCTGACATGTATCCCGTGCGCTTTCATGACCGTCACTTATCTCTTTCATTCTTCACCACTACTCGAAGATCTAACGACACTCCTGGACTTAGGTCCCTAACACTCTTAGGCATTGGAGAAGTCGGGAAGGCATCTCCTTTCACAAGGTCATAGTGTCTTCCACTGATGCTCAGCCATACCCAAAGACTTGGAGGTCGCCTCAAGACATATCGTATTACTACTTGCTACACGTACAACTCAACACGAGACCCATATTGAATTTCTAGAAAGGAACCTAACGACATTACCTGAACCCGAACATTTTGAAGAAATTTTGGGACATTTAGGCATTGATGCATGACCAACGGAACATACGCACCCACACCGAGAAACCGTGAGATTAATTATGTGAAATTTGTTTTGAGATAGCATAGATAAAGCACCGTTAGGTGAAATTAAGTAGAACTTGAAGTGGTCACGGTACATTGACCATATGGAGTGATATTAGAATGAACGTACGATTTAGTACAATATAATGACGCCAGACCAGCGTGATTATATTGAAGTAAATCATGCAGAAGTCCCAATGCTACTATATAAGGAATATGAAGTGATTCAAAGAAAAATTTTGGTAGGAGCCACTTGAGTACACGCATTATGGTCTGTTAAAGGTAGGGAAAGAATAACCAATTAGCCCAGATACTGTACAAGAAGGGCCTTGATTGATAACTCAAAAATTTGTTATAGATATAGACACCCTGGACACTTAATGAAAAAGTTCTCAAATAGGAAAAACTTTGGACTTACTTGCGGTAGAGCAATCGTTATCTCAGCTATGGAGACTCGCATGGATCTCGATTTTAGTTAGGGTACGTTTCGTCACAGCGTTTTATTGTCTCGAAATTGTTTAATGCTAGAGCGATAGAAACCTTATATCTAAGAACCTTGATGTTATGACTAATAAGCCATTAACAAACATGAGAGTTAAGTGTTCTATAGGACAAGCAAATGGTAAGCTGGCAGAGATAGAGGAATAATTTAAGGTAGTACCTTAAAATTAACAGGTGGGTCATTTGGAGATGTTCTCATGTCAACAAAACTTGGAAGTTTTAAAGTAGTAGTTGAAAAGGATTAATTACCTATGCACAAGCAGATGTTATTTGAGAAGATTGATAGAATTTTTCACGGCAGTATATGTAAGACCCTAATATTTATTAAACAGAGACGTATATAGAGCACATGAAGTGTGGGTGACCTTGTGTATTTAAACAAAGGTCAGAGAGTGATCAGAGCTTGGTGCGCTCAGCGCACACATAGGGGTGCGCGTGGCGCACTCTTCACTGTAGCCGGATTCTGTTCTTTTAATCAGATATTTTAAAGGGCTTTTTGGTAATTTCACTTGTGGACGAGTTTAAGGCCAGTAGGTCAGATCTTGGGGTGTCATTCACTCCATTTCCAACAACTTTATCCTATCCACTTCAATTTTAGAGAGAGAGAGTGAGATTCTTGTGTGAGAAAGCTCAAGCAAAGGAAGAAGGAGCTAGTTTTGAGTCTTAGCTCGAGTTATAAAGTTGTTCATCTCCTCTCTAGCTATATTTTGGTTGTAGTGGTATGTTCTAACTTGGATTTCCTTACTTTGATTTATGTATGGGTTAGGGTTTGGGTAAATGAAGAACATAAAACCCATATTATTTGATTTTGGGTGTTCTTGGGTAAGATCGAGTCATGAGGACTCAAGAATTGCTAACCTATAGGGTTTTGAAATGATAAATGAGTTTATGAGTCATAATTGGTTAGTTAATTACTAGCACACCTAGTTAATAAAATGAATGGTTATTATGTGGGTTAGTGGAGGACCCGAAATGGGTGTGTTGGCTTTAAAATGGTTAAAAGAGTAACGATTGACCAAGTGGGGAAAGAAGGGTATGAAATACCCTAAATGTGTATTAGTTAGTGTGTTGGACCTTAAGCACTAGCTTTTAGTGGTTAATGATGGTCTTGACCTTAAATGGGCGGTTTTGGTGAAAATGGGACATTTAATGCATTTAAGTCATTAAATGCACATGAGTGAATTGTTGGTATTTATTCCAACTAGTTTGTATGTTGATTGAAGTACTTATTATATTAGGTACTTTGCTTTGAAGCTTGCGGAAGTATAAAACCGTCACCAAATCGTTAAGGTGAGTGGAATGATTATATACTGTGACGATCGCTCCAAATCCATATGGACGAACACGTCATTCATTGATTTCATTGCGAGGTATTTGACCTCTATATGATACATTTTGTAAACATTGCATTCTTTTGAAAAGGCACACCATAAATGAATATTTAAATCAAAGGTTTTCGACATCTGATGATTTCTACATATAGACAATCACCATAAATAATAGTTTACAACAGTATTGCCGTTGACAATGCAGTCAAAATAAGATACATGGTGATGATTTGGTGAATGCAACGTTTCCTTGAAACATATGTCATGTAAGACTCCATGCACATAGCTTGTCTAACATTTAAGCAAACAGCGGAAGACTTCTAGGAAACCTGAGAATAAACATGCTAACAAGTGTCAACACAAAAGTTGGTGAGTTCATAGTTTTAATGTTGCACATAATCTGTATATAAAGGTGGATCACAAGATTATTTCAGTTGTTTCATCCCGAAACGTTTATCAAAATATTCTACAAAATTGAGCACCCTGGTAACTAAGCTTTAACGTTATAATAGGTACCCCTGTTTTAACATACATGCAACCAACATGTACAATACACGCAAACCAACGTGTACTAAACTCAAATAGCATACGTCTATTTTATAGTTCAGGCTAGGGTTTCTATACCTGGAACAGACGGGGTTGTCAAGCCCTATGGATCCATATATAACTACTCGCGCCCACCAGTTCTTATAACTGGCAGTTACTAGTTACCAAAGCTAAGGGATTTTCGGTTCAAACTCGGTGTAGAATTTAGTATGTACTTGTATCCATTGCGTTTAAAATAAAGTGCATGTATTCTTAGCCCAAAAATATAGATTGCAAAAGCAATTAAAAAGGGAGCAAATGAAACTCATGCATATAAATCTAGTATTTTCAGTATTTATAAACAGTCGCATGTATTCTCAGCCCAAAAATATATTGAGTAAAAGGGATCATATGAAACTCACACTTTATAATTATTGTAAAACAGTTATTAAAGCATTTGCATGTATTCTCAGCCCAAAAATGTAAAGGGTAAAAGGGATCATATGAAACTCACCTTAGCAGCATATAAAGTCGTTCACCAAAATGTGATCGAAACACGGATTACCAAATTACCGTAAATCTCAACATATCAATATTGAGATTCAATATTGTAGAAAAGTACGTAGACGTAACGGAGATGATAACACTAGGTTTGACTTGCAAATAATACCCATGAATATTACCCATAACCTCCTTGGCAATAACCCATAATTTCCTTAGCTTTATCCCGCTCATAAAACAATTTTGAAGGTGACACGCTCATAACCTCGTCGTAGTATTTTATGTATATATACTACTAATAATAATATTATAATAAGATTAATAATAATAATATTAATCTTAATAATAATAATAATAATAATAATAATAATAATAATAATAATAATAATAATAATAATAATAATAATAATAATAATAATAATAATAAATAAATATCTACGGAGTAATTACAATGAGATCAGAAACAGAAATGATCGGGTATTTATAGTTGTGGCCTGTCCCTGGTGGCCATGCGGTCGCATGGCTGGGAAGGCTATATCCCATGCGATCGCATGGGCCGGCTGTCCAGCACACAATCCTTTTGTTTTCTTGCTTGTCGACATATTTTAATATTAATATAATATATATAATTTATATAATTAATTATATATTATATTAAATTCATGTGCATAGTTAATTTGTAATTTTTGTCCCGAAAAGTCATACGTCGTCACTCGACTTATGTCTAAGTTCCGGTTTTTCGAATGCCCTTTCGTACGCTGAGAAAACTAGTTCTTTTTTTTCGTGACTCTTACCTTTGTCAAAATATAGTCTTAAATCATCCATAAACTATACCACTGTAGCAAAGTTACTGTAGCAATTCACTGTAGCAAAGCCAATTTTTACTGTAGCAATTCACTGTAGCAAAGTCAATTTTTACTGTAGCAATTTCATTGTAGCAAATAGTGATTTTCGAAAACATGTAGCATTTTGGGTACTGTAGCAATTTGAAAATACTGTAGCAAATTAGTGTTTTACTGGTTCATCTTAAACGCTTTAGTTAACTTATCTAAATATCAATCGAATCAATAAACGAATGTTACTATCGTTTACTAAATAACTTGAAATTATATATATGTATATATCTTTTTAATATACATAAATCAATTTTTAAATACACATTGGAAGTTATTTATAAATAAATTTTAATAATAAATATTTCAACTTATCATATATATTCAAATAGATATTTAAATCAATAAGTTTAATGTATGGTATCAAATAATTAATACATTGTTACCTTTTCAAGTTATAGTATATATGTATCTATTTACATATAATTGTTCACGAATCATCGAAAACAACCGAAGGGTATTTAAATATATAAAAGTAGTTCAAAAATTTTGAGATTCAGTTTTACAGGCTTTGCTTATCGTGTCGGAAATGTTGATCATACAAAGATTAAGTTTAAATTTGGTCAGAAATTTCCGGGTCATCACATATGCGTATGTATATAATGTATTTATTTGTATGCTATGGTATGAACCAAAGAGCCGGTAATGCCATAGTATGTGCGATTGTGCTATGATATGAACCAAAGAGCTAGTAGCATCATAGTACGTGTGTTGTAGTGTGAACCAAAGAGCCGGTAGCACTACGGCATGAGTTGTTAGAGTGTGAACTGAAGAGCCGGTAGCACTTTAACACGAGTATGACTCGGGTTGTGATGTGAACCAAAGAGCCGGTAGCATCATAAACGATGCGTATGGTGTGAACCAAAGAGCCGGTAGCACCATGACGCGAGAATGGTTAACCATGGTTGTGTATTGTTTTGTAGCATATTGTATTATGTCGATTATATGTTATTAATTACGCTAGTTGCGGTTTGTTGAAGATTATTAGCTTTGTACATGAGATGGTATGCTAATTGTATTGCTATCGTGTATGCGGTATATGTGTAAGTGATTGCAAGTAGGTATATTATATATATATGGGTATAATTATTGCATTCACTAAGCTTTGCTTACCCTCTCGTTGTTTATCTTTTTATAGGCTCCGACGGAGACAAGGGTAAGGGCATTCGTATGGATTAGAGATCCCGCTTTGTTTGTAGGGGACGCTTTTGGATGTTATAGCTTTTGGAGTTTGACCGAGATTTAGGTAGTTTAACCCCCAAATACCATGCTCATAGTGTCATTTGGAATTTAAACTCTTATGGTCGAACCTATATGTTTTGAACGAAACTCGTAAAACGACCGATGTGGGCCCCTTTTAGTAAAACTCATTTTATGATTGAATCGTATGAGTTTTTCATATTAGAACATGTTGTGAAAAGCGTTCCGTCTAAAAATGTCGGGAAGTGGGAGATCTTTTTACGGAAAATGGAAAAAGTGGACAGCGGGCTGCCAGGCGGCGCGCACAGGTGGGGCTGCGCGCCGCGCACCCCATCTAGACAGCCCTGTTCAAACTTTTTTTTTTTATTCCGCGTTTTTGGTTGGTTAACGGGTTGGGTTGTTTCAAGTTGTATCAGATCATGGTCTAAGGGATTTAGGCGACTTGAGATAGGTGCCTAGACTTAGATTTATTTGTGTATGCGCTTTATGCGAGACTTATAGGAGACGGGTCGGACCGGGAGTTGATTAGTGCTTAGGTTTATGTGAACTAACCTTGCGCTAATTGTTTTGTGTTGTGTTAGCAATCATCAAGCGAGATAGACGTTGTACTAGCAAGTTAATGCGACGTGCTCGCGTAACAATGATTAGCTACCATTGTTACGGGTTCAAATCGTGTCAAACAAGCGATGTACGATGATTGTTGAGCAAGATGGGGTAGTGTGGTGTATATGTATATACATATGTGTTAAGTCCTTTCGTTTCGTTGCTTAATCTTTTCCGTTTTATAGTATGAAGACGAGAAACGGACCAGAGAACAATGAAGGGGGTACGAGCGAGGATGTCGAGTTTACGGCCAAGGTTGAGGCCATTATGCAAAGGCGTCATGCGGACTTCCTAGAGGATGTTTAGAAGATGTTCTTGGATTCGATTGACGAACAAGTAGTCAATCTAGTCAAGGAACAAGTTAAGATTGTTCTTAAAAAGGATAACGCTGGAAGGCGAGACTTCCACTATAAAAACTTCAAAGATGCTCAACCTCCCACCTTTGAAGGTGAGCGAGACCCACTCAAGAGTGCTCGATGGATCTCCGATATGGAGGGGGCCTTTCGTACTAGTGAGTGCCCTCTCGATAAAAAGACGAGGTTTGGTAGTAGCATGATGAGGGGTGATGCCAAGTTGTGGTGGGACGCAAAAATCCGACTTTATGGCGAAGAACAAAGTATGAGTTTGACGTGAGATGAGTTTAAAGAGGAATTTTTCAAGGAGTATCGAATTTCAGCCGATGTTTCAAAACTTAAGGACGAGTTACATACTTTAAGGCAAGGGTCAATGGATTTGAACACTCTCAAGTCCACTTTCTTATCAAAGACCCAATTTTTCCCGGAGTATGATGGGAATGATCATATGTTGAAAGAAGATTTCTACCGAACCTTGAATGATAACTATCAAGAAAGGATTAGTAGGAATTCGGTGAAGACTTTTGATGAATTGTTTGATATCGCTAAGGGTTTTGAGTCGCTTGCTCCAAGAAAGAGTGACTTCACCTTTGGCAAACGAAAATTTGAAGCTACTAGCCACTCGAACAAGAAGAGCAAGAGTATGACCAAGAGCGTCGGTAGTGTGAGAAAGGGGGCTTCTAAGGTTTTTGGACCCACGTGCTACAATTGTGGTCGACAAGGGCACTTGGCCTGTGATTGTACGAACTCATCTTCCAACAAAATCGTTTGTTTTAATTGTAATAAAGAAGGGCACAAGAGGCCGGAGTGTCCCGATTTGCGTAATGATAATGTTAAGTGGCTAGAGAAGGCGGCGGGTACGGCTAGGGGTCGCAATTATTTGATGACCAATGAGGAAGCCAAGCAATCTAACGAAGTTGTCGCAGGTACTTTCATGGTTAATTCTAATCCGGCAAGGATACTCTTTGATAGTGGTGCAAACTTGTCGTTTGTATCACCAAAATTTGTGCCTAAACTTGATAAACCGTTAGCTAAGTTAAGTTGAAATAGCGGATGGTAAGGCGGTGCTAGTGGTTGATGTGTGTAAAAATTGTGATGTTGTGTTTGGTGCCGAAAACTTTAAAATTGATCTCGTTCCGATGATTTTGGGTGATTTTGATATCGTGGTTGGTATGGATTGGCTCGATCAT
Organism: Rutidosis leptorrhynchoides; assembly: GCF_046630445.1. Taxonomy (NCBI): domain Eukaryota; kingdom Viridiplantae; phylum Streptophyta; class Magnoliopsida; order Asterales; family Asteraceae; genus Rutidosis; species Rutidosis leptorrhynchoides. Next base: position 444,968,849 of record NC_092336.1, read on the forward strand.
AATAGAGTCGATATTGCATGCCATGAAAAATCTATTCGTGTGAAAAACCCAAGTGGGGGAGAGTTAATTATTCATGGCGATAAGCGAAGAAGACTTGTGCCGATATGCACTTTTGCACGGACACGTCGTTTCCTTGTTAGTGGTGGCATGGCTTTTCTTGCCCATGTTGTTGATACTCGTGATGAGCCACCACCCATTCGTGAAATTTCGGTGGTTAATGAATTTGAAGACATTTTTCTGGATGAGTTATCGGGTGTTTCGGCAGAAAGACAAGTTGAATTTCGCATTGAGTTGGTTCCGGGGGCTACCCCCATTGCTAAAACTCCTTATCATTTAGCGCCGACGAAAATGCAAGAGTTGTTAAATCAAACCCAAGAGTTACTTGAAAAGGGTTTTATTCGACCGAGTGCTTCGCCATGGGGCGCTCCGGTTTTATTCGTGACGAAGAAGGATGGTAGTATGTGGATGTGCATCGATTATCGGGAGTTGAACAAAGTGACGATCAAGAATCGTTATCCATTGCCTAGGATTGAAGATTTGTTTGACCAACTCCAAGGTGCAACATATTTTTCTAAAATCGACCTACGGTCCGGCTATCACCAAATGCGGGTTCGTGAGGAAGATATCGAGAAAACGGCTTTTCGAACGCGTATCATCAAATGTATTTAATGTTCAAAGTAAATGCACCACATTTTTTATAGTGGGTGAGGTTGTCAACCTAACGGATCCGTCCATCTAAATTGTGCTTACACCGATGGTATTAAAAGTATTCAAGCTAGAGGCTTTTTGAACAAACTCAATATGCATATATAGTACTCATGTCAATACAAAAGCATTTGAAAAAGTAAGTATAACAGCATGTATTCGCATCCCAGAAAACATGTAAAAAGCGGGACTGTAGACTCACCTTTGAATAAAGCTCGGATTGAAAAATGGACAATTAACTTGTACAGTTTATAGCCGAGTAATGCAACCTAAGTATACTTATTTAGGTTGGTCAATATATGTATCTTAAATAAGTGTGGTTTCATAGTGTACGTTGTCTTATTGCTCGACTCGACGCGTTTCAAAGTAAAAGTCAACTATATCATGCAAGTCAAACAAAGTCAACCGAAGTCAAACCGTAAGTCAAACTTGGTCAATGTGGTCAACTAAAGTAAACATCAGTAGGTTCATGTCAAATATTGGTCAACATGTCAAACCTAAGTCAAACAATACGTTTTAGGTCATGAATGATCATTTTCACAATTTCAGTTTATCGTTATGCACAAAATTCATGAACACGTAGCATACTTAGCACATTATCTCATAGTACAAAATTCAAGTAAACATGATAAACTCTAGATCATAAATATACTTAAAATTGATTTTAAAAGTCTGGTCAGGGACTCATACGACAAATAAAAGTCATGAATCAGAAGGGATACATTTGGGGTTTGCCAAGTCAGTTTCTGACCGCACACTAATTTCATTTTGGCTATAACCGGAGTTAGGAACATGAAATTGATACAAGAACAGTGGCCATAGTTCAAAGACAAATCAAAGTAACACATATCAAAAATCTAGCAACTTTTGTTTAGCCATTTTGTACAGTTTATTCGTGCAAGTTGAACATTCAGTTTTCAGCTCAAATCAGAATTCACATAAACTATGGCTCTATTGTGCCCAATGCATAAGGTTTCAGAGATTGACATAAACTAATAATAAGTCACGTATCATGTTAAGTTTCATTTTCCAGAAGCATACATGCTCAATCAATAAATACAATCCACAGAGTATAAAACAGTGAGCAATTTGCAGATTCAATTCTCATTTAGCTAGTCACATTCGCACGCGATTATCCGAAGATCTAGATACAATTAGCGTATGATATCCACATGAAAAGTGAATTAATTTTTGTCTATATTTCAAATATGCAAAGCTTTAATCACAGAAGTTAACACATTTTATCATACAAGGTTATTTTCATGCAAGTACTGTATAAAACTACCTTTACACTAATCCAAGCATATCTCGGGTTATACATAAGCAAACGACATAATATCCTAGTCTAAAATGAGTGTTTTTAAATTATCTTTCTAGTGGTATAAGTTTCACATGTAAATTCCTTGTCTAACAATTCCAGATTTCTGATCAAGCAACAAAAACACAACGATAATTCAAATTGACATAACTTAATCATACGAAAACGAAATCAAGCGAATCCAAAGCCTAAACTCAATAGTTTTTCGTAAGGAATCTGATTATAATATAATAATTAACATTTGAAAAACTTAATTTTTCTGATCATGCAAAAACAAATTCGTTTTTAAACCCAAGCGCATCAAACAATCAAAATAACGATAACGATTAACACGTACGCGTATAGACTTGAGAAATTGACAACATAACTATGAAACTCTCATAAAAATCAGATTTTTAAGAATTAGGGTTCATGTAAATATACCTTAGATCACAAAATTGTTTATACCAATGGATAGAGAACGAGGAGATGAACGGGATTCGTGTAGAACACTTTTACTAATTTTGAAAGATGAAGGTGTGGTGTTGATGGTGATGGTCGACAATGGGAGGGAGCAGAGGAGGGAAAAAGCTGCGTTTTTTTGTTTCTTGGTTCCAATTAGGTTAAACACTTCTATTTATATCAACCCTAGTTCTCCCTAATTGCACATAAGTCCTCCAAGTAGTCAAAAATTAACAAAATAAGGGTGGGGAGGGGGTGGTCGGCCGAACATGGCCCATGGGGTATTCCCGGGCTCGTGTTTTGCAATTCCGTATAATCGTGGTCCATTTTAAGTGTCGTTTAGTCGTACCGAAGGCCCGGAATGCTAACCCGATCGTTAAACGCAACCAATCGCTTAATTTATTAAAAACCTAATAAATTAAATATTTTAAAAAGTTAATAATTAATAAAATTAATTATTAAAATAAACCCGAGCGTTTCGTTGCTCAAAAAGCTATTATCAAAATCGTATCATTTTTATCGTATTTCATTATCCGAAATATTTATTTGAATTAATATCAACCCATATTAATTATTGTAACCCTCCGAAGATCAAGTATGCATTTATTACACATAAACACATAAAAGTTAAATGATCGCCGTTAAATAAACTAACGGAAGGTTAACGGAAGTAATGGAAAAATCAGGGTTGTTACACTTCCCACTTGTTATTGAAAATTTCGTCCCGAAATTTTAGTGATCGTCCGGTAAAGTAGTTTCCTCAGGAAACAATTGCGGATACTTCAGCCTCATTTGGTCTTCACGCTCCCACGTGAACTCTGGTCCTCTTCTCGCATTTCACCGAACTTTAACGATAGGAATTCTGCTTTGCTTCAACTGTTTGACCTCACGGCCCAAGATTTCAACAGGTTACTCAATGAAATGAAGTTTGTCGTTGATACGTAGTTCCTCTAAAGGAATAATCAAATTATCATCGGCTAGGCACTTCTTTAGATTGGATACATGGAAAACGTCATGAATACCGCTGAGTGCTTGTGGCAGTTCCAATCTGTAAGCTACCGGTCCAACTCTTTCAGTTATCTCAAACGGTCCAACATATCTAGGACTCAGTTTACCTCGTTTCCCAAATCGTACAACACCCTTCCAAGGTGATACCTTAAGCATAACCTTGTCACCAACTTGGAACTCTATGTCCTTCCGACTAACATCGACGTATCTCTTTTGACGACTTCGAGCCATTCTCAGTCATTCCTGAATCTGTAGAACTTTCTCAGTTGTCTCCTGAATAATCTCAGGGCCTGTCAACTGACTATCTTCCAATTCGCTCCAACAAACGGGAGATCTACACTTCCTTCCATACAACGCTTCGAAAGGTGCAGCTTTAATGCTTGCATGGTAGCTGTTATTGTATGAGAACTCAGCCAGTGGTAAATACTTATCCCTTCCGTTTCCGAAATCAATGACACATGCCCTCAACATGTCCTCAAAAGTCTGAATAGTTCGTTCGGTAAGAAACTGGCCCTAAGTATAGAGGACGAGAGTGTTACCTTTTCTGTTGATAGAGCAATGCAACAAACGCAATCTGCAGATGATACATGTTATTATATTTAAACTATAGATTCACATGCAGAATTGTTAGAAGAATTTCCAGAATTACAAGGAACAGGAGAATGTTCTTTAGGAGAAGGAACTGAACCAATTGATGAAACTGAAATGTTAGCTACACTTATGGCTAATGGATATGAACCAACAACAGAAGAAATTCAAATGTTAAAAGAAGAAGACAGATATCGATATAAATTATCGATAGAAGAACCACCGACATTAGAGTTATAGCCACTTCCAAACCATTTGAAATATGCTTATTTACATGGTGAAACTGAATTACCTGTAGTAATATCGTCTTCTCTTACTGAAACTGAAAAATCTCAACTCATTTCTCTGCTAAAAGCTCATAAACCAGCTATTGCATGGAAGATTCATGATATTAAAGGAATAAGTCCTTCATATTGCACACATAAAATCCTTATGGAAGAAGGTCATAAAACGTATGTGCAACGCCAACGAAGACTAAATCCTAATATGCAAGATGTTGTTAAGAAAGAAATTATTAAACTGCTTGATGCAGGTTTAATTTATCCAATCTCTGATAGTCCATGGGTAAGCCCAGTTCAATGCGTACCTAAGAAGGGTGGCATGACTGTCATCACAAATGAAAAAAATGAGCTTATTCCTACTAGGACTGTAACAGGCTGGCGTGTTTGTATTGATTATAGAAAATTAAATGACGCCACCAGAAAAGATCACTTTCCCTTACCTTTCATTGATCAAATGTTAGAAAGATTAGCCGGAAATAGTTACTATTGTTTTCTTGATGGTTTTTCCGGATATTTTCAAATTCCAATAGCACCCGAGGACCAAGAGAAAACCACGTTCACATGCCCTTATGGTACTTTTGCTTACAAACGCTTGCCATTTGGACTTTGCAACGCCCCTGCAACCTTTCAAAGGTGCATGATGGCGATTTTTCACGATATGATAGAAGAATGCATGGAAGTTTTCATGGATGACTTTTCAGTCTTCGGTGATACTTTTGAATCATGTCTAGTTAATCTTGAATGAATGCTTATTAGATGCGAACAATCAAATCTAGTACTTAATTGGGAGAAATGCCATTTCATGGTTAAAGAAGGCATCGTTCTTGGTCATAAAATTTCAAAGGAAGGAATTGAAGTGGATAGAGCTAAAGTAGATGTAATTTCTAAACTTCCACATCCCACCAATGTTAGAGGAGTTAGGAGTTTTCTAGGGCATGCCGGTTTTTACCGACGTTTCATAAAAGATTTTTCTAAAATTGCCACTCCTATGAATAAACTCCTAGAAAAGGATGCTCCGTTCATCTTTTTAGATGAATGTATCAAATCTTTTAATATTTTTAAAGAAAAACTCACTAATGCGCCGATCATGATAACTCCAAATTGGAATCTACCATTCGAACTTATGTGTGATGCAAGTGATTTTGCAATGGGAGCCGTTTTAGGACAAAGGATTGAAAAACGATTTCAACCTATTTATTACGCTAGTAAGATGTTACAAGGAGCACAAACGAATTACACAACTACTAAAAAAGAACTCCTTGCTATTGTCTTTGCTTTTGACAAATTTCGTTCATATCTCGTTCTAGCTAAAACGGTGGTCTATACCGACCATTCTGCTCTTAGATACCTATTTTCGAAACAAGATGCCAAACCACGATTAATCCGTTGGATCTTACTCTTACAAGAGTTCGATATTGAAATTCGAGACAAAAAGGGAGCAGAAAATCTCGCCGCTGATCATCTTTCTCGTCTTGAAAATCCTGAATTAGAAGTTCTAAATGAATCGGCCATACAAGACAAATTTCCTGATGAATATCTATTGAAGATAGATTATAATGAAATTCCATGGTTTGCAGACTATGAAAACTATTTAGTATGTGGATTCCTTGAAAAAGGATTGTCGTACCAAAAACGAAAGAAATTCTTTAGTGATATAAAACACTATTTCTGGGAAGATCCACATTTGTTTAAAAGTTGTCCCGATGGAATAATACGCCGATGTGTATTCGAAGATGAAGCTAGTAAAATATTAAACCATTGTCACAGAGGACCAACAGGAGGGCATTATGGGCCTCAACTTACAGCAAGAAAAGTTTACGATGCTGGATTCTATTGGCCTACAATTTTCAAAGACGCACACCTTCTTTGCAAATCCTGTGATGCTTGTCAAAGGGCCAGAAAAATAAGTCAACGTGATGAAATGCCACAAAATGTCATTCAAGTATGTGAAGTATTTGACATTTGGGGTATTGACTTTATGGGTCCATTTCTAAAATCTCATAATAATCTCTATATTCTCGTTGCCATTGATTATGTATCTAAATGGGCGGAAGCACAAGCTCTCCCAACTAACAATGCACGAGTTGTAGTCAACTTTTTAAAACGTCTTTTTGCAAGGTTTGGAACACCGAAAGCTTTAATAAGTGATCGGGGTACTCATTTATGTAATAATCAACTTGAGAAAGTTCTCAAAAGATATGGAGTAACTCATAAAATCTCCACTGCATATCATCCACAAACAAGTGGACAAGTTGAAAATACCAACCGAGCTTTAAAACGTATTCTAGAGAAAACCGTAGGATCAAATCCGAAGGAATGGTCCATTAAATTGGAGGATGCACTCTCGGCTTTTAGAACAGCCTACAAAACTCCAATTGGAACCACACCTTTTAAACTCGTTTACGGAAAAGCATGTCATCTTCCAGTAGAAGTTGAACACAAAGCATTTTGGGCTTTGAAGACATGTAATCTTGATTTACATGAAGCTGGACGTCTACGGTTAAGCCAACTAAATGAATTAGAAGAATTGAGACATGAAGCATACGAAAATTCGTTAATCTATAAGGAAAGAACGAAGAAATGGCATGATAAAAGAATCAGAAGTTCAAAAGAATTTAAAGAAGGAGACAGAGTTCTTCTTTTCAATTCACGATTCAAGCTATTTCCTGCAAAATTGAAGTCAAGATGGTCTGGACCATTCATAGTCAAAAGAGTTTTCCCATACGAAAAAGTAGAGTTAATAAATTCAAATGGGATTGAATTTAAAGTTAATGGTCACAGAGTTAAACATTACATACATGATCCGATGGAAGTTCACAACGAAGTTAATCACAATTTCAACACCACAGCTAACTAAGTGTGGGGAGAATCAAGTCTTTTAAGGATAATATGTATTTCTCGAGAATGGAATCCGAATGGTCTTTCCCTAGCAGACCCTAAAGAACTAGTCTTCTCCCCCCATTCTGAATTTTTATTTTTTTTAGGTTTTACAAGATGAAGACTTCCTGTGAACTAAACCATGGTCTAATGCTACACGCTTTGATCACTAAATGTAATAATGACACCCTTCCAAGTGAATTGGTAGCATTAATCAGAGGTAAATTGGACGGAGTAAGAAAAGAATCCAGGAACGAAAATAATAAGTTACAGTTTGGTAAAGGAAAATCAAAATCTGCAGCGAAAAGAAGCGCACGACACCTTGAAAGATGTCACAAATGCGGAAAATGGTCACACGAAGGAAAATGCTCGATAAATCAGACATATTCCAATACCGAGTTCGTTACTTTATGCAGAGAAGGACCGTTCATATGTTTCGAAGAAAAAACGTTGAATGCTCGAGGTTACGCCTATGTAGCTATGGAAAACCAATTAGTCCGACTATCTTATGAGTGGGCTAAAGCAGGTAACTAAGAATTCTATTTCACAGGTAAGTATGTACAGTTTTTAATTTTATTTATATTATTTTTAACCTTTTGATAATAAACGCTAAATCGTTCGCTATAAAGTATTAAATTGGTATTCAATAAAATTGGGTTTTGCGACCGAAATTATTGATATCATACAAAAATTTATTACATCACTGCGAAATTTTCCGTTTATTCTTAAGGTATAAATATCTTTGATCAATCAACCCAAAATATTTCAAAAATTCGTCAGGAGTAAAACTAGGTAATATAGCCGAAATTACTTTACCGAAAAGAGGGGCGTATATTTTTGATAATATTTGATTGATTAAAGTGGGATAAAAGACCAAAAAGATTTTAATTTAATTTTTACTTTGTTTTTAAAATTAATATTGTAAACCTTTTAAAATCAATATATTTAAATTTATAAATATTTGAAAAAATTAATATTTTTAATATAAGTTTGTATGTATAAAAACAAAAATATAATAAAAATTTGGTGTGAATTTTTAATTTTAATAATATGAATTTTTAATTTTATGCATTTTAAATTTAAGTTTGGTGTGAATTTAAAAACAAAAATTTACTTTATTTCGCTAAGTTAAAAATATGATTTTTAAATATTCGTCATGAGTTGAAAACTAGGTCATTGAACCGAAATTGCTCTACCCAAGGGAGGGACGAGAACTTTTATTATCATTATTTTTAATCTTATTGAATTAAAGTATGCCAAAAACATTTAAAAAACCAAAAATCTTTGCTTTTAAAACAAACGCCAATATGTTTGGAAACTTTGGTAAAATTTAATCATTTTTCTACGCTAATCACCCTCAATAATTTAAATTGTTACTGATTTCTTGCAAATGAGGACATTGCAAGATCTTAAGTGTGGGAAGGGGTTAAATTCTTTCGGATTTTTAAAATTTTAAATTTAAACACTTGGTTACCATTACAAATACTAGTAACGCAGTAGTTGTATTAGAATCTAGTGCTCTCTGATAATAAAGAACAGCCCTAGTCTTATATACTGACTACCCAATTCTAGTAAAAATTTTCAAAATTTTCAATTAAATGAATTCAAAATCATGTTTATACATATTTATGAACGATAAAACTAGGTGTTAACACCGAAATTATTGTTACCTCGGAAAGGACATAAATTGAGAAACAAAACAAAATGTTAGAATTCATTTAAAATGGAATAGAGGACAATAAAAAGGCAATAAAAGAAAATAAAAAGCCAAGTGTGAGAAAAATTTACCAAGTTCTTTAAAACATATATCACATATTTTGTACAAAGATACTTTTGTTTTGGACAAAATTAACCATTTTACCCGGAAAACTGTACTATATTTGAAAGAAAGGAAGTAAAGTCTTCCGAAAAAGACACGCGCTTCTTGATTTAGGTCAAGAAGTTGTCGTCCAGACCAGCTGTAGGTTGACGAAAAATCTAGAAAAGTCATCACAAAAATCAGCAGAAAATCCACGGACCTCAGCATCAAACAGGGTCGCCAAGTGGTCAGACTTATCCTAACCATGAGAGGATCTGTCTCGTAAAATGGGGAGGACGCCGTGCAAATTAGGTTGATAAGACTAATGAAGCAGATGTAGTGACCCGAACTTTTTCATGTTTATATATATTAATTGAGATTGATATTTACATGATTAAATGTTTCCAACATGTTAAGCAATCAAACTTGTTAAGACTTGATTAATTGAAATATGTTTCATATAGACAATTGACCACCCAAGTTGACCGGTGATTCACGAACGTTAAAACTTGTAAAAACTATATGATGACATATATATGGATATATATATAGTTAAAATGATACTATGATAAGTAAACATATCATTAAGTATATTAACAATGAACTACATATGTAAAAACAAGACTACTAACTTAATGATTTTTAAACGAGACATATATGTAACGATTATCGTTGTAAAGACATTTAATGTATATATATATCATATTAAGAGATATTCATAAATGATAATATCATGATAATATAATAATTTAAAATCTCATTTGATATTATAAACATTGGGTTAACAACATTTAACAAGATCGTTAACCTAAAGGTTTCAAAACAACACTTACATGTAACGACTAACGATGACTTAACGACTCAGTTAAAATGTATATACATGTAGTGTTTTAATATGTATTTATACACTTTTGAAAGACTTCAATACACTTATCAAAATACTTCTACTTAACAAAAATGCTTACAATTACATCCTCGTTCAGTTTCATCAACAATTCTACTCGTATGCACCCGTATTCGTACTCGTACAATACACAGCTTTTAGATGTATGTACTATTGGTATATACACTCCAATTATCAGCTCTTAGCAGCCCATGTGAGTCACCTAACACATGTGGGAACCATCATTTGGCAACTAGCATGAAATATCTCATAAAATTACAAAAATATGAGTAATCATTCATGACTTATTTACATGAAAACAAAATTACATATCCTTTATATCTAATCCATACACCAACGACCAAAAACACCTACAAACACTTTCATTCTTCAATTTTCTTCATCTAATTTATCTCTCTCAAGTTCTATCTTCAAGTTCTAAGTGTTCTTCATAAATTCTACAAGTTCTAGTTACATAAAATCAAGAATACTTTCATGTTTGCTAGCTCACTTCCAATCTTGTAAGGTGATCATCCAACCTCAAGAAATCTTTGTTTCTTACAGTAGTTTATCATTCTAATACAAGGTAATAATCATATTCAAACTTTGGTTCAATTTCTATAACTATAACAATATTATTTCAAGTGATGATCTTAATTGAACTTGTTTTCGTGTCATGATTCTACTTCAAGAACTTCGAGCCATCCAAGGATCCGTTGAAGCTAGATCTATTTTTCTCTTTTCCAGTAGGTTTATCCAAGGAACTTAAGGTAGTAATGATTTTCATAACATCATTCGATTCATACATATAAAGCTATCTTATTCGAAGGTTTAAACTTGTAATCACTAGAACATAGTTTAGTTAATTCTAAACTTGTTCGCAAACAAAAGTTAATCCTTCTAACTTGACTTTTAAAATCAACTAAACACATGTTCTATATCTATATGATATGCTAACTTAATGATTTAAAACCTGGAAACACGAAAAACACCGTAAAACCGGATTTACGCCGTCGTAGTAACACCGCGGGCTGTTTTGGGTTAGTTAATTAAAAACTATGATAAACTTTGATTTAAAAGTTGTTATTCTGAGAAAATGATTTTTATTATGAACATGAAACTATATCCAAAAATTATGGTTAAACTCAAAGTGGAAGTATGTTTTCTAAAATGGTCATCTAGACGTCGTTCTTTCGACTGAAATGACTACCTTTACAAAAAATGACTTGTAACTTATTTTTCCGACTATAAACCTATAATTTTTCTGTTTAGATTCATAAAATAGAGTTCAATATGAAACCATAGCAATTTGATTCACTCAAAACGGATTTAAAATGAAGAAGTTATGGGTAAAACAAGATTGGATAATTTTTCTCATTTTAGCTACGTGAAAATTGGTAACAAATCTATTCCAACCATAACTTAATCAACTTGTATTGTATATTATGTAATCTTGAGATACCATAGACACGTATACAATGTTTCGACCTATCATGTCGACACATCTGTATATATTTCGGAACAACCATAGACACTCTATATGTGAATGTTGGAGTTAGCTATACAGGGTTGAGGTTGATTCCAAAATATATATAGTTTGAGTTGTGATCAATACTGAGATACGTATACACTGGGTCGTGGATTGATTCAAGATAATATTTATCGATTTATTTCTGTACATCTAACTGTGGACAAGTAGTTGTAGGTTACTAACGAGGACACCTGACTTAATAAACTTAAAACATCAAAATATATTAAAAGTGTTGTAAATATATTTTGAACATACTTTGATATATATGTATATATTGTTATAGGTTCGTGAATCAACCAGTAGCCAAGTCTTACTTACCGACGAAGTAAAAATATGTGAAAGTGAGTTATAGTCCCACTTTTAAAATCTAATATTTTTGGGATGAGAATACATGCAGGTTTTATAAATGATTTACAAAATAGACACAAGTACGTGAAACTACATTCTATGGTTGAATTATCGAAATCGAATATGTCCCTTTTTATTAAGTCTGGTAATCTAAGAATTAGGGAACAGACACCCTAATTGACGCGAATCCTAAAGATAGATCTATTGGGCCTAACAAACCCCATCCAAAGTACCGGATGCTTTAGTACTTCGAAATTTATATCATATCCGAAGGGTGTCCCGGAATGATGGGGATATTCTTATATATGCATCTTGTTAATGTCGGTTACCAGGTGTTCACCATATGAATGATTTTTATCTCTATGTATGGGATGTGTATTGAAATATGAAATCTTGTGGTCTATTATTATGATTTGATATATATATAGGTTAAACCTATAACTCACCAACATTTTTGTTGACGTTTTAAGCATGTTTATTCTCAGGTGATTATTAAGAGCTTCCGCTGTCGCATACTTAAATAAGGACGAGATTTGGAGTCCATGCTAGTATGATATTGTGTAAAAACTGCATTCAAGAAGCTTATTTTGTTGTAACATATTTGTATTGTAAACCATTATGTAATGGTCGTGTGTAAACAGGATATTTTAGATTATCATTATTTGATAATCTACGTAAAGCTTTTTATACCTTTATTGATGAAATAAAGGTTATGGTTTGTTTTAAAATGAATGCAGTCTTTGAAAAACGTCTCATATAGAGGTCAAAACCTCGCAACGAAATCAATTAATATGGAACGTTTTTAATCAATAAGAACGGGACATTTCAGTTGGTATCCGAGCGTTGTTCTTAGAGAACCAGAATTTTGCATTAGTGTGTCTTATCGAGTTTGTTAGGATGCATTAGTGAGTCTGGACTTCGACCGTGTTTACTTGAAAAATGATTGCTTAACAAATTTTGTTGGAAACTATATATTTTTAACATGTGAATATTATGTGATATATTAATCTCTTAACGCGTTTGATATTATGTGATAGATGTCTACCTCTAGAAAAAGTCCCATTGACTCACCTAATAATAATGAAGAGTCAAATGTAAATTGGAATAATTCGTGGACTGATTCACAAGTTCCCGAAGAGGAACCGGAAGAAGAGTCGGAACCGGAAGAAGAATCGGAACCGGAAGAAGAATCGGAACCGGATGAAGAAATAGAACCGGTGGGGGAAATAATAAAACGGTTAAGTAAAAGAAAATCCTCAACCAACCGACCAAGGTTAATTATGGTCAATAGTGTTTCCGCCAAGGAAGCAAAATATTGGGAGGATTACCAATTCTCCGATGAATCGGATTCCGACGAGAATTCCGATGATGTTATAGAAATTACCCCAACTGAATTTAAAAAGGCAAAAGAAAATAATAAGGGAAAGGGCATAAAAATAGAGAAATCTAATTCCAACCCCGATGAACTTTATATGTATCGTCAACCCCCGAAGTCCTTAAGTTGTAACAATGACCCGGGAACCTCTAAACCACCAGGTTTTTCTAAACCAATGTGGAAAACGATGGCTCGTATTAGGGGAACATCATATATCCCTAGAAACTTGGCAAAACGAACCAAAACCGAAAAAGAAGAAGAAACAAGCGAGTCGGAATAAGATAGTTGTATTCGTGTGGTGTAATATATGTAATATAGTGTGCTTATGCTTTATGATATATGTAAAAATTGCTTGTATTAATAAGTATTTTTTTCATGAATCTAACTCTTGTCTATTTTACAGTATAAAAACACAAAATGGATAGACAACCCAATATTTTAAGAGACCTACCCGGAGACATGATTGATGAAATCTTGTCTAGAGTCGGTCAGAATACTTCGGCACAACTATTTAAGGCGAGATCAGTTTGTAAGACATTCGAAGACCATTCCAAGAATGCCTTGGTTTATAAAAGGCTTTCGTTCGAAAGATGGGGGATATCACATTGGGAAATCCATAAGTTACGATGTGTTTACTTTGACGCATATATTGCGGGGAACCCAAATGCTATTTTACGCAATGGGTTAAGAAATTATTTTGACTCAATATATTCGAATATTGGACTTCGTGATTTAGAAAAAGCGGCTAACATGCAACATAAAGAAGCATGTTATGCTAACGGATTAGTAATGTTCGCTTCTCACCAAAGTGAGAACAAGAACATCGGGCTACAACTATTAAACAAAACGTTCCCACAAGTGACGGAGTCGGTAATTGGGGTAAGAAATGAGGTTTTTAGATTGTTACGGGACTGTTGGACATTACCTAACCCTCGTCCCTTTGACGACGTTACAACACGCTGTCTTATCAACGACCATAACGGTTATGTTCCACAAGACCAAGGATGGGAAGTAATCCTAGTAAAACCAGAATGCATGACTTGTTTCTGGACGTATGAATTACGTGTCTTTATTGCCTTTGCTGAACGACTTGTGTACTAGCTAGAATTATCTTCACAACCATCTTGTATCAAATTTATTGTGTGCTATATTTCATGCTATATGTAAAATAAGCGGTATTGTAAGTTTGTAAAATATTGTGTAAAAGTTTGAACGCGAAATATTATTATAGTCAGTTTTTCATATAGAATTGTAGTAGTTGAATTGTATATTAGCTACTAAGTATGAACTTAACGGGTAGGTACTACCCGAATTTAAACTTATAAAACGCTAATATGAAGAAAAAGCTTTTATAAATGAGTTCATATTATGCTACGAAATACTATTAACTACTCTTAATATTCTGTATGATTAACTTGTTCCATTTAACTATTTTGAAGGAAATGGCACCGACTACTCGACACACCGTGAATATGAATGAAGAGGAATTCCGTACTTTTCTAGCTTCAAACATAGCCGCAGTACAGGCTGCGCTACATACCAACAATAACCTTGGATCTAGCAGTACAGGAAATCGTGTAGGATGCACCTACAAAGAATTCACTGCCTGCAAACCTTTGGAATTTGATGGAACCAAAGGACCGATCGGATTAAAACGGTGGACCGAGAAGGTCGAATCGGTGTTTGCCATAAGTAAGTGTACTGAAGAGGACAAAGTGAAGTACGCTACGCATACCTTCACAGGTTCTGCGTTAACATGGTGGAATACCTATCTAGAGCAAGTGGGACAAGACGATGCTTACGCACTACCGTGGTCAGCATTCAAGCACTTGATGAACGAGAAGTACCGTCCCAGAACCGAGGTCAATAAGCTCAAGATAGAACTTAGAGGGTTACGAACCCAAGGATTTGATATTACCACGTACGAAAGACGATTCACAGAATTGTGCCTATTGTGTCCGGGAGCATTCGAAGATGAGGAAGAGAAGATCGACGCGTTTGTGAAAGGATTACCGGAAAGAATCCAAGAAGATATAAGTTCACACGAGCCCGCCTTCATACAACAGGCATGTAGAATGGCTCACAAACTAGTGAACCAGATTGAAGAAAGAATTAAAGAACAGACTGCTGAAGAGGCCAATGTGAAGCAAGTCAAAAGAAAGTGGGAGGAAAACGGTGATAAGAATCACCAATACAACAACAACAGCAATTACAACAATAATCGCAACAATTATCCCAACAATCGCAACATCAATCGCAACTACAACAAACGGCCCAACAACAACAACAACAACAACAACAACAAAAACAGCAACTACAACAATCATCCCAACAACAATAATAACCTTAACAACAACAACAATCAGAAGCAGCTACGCCAAAGGTGTGAAAAGTATCACTCGGGGTTCTGCACCAAATTTTGCAACAAGTGTAAAAGAAATGGTCATAGCGCGGTGAAGTGTGAGGTCTACGGACCAGGGGTTAATAGAACGAAAGGAATAAATGGTGTCGGAACGAGTAATAGCGGAGCAAGTAGTGTCGGAGCAAGTTATGCCAATGTAGTTTGTTATAAATGTGAAAAACCGGGCCACATTATTAGAAATTGCCCGAACCAGGAGAACAAGAATGGACATGGCCGCGGAAGAGTTTTCAATATTAATGCGACAGAGGCACAGGAAGACCCGGAGCTTGTTACGGGTACGTTTCTTATTGACAATAAATCTGCTTACGTTTTATTTGATTCGGGTGCGGATAGAAGCTATATGAGTAGAGATTTTTGTGCTAAATTAAGTTATCCATTGACGCCTTTGGATAGTAAATTTTTACTCGAATTAGCAAATGGTAAATTAATTTCAGCAGATAATATATGTCGGAATCGAGAAATTAAACTGGTTAGCGAAACATTTAAGATTGATTTGATACCAGTAGAGTTAGGGAGTTTTGATGTGATAATCGGTATGGACTGGTTGAAAGAAGTGAAAGCAGAGATCGTTTGTTACAAAAATGCAATTCCCATTATACGAGAAAAAGGAAAACCCTTAATGGTGTACGGAGAAAAGGGCAACACGAAGCTACATCTTATTAGTAATTTGAAGGCACAAAAACTAATAAGAAAAGGTTGCTATGCTGTTCTAGCACACGTCGAGAAAGTACAAACTGAAGAAAAGAGCATCAATGATGTTCCCATTGCAAAAGAATTTCCCGATGTATTTCTGAAAGAATTACCGGGATTACCCCACATCGATCCGTTGAATTTCAAATAGATCTTGTACCAGGAGTTGCACCAATAGCTCGTGCTCCTTACAGACTCACACCCAGCGAGATGAAAGAACTGCAAAGCCAATTACAAGAACTTTTAGAGCGTGGTTTCATTCGACCAAGCACATCACCGTGGGGAGCTCCTGTTTTGTTTGTCAAGAAGAAAGATGGTACATTCAGGTTGTGTATCGACTACCGAGAGTTGAACAAACTTACCATCAAGAACCACTACCCACTACCGAGAATCGACGACTTATTTGATCAACTACAAGGCTCGTCTGTTTATTCAAAGATTGACTTACTTTCCGGGTATCATCAAATGCGGGTGAAAGAAGATGATATTCCAAAGACTGCTTTTAGAACACGTTACGGTCATTACGAGTTTATGGTCATGCCGTTTGGTTTAACTTGAAAGGACCCGTCCTAATCCATTCGGACGAAGTCCATATCGATTATAAACGATTCACAACAGTTGATTACATAGCGAGGTACTTGACCTCTATATGATACATTTTACAAACATTGCATTCATTTTTAAAAGACAAACTTTCATTTACATCGAAAGTTGACGGCATGCATACTATTTCATAATATATCAAACTATAATTGACTAATCAATAATCTTGATGAACTCAACGACCCGAATGCAATGTCTTTTGAAATATGTCATGAATGACTCCAAGTAATAACTCTAAAATGAGCAAATGCATAGCGAAAGATTTCTTTCATACCTGAGAATAAACATGCTTTCAAGTGTCAACCAAAAGGTTGGTGAGTTCATTAGTTTAACATAAATAATCTTTTCATAATTTTAATAGACCACAAGATTTCATATTTCCATTTCTCATAAACATACGTCCCATGCATAGAGACAAAAATATCATTCATATGGATTGAACACCTGGTAACCGACATTCACAATATACATATAAGAATATCCCCATCATTCCGGGATCCTCCTTCGGACATGATATAAATTTCGAAGTACTAAAGCATCCGGTACTTTGGATGGGGCTTGTTGGGCCCGATAGATCTATCTTTAGAGTTCGCGTCAATTAGGGTGTCTGTTCCCTAATTCTTAGATTACCAGACTTAATAAAAAGGGCATATTCGATTAGATAATCCAACCATAGAATGTAGTTTCGATTACTTGTGTCTATTTCGTAAAACAGTTATAAAAGCAGCGCATGTATTCTCAGTCCCAAAAATATATATTGCAAAAGCATTTAAAAAGGGATTAATGAAACTCACCTAATGTATTTTGTAGTAAAAATACATATGACAAAATTGAACCATGCAGGGTTGGCCTCGGATTCACGAACCTATACCATTTGTGTATTCATTAATACATATATAATTATAATCGAACATATATATTATTACTCTTGAATTAATTGTTATTTTAACTATGTTCTTCATTTATAATCAAATTAATTACATTTAATAATATTTATTACAAAAATAATAATATAGTTATGTTATACGTAGTAAATATAGAGTTATATAACTAATAGTTGTTTTGATAAAATAGTGTTGTTATTAATAAATAAAAAATAATAATTGTTTCATCCTAATATAATAATAATCATAGTTATAAAATGATTATTTTTATCAAAGTAATACTTTTAATAGTAATGTATACTAATAATAATAATAATTATAAAAATAGTGATTTTATTAACAATAATAATAATACTACTATTTTTACTAATAACTATAATGATAATAATGTTAATAATAAGGTTACCGATAACAATTTTAATCATAGTATTTATGTACTCATGTTAATACATATATTAGTTGTTAAAACAAATATAATAATAACCATGATAATAATAACAATATACTTATTTATAACTATCATAATAATAATAATAATGATAACTAATAATACATATAACTATGTTAATAATACTTAGCTATAATACATTTAATAATTATAATACTAATAGTATTAATAATATCTAATAATAATAACAATAATAATAATCACAACATTAATAATGATAATATTAATAACAATAATGAAAATGATAATGATAATAATAATAAAAATTCTTGGTATTTAAATCTACCTTTAGAAGCCTTAAGTAAAAAGAATGCACCAATTGAGGATCGAATCCGAGACCCCTCGCTAACCCGTCACCTCTCTTAACCAACCCGTTGTAACCATTTTTCTGATTTAATGCATAACTCATTAATATTTAAATCGACTTTTTCAGTTATCATCTTCTTTAACTTTCGTAAATTCAATCAGAGATCAATCCAATTTTGTAATGAGTTTCATATACAATTTAGGATCCATAAATGACACAGAATCAATTAGGGGTTTGTTTGAATTAATTAAAACAACATAAACAAAAAATAAAAGAGCTGTAACAGCTCGTTAAGTTCTTCAAGAACTCTAAATCACTCTCGTAAATTTAGGAAGTTTTAGACCCCGATTCCTGAATGAAATAAGTTCAAATTCATTCTTAGAAACTTTCTAACCTCTCAATTTGACTTAAAACATAAGCACATTCATAAATTTCACCAAGGAACAGCCGTTTGAATTTTTTAAAATCAACTTTGACCCCAAAATTAAAATTTGATAGAATGATTTGGACCTCTAAACTTTCCAGATAGTTTACATAATAGATTAACAACAATCTTGCATTTCTCATTTTTGAAATTCGTAAAAAAATCGATCTATTTGAAAATTGAAACAAGAACAGGGCAGTGCCTGTTTTCTTCGTTCCTTTTGATTTAATTCCACTAAATAAAAGCTGTATGGGTTGGTAATTGATATTAAAGATGTAATGGTGATTAAAAAGAGTAATATCACAGTGTAATTTCTTTGTTTTATAGACAATTGATTCGTCTAGGACAATTAATCAGAAAAAAATATATATATAAAAAAATAATAATAATAAAAAGTAATCACAAAGATTACGACCTGCAACAGAATTTGGATTCATTCAAATACTTTTTCACTGATTGGTACTAATTGGAGACAGAAAACAATCTTCCACGGGCTTGAAAGTGATTTGAACAGAAAGCGTGATTCTTTGCATTTATTTATATATTAAATTGTAATTTTTATTTATATATATATACATATATTTATATAAATAAAATCTGTATACGTATTCATTTATAAACAAATATCTGTATTATGTGTATATATATATGTAATTATATATATATATATATATATATATATATATATATATATATATATATATATATATATATATATATATATATATATATATATATATATATATATATATATATATATATATATATCTGTTTATATTTTTGTGTATATATATGTAATTCATAAATTTTATTATTGGTAATGTTATAAAATATTAATACTAATAATAAAACTAATAATTTATTAATATTGCTATCGAGATACAATTAATATTAAATTAATAATAATAATAATAATAATATCAAATAAATATTAATAATAATACAGATATGATAATATTAATACATTTAATAATAACTAATAATAATATTAGTTATATTTATATTATTAATGATAATACTAAAATTAATAATAATAACACAAATTATATATATTTTATTTTAGAAGTAATATTATTACTAATATAAATATTAACATGAATATTAACAATAATAAAAATGCTGAAATTAATGATAATGATATTAATATATCACTTAGCTTCAAACTTGTAATTACAAATAATATATTAACTTTACACTATATTATATAATAATATTTATTAAATATTATATATCACAATATATTAAATAATTATTATTAGAATTCATATAGACTCATAATATTATATATGTAAAATGGTAATTTATTTATTCTATTTATTATTTCACATTTTTAATTCCTAAGGTTTAAAGTATACATTATGGATTATATATGTCCATATATTTATATTTACATGTACCTATTTATTTACAAAGTAAAGTAAGGTTTAAAGTATACATTATGGATTATATATGTCCATATATTTATATTTACATGTACCTATTTATTTACAAAGTAAAGTTCGTGAATCGTCGGGAATAGTCAAAGGTCAAATGATTCCATATAAATAGTTCAAAGTTTTTGAGACTCCACATTACAGATTTTGCTTATCGTGTCGAAATCAAATAAGATTCATGTTTAAATTTGGTCAGAATTTCTCGGGTCATCACAGTACCTACCCGTTAAAGAAATTTCGTCCCGAAATTTGAGCGAGGTCGTCATGGCTAACAATAAATATGTTTTCCTGATGAATATGAGCTGATAAATAGAGTTTTATCATTAGATAAAATAATTCGATTATTCAAAGCATACGAATGAAGTTATCACAAAAGAGTGAAATGAAGTGAGTATAGGTTTGTCTTGACTTTTGACGTAGTCATGGTTGAATTTAGAAAATAAGGCACGTCTTAACTTTTGACATTGCCTTGGTTGAATTCTAGAATTCAAGGGATTTAAAGAAAATCTTGAAGATCTGATTCTTCAGCGAATAAGGAAATTAAGATCTCTATAATTAAATACGGTGATCTGCCTCGATTACTCTGCCTGATATTTCCATTATAAATTAAGCTCTTCGGTTCCATTATTCTCACCATTCCTATGCTTCCTTCCTTAGTTCATACATCTAAAAGATTGTGAAAATGCTTAGTCCAGTTCTAATCCTTGATACTTTCCTAACCTTCATATCTGTCATTCTTCTTTTCAATCTTCCACCAGAAAAAAATTGTTTACTTTTACTTTTACCCTGGGGTGATACTATTCTTAATTATGCCGTGTCTTTATTTTGTTATTCCTATTAACATCCATGGTTTGTAACCTCCGTGTTGTTATTGGGCTTTATATTTTCTCTTATATTTTGGAGCCCTTTGCCTTTTTATTATCCTCCCGTCCTCTAGTAAAGCGAGTAACGGTTCAGAATTCGTAAACATGGAGTTTCGAATGAACTTAATGTTATAAACAAGAAAGAACGTTACCGCACAATTTGATTTGTCAAATTACCTGAATCACTGAGAATAGAACTATCAAGAATATATTTTCTTGATATGTTCAGAAGTTAAGCAGAATGAAGAAGTTATGTAACATGGCACCTGATGAAGTTATGGTCTGTGAATCATCAAGTTTCATTAGAAACTCAGCATGACTTACTGTAATATAATCACGTTGATCAAGTGTCATTATATTATACTAACTCATGCATCAGTTCCCAACATTACTTCAATAACATTCATATTTTAAGCTCGAAAGTTTACAGAATATAGAAACTAACAGTTTCAATATGATGTAATACTGATAGCACGAAGAGATTAATGATTTTAGATAAGAATAGTTATAAAAATATCTCTAGAAATATGGAGGATATTTATAATGAAAGATACGATAATATCTCGGAATATCTAAGATCGGAGGATGATTGAAACTATTGTCTGCAAGGGTTTAGAGTAAGGAGCAAGACATTCACTAAAGACTTTAGCAGACATTGAATCATTTGGATTCTTTGAAGTCAAACTTATTCTTTGTGATTTGTCCACGGCTTTCTTCATAGTTTCGCATAATCTGCTTTTCGATACTAAATTTTTTCTTGAATGTTTCCAATATAATGATACATAGGAAGCACGAAGAGGTATCTAATTTTGGACGAGAATATTTATGAAAATATCCTCAGAAATATCGAAGATATTGATGATGATATTTTGGAATTTCTAAGTTCGATGATTGATGAAGAAAGATTTTCCGCAAGATTTTAACATGAGTACGGAGAAAGATATTCGTTGGAGGTTTCATCGGATCCGGAATTACCTGGGTTCTTTGAATATATGGTATGGTCCTTGTATTTGACCTTGATCTCCTTCATGGTTTGCTCAATCTGTTTTTCAGTACCAAATTTTTCTGAGCTTTTTCAACATACTATTGTTTATCATCAAACCTTCGATGATTATGGTCGTTTATGATTGTCTATGGTTTCTGCTGCTTCATTCAACTTTTTCAACATTCAGAGTATTGATTTGTGACTGAGTGCTTTTCAGAATTTTAGAATAAGAGATCATAATTCTAAGAGATAAATGTCATACATATAACTGTTGATGTAGATATGCTGTGAGTTTCTGATTGCTGATTCCCGGTAATTGTTATGGCAGTTCTCGTTACCAGATGCGGATGAGTATATGATACGGTTTCAATGAATAAATATAATGATTTGTCAGAGAGATTTAAGCCAAAAAGCAACGAGGTTGCTGGTAATATGGTGGAATATAAAAGAATTTTCCGGTATCAAAAGGGTAATTGTATATATCAGGATTATAGTAAGGCTACTTCGAATGAAAAGTCGAAGCTGACTTGTTGGAGCTGTGAAAAAATTGGCTACTTTGCAAAGGGATTGCAAAGTTTTTTTTTTTTTTTTTTTTTTTTTTTTTTTTTTTTTTTTTTGCTAATAAATGTCAAAGGATCTGACGTGGCTACGTGTTAAACTTTTACTCAGTTGTCAAGAGTTTCTCAGGTGCATAACTATATGCATAAATTTTTCCTTCCGTAGATGAAGTGCGGTTGATTCATCCTATCGATTGAGGTGTTTTCAAGAATCATGAAAGTTTGAACGCAGATTGGAATCGCCAAGATACAAATGAGGTTTAAGTTGAAATCAAGTGGCAAACTTGAAGAGATGTTTAGTTTCATATGTTATAATCAATATTTTAATTCATTTTAATTGTCCAATGTCATTAGTCCACAGTTCATAGTCCACAATTTGTAGTACAACAATTCATATATAGTTTAATATATAATATTTGAATTAATTAATATGTATCGTGACCCGTGTACATGTCTCAGACTCGATCACTGTCATGACCCTACTTTTTTCGTTATCTTTTTCCGTTAATTATTTAACGACCGTTAACTGTTAGTGTGCCACGTCATTTCTATGACCTATATTATTATTTGTAATAATATATATATATATATATATATATATATATATATATATATATATATATATATATATATATATATTAATTATTATGTGTTATGTGAATATATGTATTCATATTTTAATTTATACGTTTCTACGTCTCGCGGATTTCCATCCGGCGAATCTTTTCGGTTTTTAAACCAACGGTCGAGCTTTCGGGATTTTTAAATCCTAAATATTTTAAATATGATATTTTAAGGTCATATTATTATTAGGTGTATTTATATTTATTTTTCATCGCGCGTTTGTTATCTTTCCGAAATTTTAATCGCGTAAGCGTGTTTTCGCGTTTCGGGATTCGTTCGGGCATTCGGGCCATCAGGAATTGCACGTTTTTCAATAATGGACAAGTTGGCCCACTAAGGGGCCCACCCCCATTCAAAATCGGCCGAATATGGGAGGGGGGTGTATCCCTTTGCTTCTCATTTTTGTTTCACATAATTTTAATTCACAAAAATTCCCTAAACCTAACTTGCACTTTTTCTCCTCTCCTCTCCCTCTTGTGGCCATCGCCTACCACCACCATTATCATCATCTTCATTAATTTTCAAGCTTGGATCAAGAGATAGCTACCATAAACGTGTTCCTCTCTTCGTTCTCTACGCGATTATATTCTTTGATTCTCGATTTGGGTATAAACCCTAACCCTAGAACTTTTCATATTTATTTATATTTCTGTATTATGAGTTTATATTATTAGTATGATGTATATTAGTTGTTGTAATGTTGTTTGGATGCGTAGAATTACTCGTTTGCATATGTTTTCGGTTTGTAAATTTTGGACAGCAGTTTGATTCGTATATTCTGACTTTGTAACTGATATGAATGTTAAAATAAAGTACATAAATGAGTTCCTCTCATCAAGACATTAATTTTAGACTCCGGATTCATGTCGTTTCGATTCCCGGAGCCCTAGATATGCTTAATTTGATTTTTGTTAAAGATTGAAGGGTGTTCTTGGCATGAACAAGGTTGAGTCCGACTTGGTGACTATCCTTGGTGTATTTAGGGTGTGTTATTTGGTTAGGACTGATGGTGGGACGAATTTTCATGTTCGGGTCACCTAAATCCGAGCCACGGTTCACCCGTTGTGCCCGAATTACTGTTTTGAGTAAATTGTTTTCCCAAGTGTTGTCATGGCTGATATCCACGACCTAGGGACTGTTCTTGGAGTGTTCTTGAGTTCATAATTGTGTCGGGTGGTTTGAGTAGGTGAAGTTGCATATGTGGCTTGCCCGAAACCGACATCCGGGGCTCAAGATACGACCCGACGAACTTTTAAACTTAAAACTTATGGTTAATGATTAAACTTATGTTAAAATTAATGGATTTCATTATTAATTAATTACTTATGATAAAAGAAGTAATTATTATTATTTAAAACTTATGATATAAATATTTATTATATCATTTAATTATTAATTATAATTTAATTAACATTTTAATTAAACTTATGATTAATAATACTTTTATTATTAAAGGAAAATACTTATGATAAGTATTAAATTTGTTTTTGAGAAATTATTAAAAGACTTATAATTAACATTAAATAATTATTTAATTATTATAAGACTTAATTATTATTTAATTATGATTTAATTATTAAATACTTATGATTTAATAATTTTAATTAGAAACTTATGATATGATTAATAATTCATTATTAATTAATAATACTTATGATATGATTTAAAATTTATTATAAATTAATAATATTTATATTATGATTAATATTTAATTAATTAATTAAATACTTATGTTATACTAATTATAACACTTCAACTTATATTAACTTTAATAATTCATTTTATTTAATTAAACTTATGTTAAGACATTATTATACACTTTTGACTTTAAATAACATTATAACCTATGTTATTATTATAACTTACACTTTTAAAATTAATGTTGACTATGTTTGACCAAGGTTGACTTTTGAGTTGACTTTCGGTTGATTTTGACTTTCAGTTGACTTCTGTTGACTTTCTAAATAAGGAAACTTTCCTAACTTCAAAACTTTCTAAAAATAGAAATTTCTAAATTTGGAAACTTTCCAAAAATAGAAACTTTCCAAAAATAGAAACTTTCCAAAAATAGAAACTTTCCAAAAATAGAAACTTTCCAAAAATAGAAACTTTCCAAAAATGGAAACCTGCTAAAAATAGAAACTTTCTAAAAATAGAAAGTGTGTGTCCTTATGCTGTTCCAATCAAACCGATGCTTGCTGAGTAATGTTCTATGCCTACTTGCAACATGTACAATAGCTATCATACTAAGACTTGGCCTAAGTTAGTTATTTATTTCGACCTGCTTTATTTATAGGTTGGCGTTGTAATCTTTCTTGATCACTTTACTTTACTTGCTGTTCGCTTGTTTGTGAGATTTCTTCAGTTGCTAATTAAGGTGAGTTATAGTCCCGTTTTTACATACTTTTCAAAGTATATTTTTGGGATGTGATTACATGCAGATTTTTATTTACGTTTAGACACAAGTAATAGTTAAATTTAATTATTCATTGTGAGTTGGACAAAAATATTCCCTAGTCTGGTAACTGTAATCATTGGTTTCTACCGGTGAACGCGAATCCTACGGATAGATCTATCGGGTTTGACAACCCCATTTCGAGCTAGTCGCGCTAGCAATTTATAATCGGAATGTTTAGTACTTCGTAATTTGTTGTAGATACACTGTCCAAGTGTATATTTTTATTGTGTTTGGCAAGGGTAAATAAAGGGTTAAGTGGTTACCAGGTGGCTCATTGATAATGGAATAATGTTTAATGTTTTCTAACATTTTTAAATCTTGTGGTCTAAAGTTTACTTATTTATTTAAACCTATAATTCACTCAACCTTTGTGTTGACAGTTTACTTGCATGTTTTCACAGGTACTTGAGTTATATGATGCTTCCGCTGTCGTTAGAAGAGTCTGCATGCATTTGGGCAGATTTTATGAAACTATTTATGAAACTTAAGCTTGCATTCTATTTTTGGATAATTTAAATTGTGGGTTTGTTGGCAAGGTTTTGTGTCAACTTTTGGATTATTAATATGTTGGGTTGTTTTAAACTACATATTTTGGTTTGTTTCCTTTTTGGGAAAACTTTTGAAATAAAAGAATGCAACTTTGTTTATTTAATTCATTTAAGTCCGATCAAGCTATGGGACCAACTGACGGATCCGTTAAGTGTTTTGACGGGGTCGTCACATGTGGTATCAGAGCTCTGGTTGTAGGGAACTAGGCGGTCTTAATGTGGTCAACCCGTGGTTATTAGGGTGCATTAGAGTCTAGTCTACAGCCCGACCTTTTTGCTATAGCATTAATATGCATTTCATTTCGTATAAGTTATATTATTAGCTTTTATATCTTTTTGGTATGTGGTTTGCGGTTTTGCTGTTTGCAGATGTCGACTTCGAGCGATAACTCTGTTGCTGCTCCTGCTCCACCGTCTCCTGCTAGACGTCGTGCTAATCAACCAGAGATAGATGATCCTGTTCATTACTATTTTTCTACCCTTACTCATATGAACCGGGCTTATAATGAGGTGACACGTATTAACGCCCTTAGTGATTGTTTGCGCACTTTGCCACATAATGAAGTTATGGACGAGATCCGTGCCGACATGGGTAACTTTATCACTTTCAAGCATAGGGTTGAGGATGCGAACCGCAAGCGTGATCGAGAAGTTAATGCTAAGTTCGAGGCTCTCGAGAGCACTGTTCGTGTGTTGAAGGAAGAGTTGGATGTTGTGAAAGGGAAGTTGCGTAAGTATGAGGATCCTGCTGAGACTCATGCTGGACCAGCTTATCACACCCGCTCTAAGCGAATGTGATGTGATTATTCATATTGATTATCTATTTCATCAGACTTAATGTCCTTTTTATACATACATTTTGGGTTATGTACGGCGTTTTGCCGAGGATTTTATTAAGATTTTGTTATGAGATATATTTTTCATTATGTATGGATGGTTATTTTTATGACATCTATTATCATTATCATGTTTTATTTCTGATGTTGTGGCTCTTGGCATGTTATATTATGCGTAATATATGTTCATGTATGTTAGGTGATATGTATGTTGTATGATGTTATCATAAAATATGTATGCATGTGATGGTTATTTCTATAACAATCATAACTGTCATGTTATTACTCATAGTTTTAGTTGACTAATATCTTAATGGTTAGTCTTTTCGTGTTTTGATCTATTCCTTTATGACACTAGTATTATTCTTGGTACTAACGGATGTGTTATTCTATTTTGAAGATCATGCCTCCAAGAGAGTCCACTGAAGCGCGTATGCAACGCCTGATCAATGAAGGAATTGCTGCTGCTATGGCAGCAAATGCTAATGTTAACGCCAATGTGAACAACAACGTGGGATGCTCCCACAAAACTTTTATGGCTGGTCGACCCCAAGAATTCAGTGGTACGGAAGGACCAATAGGGCTTACTCGTTGGTTCGAGAAAATCGAATCTATTTTCAGGGTCAGTCGGGTCCGTGAAGAGGACAAAGTTAGTTTCGCTAGTTGCACTCTCAAGGATAGTGCCTTGACATGGTGGAACAATCTGGTTAGTAGTTTGGGAAGCGATGTAGCTTATGGTTTGGCCTGGAATGATTTTAAGGAAAGATTGATCACCCGCTATAGACCTCGGGGTGAGCTTAAGAAGCTAGAGGTTGAGCTCAAGAATTTGAAAATGCATGGCACCGAGTTAGATGCCTATGAACGAAGGTTTTTCGAGTTAACTTTGCTGTGTCCTAGGGTTTATGCGGATGAGGACCGCAAAATTGAGGCTTACATTGATGGTTTGTCCGAGAAGATTGAACACGGGGTTGAGTCCAGTGAACCTCAGACTATTGAGGCGGCTATGTCTATGGCCCACAAACTTAATGACAAGGTGTTGAGAAGAAGCAAGACTACAGTTGTTGAAAGTAGTGAGGAGGTTGTCAAGAAGGCTGACAATGGGAAACGAAAGTGGGATAACAACCGCAATCAAAACCAGGGTCAGCAGAAGAAACAGGATACCTCAGGTGCTAATAACAGAAATCAGCGGGTGTGTCCTCGTTGCTGTAAAGCTCATGATGGTTACTGCACAGTTACTTGTAAGAGGTGCTCTAAGCAAGGGCACATTGCTAAAGATTGTACAGTGCTTTTGCCGGGGTCTGCTACTCCCGCGACTGGTGGTAATAATAATAATGTTGGTAATAGAGGTGGTAATGGTAACGGTAATGGGAAATTGAATAATGGAGGTAATCCAAGGGTTTGTTATGACTGTGGGAAGCCGGGGCATTTCCGAGATGCTTGTCCCAACAAGAAGACTGCAGAGACTGCACGCGGCCGAGCATTCAACATTAATGCTAAGGATGCGGAGGAAGATCCTAAGCTTGTTACTGGTACGTTCTCAGTCAACGATTTATCAGTTTATGTGTTATTTGATTCAGGGGCTGATTTAAGTTTCGTGTCGAGTAAATTAAGTCAGAGAATCAAAACGCCGTTAACTCTCTTAGACAATACTTATGTTGTTGAAGTAGCTAATGGTAAGGAACTTACTGCTAAGACTGTACATCGTAAGTGTAACATTAATCTGGGTGGTAGGGATTTCGAGATAGATTTAATACCGATTGAACTTGGTAGTTTTGATATTGTTATTGGTATGGATTGGTTGTCCGCGAACCGTGCCGAGATCGTCTGTTATGATAAGGCTATTCGTGTTACTGATGTTATTGGAGAGCCACTGATGGTCTATGGAGATAAGAAATGCGCACAGTTAAACCTTATTAGCTGTATGAAAGTTCGTAAACATCTCCGCAAAGGCTGTCATGCTATCCTTGCTCATGTTGTTGATCCTAGTAAAGAAGTGAAGAACGTTGATGACGTTCATATTGTTAGGGATTTTCCCGAGGTGTTTCCCGATGACTTACCTGGCCTTCCGCCGCAACGCGCGGTAGAATTTCAGATTGATCTTGTTCCCGGCGCTGCTCCTGTAGCACGTGCTCCTTATCGTCTTGCGCCTTCTGAACTTCAAGAATTGTCAAGTCAACTCCGTGAGTTGTTAGACAAAGGTTTTATTCGTCCTAGTTCGTCCCCTTGGGGAGCTCCTGTTCTGTTTGTTAAGAAGAAGGATGGTTCTTTTCGTTTATGCATTGATTATCGTGAACTGAATAAGCTCACTGTTAAAAATCGTTATCCTCTTCCGAGAATTGATGATCTGTTCGATCAGCTTCAGGGTTCTTCTGTTTATTCAAAAATTGATCTTCGTTCTGGCTATCATCAGTTGCGTGTTAAAGAATCTGATGTTTCAAAAACTGCTTTTCGCACCCGTTACGGTCACTTTGAATTTCTTGTTATGCCGTTCGGATTGACAAATGCACCTGCTGTGTTCATGGACCTCATGAACCGTGTGTGTAGACCTTATCTGGACAAGTTCGTTATAGTTTTCATCGACGACATCCTTATCTATTCTAAGAGTGATGAAGAGCACGAAGAACATTTGAGGTTAGTGCTTGATTTGTTAAAGAAAGAAGAGTTGTACGCTAAGTTCTCTAAGTGTGCTTTTTGGTTAAGAGAAGTTCAGTTCCTTGGTCACATTGTTAGTAAACAGGGAATACAAGTTGATCCTGCTAAAATTGAGGCGATTGAAAAGTGGGAAACTCCGAAAACTCCTACTCAAATTCGTCAGTTCTTAGGATTGGCAGGTTACTATCGAAGGTTCATCCAGGATTTCTCTCGTATAGCGAAACCTCTGACTGCTTTAACGCATAAAGGGAAAAAGTACGAGTGGAAGGATGAACAGGAGAATGCTTTTCAGATTTTGAAGAAGAAACTGACTACCGCTCCGATATTGTCTCTACCGGAGGGTAATGATGATTTTGTTGTTTATTGCGATGCATCACGACAAGGCTATGGTTGCGTTTTGATGCAACGAAAGAAGGTTATTGCGTATGCATCACGTCAGTTGAAGGTTCACGAACAGAACTATACAACTCATGATTTAGAGTTGGGAGCTGTTATTTTTGCACTGAAGATTTGGAGACACTATCTTTTAGGTGTTAAGAGTACTGTGTACACCGATCATAAGAGTCTTCAACATATTCTCGATCAAAAACATTTGAACATGAGACAACGAAGATGGATTGAGACGTTGAATGATTATGATTGTGACCTTTTGTATCATCCGGGTAAAGCCAATGTTGTGGCTGATGCTTTGAGTCGTAAAGAAAGGGCTGAACCACGAAGGGTTAGAGCTTTGAATATGACAGTTAGATCAAACCTCGTTAGGCAGATTCTTGAGGCACAACAAGAAGCCTTAAAGGAGGAGAATTTCGTGAAAGAGAATGTAGCCAAGGTAGCTAAGAAGTTTGAAGTTCGAGCTGATGGTACTAGGTACTTTGCGGGACGTCTTTGGGTTCCGAAATTTGGAGGTCTTCGACAGTTAATTCTAGATGAAGCTCATAAGTCTAGATACTCTATTCATCCTGGTTCAGGAAAGATGTATCAGGATCTTAAGGAGTTGTATTGGTGGCATAATTTGAAGGGGGACATAGCTAAGTATGTGTCTAAGTGTTTGACCTGTTCTAAGGTCAAAGCTGAACATCAAAAACCGTCCGGATTGTTGGTACAACCAGAGATTCCCGAGTGGAAGTGGGAAGGAATCACTATGGATTTTATCACTAAGTTACCAAGAGTTTCGGGTGGTTATGATGTGATTTGGGTGATTGTAGATCGACTCACTAAGTCGGCTCACTTTTTGCCGATTAGGGAAACCGATTCCATGGAGAAACTCACCCGTTTGTATTTGAAAGAGATTGTTTCGAGGCATGGTGTTCCTGTATCCATTATTTCGGACCGAGACAGTCGTTTTGTATCGAGATTTTGGCAATCGTTGCAAGAAGCCTTGGGCACTAGATTGGATATGAGCACCGCTTATCATCCTCAAACGGATGGTCAAAGTGAGAGGACCATTCAGACGTTGGAAGATATGTTGCGAGCTTGTGTGATTGATTTTGGGAATGGGTGGGATAAGTATTTGCCGTTAGCTGAGTTTTCTTATAACAACAGTTATCACACAAGTATTAAAGCAGCACCGTTTGAAGCTTTGTACGGTAGGAAGTGTAGGTCTCCTGTCTGTTGGAATGAGGTTGGGGATGCTCAACTTACAGGTCCAGAAATTATTCACGAAACTACAGAGAAGATTGTTCAAATTAAAGAAAGGTTAAGGACTGCTAGAAGTCGGCAAAAGAGTTATGCCGATAAGGGAAGGAAAGATGTTGAATTCCAAGTTGGTGATCGTGTTATGTTAAAGGTTTCGCCTTGGAAGGGTGTTATTCGTTTTGGTAAAAGAGGGAAGTTAAGTCCTCGTTTCGTGGGACCATTTGAGATCATTGAAAGAGTTGGACCGGTGGCTTATAGTTTGAAGTTGCCACAAGAACTCAGTGCCGTTCACGATGTTTTCTATATTTCGAACTTAAAGAAGTGTTTGGCTGAATTTGATCAGACTATTCCTTTGGAGGAACTTCAAGTTGACAAGCAATTGCATTTTATTGAGGAGCCAGTTGAGATCATGGACCGAGAGGTTAAGACTCTTAAACAGAGTAGAATTCCTATTGTTCGGGTCCGATGGAACGCTAGACGCGGTCCCGAGTTCACTTGGGAGCGTGAAGACCAAATGAAGCAGAAGTACCCGCATTTGTTCTCAGATGCCGAGTCAACCCCTGCGCCTGCTTAAATTTCGGGACGAAATTTCCGTAACGGGAAGGTACTGTCACGACCCTACCTTTTCCGTTATCTTTTTCCGTTAATTATTTAACGACCGTTAACTGTTAGTGTGCCAAGTCATTTCTATGACCTATATTATTATTTGTAATAATATATATATATATATATATATATATATATATATATATATATATATTAATTATTATGTGTTATGTGAATATATGTATTCATATTTTAATTTATACGTTTCTACGTCTCGCGGATTTCCATCCAGCGAATCTTTTCGGTTTTTAAACCAACGGTCGAGCTTTCGGGATTTTTAAATCCTAAATATTTTAAATATGATATTTTAAGGTCATATTATTATTAGGTGTATTTATATTTATTTTTCGTCGCGCGTTTGTTATCTTTCCGAAATTTTAATCGCGTAAGCGTGTTTTCGCGTTTCAGGATTCGTTCGGGCATTCGGGCCATCAGGAATTGCACGTTTTTCAATAATGGACAAGTTGGCCCACTAAGGGGCCCACCCCCATTCAAAATCGGCCGAATATGGGAGGGGGGGTGTATCCCTTTGCTTCTCATTTTTGTTTCACATAATTTTAATTCACAAAAATTCCCTAAACCTAACTTGCACTTTTTCTCCTCTCCTCTCCCTCTTGTGGCCGTCGCCTACCACCACCATTATCATCATCTTCATTAATTTTCAAGCTTGGATCAAGAGATAGCTAGCATAAACGTGTTCCTCTCTTCGTTCTCTACGCGATTATATTCTTTGATTCTCGATTTGGGTATAAACCCTAACCCTAGAACTTTTCATATTTATTTATATTTCTGTATTATGAGTTTATATTATTAGTATGATGTATATTAGTTGTTGTAATGTTTTTTGGATGCGTAGAATTACTCGTTTGCATATGTTTTCGGTTTGTAAATTTTGGACAGCAGTTTGATTCGTATATTCTGACTTTGTAACTGATATGAATGTTAAAATAAAGTACATAAATGAGTTCCTCTCATCAATACATTAATTTTAGACTCCGGATTCATGTCGTTTCGATTCCCGGAGCCCTAGATATGCTTAATTTGATTTTTGTTAAAGATTGAAGGGTGTTCTTGGCATGAACAAGGTTGAGTCCGACTTGGTGACTATCCTTGGTGTCTTTAGGGTGTGTTATTTGGTTAGGACTGATGGTGGGACGAATTTTCATGTTCGGGTCACCTAAATCCGAGCCACGGTTCACCCGTTGTGCCCGAATTACTGTTTTGAGTAAATTGTTTTCCCAAGTGTTGTCATGGCTGATATCCACGACCTAGGGACTGTTCTTGGAGTGTTCTTGAGTTCATAATTGTGTCGGGTGGTTTGAGTAGGTGAAGTTGCATATGTGGCTTGCCCGAAACCGACATCCGGGGCTCAAGATACGACCCGACGAACTTTTAAACTTAAAACTTATGGTTAATGATTAAACTTATGTTAAAATTAATGGATTTCATTATTAATTAATTACTTATGATAAAAGAAGTAATTATTATTATTTAAAACTTATGATATAAATATTTATTATATCATTTAATTATTAATTATAATTTAATTAACATTTTAATTAAACTTATGATTAATAATACTTTTATTATTAAAGGAAAATACTTATGATAAGTATTAAATTTGTTTTTGAGAAATTATTAAAAGACTTATAATAAACATTAAATAATTATTTAATTATTATAAGACTTAATTATTATTTAATGATGATTTAATTATTAAATACTTATGATTTAATAATTTTAATTAGAAACTTATGATATGATTAATAATTCATTATTAATTAATAATACTTATGATATGATTTAAAATTTATTATAAATTAATAATATTTATATTATGATTAATATTTAATTAATTAATTAAATACTTATGTTATACTAATTATAACACTTCAACTTATATTAACTTTAATAATTCATTTTATTTAATTAAACTTATGTTAAGACATTATTATACACTTTTGACTTTAAATAACATTATAACCTATGTTATTATTATAACTTACACTTTTAAAATTAATGTTGACTATGTTTGACCAAGGTTGACTTTTGAGTTGACTTTCAGTTGACTTTGACTTTCAGTTGACTTCTGTTGACTTTCTAAATAAGGAAACTTTCCTAACTTCAAAACTTTCTAAAAATAGAAATTTCTAAATTTGGAAACTTTCCAAAAATAGAAACTTTCCAAAAATAGAAACTTTCCAAAAATAGAAACTTTCCAAAAATAGAAACTTTCCAAAAATGGAAACCTGCTAAAAATAGAAACTTTCTAAAAATAGAAAGTGTGTGTCCTTATGCTGTTCCAATCAAACCGATGCTTGCTGAGTAATGTTCTATGCCTACTTGCAACATGTACAATAGCTATCATACTAACACTTGGCCTAAGTTAGTTATTTATTTCGACCTGCTTTATTTATAGGTCGGCGTTGTGATCTTTCTTGATCACTTTACTTTACTTGCTGTTCGCTTGTTTGTGAGATTTCTTCAGTTGCTAATTAAGGTGAGTTATAGTCCCGTTTTTACATACTTTTCAAAGTATATTTTTGGGATGTGATTACATGCAGATTTTTATTTACGTTTAGACACAAGTAACAGTTAAATTTAATTATTCATTGTGAGTTGGACAAAAATATTCCCTAGTCTGGTAACTGTAATCATTGGTTTCTACCGGTGAACGCGAATCCTACGGATAGATCTATCGGGTTTGACAACCCCATTTCGAGCTAGTCGCGCTAGCAATTTATAATCAGAATGTTTAGTACTTCGTAATTTGTTGTAGATACACTGTCCAAGTGTATATTTTTATTGTGTTTGGCAAGGGTAAATAAAGGGTTAAGTGGTTACCAGGTGGCTCATTGATAATGGAATAATGTTTAATGTTTTCTAACATTTTTAAATCTTGTGGTCTAAAGTTTACTTATTTATTTAAACCTATAATTCACTCAACCTTTGTGTTGACAGTTTACTTGCATGTTTTCACAGGTACTTGAGTTATATGATGCTTCCGCTGTCGTTAGAAGAGTCTGCATGCATTTGGGCAGATTTTATGAAACTATTTATGAAACTTAAGCTTGCATTCTATTTTTGGATAATTTAAATTGTGGGTTTGTTGGCAAGGTTTTGTGTCAACTTTTGGATTATTAATATGTTGGGTTGTTTTAAACTACATATTTTGGTTTGTTTCCTTTTTGGGAAAACTTTTGAAATAAAAGAATACAACTTTGTTTATTTAATTCATTTAAGTCCGATCAAGCTATGGGACCAACTGACGGATCCGTTAAGTGTTTTGACGGGGTCGTCACAATCACAACTCAAGCTATATATATTATTGTAGAATAACCTCAACCCTGTATAGCTAACTCCCGCATTACTGCATATAGAGTGTCCATGGTTATTCCAAATAATATATATAGATGGGTCGATATGATATGTCAAAACTTTGTATACGTGTCCCGATACTTAAAGTGCGTAAAAATAAATAACAGAAATTAAATAACGATAAATAAAGTGCATAAAGTAAATAACAGAAATTAAATGACGATAATTAAAATTGCGAGAATGTAAATTGCGATAAATAAAATGTAATCAGTTAGCTAGGAACAATTACCTAGGAACAGTTAGCGTGGATTCTTAACACAATTTCTCATAGTTAATTAGTCTGTTTCTAACAAATTTTATTTTGTCATATGTTTTCTTCATTATGCCACTTGTTGGATTCTGAAAAGTCAAAATCCGAATATGAAATTGAATAAAAATGGTTATTCTGCGGTGAACGGGTACGTATATCGGTGAATGTAAGTAGGATAGTAAATGATTGTTGAATCAGATTCGAAGAATGTACAGTGTAATTTATTAATGTGAAATCTAAATATTCCTCGGGTATTACCTACCCGTTAAAATATTTTCACCATTAACAAATTGTACAAAAGAATTTTTAATTACAATCTTTATGAAAACATACTTAAATATATATTTTCTTCATATGTAATTATAGATTTAATGAGTTAATATAGTATTAATCTCATTTGATTTACCGTTAGAACAAAGATACATAATCTATAAAACATTAGAGATTACATAATTGCCATGTCGAACGAAGATAAAATAGATAGAACGATACGTAGAATGATGATTATGCTCGTGGTACAGAATGTGATATTGAGGCAAAGATTGTTGATGATACAGATGATGTTACTGATGGTACTGTTGGTGTCGGTGATGTTGCTGGAGCTGGTAAGTTTTGCACCATGTTCTCCACATTGATTACTCGAGCGTGAAGTTCGTTGACTTCTTATATTATTCCGGGATGATTGTCGGTCGAAACGAGCGGATGAATAAGGTTTAGAATCTGAGTTATGATATAGTCGTGGCGAGATATTCGGGAAATGAGGGTGAAAATGGTGTTACGAACAAGTTCGCCGGTAAGTGCTTCAGGTTCTTCGCCAAAAGGTGATTTCAGTTAGTGGAAGGGATCGCCTTCTGCGCGTCTCCATTGATTAAGTCGAGTACGAATCCATCAGATGAATTGGGGATGGATGATTGGTTGATTCATTCTGATGACATTGCTTCCGGAGCTTAGATGACTATCCATTCGGAATAACTGTCAGGATAACTATCGGAATAGTTTTCGTAATCCGAGGGACTCGAATTAGTTGAGGGATTCATCTCGTACGATCAGATGAAGGATTTTCGATAAGAAATAGATTATAGGATATAGATTAATATCCTGCAATACATGATTTACATATGCATATATAATACTAAAATCCCATAAGTTACGGAGGAATCTACGGAAGCTGTCAGGCAAAGGTAACTATAACAGATACGCTATGATATGAATTTTGTCTATACACTATTCATGCAGTCAATGCAATAAGATGTGTCTAGACTAAGAATAATAAGCATGTAATTTACTAAGGATGATAAGCAAATGATTTCTGACAAAAATGATAAGCAAAACTTTTGACATGCAGACACAGTCGAAGTCCAGACTCACTAATGTATCCTAATGACTTATTAGTTAGACACACTAATGCAGACCCGGTTCACTAAGACTACCGCTCTGATACCAACTGAAAGGACCCGTCCTAATCCATCCGGACGAAGTCCATATCGATTATAAACGATTCACAACAGTTGATTACATCGCGAGGTACTTGACCTCTATATGATACATTTTACAAACATTGCATTCGTTTTTAAAAGACAAACTTTCATTTACATCGAAAGTTGATGGCATGCATACTATTTCATAATATATCAAACTATAATTGACTAATCAATAATCTTGATGAACTCAACGACCCGAATGCAATGTCTTTTGAAATATGTCATGAATGACTCCAAGTAATAACTCTAAAATGAGCAAATGCACAGCGGAAGATTTCTTTCATACCTGAGAATAAACATGCTTTCAAGTGTCAACCAAAAGGTTGGTGAGTTCATTAGTTTAACATAAATAATCTTTTCATAATTTTAATAGACCACAAGATTTCATATTTCCATTTCTCATAAACATACGTCCCATGCATAGAGACAAAAATATCATTCATATGGATTGAACACCTGGTAACTGACATTCACAATATACATATAAGAATATCCCCATCATTCCGGGATCCTCCTTCGGACATGATATAAATTTCGAAGTACTAAAGCATCCGGTACTTTGGATGGGGCTTGTTGGGCCCGATAGATCTATCTTTAGAGTTCGCGTCAATTAGGGTGTCTGTTCCCTAATTCTTAGATTACCAGACTTAATAAAAAGGGCATATTCGATTAGATAATCCAACCATAGAATGTAGTTTCGATTACTTGTGTCTATTTCGTAAAACAGTTATAAAAGCAGCGCATGTATTCTCAGTCCCAAAAATATATATTGCAAAAGCATTTAAAAAGGGATTAATGAAACTCACCTAATGTATTTTGTAGTAAAAATACATATGACAAAATTGAACCATGCAGGGTTGGCCTCGGATTCACGAACCTATACCATTTGTGTATTCATTAATACATATATAATTATAATCGAACATATATATTATTACTCTTGAATTAATTGTTATTTTAACTATGTTCTTCATTTATAATCTAATTAATTACATTTAATAATATTTATTACAAAAATAATAATATAGTTATGTTATACGTAGTAAATATAGAGTTATATAACTAATAGTTGTTTTGATAAAATAGTGTTGTTATTAATAAATAAAAAATAATAATTGTTTCATCCTAATATAATAATAATCATAGTTATAAAATGATTATTTTTATCAAAGTAATACTTTTAATAGTAATGTATACTAATAATAATAATAACTATAAAAATAGTGATTTTATTAACAATAATAATAATACTACTATTTTTACTAATAACTATAATGATAATAATGTTAATAATAAGGTTACCGATAACAATTTTAATCATAGTATTTATGTACTCATGTTAATACATATATTAGTTGTTAAAACAAATATAATAATAACCATGATAATAATAACAATATACTTATTTATAACTATCATAATAATAATAATAATGATAACTAATAATACATATAACTATGTTAATAATACTTAGCTATAATACATTTAATAATTATAATACTAATAGTATTAATAATATCTAATAATAATAACAATAATAATAATCACAACATTAATAATGATAATATTAATAACAATAATGAAAATGATAATGATAATAATAATAAAAATTCTTGGTATTTAAATCTACCTTTAGAAGCCTTAAGTAAAAAGAATGCACCAATTGAGGATCGAATCCGAGACCCCTCGCTAACTCGTCACCTCTCTTAACCAACCCGCTGTAACCATTTTTCTGATTTAATGCATAACTCATTAATATTTAAATCGACCTTTTCAGTTATCATCTTCTTTAACTTTCGTAAATTCAATCAGAGATCAATCCAATTTTGTAATGAGTTTCATATACAATTTAGGATCCATAAACGACACAAAATCAATTAGTGGTTTGTTTGAATTAATTAAAACAACATAAACAAAAAATAAAAGAGCTGTAACAGCTCGTTAAGTTCTTCAAGAACTCTAAATCACTCTCGTAAATTTAGGAAGTTTTAGACCCCGATTCCTGAATGAAATAAGTTCAAATTCATTCTTAGAAACTTTCTAACCTCTCAATTTGACTTAAAACATAAGCACATTCATAAATTTCATGAAGGAACAGCCGTTTGACTTTTTTAAAATCAACTTTGACCCCAAAATTAAAATTTGATAGAATGATTTGGACCTCTAAACTTTCTAGATAGTTTACATAATAGATTAACAACAATCTTGCATTTCTCATTTTTGAAATTCGTAAAAAAAAATCGATCTATTTGAAAATTGAAACAAGAACAGGGCAGTGCCTGTTTTCTTCGTTCCTTTTGATTTAATTCCACTAAATAAAAGCTGTATGGGTTGGTAATTGATATTAAAGATGTAATGGTGATTAAAAAGAGTAATATCACAGTGTAATTTCTTTGTTTTATAGACAATCGATTCGTCTAGGACAATTAATCAGAAAAAAATATATATATAAAAAAATAATAATAATAAAAAGTAATCACAAAGATTACGACCTGCAACAGAATTTGGATTCATTCAAATACTTTTTCACTGATTGGTACTAATTGGAGACAGAAAACAATCTTCCACGGGCTTGAAAGTGATTTGAACAGAAAGCGTGATTCTTTGCATTTATTTATATATTAAATTGTAATTTTTATTTATATATATATACATATATTTATATAAATAAAATCTGTATACGTATTCATTTATAAACAAATATCTGTATTATGTGTATATATATATGTAATTATATATATATATATATATATATATATATATATATATATATATATATATATATATATATATATATATATATATATATATATATATATATATATATATATATATATATATATATATATATATATATATATATATATATATATATATCTGTTTATATTTTTGTGTATATATATGTAATTCATAAATTTTATTATTGGTAATGTTATAAAATATTAATACTAATAATAAAACTAATAATTTATTAATATTGCTATCGAGATACAATTAATATTAAATTAATAATAATAATAATAATAATAATAATAATAATATCAAATAAATATTAATAATAATACAGATATGATAATATTAATACATTTAATAATAACTAATAATAATATTAGTTATATTTATATTATTAATGATAATACTAACATTAATAATAATAACACAAATTATATATATATTTTATTTTAGAAGTAATATTATTACTAATATAAATATTAACATGAATATTAACAATAATAAAAATGCTGAAATTAATGATAATGATATTAATATATCACTTAGCTTCAAACTTGTAATTACAAATAATATATTAACTTTACACTATATTATATAATAATATTTATTAAATATTATATATCACAATATATTAAATAATTATTATTAGAATTCATATAGACTCATATTATTATATATGTAAAATGG
Source organism: Rutidosis leptorrhynchoides (assembly GCF_046630445.1). NCBI lineage: Eukaryota > Viridiplantae > Streptophyta > Magnoliopsida > Asterales > Asteraceae > Rutidosis > Rutidosis leptorrhynchoides. The sequence goes on from NC_092336.1 coordinate 445,009,506, forward strand.
TAATTTATTTATTCTATTTATTATTTCACATTTTTAATTCCTAAGGTTTAAAGTATACATTATGGATTATATATGTCTATATATTTATATTTACATGTACCTATTTATTTACAAAGTAAAGTAAGGTTTAAAGTATACATTATGGATTATATATGTCCATATATTTATATTTACATGTACCTATTTATTTACAAAGTAAAGTTCGTGAATCGTCGGGAATAGTCAAAGGTCAAATGATTCCATATAAATAGTTCAAAGTTTTTGAGACTCCACATTACAGATTTTGCTTATCGTGTCGAAATCAAATAAGATTCAAGTTTAAATTTGGTCAGAATTTCTCGGGTCATCACATAACTAATGCACCAGCTGTGTTCATGGACCTTATGAACCGAGTGTGTGGACCATACCTTGACAAGTTTGTCATTGTTTTCATTGATGACATACTTATTTACTCAAAGAATGACCAAGAACACGGTGAACATTTGAGAAAGGTGTTAGAAGTATTGAGGAAGGAAGAATTGTACGCTAAGTTTTCAAAGTGTGCATTTTGGTTGGAAGAAGTTCAATTCCTCGGTCACATAGTGAACAAAGAAGGTATTAAGGTGGATCCGACAAAGATAGAAACTGTTGAAAAGTGGAAAACCCCAAAAACTCCGAAACACATACGCCAGTTTTTAGGACTAGCTGGTTACTACAGAAGGTTCATCCAAGACTTTTCCAGAATAGCAAAACCCTTGACTGCATTAACGCATAAAGGGAAGAAATTTGAATGGAATGATGAACAAGAGAAAGCGTTTCAGTTATTGAAGAAAAAGCTAACTACGGCACCTATATTGTCATTGCCTGAAGGGAATGATGATTTTGTGATTTATTGTGACGCATCAAAGCAAGGTCTCGGTTGTGTATTAATGCAACGAACGAAGGTGATTGCTTATGCGTCTAGACAATTGAAGATTCACGAACAAAATTATACGACGCATGATTTGGAATTAGGCGCGGTTGTTTTTGCATTAAAGACTTGGAGGCACTACTTATATGGGGTCAAAAGTATTATATATACCGACCACAAAAGTCTTCAACACATATTTAATCAGAAACAACTGAATATGAGGCAGCGTAGGTGGATTGAATTGTTGAATGATTACGACTTTGAGATTCGTTACCACCCGGGGAAGGAAAATGTGGTAGCCGATGCCTTGAGCAGGAAGGACAGAGAACCCATTCGAGTAAAATCTATGAATATAATGATTCATAATAACCTTACTACTCAAATAAAGGAGGCGCAACAAGGAGTTTTAAAAGAGGGAAATTTAAAAGATGAAATACCCAAAGGATCGGAGAAGCATCTTAATATTCGGGAAGACGAAACTCGGTATAGGGCTGAAATGATTTGGGTACCAAAATTTGGAGATATGAGAGAAATGGTACTTAGAGAAGTTCATAAAACCAGATACTCAATACATCCTGGAACGGGGAAGATGTACAAGGATCTCAAGAAACATTTTTGGTGGCCGGGTATGAAAGCCGATGTTGCTAAATACGTAGGAGAATGTTTGACGTGTTCTAAGGTCAAAGCTGAGCATCAGAAACCATCAGGTCTACTTCAACAACCCAAAATCCCGGAATGGAAATGGGAAAACATTACCATGGATTTCATCACTAAATTGCCAAGGACTGCAAGTGGTTTTGATACTATTTGGGTAATAGTTGATCGTCTCACCAAATCAGCACACTTCCTGCCAATAAGAGAAGATGACAAGATGGAGAAGTTAGCACGACTGTATTTGAAGGAAGTCGTCTCCAGACATGGAATACCAATCTCTATTATCTCTGATAGGGATGGCAGATTTATTTCAAGATTCTGGCAGACATTACAGCAAGTATTAGGAACTCGTCTAGACATGAGTACTGCCTATCATCCATAAACTGATGGGCAGAGTGAAAGGACGATACAAACGCTTGAAGACATGCTACGAGCATGTGTTATTGATTTCGGAAACAGTTGGGATCGACATCTACCGTTAGCAGAATTTTCCTACAACAACAGCTACCATTCAAGCATTGAGATGGCGCCGTTTGAAGCACTTTATGGTAGAAAGTGCAGGTCTCTGATTTGTTGGAGTGAAGTGGGGGATAGACAGTGAAATGTCCCGTTCTTATTGATTAAAAACGTTCCATATTAATTGATTTCGTTGCGAGGTTTTGACCTCTATATGAGACGTTTTTCAAAGACTGCATTCATTTTTAAAACAAACCATAACCTTTATTTCATCAATAAAGGTTTAAAAAGCTTTACGTAGATTATCAAATAATGATAATCTAAAATATCCTGTTTACACACGACCATTACATAATGGTTTACAATACAAATATGTTACAACAAAATAAGTTTCTTGAATGCAGTTTTTACACAATATCGTACAAGCATGGACTCCAAATCTCGTCCTTATTTAAGTATGCGACAGCGGAAGCTCTTAATAATCACCTGAGAATAAACATGCTTAAAACGTCAACAAAAATGTTGGTGAGTTATAGGTTTAACCTATATATATCAAATCATAATAATAGACCACAAGATTTCATATTTCAATACACATCCCATACATAGAGATAAAAATCATTCATATGGTGAACACCTGGTAACCGACATTAACAAGATGCATATATAAGAATATCCCCATCATTCCGGGACACCCTTCGGATATGATATACATTTCGAAGTACTAAAGCATCCGGTACTTTGGATGGGGTTTGTTAGGCCCAATAGATCTATCTTTAGGATTCGCGTCAATTAGGGTGTCTGTTCCCTAATTCTTAGATTACCAGACTTAATAAAAAGGGGCATATTCGATTTTGATAATTCAACCATAGAATGTAGTTTCACGTACTTGTGTCTATTTTGTAAATCATTTATAAAACCTGCATTGTATTCTCATCCCAAAAATATTAGATTTTAAAAGTGGGACTATAACTCACTTTCACAGATTTTTACTTCGTCGGGAAGTAAGACTTGGCCACTGGTTGATTCACGAACCTATAACAATATATACATATATATCAAAGTATGTTCAAAATATATTTACAACACTTTTAATATATTATGATGTTTTAAGTTTATTAAGTCAGCTGTCCTCGTTAGTAACCTACAACTAGTTGTCCACAGCTAGATGTACATAAATAAATCGATAAATATTATCTTGAATCAATCCACGACCCAGTGTATACGTATCTCAGTATTGATCACAACTCAAACTATATATATTTTGGAATCAACCTCAACCCTGTATAGCTAACTCCAACATTCACATATAGAGTGTCTATGGTTGTTCCGAAATATATATAGATGTGTCGACATGATAGGTCGAAACATTGTATACGTGTCTATGGTATCTCAAGATTACATAATATACAATACAAGTTGATTAAGTTATGGTTGGAATAGATTTGTTACCAATTTTCACGTAGCTAAAATGAGAAAAATTATCCAATCTTGTTTTACCCATAACTTCTTCATTTTAAATCCGTTTTGAGTGAATCAAATTGCTATGGTTTCATATTGAACTCTATTTTATGAATCTAAACATAAAAAGTATAGGTTTATAGTCGGAAAAATAAGCTACAAGTCGTTTTTGTAAAGGTAGTCATTTCAGTCGAAAGAACGACGTCTAGATGACCATTTTAGAAAACATACTTCCACTTTGAGTTTAACCATAATTTTTGGATATAGTTTCATGTTCATAATAAAAATCATTTTCTCAGAATAACAACTTTTAAATCAAAGTTTATCATAGTTTTTAATTAACTAACCCAAAACAGCCCGCGGTGTTACTACGACGGCGTAAATCCGGTTTTACGGTGTTTTTCGTGTTTCCAGGTTTTAAATCATTAAGTTAGCATATCATAGATATAGAACATGTGTTTAGTTGATTTTAAAAGTCAATTTAGAAGGATTAACTTTTGTTTGCGAACAAGTTTAGAATTAACTAAACTATGTTCTAGTGATTACAAGTTTAAACCTTCGAATAAGATAGTTTTATATGTATGAATTGAATGATGTTATGAACATCATTACTACCTTAAGTTCCTTGGATAAACCTACTGGAAAAGAGAAAAATGGATCTAGCTTCAACGGATCCTTGGATGGCTCGAAGTTCTTGAAGCAGAATCATGACACGAAAACAAGTTCAAGTAAGATCATCACTTGAAATAAGATTGATATAGTTATAGAAATTGAACCAAAGTTTGAATATGATTATTACCTTGTATTAGAATGATAACCTACTATAAGAAACAAAGATTTCTTGAGGTTGGATGATCACCTTACAAGATTGGAAGTGAGCTAGCAAACTTGAAAGTATTCTTGATTTTATGTAACTAGAACTTGTAGAATATATGAAGAACACTTAGAACTTGAAGATATAACTTGAGAGAAATCAATTAGATGAATAAAATTGAAGAATGAAAGTGTTTCTAGGTGTTTTTGGTCGTTGGTGTATGGATTAGATATAAAGGATATGTAATTTTGTTTTCATGTAAATAAGTCATGAATGATTACTCATATTTTTGTAATTTTATGAGATATTTCATGCTAGTTACCAAATGATGGTTCCCACATGTTTTAGGTGACTCACATGGGCTGCTAAGAGCTGATCATTGGAGTGTATATACCAATAGTACATACATCTAAAAGCTGTGTATTGTACGAGTACGAATACGAGTGCATACGAGTAGAATTGTTGATGAAACTGAACGAGGATGTAATTGTAAGCATTTTTGTTAAGTAGAAGTATTTTGATAAGTGTATTGAAGTCTTTCAAAAGTGTATAAATACATATTAAAACACTACATGTATATACATTTTAACTGAGTCGTTAAGTCATCGTTAGTCGTTACATGTAAGTGTTGTTTTGAAACCTTTAGGTTAACGATCTTGTTAAATGTTGTTAACCCAATGTTTATAATATCAAATGAGATTTTAAATTATTATATTATCATGATATTATCATGTATGAATATCTCTTAATATGATATATATACATTAAATGTCTTTACAACGATAATCGTTACATATATGTCTCGTTTAAAAATCATTAAGTTAGTAGTCTTGTTTTTACATATGTAGTTCATTGTTAGTATACTTAATGATATGTTTACTTATCATAGTATCATGTTAACTATATATATATCCATATATATGTCATCATATAGTTTTTACAAGTTTTAACGTTCGTGAATCACCGGTCAACTTGGGTGGTCAATTGTCTATATGAAACATATTTCAATTAATCAAGTCTTAACAAGTTTGATTGCTTAACATGTTGGAAAAATTTAATCATGTAAATAGCAATCTCAATTAATATATATAAACATGGAAAAGTTCGGGTCACTACAGTACCTACCCGTTAAATAAATTTCGTCCCGAAATTTTAAGCTGTTGAAGGTGTTGACGAATCTTCTGGAAATAGATGCGGGTATTTCTTCTTCATCTAATCTTCACGCTCCCAGGTGAACTCGGGTCCTCTACGAGCATTCCATAGAACCTTAACAATTGGTATCTTGTTTTGCTTAAGTCTTTTAACCTCACGATCCATTATTTCGACGGGTTCTTCGATGAATTGAAGTTTTTCGTTGATTTGGATTTCATCTAACGGAATAGTGAGATCTTCTTTAGCAAAACATTTCTTCAAATTCGAGACGTGGAAAGTGTTATGTACAGCCGCGAGTTGTTGAGGTAACTCAAGTCGGTAAGCTACTGGTCCGACACGATCAATAATCTTGAATGGTCCAATATACCTTGGATTTAATTTCCCTCGTTTACCAAATCGAACAACGCCTTTCCAAGGTGCAACTTTAAGCATGACCATCTCTCCAATTTCAAATTCTATATCTTTTCTTTTAATGTCATCGTAGCTCTTTTGTCGACTTTGGGCGGTTTTCAACCGTTGTTGAATTTGGATGATCTTCTCGGTAGTTTCTTGTATAATCTCTGGACCCGTAATCTGTCTATCCCCCACTTCATTCCAACAAATCGGAGACCTGCACTTTCTACCATAAAGTGCTTCAAACGGCGCCATCTCAATGCTTGAATGGTAGCTGTTGTTGTAGGAAAATTCTGCTAACGGTAGATGTCGATCCCAACTATTTCCGAAATCAATAACACATGCTCGTAGCATGTCTTCAAGCGTTTGTATCGTCCTTTCGCTCTGCCCATCAGTTTGTGGATGATAGGCAGTACTCATGTCTAGACGAGTTCCTAATGCTTGCTGCAATGTCTGCCAGAATCTTGAAATAAATCTGCCATCCCTATCAGAGATAATAGAGATTGGTATTCCATGTCTGGAGACGACTTCCTTCAAATACAGTCGTGCTAACTTCTCCATCTTGTCATCTTCTCTTATTGGCAGGAAGTGTGCTGATTTGGTGAGACGATCAACTATTACCCAAATAGTATCAAAACCACTTGCAGTCCTTGGCAATTTAGTGATGAAATCCATGGTAATGTTTTCCCATTTCCATTCCGGGATTTCGGGTTGTTGAAGTAGACCTGATGGTTTCTGATGCTCAGCTTTGACCTTAGAACACGTCAAACATTCTCCTACGTATTTAGCAACATCGGCTTTCATACCCAGCCACCAAAAATGTTTCTTGAGATCCTTGTACATCTTCCCCGTTCCAGGATGTATTGAGTATCTGGTTTTATGAGCTTCTCTAAGTACCATTTCTCTCATATCTCCAAATTTTGGTACCCAAATCCTTTCAGCCCTATACCGGGTTCCGTCTTCCCGAATATTAAGATGCTTCTCCGATCCTTTGGGTATTTCATCCTTTAAATTTCCCTCTTTTAAAACTCCTTGTTGCGCCTCCTTTATTTGAGTAGTAAGGTTATTATGAATCATTATATTCATAGATTTTACTCGAATGGGTTCTCTGTCCTTCCTACTCAAGGCATCGGCTACCACATTTGCCTTCCCCGGGTGGTAACGAATCTCAAAGTCGTAATCATTCAATAATTCAATCCACCTACGCTGCCTCATATTCAGTTGTTTCTGATTAAATATGTGTTGAAGACTTTTGTGGTCGGTATATATAATACTTTTGACCCCATATAAGTAGTGCCTCCAAGTCTTTAATGCAAAAACAACCGCGCCTAATTCCAAATCATGCGTCGTATAATTTTGTTCGTGAATCTTCAATTGTCTAGACGCATAAGCAATCACCTTCGTTCGTTGCATTAATACACAACCGAGACCTTGCTTTGATGCATCACAATAACTCACAAAATCATCATTCCCTTCAGGCAATGACAATATAGGTGCCGTACTTAGCTTTTTCTTCAATAACTGAAACGCTTTCTCTTGTTCATCATTCCATTCAAATTTCTTCCCTTTATGCGTTAATGCAGTCAAGGGTTTTGCTATTCTAGAAAAGTCTTGGATGAACCTTCTGTAGTAACCAGCTAGTCCTAAAAACTGGCGTATGTGTTTCGGAGTTTTCGGGGTTTCCCACTTTTCAACCGTTTCTATCTTTGCCGGATCCACCTTAATACCTTCTTTGTTCACTATGTGACCGAGGAATTGAACTTCTTCCAACCAAAATGCACACTTTGAAAACTTAGCGTACAATTCTTCCTTCCTCAATACTTCTAACACCTTTCTCAAATGTTCACCGTGTTCTTGGTCATTCTTTGAGTAAATAAGTATGTCATCAATGAAAACAATGACAAACTTGTCAAGGTATGGTCCTCACACCCGGTTCATAAGGTCCATGAACACAGTTAGTGCATTAGTTAAACCAAACGGCATGACCATAAACTCGTAATGACCGTAACGTGTTCTGAAAGCAGTCTTTTGAATATCATCTTCTTTCACCCGCATTTGATGATACCCGGAACGTAAGTCAATCTTTGAATAAATAGACGAGCCTTGTAGTTGATCAAATAAGTTGTCGATTCTCGGTAGTGGGTAGCGGTTCTTGATGGTAAGTTTGTTCAACTCTCGGTAGTCGATACACAACCTGAATGTACCATCTTTCTTCTTGACAAACAAAACAGGAGCTCCCCACGTTGATGTGCTTGGTCGAATGAAACCATGCTCTAAAAGTTCTTGTAATTGGCTTTACAGTTCTTTCATCTCGTTGGGTGTGAGTCTGTAAGGAGCACGAGCTATTGGTACAGCTCCTGGTACAAGATCTATTTGAAATTCAACGGATCGATGTGGGGGTAATCCCGGTAATTCTTTCGGAAATACATCGGGAAATTCTTTTGCAATGGAAACATCATTGATGCTCTTTTCTTCAGTTTGTACTTTCTCGACGTGTGCTAGAACAGCATATCAACCTTTTCTTATTAGTTTTTGTGCCTTCAAATTACTAATAAGATGTAGCTTCGTGTTGCCCTTTTCTCCGTACACCATTAAGGGTTTTCCTTTTTCTCGTATAATGCGAATTGCATTTTTGTAACAAACGATCTCTGCTTTCACTTCTTTCAACCAGTCCATACCGATTATCACATTAAAACTCCCTAACTCTACTGGTATCAAATCAATCTTAAATGTTTCGCTAACCAGTTTAATTTCTCGATTCCGACATATATTATCTGCTGAAATTAATTTACCATTTGCTAATTCGAGTAAAAATTTACTATCCAAAGGCGTCAATGGACAACTTAATTTAGCACAAAAATCTCTACTCATATAGCTTCTATCCGCACCCGAATCAAATAAAACTTAAGCAGATTTATTGTCAATAATAAACGTACCCGTAACAAGCTCCGGGTCTTCCTGTGCCTCTGCCGCATTAATATTGAAAACTCTTCCGCGGCCTTGTTCATTCGTGTTCTCCTGGTTCGGGCAATTTCTAATAATGTGGCCCGGTTTTCCACATTTATAACAAACTACATTGGCATAACTTGCTCCGACACTACTTGCTCCGCCATTACTCGTTCCGACACCATTTGTTCCTTTCGTTCTATTAACCCCTGGTCCGTAGACCTCACACTTCGCCGCGCTATGACCATTTCTTTTACACTTGTTGCAAAATTTGGTGCAGAACCCCGAGTGATACTTTTCACACCTTTGGCATAGCTGCTTCTGATTGTTGTTGTTGTTGCGGTTATTATTGTTATTGGGATGCTTGTTGTAGTTGCTGTTGTTGTTGTTGTTGTTGGGCCGTTTGTTGTAGTTGCGATTGATGTTGCGATTGTTGGGATAATTGTTGCGATTATTGTTGTAATTGCTGTTGTTGTTGTATTGGTGATTCTTATCACCGTTTTCCTCTCACTTTCTTTTGACTTGCTTCACATTGGCCTCTTCAGCAGTCTGTTCTTTAATTCTTTCTTCAATCTGGTTCACTAGTTTTTGAGCCATTCTACATGCCTGTTGTATGGAGGCGGGCTCGTGTGAACTTATATCTTCTTGGATTCTTTCCGGTAATCCTTTCACAAAAGTGTCGATCTTCTCTTCCTCATCTTCGAATGCTCCCGGACACAATAGGCACAATTCTGTGAATCGTCTTTCGTATGTGGTAATATCAAATCCTTGGGTTCGTAACCCTCTAAGTTCTGTCTTGAGTTTATTGACCTCGGTTCTGGGACGGTACTTCTCGTTCATCATGTGCTTGAATGCTGACCACGGTAGTGCGTACGCATCGTCTTGTCCCACTTGCTCTAGATAGGTATTCCACCATGTTAACGTAGAACCTGTGAAGGTATGCGTAGCGTACTTCACTTTGTCCTCTTCAGTACACTTACTTATGGCAAACACCGATTCGACCTTCTCGGTCCACCGTTTCAATCCGATCGGTCCTTCGGTTCCATCAAATTCCAAAGGTTTGCAGGCAGTGAATTCTTTGTAGGTGCATCCTACATGATTTCCTGTACTGCTAGATCCAAGGTTATTGTTGGTATGTAGCGCAGCCTGTACTGCGGCTATGTTTGAAGCTAGAAAAGTACGGAATTCCTCTTCATTCATATTCACGGTGTGTCGAGTAGTCGGTGCCATTTCCTTCAAAATAGTCAAATGAAACAAGTTAATCATACAGAATATTAAGAGTAGTTAATAGTATTTCGTAGCATAATATGAACTCATTTATAAAAGCTTTTTCTTCATATTAGCGTTTTATAAGTTTAAATTCGGGTAGTACCTACCCGTTAAGTTCATACTTAGTAGCTAATATACAATTCAACTACTACAATTCTATATGAAAAACTGATTATAATAATATTTCGCGTTCAAACTTTTACACAATATTTTACAAACTTACAATACCGCTTATTTTACATATAGCATGAAATATAGCACACAATAAATTTAATACAAGATGGTTGTGAAGATAATTCTAGCTAGTACACAAGTCGTTCAGCAAAGGCAATAAAGACACGTAATTCATACGTCCAGAAACAAGTCATGCATTCTGGTTTTACTAGGATTACTTCCCATCCTTGGTCTTGTGGAACATAACCGTTATGGCCGTTGATAAGACAGCGTGTTGTAACGTCGTCAAAGGGACGAGGGTTATGTAATGTCCAACAGTCCCGTAACAATCTAAAAACCTCATTTCTTACCCCAATTACCGACTCCGTCACTTGTGGGAACGTTTTGTTTAATAGTTGTAGCCCGATGTTCTTGTTCTCACTTTGGTGAGAAGCGAACATTACTAATCCGTAAGCATAACATGCTTCTTTATGTTGCATGTTAGCCGGTTTTTCTAAATCACGAAGTCCAATATTCGGATATATTGAGTCAAAATAATTTCTTAACCCATTGCGTAAAATAGCATTTGGGTTCCCCGCAATATATGCGTCAAAGTAAACACATCGTAACTTATGGATTTCCCAATGTGATATCCCCCATCTTTCGAACGAAAGCCTTTTATAAACCAAGGCATTCTTGGAACGTTCTTCGAATGTCTTACAAACTGATCTCGCCTTAAATAGTTGTGCCGAAGAATTCTGACCGACTCTAGACAAGATTTCATCAATCATGTCTCCTGGTAGGTCTCTTAAAATATTGGGTTGTCTATCCATTTTGTGTTTTTATATTGTAAAATAGACAAGAGTTAGATTCATAAAAAAAAAATACTTATTAATACAAGCAATTTTTACATATATCATAAAGCATAAGCACACTATATTACATATATTACACCACACGAATACAAATATCTTATTCCGACTCGCTTGTTTCTTCTTCTTCGGTTTTGGTTCGTTTTGCCAAGTTTCTAGGGATATATGATGTTCCCCTAATACGAGCCGTCGTTTTCCACATTGGTTTAGAAAAACCTGGTGGTTTAGAGGTTCCCGGGTCATTGTTACAACTTAAGGACTTCGGGGGTTGACGATACATATAAAGTTCATCGGGGTTGGAATTAGATTTCTCTATTTTTATGCCCTTTCCCTTATTATTTTCTTTTGCCTTTTTAAATTCAGTTGGGGTAATTTCTATAACATCATCGGAATTCTCGTCGGAATCCGATTCATCGGAGAATTGGTGATCCTCCCAATATTTTGCTTCCTTGGCGGAAACACCATTGACCATAATTAACCTTGGTCGGTTGGTTGAGGATTTTCTTCTACTTAACCGCTTTATTATTTCCCCCACCGGTTCTATTTCTTCATCCGGTTCCGATTCTTATTCCGATTCCGATTCTTCTTCCGGTTCCGACTCTTCTTCCGGTTCCTCTTCGGGAACTTGTGAATCAGTCCACGAATCATTCCAATTTACATTTGACTCTTCATTATTATTAGGTGAGTCAATGGGACTTGTTCTAGAGGTAGACATCTATCACATAATATCAAACGCGTTAAGAGATTAATATATCACATAATATTCACATGTTAAAAATATATAGTTTCCAACAAAATTTGTTAAGCAATCATTTTTCAAGTAAACACGGTCGAAGTCCAGACTCACTAATGCATCCTAACAAACTCGATAAGACACACTAATGCAAAATTCTGGTTCTCTAAGACCAACGCTCGGATACCAACTGAAATGTCCCGTTCTTATTGATTAAAAACGTTCCATATTAATTGATTTCGTTGCGAGGTTTTGACTCTATATGAGACGTTTTTCAAAGACTGCATTCATTTTTAAAACAAACCATAACCTTTATTTCATCAATAAAGGTTTAAAAAGCTTTACGTAGATTATCAAATAATGATAATCTAAAATATCCTGTTTACACACGACCATTACATAATGGTTTACAATACAAATATGTTACAACAAAATAAGTTTCTTGAATGCAGTTTTTACACAATATCATACAAGCATGGACTCCAAATCTCGTCCTTATTTAAGTATGCGACAGCGGAAGCTCTTAATAATCACCTGAGAATAAACATGCTTAAAATGTCAACAAAAATGTTGGTGAGTTATAGGTTTAACCTATATATATCAAATCATAATAATAGACCACAAGATTTCATATTTCAATACACATCCCATACATAGAGATAAAAATCATTCATATGGTGAACACCTGGTAACCTACATTAACAAGATGCATATATAAGAATATCCCAATCATTCCTGGACACCCTTCGGATATGATATAAATTTCGAAGTACTAAAGCATCCGGTACTTTGGATGGGGTTTGTTAGGCCCAATAGATCTATCTTTAGGATTCGCGTCAATTAGGGTGTCTGTTCCCTAATTCTTAGATTACCAGACTTAATAAAAAGGGGCATATTCGATTTTGATAATTCAACCATAGAATGTAGTTTCACGTACTTGTGTCTATTTTGTAAATCATTTATAAAACCTGCATGTATTCTCATCCCAAAAATATTAGATTTTAAAAGTGGGACTATAACTCACTTTCACAGATTTTTACTTCGTCGGGAAGTAAGACTTGGCCACTGGTTGATTCACGAACCTATAACAATATATACATATATATCAAAGTATGTTCAAAATATATTTACAACACTTTTAATATATTATGATGTTTTAAGTTTATTAAGTCAGCTGTCCTCGTTAGTAACCTACAACTAGTTGTCCACAGTTAGATGTACATAAATAAATTGATAAATATTATCTTGAATCAATCCACGACCCAGTGTATACGTATCTCAGTATTGATCACAACTCAAACTATATATATTTTGGAATCAACCTCAACCCTGTATAGCTAACTCCAACATTCACATATAGAGTGTCTATGGTTGTTCCGAAATATATATAGATGTGTCGACATGATAGGTCGAAACATTGTATACGTGTCTATGGTATCTCAAGATTACATAATATACAATACAAGTTGATTAAGTTATGGTTGGAATAGATTTGTTACCAATTTTCACGTAGCTAAAATGAGAAAAATTATCCAATCTTGTTTTACCCATAACTTCTTTATTTTAAATCCGTTTTGAGTGAATCAAATTGCTATGGTTTCATATTGAACTCTATTTTATGAATCTAAACATAAAAAGTATAGGTTTATAGTCGGAAAAATAAGTTACAAGTCGTTTTTGTAAAGGTAGTCATTTCAGTCGAAAGAACGACGTCTAGATGACCATTTTAGAAAACATACTTCCACTTTGAGTTTAACCATAATTTTTGGATATAGTTTCATGTTCATAATAAAAATCATTTTCTCAGAATAACAACTTTTAAATCAAAGTTTATCATAGTTTTTAATTAACTAACCCAAAACAGCCCGCGGTGTTACTACGACGGCGTAAATCCGGTTTTACGGTGTTTTTCGTGTTTCCAGGTTTTAAATCATTAAGTTAGCATATCATAGATATAGAACATGTGTTTAGTTGATTTTAAAAGTCAAGTTAGAAGGATTAACTTTTGTTTGCGAACAAGTTTAGAATTAACTAAACTATGTTCTAGTGATTACAAGTTTAAACCTTCGAATAAGATAGCTTTATATGTATGAATTGAATGATGTTATGAACATCATTACTACCTTAAGTTCCTTGGATAAACCTACTGGAAAAGAGAAAAATGGATCTAGCTTCAACGGATCCTTGGATGGCTTGAAGTTCTTGAAGCAGAATCATGACACGAAAACAAGTTCAAGTAAGATCATCACTTGAAATAAGATTGATATAGTTATAGAAATTGAACCAAAGTTTGAATATGATTATTACCTTGTATTAGAATGATAACCTACTATAAGAAACAAAGATTTCTTGAGGTTGGATGATCACCTTACAAGATTGGAAGTGAGCTAGCAAACTTGAAAGTATTCTTGATTTTATGTAACTAGAACTTGTAGAATATATGAAGAACACTTAGAACTTGAAGATATAACTTGAGAGAGATCAATTAGATGAAGAAAATTGAAGAATGAAAGTGTTTGTAGGTGTTTTTGGTCGTTGGTGTATGGATTAGATATAAAGGATATGTAATTTTGTTTTCATGTAAATAAGTCATGAATGATTACTCATATTTTTGTAATTTTATGAGATATTTCATGCTAGTTGCCAAATGATGGTTCCCACATGTTTTAGGTGACTCACATAGGCTGCTAAGAGCTGATCATTGGAGTGTATATACCAATAGTACATACATCTAAAAGCTGTGTATTTTACGAGTACGAATACGAGTGCATACGAGTAGAATTGTTGATGAAACTGAACGAGGATTTAATTGTAAGCATTTTTGTTAAGTAGAAGTATTTTGATAAGTGTATTGAAGTCTTTCAAAAGTGTATAAATACATATTAAAACACTACATGTATATACATTTTAACTGAGTCGTTAAGTCATCGTTAGTCGTTACATGTAAGTGTTGTTTTGAAACCTTTAGGTTAACGATCTTGTTAAATGTTGTTAACCCAATGTTTATAATATCAAATGAGATTTTAAATTATTATATTATCATGATATTATCATGTATGAATATCTCTTAATATGATATATATACATTAAATGTCTTTACAACGATAATCGTTACATATATGTCTCGTTTAAAAATCATTAAGTTAGTAGTCTTGTTTTTACATATGTAGTTCATTGTTAGTATACTTGGTGATATGTTTACTTATCATAGTATCATGTTAACTATATATATATCCATATATATGTCATCATATAGTTTTTACAAGTTTTAACGTTCGTGAATCACCGGTCAACTTGGGTGGTCAATTGTCTATATGAAACATATTTCAATTAATCAAGTCTTAACAAGTTTGATTGCTTAACATTTGGAAACATTTAATCATGTAAATAGCAATCTCAATTAATATATATAAACATGGAAAAGTTCGGGTCACTACAGACAGATTACGGGTCCGGAGATTATACAAGAAACTACCGAGAAGATCATCCAAATTCAACAACGGTTGAAAACCGCCCAAAGTCGACAAAAGAGCTACGCTGACATTAAAAGAAAAGATATAGAATTTGAAATTGGAGAGATGGTCATGCTTAAAGTTGCACCTTGGAAAGGCGTTGTTCGATTTGGTAAACGAGGGAAATTAAATCCAAGGTATATTGGACCATTCAAGATTACTGATCGTGTCGGACCAGTAGCTTACCTACTTGAGTTACCTCAACAACTCGCGGCTGTACATAACACTTTCCACGTCTCGAATTTGAAGAAATGTTTTGCTAAAGAAGATCTCACTATTCCGTTAGATGAAATCCAAATCAAC
Source organism: Rutidosis leptorrhynchoides (assembly GCF_046630445.1). NCBI lineage: Eukaryota > Viridiplantae > Streptophyta > Magnoliopsida > Asterales > Asteraceae > Rutidosis > Rutidosis leptorrhynchoides. Next base: position 445,025,113 of record NC_092336.1, read on the forward strand.
GAAAAACTCCAATTCATCGAAGAACCCGTCGAAATAATGGATCGTGAGGTTAAAAGACTTAAGAAAAACAAGATACCAATTGTTAAGGTTCGATGGAATGCTCGTAGAGGACCCGAGTTCACCTGGGAGAGTGAAGATCAGATGAAGAAGAAATACCCGCATCTATTTTCAGAAGATTCGTCAACACCTTCAACAGCTTAAAATTTCGGGACGAAATTTATTTAACGGGTAGGTACTGTAGTGACCCGAACTTTTCCATGTTTATATATATTAATTGAGATTGATATTTACATGATCAAATGTTTCCAACATGTTAAACAATCAAACTTGTTAAGACTTGATTAATTGAAATATGTTTCATATAGACAATTGACCACCCAAGTTGACCGGTGATTCACGAACGTTAAAACTTGTAAAAACTATATGATGACATATATATGGATATATATATATAGTTAACATGATACTATGATAAGTAAACATATCATTAAGTATATTAACAATGAACTACATATGTAAAAACAAGACTACTAACTTAATGATTTTTAAACGAGACATATATGTAACGATTATCGTTGTAAAGACATTTAATGTATATATATCATATTAAGAGATATTCATACATGATAATATCATGATAATATAATAATTTAAAATCTCATTTGAGATTATAAACATTGGGTTAACAACATTTAACAAGATCGTTAACCTAAAGGTTTCAAAACAACACTTACATGTAACGACTAACGATAACTTAACGACTCAGTTAAAATGTATATACATGTAGTGTTTTAATATGTATTTATACACTTTTGAAAGACTTCAATACACTTATCAAAATACTTCTACTTAACAAAAATGCTTACAATTACATCCTCGTTCAGTTTCATCAACAATTCTACTTGTATGCACCCGTATTCGTACTCGTACAATACACAGCTTTTAGATGTATGTACTATTGGTATATACACTCCAATGATCAGCTCTTAGCAGCCCATGTGAGTTACCTAACACATGTGGGAACCATCATTTGGCAACTAGCATGAAATATCTCATAAAATTACAAAAATATGAGTAATCATTCATGACTTATTTACATGAAAACAAAATTACATATCCTTTATATCTAATCCATACACCAAAGACCAAAAACACCTACAAACACTTTCATTCTTCAATTTTCTTCATCTAATTGATCTCTCTCAAGTTCTATCTTCAAGTTCTAAGTGTTCTTCATAAATTCTACAAGTTCTAGTTACATAAAATCAAGAATACTTTCAAGTTTGCTAGCTCACTTCCAATCTTGTAAGGTGATCATCCAACCTCAAGAAATCTTTGTTTCTTACAGTAGGTTATCATTCTAATACAAGGTAATAATCATATTCAAACTTTGGTTCAATTTCTATAACTATAACAATCTTATTTCAAGTGATGATCTTACTTGACCTTGTTTTCGTGTCATGATTCTACTTCAAGAACTTCGAGCCATCCAAGGATCCGTTGAAGCTAGATCCATTTTTCTATTTTCCAGTAGGTTTATCCAAGGAACTTAAGGTAGTAATGATGTTCATAAAATCATTCGATTCATACATATAAAGCTATCTTATTCGAAGGTTTAAACTTGTAATCACTAGAACATAGTTTAGTTAATTCTAAACTTGTTCGCAAACAAAAGTTAATCCTTCTAACTTGACTTTTAAAATCAACTAAACACATGTTCTATATCTATATGATATGCTAACTTAATGATTTAAAACCTGGAAACATGAAAAACACCGTAAAACCGGATTTACGCCGTCGTAGTAACACCGCGGGCTGTTTTGGGTTAGTTACTTAAAAACTATGATAAACTTTGATTTAAAAGTTGTTATTCTGAGAAAATAATTTTTATTATGAACATGAAACTATATCCAAAAATTATGGTTAAACTCAAAGTGGAAGTGTGTTTTCTAAAATGGTCATCTAGACGTCGTTCTTTCGACTGAAATGACTACCTTTACAAAAAATGACTTGTAACTTATTTTTACGACTATAAACCTATACTTTTTCTGTTTAGATTCATAAAATATAGTTCAATATGAAACCATAGCAATTTGATTCACTCAAAACGGATTTAAAATGAAGAAGTTATGGGTAAAACAAGATTGGATAATTTTTCTCATTTTAGCTACGTGAAAATTGGTAACAAATCTATTCCAACCATAACTTAATCAACTTGTATTGTATATTATGTAATCTTGAGATACCATAGACACGTATACAATGTTTCGACCTATCATGTCGACACATCTATATATATTTCGGAACAACCATAGACACTCTATATGTGAATGTTGGAGTTAGCTATACAGGGTTGAGGTTGATTCCAAAATATATATAGTTTGAGTTGTGATCAATACTGAGATACGTATACACTGGGTCATGGATTGATTCAAGATAATATTTATCGATTTATTTCTGTACATCTAACTGTGGACAACTAGTCGTAGGTTACTAACGAGGACAGCTGACTTAATAAACTTAAAACATCAAAATGTATTAAAAGTGTTGTAAATATATTTTGAACATACTTTGATATATATGTACATATTTGTTATAGGTTCGTGAATCGACTAGTGGCCAAGTCTTACTTCCCGACAAAGTAAAAATCTATGAAAGTGAGTTATAGTCCCACTTTTAAAATCTAATATTTTTGGGATGAGAATACATGCAGGTTTTATAAATGATTTACAAAATAGACACAAGTACGTGAAACTACATTCTATGGTTGAATTATCGAAATCGAATATGCCCCTTTTTATTAAGTCTGGTAATCTAAGAATTAGGGAGCAGACACCCTAATTGACGCGAATCCTAAAGATAGATCTATTGGTCCTAACAAACCCCATCCAAAGTACCGGATGCTTTAGTACTTCGAAATTTATATCATATCCGAAGGGTGTCCCGGAATGATGGGGATATTCTTATATATGCATCTTGTTAATGTCGGTTACCAGGTGTTCACCATATGAATGATTTTTATCTCTATGTATGGGATGTGTATTGAAATATGAAATCTTGTGGTCTATTATTATGATTTGATATATATAGGTTAAACCTATAACTCACCAACATTTTTGTTGACGTTTTAAGTATGTTTATTCTCAGGTGATTATTAAGAGCTTCCGCTGTCGCATACTTAAATAAGGACGAGATTTGGAGTCCATGCTTGTATGATATTGTGTAAAAACTGCATTCAAGAAGCTTATTTTGTTGTAACATATTTGTATTATAAACCATTATGTAATGGTCGTGTGTAAACAGGATATTTTAGATTATCATTATTTGATAATCTACGTAAAGCTTTTTAAACCTTTATTGATGAAATAAAGGTTATGGTTTGTTTTAAAATGAATGCAGTCTTTGAAAAACGTCTCATATAGAGGTCAAAACCTCGCAACGAAATCAATTAATATGGAGCGTTTTTAATCAATAAGAACGGGACATTTCAGCAGACCCCCAGAAAGGATAATCTCCTTAAAGATTAAAAATCAGCTTTTAAACCTGATATTACTCAATCCTAGAGATTGACCTTAAAGATTGAGAATTACAAACTCATGGAATTCGATGATATCTAAACTCGAGCTTGAACGAGAAAATATTTTGATCAAAATTACAAACCGATTTGTTTTCTGAAAACCCTATTTTCAATGCGTTCATTACCATTGAACGTAAAATTCTAGAAATTCACCTGGAATTCATTAGGTCACCTGAACCAAATCGGGTATCAACCGTAAGAACGGTGGTTGCATAGCATGGTCAAAGATAGGACCTTGTGCCAGACCGAAAAAAAACTATAGGGTGAGCTTTACTATTGCTCCTACCAAGGATAGTAATTGCATCCGACACGTTATAGACCATAATTAAAAGCATATTAGGGGACATTGCCTTAACAGTTGCTTGTTCAACGCTTTCCTTTACAACCGGACGGTAGTTTACCGAAAGGAAATGTACAGAGCAAGTATACTGGACGTGTTGCTTTCCCAATACAAGGTTAGCAAGTGGGTGACACAAAACCACAAGTTTAGAGCTAAAATTTTCAAATTTGAAACCCACCAAACCCACAAAAATAATTTGCAAACACCGGTGAAGGGTTATTCCGGAAAACCTATCTAGGGTAAAAGCTAGATTTAATTTTCAAAAGATCAAATGTTTTCATAAAGATCCAATTTCCTTAAGGATCTAAATTTTCATAGTCATGTGGGACTGTAAACCACATCGTTACTACCATTGTTTATACCGCCGTATAGAAATCACTGATGTACAAAGTGTGAAGAATAAAGAAGTGATTCTAGTATTTTTATTTCAAGACTATATTGCTTGAGGACAAGCAACGCTCAAGTGTGGGAATATTTGATAATGCTAAAAACGAACATATATTTCATAGCATTATCCCTTAAGAAAGACAAGCTTTTAGTTGCAATTGTTCTATTTACAAGTGATATTCGTTTAAATAATAAAAGGTGAAGACAAAAGACATATTCGACGAATTAAAGACGTAAATGATGAAAAAGCTCAAAAGTACAAAATACAATCAAAGTGGTTCCAATTGTTGATGAGAAACGTCTCAAAATTAGAAGAGTACAAGATGCGAAACGCAAAGTACAAGATATTAAATTATACGCAAGGACGTTCGAAAATCCAGAACTGGGACCAAAGTCAACTCTCAACGCTCGACACAACGGACTAAAAATTACAAGTCAACTATGCACAAGAATAAAATATAATATTTAAATAATTATATAAATTATTTATATATTATATATTATAATAAAAACCGTCGGCAGAATGCAAACAAAGACATGTGAGCTGAATTCCAGGGCCATGCGATCGCATGGCTAGCATGACCATTTTCCATGCGATCGCATGGCAGTAGGTGGCAGGCCACACCCCTATAAATTCGCGGTTTTGGTTCAACATATATCCATCCATCTCTCTATCTCACTCACGTGTGTGTGTGTGTGTGTATATATATATATATATATATATATATATATATATATATATATTAATTTTAATTTTAATTTTAAATTCTAATAATAAGGGTATGTTAGCGAATGTTGTAAGGGTGTAAGTCGAAATTCTGTCCGTGTAACGCTACGCTATTTTTAATCACTGTAAGTTATGGTTAATGTTATTTTTAATTTAATGTCTCGTAGCTAGTTATTATTATGCTTATTTAAGACGAAGTAATCATGATGTTGGGCTAAAATATTAAGACGGGGTAATTGGGCTTTGGAACATAATTGGGGTTTGGACAAAAGAACAACACTTGTAGAAATTAGACTATGGGCTATTAATGGGTTTTATATTAACTAAATGATACCTCGTTGATTTAATATATAGACTTATAATTTGATGTATTTATATATAACCACATACGCTTGACTGGGCACGGTGGGCGGGATATCTATAAATACCAATAATTATTCATTTTACCGGACACGGAACTGGATTAATAGTTAATAGACTTGTTGAAACAGGGGTGGATTACATTCAAGGGTAATTGGTGTAATTGTTAACAAAGTAGTAAAACCTTGGACTACACGCAGTCGATAACCTGGTGTATTCATTAAACAAAGTATTAAGACCTTGTTACAATTCGAATCCCCAATTTGTTGGAATATTTGACTTCGGAAATAAGAATAATATGATGAAGACTTTCGCACTTTATGATTATGACTGATGGATTATTATGGACAAATCCATATGGACATATCAAATAATCCAGGACAAATGACAATTAACCCATGGGAATAAACTAAAAATCAACAAGTCAAACATCATGATTACGGAAGTTTAAATAAGCATAATTTATATATTTCATATTTAATTGCACTTTTAATTATCGCACTTTTATTTATTGTCATTTTATTTAATTGTATTTTTAATTATCGTACTCTTTAATTATCGCAATTTTATTTTATCGCACTTTTATTTATCGCAATTTCATTATCGTTATTTACTTTACACTTTAAATTAAGTTATATTTATTTTTAATATTTTACATTAGGTTTTAACTGCTACTAAAGTTTTAAAATCGACAACCCGGTCATTAAACGGTAAAAACCCCCTTTTATAATAATAATACTACTTATATATATTTTTGTATTTTTACAATTATAAGTTAAAAATATAGCGTTAAGCTTGTTTAAAAGATCCATGTGGAACGAACCGGACTTACTAAAAACTACACTACTGTACGATTAGGTACACTGCCTATAAGTGTTGTAGCAAGGTTTAGGTATATCCATTCTATAAATAAATAAATCACTTGTGTAAAATTGTATCGTATTTAATAGTATTTCCTTGTAAAAATTAATACTATTTCCTAGTACACCTCGCACACATCAAGTATTGATTTCGGTGGTAGTTGGGATGAGCACTTACCTTTGGTGGAATTCTCGTACAATAATAGTTATCATACTAGTATCGGAATGCCACCTTACGAGATGCTCTATGGGAGTAGATGTCGAACCCCGATTTGTTGGGGTGAAGTGGGCTAAAGAGAAATCGGGAGTACCGATTTGGTTTTAGAGACGAGTAGCAAGATTGAGATGATTCGGACTCATTTGAAAATGGCGCAAGATAGACAAAAGTCGTATGCCGACAAATGTAGGCGATTGATCGAATTCCAAGGAGGTGACATGGTGATGCTTAAAGTTTCGCCATGGAAAGGTGTTATTCGGTTTCGAAAACGGGGAAAGTTAGCTCCTCGGTTTATTGGTCCTTTTAAAATTTTAGCTCGTGTTGGTGAAGTCGCGTATCGTTTGGAATTACCCTAAGAGCTTGCGGGGATCCATAATACATTTCATGTTTCCCATCTCCGTTAGTGTCTTGCGGATGATTCATCTTGGGTACCTTTAGACGAGATTGAGCTAAACAATAAATTAGAGTATATTGAGGAGCCGATTGCTATATTCGATGAGAAGGTCAAAAAGTTGAGAAATAAAGAGGTGAGAACTTTAAAGTTCAATGGTGTCGTAGTAAAGGTTCCGAGTTTACTTGGGAGCCCGAAGAGTTCGTATTGGTTTACCTTCCCTCTTGTCATGTGGCTTGGATCGCGAGGACGCGCTCCGATTCAATTGGGGGAAAGTTGTAAGACCCTAATATTTATTAAACAGAGACTCATATAGAGCACATGAAGTGTGGGTGACCTTGTGTATTAAACAGAGGTCAGAGAGTGATCTGAGCTTGGTGCGCTCAGGGCACACATAGGGGTGCGTGTGGCGTACTCTTCACTGTAGCCAGATTCTGTTCTTTTAATCAGATATTTTGAAGGGATTTTTGGTAATTTCACTTGTGGACGAGTTTAAGGCCAGTAGGTCAGATCTTGGGGTGTCATTCACTCCATTTCCAACAACCTTATCCTATCCACTTCAATTTTAGAGAGAGAGAGAGAGAGAGAGAGAGAGAGAGAGATTGTTGTGTGAGAAAGCTCAAGCAAAGGAAGAAGGAGCTAGTTTTGAGTCTTAGCTCGAGTTATAAAGTTGTTCATCTCCTCTCTAGCTACGTTTTAGTTGTAGTGGTATGTTCTAACTTGGATTCCCTTACTTTGATTTATGTATGGGTTAGGGTTTGGGTAAATGAAGAACATAAAACCCATATTTGGTGATTTTGGGTGTTCTTGGGTAAGATCGAGTGATGAGGACTCAAGAATTGCTAACCTAGGGTTTTGAAATGATAAATGAGTCATAATTGATTAGTTAATTACTAGCACACCTAGTTAATAAAATGAATGGTTATTATGTGGGTTAGTGGATGACCCGAAATGGGTGTGTTGGCTTTAAAATGGTCAAAAGAGTAACGATTGACCTAGTGGGGAAAGAAGGGTATGAAATACCCTAAATGTGTATTAGTTAATGTGTTGGACCTTAAGCACTAGCTTTTAGTGGTTAATGATGGTCTTGACCTTAAATGGGCAGTTTTGGTGAAAATGGAGCATTTAATGCATTTAAGTCATTAAATGCACATGAGTGAATTGTTGGTATTTAGTCCAACTAGTTTGTGTGTTGATTGAAGTACTTATTATATTATGTACTTTGCTTTAAAGCTTGCGAAAGTATAAAACCGTCACCAAATCCTTAAGGTGAGTGGAATGATTATATGCGTATGTATATAATGTATTTATTTGTATGCTATGGTATGAACCAAAGAGCCGGTAATGCCATAGTATGTGCGATTGTGCTATGATGTGAACCAAAGAGCCGGTAGCGTCATAGTACGTGTGTTGTAGTGTGAACCAAAGAGCCGGTAGCACTACGGCATGAGTTGTTAGAGTGTGAACCAAAGAGCCGGTAGCACTTTAACGCGAGTATGACTTGGGTTGTGATGTGAACCAAAGAGTCGGTAGCATCATAACCGATGCGTATGGTTTGAACCAAAGAGCCGGTAGCACCATGACACGAGAATGGTTAACCATGGTTATGTATTGTTTTGTAGCATATTGTATTATGTCGATTATATGTTATTGATTAAGCTAGTTGCGGTTTGTTGGAGATTATTAGCTTTGTACATGAGATGGTATGCTAATTGTATTGCTATCTTGTATGCGGTATATGTGTAAGTGATTGCAAGTAGGTATATTATATATATATATATATATATATATATATATATATATATATATATATGGGTATAATTATTGCATTAACTAAGCTTTGCTTACTCTCTTGTTGTTTATCTTTTTATAGGCTCCGGCGAAGACAAGGGTAAGGGCATTCGTATGGATTAGAGATCCCGCTTTATTTGTAGGGGACGCTTTTGGATGTTATAGCTTTTGGAGTTTGACCGAGATTTGGGTAGTTTAACCCCCAAACACCATGCTCATAGTGTCGTTTGGAATTTAAACTCTTATGGTCGAACTTATATGTTTCGAATGAAACTTGTAAAACGACCGATGTGGGCCCCGTTTAGTAAAACTCATTTTATGATTGAATCGTATGAGTTTTTCATATTAGAACATGTTGTGAAAAGCGTTCCGTCTAAAAATGTCGGGAAGTGGGAGATCTTTTTACGGAAAATGGAAAAAGTGAACAGCGGGCTGCCAGGCCCTGTGCGCGCCGTGCACAGGTGGGGCTGCGTCGCGCACCCCATCTGGACAGCCCTATTCAAAAAAAAAAAAATTATTCCGCATTTTTGGTTGGTTAACGGGTTGGGTTGTTTCAGTATAATAAGATTTGGTTGGAATGAACCTTAAGATTATTCTAACACGCATCAAATTAGGAAGCTTGATATAAAAGTTGGAATGGACTTTAGGATTAACCTAATACTCATCAAGTTAGAAAGCTTTGATGAAATAGTTGGAACGGACTGGCTTTCAAGGATGAAAGTGAAAGTTTTTTATAGTGAAAAGATTATTCGTATACCTCGCGAGAATGGTGAGCCAAAAGCCATCTGGGTTACTTCAACAACCCAAGATCCCACAATGGAAATGGGAAGGGATGACAATGGATTTCATCCCGAAGCTACCGAAAACAGTAGGCAGTTATGACACTCTATGGGTTATCGTTGACCGCCTCACCAAATCTGCTCACTTTCTAGCCATGAACTTGCTAAATGCTACCGTTTCCTTTTACTGCTATGTAAACTCGCTGTATGCTTTTTCTTATTCTCGCTACTGCATACTACTATCTACTTTTAGCATGTCACTTCGGTGTGATACTGTTACTATTTCCATGCTACCTACTGCTTTAGACGACCTAGGCTATTGTAGTTGATATGCCTGATTACGCTCTTGCTACATGTCTGCTATTCGCTGTACCGACTTGGAGAACTTATCCTTCCCAGTTCAGATGTTTTTCTGAACTACTTTCCCATTCGTCTAACCCTAAGAACTAGTAATGTAATCTACCTGTTACTACTGTTCCACCGTTCCAGAGATCGAAACATTACTTCATGCAATCTAGAAGGAGTGCCCACTAAAGTCGATCCTCGGAGGAGGAAATATGTGAGGACTTGTCGAAGTAACCGCACCCCGAGCTCACCCTAATTAACCACGTACATCGTATGAACATTAGAAGGATATTCAGTTTCCGCAAGTTGATTTGTATCTCGTGCGCTTTCATGACCGTCACTTATCTCTTTCATTCTTCACCACTACTCAACGATCTAACGACACTTCTGGACTTAGGTACCTAACACTCCTAGACATTGGAGAAGTCGGGAAGGCATCCCTTTCACAAGGTCATAGTGTCTTCTACTAATGCTCAGCCATACCCAAAGACTTGGGAGTGGCCTCAAAACATATCGTATTACTACTTGCTACACATACAACCCGACGCGAGACCCGGATTGAATATCTAGAAGGAACCTAACAACGTTACCTGAATCCGAACCTTTTGAAGAAACTTCGGGACATTTAGGCATTAATGCATGACCTACGGAACCTACGCACCCACACCGAGAAAACGCGAGATTAATTATGTAAAATTTGTTTTGAGATAGCATAGCTAAAGCACCGTTAGATGAAATTGAGTATAACTGAAAGTGATCACGTTACATTGACCATATGGAATGATATTGGAATGAATGTACGATTTAGTACAATATAATGACGCCATGCTAGCGTGATTATATTGAAGTAAATCATGCAGAAGTTCCAATGTTACTACATGAGGAATATGAGGTGATCCAGGGAAAATTTTGGCAGGGATCACTTGAGCATACGCATTATAGTCTGTTAAAGGTAGGGAAGGAATAACCACGTAGCCCAGATACTGTACAAGAAGGGCCTTGATTGTAGGATTGATAACCCGAAAATTTGTTATAGATATCGACACCCTGGACATTTAAGGAAAAAGTTCGCAAATTGGAAAACTTTGTACTGACTTGCTGTAGAGCAATCGTTATCTTAGTTATGGAAACTCGCATGGATCCTGATTTTAGTTAGGGTACGTTTCATCACAACGTTTTATTATCTCAAGGTTGTTTAATACTGGAGCGATAGAAACTTTATATCTAAGAATCTTAGTGTTATGACTAATAAGCCATTAACAACCATGAGAGTTAAGTATTCTATAGGATAAGCTAATGGTACGCTGGCAGAGATAGAGGAATGATTTAAGGTAGTACATTACAAATAACAGGTGGGTCATTTGGAGATGACCTCATGTTAACAAAACTTGGTAGTTTTAATGTAGTAGTTGGAATGGACTTGAGGATTAACCTAATACTCATCAGGTTGGGAAACTTTGAGGAAATAGTTGGAACGGACTGACTTTCAAGGATGAAAGGGAAGGATATTTATTGTGAGAAAATTTTTCGTATACCTCGCGAGAATGGTAAGCTAAAATCCATCTGGGTTATTGTTGACCGCTTCACCAAATTTGCTCACTTTCTACCCACAGGAGAAACCGATACAATGGACAAACTTGTGCAATGATACATAAAGGAAATTGTACCCCGTCACTTAGGTAATTCAAATTCTACAGTAAGGGCTACCCAAGAATCTTATTTGATACTCATTCTTACGCGACTCTGAATCCTAACTTATTCTGAGAGATTTTTTTAATTTGATGATAAGCACAACATCATCCTTCTCACCTCGATATTAGTCATACCAGTTCGAATATTTTTTTTTCCAAAATCAATGGGTGATTAATTCGCATCCTCATACTCTCCCATTCGTATCTCACTTGTAAGCAACAACTTCACACTTAAGCATTTTTGGTCAAGGGACTTGTGCCCTACTAATAGTCATCAACCACATTTAAATCCAACATTTTTCATTACTTCATAACATTTTTACTCAAATATCACCCGAGATTTTCAAGAGTCTTTTACTCGATTCTCATCAATCTATTTTTTTTCAACTTGTAACCTCCGAAATATGAAAATTTTATTTGCCCAAATTTTACACACACTATTTTACTGTGCGATCCTCTCAAAGTTTTGTAAAAATAAATTTATTTTATTTGCCATACATGCAAATTTTAGAAACCGTATATGTTAAAGTAAATAACTACTTATTTTTGACTAGTACATGGGAAATTTTACTTTCATTTTTACAAATCCATTCTTATAATCAAAAGATATTTTACTTAAAATAGTCAATATTTTCTAAGAACTTCGTTTCTTTTCTTACATTGTCACTTTAAACAATTTCGATAAAATTTTCGTTGCTTGCTATATAAATTTTTTGGTGTTATTCGTATCCAAGTCATCATGAAGACTTTACAACCGTCGAAATTGAGAGATTCATGTGTGTATGTGTTGAAGGCACTTACTGCCACATCATTCAGAGCCTTTGGGCATCCACTAACACTTAAACCATTCAAAATTATTGCGTTACCCCATGGATCTTATCCGCCACACTTGTTGGAACAATGCTCTTTCTTACATAACTCTAAGTCCTGATTTATTCCAAGTGATTCTCATTTAGTGATATTAATACCATCAGTATTCTGACTCTAATATTAGTCATAACCTGTTTAGCATTTTGCAAAGTCAAGAAGCGATTAACTTCTCGTCCTCATGCTCTATCCTTCATACCTCACTTTTTAGCAACGCCTTCGCACGTGAACATTTTGGGCCCAAAGACTTATGTCCTAATAATTATCAAAACTACATTTAATTCATTAGTTTTCGTTACCTAGAAACTTGTCACCCAATGATTTAAAAATTTTCCACTCAATCTTTTTTTTTTAAATCGTAACCTCTGAAATACGAAAAGCTATTTTTATCAAAATTGTTACACGTTGATTATTCGTGCGGTCCTCACGGGATTTATTGACAAATGAAAGTAATAAAAAATTTTCTGTCACTTATGCGATTTATAAAATCATATATGTATGTATATAATTAAGTTAATAAATTTACCTTTTCTTATTTTGGTTAGTACATACTAAGTTATATCTTCAAACTATTTAAAAATCGCTCCTTTATCGCGTTATTCAACTTAAGTCAAATAGTTTTGTGCAAAATGGTATACGTTGTACCTACTTCTAAACTTACCAAGAACTTCATTCCATTTATGTGGTCGTATCAAACGTTTAAAGGTTTTTCAAAACTTCCTTGGTTGATTTTATTAAAGGTTTTCGTATTAGACTACACCACGTATGGATCACACTTCTTCTCGTCCTCCGTTTAGGGGAGGAGCTTACTATTAAGATCTTTGTTAAAAACTCTTGAGCCACTTTGGATGGAAGTTTTATAAAATTTGTTAGAAAATCTTCGCACCCATAAAATGTTCCTTTTAAGGTTAGACATGACAAAAGCGCGGGTCAATAAATCAGTTTTTTGATATACACTCAGTGGTCACCCTATTGTAGGAAAGGCACGAGGTGGGTTTCTGTTCTCAATACTTCACGGCAAATCGCAACACCCTCGTAAACCTCATCTTTATAAATCTGTATGTAGAGGTACAGGAATCATTTTTGGACATTCTTTTCACTCGGAGTAAACCATTCTTTAGGACCAAGAGTTCACGTATCTTCTCATTCGCACATCCCCCTAAGTATAAGGATAAATTCAAAACAAACCGCTCGAAGAGTTCACTCTCGTTCAAAGATCACACCTTTCATGCGATTTTCTTTCGAAAATGTAATATAAGATACTTTGGGAACCTATGAATCTTGTTATCCCTTTGGGAGGGGACTGCTTAAAAAATTTACGACACTAATGTGGATACTCTATATATTTCTTCCTTCGTTGGTTGCAACTATCTGTTGTCCTAATTAATGTTAACCCTAACTTCAACATGTAACTGAAAGGATGAAGTTACATTATGGAACTGTGCTTTCATTTCATCCAAGGATAAGTTCACCTGCAGTGTGATAAAATGGGTGATATCCTTCATTTTTCGTTCATACCGTCCTGAAGACACTATAAATAATTATGGCTTGCAAGTCCGATTGGTCACTTTCAGCTAAAATTTCATTTCATTTATTCAATGAAACGTTCTTAAATATCGGGTTCTTTATCCTATGGCCTCTTTCCAAAATCAAGGAGTTGGTAAAATCCGTGGCTAACACTATCCAGACATCTAATCGCATGGTTGTGATCACCATGTTTTCCATTCTTCCTGTCAGCTTTGTATTATGACATAAGCACTCAATGTTTTAGATGAGTTTAGAAACATTCGTGATGCATTTCACGCATCCAGCTTACTGAAGATGCCTGTAAGGCTAAAAACACCATCTTTCCTTTTGTGGATATATATTCAGATGGCACACTCATGTTAATCAGAAACGAAACCAATTTGTTGAGAGACTTAATTAATGGCATATACCTATTCTTACTTTCATACGCCGAAGTACCTTTCAAGGTAAATAACTTACTTCTGAGCCCACGAGTCTCACGGAACTTTGACACGGTCCTTCTCATTCAAATACGGTACCATTGTTGGTCACTCCTCAAAATTTCGGGACGAAATTTTCTTTAACAGGTGGGTAATGTAACGACCCGACTTTTTTGACTTGCTTTTGTGCTTTGTGCTTTCACGAAACTGCGTATTTATGTGTACTGAGCTAGCTTATGCTCTGGGATCTTTTATCATGATTAGTTACTCTCATTAATATCTTACTACGTGCCATTAAGAGTGTAATCACTTAACTTGATCCCCGAATACTTTTACGACCGTTGGTGTCACTTATCGTTTTAAACGAGATACGTACTTGGTACGCGTTAAACTTTTGTCGTAATTGGAATATTATGACTGTACAAACTTGATTGTTATTTATTATAACAATTACTTTGCTTAAGGGCTTATTTAATTGAGCTTAGTGTTTACTAAGGCTTACTAGTTACCTTAATGGACTTGTCACCGTATTTGACTTTCCATGTCCCGGCTTGTCTTTGTGACACACGCTTTTCACGAATAATATTTCGAATATTAATTACGTTCATGATTAATTATTATTAATCATTTTTTATTAACTAATGTTACTAGTTAATTACTTGGGCTTTGTTTAATTAATTGTTACATACTTGGACTTGGGCCTTTATTAATGAACATGGACTTGGAAGCCCACCCTACTTCTCTTAATGGATTAATTAAGAGCCCACTTTATGCTAGTAACTTCTTAATGATAAATTAGATTAATTAAGATTTAGTTGGAGACTAGTTACATGTATACTTACACCACTTTCCCATACCATTTAGCTTTAATACCATTCTAAGCATACACCATTCTCCCATGTTTGAAAGGTTGCTTTTGACCTTCCCCTTTTGGGAGCCTTGGCCGTTGGTTTTAGATGGGTAAAGGGAGTTCCATTTTAATTTTTCTTTGATACATATTTGCTAGTTTCACTTCATTTCACACACTTCACTACTTGCACTTTCATTTTTCTCTCATTTTCTCTCTACTTTGTAAGTAACAAACTTTTTTTTTCTTTCTTTTCTTCCATTAAAACCGAATATAACCATCATCATCCTTCTTGATTTATTACTTGTCGTTTGTTGTTGTTGTTAAAGATCAAGTTTTCTAACTTGTATCTTCATGTAATCTTGGTTACTTCCATCCTTTGTTTGATGAAGAACCAAGAACCAGAACCTAAACTTGTTAGTTTATGGTTCTACACTTAAATGTTTCCAAGATTTAAAGTTCATAAACTTGATGATCTTCTTTGTGTTCATGTTTTGTAGACTTGAAGTTTATTTTCTTAAGATCCAAACTTGATTTGAATCTTCTCATGTATGAAGCAAACATGAACATAATACTTGTAACTTTAATTTATTTCTTCATTTCATTTATTTAAAGTTGTAATGTTGTTAATTTGGTCAAGTATTACTAGTTAATCTTGATCTCATATTTCTTGAAACTACTTTTTAAGTTCAAGAACATGTAAGTAAAACTTCTTAATTATAACTTTGTACACTTATGTTAGATCTAGACTTTTAGGTCTAGGATCTTCAAGATCTAACTAAGAACTATGTTCTACAACTTAAGATCTTGTTTATATAAGTTTACTTTCAAGTTTATAGCTTAATATTACCCTTATAACACATGTATGTGTCGGATCTAAGATCTTGATGTAACTTTGGTTCATCAACCTTCATACAACCCTTAAATGAGTTGTGCTACATGTCTTAGACTTACACTAGTGTCATGATGGTTAAAACTTGGTTAATATTACTATTAGAGTTCATGTATGTGTCGAATCTAAGATCTTGATGTAACTTTGGTTCATCAAACTACTTACAACCCTTAATTGAGTTGTGCTACATATCTTAGACTTGCACTAGTGTTATGATGGTCAAAACTTGGTAAAAATGATGCAAACACATCAACGAGTTGTACACTTGAAGCTATAAGCATCAAGGATGAGAACCGTGATGAGCATCAAGCACCAAGAACCCACCGGAACACATTACCTACTATTTTTCGGGTCTGATAAGACCACCTGGGCTACTGGAAAGTTGATTTTCAGTTAGTTCTAATCGAGTATATGATTTTCCATTTAGACCTCATCTTAATCTGGGTTACAGTTTAGGATCTATGGCCCTCCGAAAGTCGCTACACCCTATTAACGTTGTGCTGAAATTTCTGACCTACTCGCACTTAAACCGTCACCGCGGTCAAACGAAGACGAGTTTGGTTCTGGAAATTGGTAGGCATCTAGGGGACTCATATACGGAGCCATGTCCACTGGTCTCACCTCATTTCAGTTATTATAGAGATCGTGGCGACTGAACAAATCAGCCTTTGTTTCGAACTCTATTCTTGATTGAAATTTACTTTACACTTTTTGTTTAATGATGAATGATGATGATACTTAAGACCTAATTTACATACTTTTAAACCTTTGAGATGATTTACTGACTTAGTAACTTTTGACTTAGGTTGAGTACCTTTCGGACAAACCACTTGCTTACTTTCCCGAATCAACTTTACTACTTTTCACTGTGAGTTATAACATCCCTTTTTACTTTAACTATTTTGGGAACTGAGAATACATGCGCATTTTACGTTTTACATATTAGGCATGAGTACTTAAACTTTATATATGTGTGGTCTATACAACGGTATAAACTTTCTCCTTAGCTCGGTAATGTTTAGTCATTGGTCTTTGAACCGGTGAACGCGAATCTTAGATATGGATCCATAGGGTTTGACATCCCCACTCGGGCTAGTCGCGCTAGCATTTAACGAGTGTTTAATACTTCGTAAACTTACGCACTCGCCAAGTGTACTTTTAGGGGGTGCTATTTACATTAAGTTAGTTACCAAATGCCCACGGTTAAACATATACTTTATCATACTGATTTGAATTACTGATTACGAACAAACTATAGCTCACCAACATTCGTGTTGACATTTTTAAGCATGTTTTTCTCAGGTGCTTAGGGTTTGCTTGCTTCCGCTGTAGTTGTCATGCTTTGTAGACTCCCCCTGCCCTTATTAGAGATGTCTTCGCATGAAACGTTTATTTGCATTCAAACTTTATTACTTTTGAAACAATGATTTGTAACGACCATTGGGTCACGTACTATTATTACTTGCTTCTAATCATAGAAGCATACTTTGGGTTGTAAAACTTTTGATGTTGGTTAAGACATCACCTTTTCTTATGAATGCAAACTTCTTTTGAAACAACATATAGTGTTTGACCTTGTAATGATCCTGTTGTTGATGGTCCGTACATGTTGATTTAGTACGGGGCGTCACATTTGGTATCAGAGCATTGGTTGTAGGGAATTAGGTTGCATTAGTGAGTCTAGACTGGACCGAGTAGGATTCACTAATTGGACTAATCTACAACTTGCTAGTTTACTGGTTTCTGCGAAACCTGCTGCATGCTACTGTGTTATATTACTGCATGTTACTGCTTACTACTACTGCATGCCACTGCTTACTTCTACTGCTGTATGAACTTGCTGAATGCTACCGTTTCCTTTTACTGCTATGTAAACTCGCTGTATGCTTTTGCTTATTCTCGCTACTGCATACTACTATCTACTTTTAGTATGTCACTTCGGTGTGATACTGTTACTATTTCCATGCTACCTACTACTGTAGATGACCTAGGCTGTTGTAGTTGATATGCCTGATTACGCTCTTGCTACATGTCTGCTATTCGCTGTACCGACTTGGAGAACTTATCCTTCCCAGTTCAGATGTTTTTCTGAACTACTTTCCCACTCATCTAACCCTAAGAACTAGCAATGTAATCTACCTGTTACTACTGTTCCACCGTTGCAGAGATCGAAACATTACTTCACGCAATCTAGAAGGAGTGCCCACTAAAGTTGATCCTCGGAGGAGGAAATATGTGAGGACTTGTCGAAGTAACCGCACCCCGAGCTTGTAGTGACCCGAACTTTTCCATGTTTATATATATATTAAATGAAATTGTTATTTACATGATTAAGTGTTTCCAACATGTTAAGCAATCAAACTTGTTAAGACTTGATTAATTGAAATAAGTTTCATATAGACAATTGACCACCCAAGTTGACCGGTGATTCACGAACGTTAAAACTTGTAAAAACTATACGATGACATATATATGGTTATATATATAGTTAACATGATTTTATTATAAGTATATATCTCATTAGGTATTTTAACAATGAGTTATATACATAAAAATGAGACTATTAATTTAAGAAACTCGAAAACGATATATATAACGATTATCGTTATAAAAACGTCTTACTAGGTACATATTGAAATGTCCCGTTCTTATTGATTAAAAACGTTCCATATTAATTGATTTCGTTGCGAGGTTTTGACCTCTATATGAGACGTTTTTCAAAGACTGCATTCATTTTTAAAACAAACCATAACCTTTATTTCATAAATAAAGGTTTAAAAAGCTTTACGTAGATTATCAAATAATGATAATCTAAAATATCCTGTTTACACACGACCATTACATAATGGTTTACAATACAAATATGTTACATCGAAATCAGTTTCTTGAATGCAGTTTTTACACAATATCATACAAACATGGACTCCAAATCTTGTCCTTATTTTAGTATGCAACAGCGGAAGCTCTTAATATTCACCTGAGAATAAACATGCTTTAAACGTCAACAAAAATGTTGGTGAGTTATAGGTTTAACCTATATATATCAAATCGTAACAATAGACCACAAGATTTCATATTTCAATACACATCCCATACATAGAGATAAAAATCATTCATATGGTGAACACCTGGTAACCGACAATAACAAGATGCATATATAAGAATATCCCCATCATTCCGGGACACCCTTCGGATATGATATAAATTTCGAAGTACTAAAGCATCCGGTACTTTGGATGGGGTTTGTTAGGCCCAATAGATCTATCTTTAGGATTCGCGTCAATTAGGGTGTCTGTTCCCTAATTCTTAGATTACCAGACTTAATAAAAAGGGGCATATTCGATTTCGATAATTCAACCATAGAATGTAGTTTCACGTACTTGTGTCTATTTTGTAAATCATTTATAAAACCTGCATGTATTCTCATCCCAAAAATATTAGATTTTAAAAGTGGGACTATAACTCACTTTCACAGATTTTTACTTCGTCGGGAAGTAAGACTTGGCCACTGGTTGATTCACGAACCTATAACAATATATACATATATATCAAAGTATGTTCAAAATATATTTACAACACTTTTAATATATTTTGATGTTTTAAGTTTATTAAGTCAGCTGTCCTCGTTAGTAACCTACAACTAGTTGTCCACAGTTAGATGTACAGAAATAAATCGATAAATATTATCTTGAATCAATCCACGACCCAGTGTATACGTATCTCAGTATTGATCACAACTCAAACTATATATATTTTGGAATCAACCTCAACCCTGTATAGCTAACTCCAACATTCACATATAGAGTGTCTATGGTTGTTCCGAAATATATATAGATGTGTCGACATGATAGGTCGAAACGTTGTATACGTGTCTATGGTATCTCAAGATTACATAATATACAATACAAGTTGATTAAGTTATGGTTGGAATAGATTTGTTACCAATTTTCACGTAGCTAAAATGAGAAAAATTATCCAATCTTGTTTTACCCATAACTTCTTCATTTTAAATCCGTTTTGAGTGAATCAAATTGCTATGGTTTCATATTGAACACTATTTTATGAATCTAAACAAAAAAAGTATAGGTTTCTAGTCGGAAAAATAAGTTACAAGTCGTTTTTGTAAAGGTAGTCATTTCAGTCGAAAGAACGACGTCTAGATGACCATTTTAGAAAACATACTTCCACTTTGAGTTTAACCATAATTTTTGGATATAGTTTCATGTTCATAATAAAAATCATTTTCTCAGAATAACAACTTTTAAATCAAAGTTTATCATAGTTTTTAATTAACTAACCCAAAACAGCCCGCGATGTTACTACGACGGCGTAAATCCGGTTTTACGGTGTTTTTCGTGTTTCCAGGTTTTAAATCATTAAGTTAGCATATCATATAGATATAGAACATGTGTTTAGTTAATTTTAAAAGTCAAGTTAGAAGGATTAACTTTTGTTTGCGAACAAGTTTAGAATTAACTAAACTATGTTCTAGTGATTACGAGTTTAAACCTTCGAATAAGATAGTTTTATATATATGAATCGAATGATGTTATGAACATCATTACTACCTCAAGTTTAGTAGGTAAACCTACTGGAAGTGACAAGAAATGATCTAGCTTCAAAGGATCTTGGATGGCTTGAAAGTTCTTGAAGTAGGATCATGACACAAAAACAAGTTCAAGTAAGATTTTTGCTCGAATTAAGATAGTTTATAGTTATAGAAATTGAATCAAAGTTTGAATATGAATATTACCTTGAATAAGAAAGATAACCTACTGTATATAACAAAGGTTTCTTGATCTTAGATGATTACTTGGAATGGATTAGAAAGCTTGGAAGTAAATTAGTAAACTTGAAGGGATTTTTGAAGTATTCTTGAAGTGTTCTTCCTATGATGATTATAGCTTGATTCTTGAAGTGATTTTTGATGAAGATGATGATTAACTACTGGAAAAATACGTTCATAATAGTGTGGGTGTGTTGAGAGAGAATTAGAAAGAGATTTGGAAGTGAAATGGAGTGAATGATGAGTGTTAATTGGTGAGTGGTGAGTGGGGTTAAAAGGAGTTCTAGTTAGTTGACTAGCTCATGGTAGAAGTTAAAATTGATTAGTCATACATGACATAATCAAGAGTGGAATCCCATGCTAGTTCCTATTGGTATATACCCATAGTAAGTACGTTTTGAAGCTGTGTATAATACGGGTAAGAATACGACTAGAATTCTTGATGAAAGAAAAGAATGGGAAAGTAACTGTAACCATTTTCGTTAAGTATGAGTGTTTCGATATATGTCTTGAAGTCTTCCAAAAGTATTTTAATACATCTAAATACACTACATGTATATACATTTTAACGGAGTCGTTAAGTCATCGTTAGTCGTTACATGTAAGTGTTGTTTTGAAACCTTTAAGTTAACGATCTCAATTAATGTTGTTAACCCATTGTTTATTATATCTAATGAGATGTTAAATTATTATATTATCATGATATTATGATATATTAATATATCTTAATATGATATATATACATTTAAATGTCGTTACAACGATAATCGTTACATATATGTCTCGTTTAAAAATCATTAAGTTAGTAGTCTTGTTTTTACATATGTAGTTCATTGTTAATATACTTAATGATATGTTTACTTATCATAATATCATGTTAACTATATATATAACCATATATATGTCATCATATAGTTTTTACAAGTTTTAACGTTCGTGAATCACCGGTCAACTTGGGTGGTCAATTGTCTATATGAAACATATTTCAATTAATCAAGTCTTAACAAGTTTGATTGCTTAACATGTTGGAAACATTTAATCATGTAAATATCAATCTCAATTAATATATATAAACATGGAAAAGTTCGGGTCACTACAGTACCTACCCGTTAAATAAATTTCGTCCCGAAATTTTAAGCTGTTGAAGGTGTTGATGAATCTTCTGGAAATAGATGCGGGTATTTCTTCTTCATCTGATCTTCACGCTCCCAGGTGAACTCGGGTCCTCTACGAGCATTCCATCGAACCTTAACAATTGGTATCTTGTTTTGCTTAAGTCTTTTAACCTCACGATCCATTATTTCGACGGGTTCTTCGATGAATTGAAGTTTTTCGTTGATTTGGATTTCATCTAACGGAATAGTGAGATCTTCTTTAGCAAAACATTTCTTCAAATTTGAGACGTGGAAAGTGTTATGTACAGCCGCGAGTTGTTGAGGTAACTCAAGTCGGTAAGCTACTGGTCCGACACGATCAATAATCTTGAATGGTCCAATATACCTTGGATTTAATTTCCCTCGTTTACCAAATCGAACAACGCCTTTCCAAGGTGCAACTTTAAGCATGACCATCTCTCCAATTTCAAATTCTATATCTTTTCTTTTAATGTCAGCGTAGCTCTTTTGTCGACTTTGGGCGGTTTTCAACCGTTGTTGAATTTGGATGATCTTCTCGGTAGTTTCTTGTATAATCTCCGGACCCGTAATCTGTCTATCCCCCACCTCACTCCAACAAATCGGAGACCTGCACTTTCTACCATAAAGTGCTTCAAACGGCGCCATCTCAATGCTTGAATGGTAGCTGTTGTTGTAGGAAAATTCTGCTAACGGTAGATGTCGATCCCAACTGTTTCCGAAATCAATAACACATGCTCGTAGCATGTCTTCAAGCGTTTGTATCGTCCTTTCGCTCTGCCCATCAGTTTGTGGATGATAGGCAGTACTCATGTCTAGACGAGTTCCTAATGCTTGCTGTAATGTCTGCCAGAATCTTGAAATAAATCTGCCATCCCTATCAGAGATAATAGAGATTGGTATTCCATGTCTGGAGACGACTTCCTTCAAATACAGTCGTGCTAACTTCTCCATCTTGTCATCTTCTCTTATTGGTAGGAAGTGTTCTGATTTGGTGAGACGATCAACTATTACCCAAATAGTATCAAAACCACTTGCAGTCCTTGGCAATTTAGTGATGAAATCCATGGTAATGTTTTCCCATTTCCATTCCGGGATTTCGGGTTGTTGAAGTAGACCTGATGGTTTCTGATGCTCAGCTTTGACCTTAGAACACGTCAAACATTCTCCTACGTATTTAGCAACATCGGCTTTCATACCCGGCCACCAAAAATGTTTCTTGAGATCCTTGTACATCTTCCCCGTTCCAGGATGTATTGAGTATCTGGTTTTATGAGCTTCTCTAAGTACCATTTCTCTCATATCTCCAAATTTTGGTACCCAAATCCTTTCAGCCCTATACCGGGTTCCGTCTTCCCGAATATTAAGATGCTTCTCCGATCCTTTGGGTATTTCATCCTTTAAATTTCCCTCTTTTAAAACTCCTTGTTGCGCCTCCTTTATTTGAATAGTAAGGTTATTATGAATCATTATATTCATAGATTTTACTCGAATGGGTTCTCTGTCCTTCCTGCTCAAGGCATCGGCTACCACATTTGCCTTCCCCGGGTGGTAACGAATCTCAAAATCGTAATCATTCAATAATTCAATCCACCTACGCTGCCTCATATTCAGTTGTTTCTGATTAAATATGTGTTGAAGACTTTTGTGGTCGGTATATATAATACTTTTGACCCCATATAAGTAGTGCCTCCAAGTCTTTAATGCAAAAACAACCGCGCCTAATTCCAAATCATGCGTCGTATAATTTTGTTCGTGAATCTTCAATTGTCTAGACGCATAAGCAATCACCTTCGTTCGTTGCATTAATACACAACCGAGACCTTGCTTTGATGCGTCACAATAAATCACAAAATCATCATTCCCTTCAGGCAATGACAATATAGGTGCCGTAGTTAGCTTTTTCTTCAATAACTGAAACGCTTTCTCTTGTTCATCATTCCATTCAAATTTCTTCCCTTTATGCGTTAATGCAGTCAAGGGTTTTGCTATTCTGGAAAAGTCTTGGATGAACCTTCTGTAGTAACCAGCTAGTCCTAAAAACTGGCGTATGTGTTTCGGAGTTTTTGGGGTTTCCCACTTTTCAACAGTTTCTATCTTTGCCGGATCCACCTTAATACCTTCTTTGTTCACTATGTGACCGAGGAATTGAACTTCTTCCAACCAAAATGCACACTTTGAAAACTTAGCGTACAATTCTTCCTTCCTCAATACTTCTAACACCTTTCTCAAATGTTCACCGTGTTCTTGGTCATTCTTTGAGTAAATAAGTATGTCATCAATGAAAACGATGACAAACTTGTCAAGGTATGGTCCACACACTCGGTTCATAAGGTCCATGAACACAGCTGGTGCATTAGTTAAACCAAACAGCATGACCATAAACTCGTAATGACCGTAACGTGTTCTGAAAGCAGTCTTTGGAATATCATCTTCTTTCACCCGCATTTGATGATACCCGGAACGTAAGTCAATCTTTGAATAAACAGACGAGCCTTGTAGTTGATCAAATAAGTCGTCGATTCTCGGTAGTGGGTAGCGGTTCTTGATGGTAAGTTTGTTCAACTCTCGGTAGTCGATACACAACCTGAATGTACCATCTTTCTTCTTAACAAACAAAACAGGAGCTCCCCACGGTGATGTGCTTGGTCGAATGAAACCACGCTCTAAAAGTTCTTGTAATTGGCTTTGCAGTTCTTTCATCTCGCTGGGTGCGAGTCTGTAAGGAGCACGAGCTATTGGTGCAGCTCCTGGTACAAGATCTATTTGAAATTCAACGGATCGATGTGGGGGTAATCCCGGTAATTCTTTCGGAAATACATCGGGAAATTCTTTTGCAATGGGAACATCATTGATGCTCTTTTCTTCAGTTTGTACTTTCTCGACGTGTGCTAGAACAGCATAGCAACCTTTTCTTATTAGTTTTTGTGCCTTCAAATTACTAATAAGATGTAGCTTCGTGTTGCCCTTTTCTCCGTACACCATTAAGGGTTTTCCTTTTTCTCGTATAATGCGAATTGCATTTTTGTAACAAACGATCTCCGCTTTCACTTCTTTCAACCAGTCCATACCGATTATCACATCAAAACTCCCTAACTCTACTGGTATCAAATCAATCTTAAATGTTTCGCTAACCAGTTTAATTTCTCGATTCCGACATATATTATCTGCTGAAATTAATTTACCATTTGCTAATTCGAGTAAAAATTTACTATCCAAAGGCGTCAATGGACAACTTAATTTAGCACAAAAATCTCTACTCATATAGCTTCTATCCGCACCCGAATCAAATAAAACGTAAGCAGATTTATTGTCAATAAGAAACGTACCCGTAACAAGCTCCGGGTCTTCCTGTGCCTCTACCGCATTAATATTGAAAACTCTTCCACGGCCTTGTCCATTCGTGTTCTCCTGGTTCGGGCAATTTCTAATAATGTGGCCTGGTTTTCCACATTTATAACAAACTACATTGGCATAACTTGCTCCGACACTACTTGCTCCGCCATTACTCGTTCCGACACCATTTGTTCCTTTCGTTCTATTAACCCCTGGTCCGTAGACCTCACACTTCGCCGCGCTATGACCATTTCTTTTACACTTGTTGCAAAATTTGGTGCAGAACCCCGAGTGATTCTTTTCACACCTTTGGCATAGTTGCTTCTGATTGTTGTTGTTGTTGCGGTTATTATTGTTGTTGGGATGATTGTTGTAGTTGCTGTTGTTGTTGTTGTTGTTGTTGTTGTTGTTGGGCCGTTTGTTGTAGTTGCGATTGATGTTGCGATTGTTGGGATAATTGTTGCGATTATTGTTGTAATTGCTGTTGTTGTTGTATTGGTGATTCTTATCACCGTTTTCCTCCCACTTTCTTTTGACTTGCTTCACATTGGCCTCTTCAGCAGTCTGTTCTTTAATTCTTTCTTCAATCTGGTTCACTAGTTTGTGAGCCATTCTACATGCCTGTTGTATGGAGGCGGGCTCGTGTGAACTTATATCTTCTTGGATTCTTTCCGGTAATCCTTTCACAAACGCGTCGATCTTCTCTTCCTCATCTTCGAATGCTCCCGGACACAATAGGCACAATTCTGTGAATCGTCTTTCGTACGTGGTAATATCAAATCCTTGGGTTCGTAACCCTCTAAGTTCTGTCTTGAGCTTATTGACCTCGGTTCTGGGACGGTACTTCTCGTTCATCAAGTGCTTGAATGCTGACCACGGTAGTGCGTACGCATCATCTTGTCCCACTTGCTCTAGATAGGTATTCCACCATGTTAACGCAGAACCTGTGAAGGTATGCGTAGCGTACTTCACTTTGTCCTCTTCAGTACACTTACTTATGGCAAACACCGATTCAACCTTCTCGGTCCACCGTTTCAATCCGATCGGTCCTTCGGTTCCATCAAATTCCAAAGGTTTGCAGGCAGTGAATTCTTTGTAGGTGCATCCTACACGATTTCCTGTACTGCTAGATCCAAGGTTATTGTTGGTATGTAGCGCAGCCTGTACTGCGGCTATGTTTGAAGCTAGAAAAGTACGGAATTCCTCTTCATTCATATTCACGGTGTGTCGAGTAGTCGGTGCCATTTCCTTCAAAATAGTTAAATGGAACAAGTTAATCATACAGAATATTAAGAGTAGTTAATAGTATTTCGTAGCATAATATGAACTCATTTATAAAAGCTTTTTCTTCATATTAGCGTTTTATAAGTTTAAATTCGGGTAGTACCTACCCGTTAAGTTCATACTTAGTAGCTAATATACAATTCAACTACTACAATTCTATATGAAAAACTGATTATAATAATATTTCGCGTTCAAACTTTTATACAATATTTTACAAACTTACAATACTGCTTATTTTATATAAAGCATGAGATATAGCACACAATAACTTTGATACAAGATAGTTGTGAAGACAATTCTAGCTAGTACACAAGTCGTTCAGCAAAGGCAATAAAGACACGTAATTCATACGTCCAGAAACAAGTCATGCATTCTGGTTTTACTAGGACTACTTCCCATCCTTGGTCTTGTGCAACATAACCGTTATGGCCGTTGATAAGACAGCGTGTTGTAACGTCATCAAAGGGACGAGGGTTACGTAATGTCCAACAGTCCCGTAATAATCTAAAAACCTCATTTCTTACCCCAATTACCGACTCCGTCACTTGTGGAAACGTTTTGTTTAATAGTTGTAGCCCGATGTTCTTGTTCTCACTTTGGTGAGAAGCGAACATTACTAATCCGTAAGCATAACATGCTTCTTTATGTTGCATGTTAGCCGCTTTTTCTAAATCACGAAGTCCAATATTCGGATATATTGAGTCAAAATAATTTCTTAACCCGTTGCGTAAAATAGCATTTGGGTTCCCCGCAATATATGCGTCAAAGTAAACACATCGTAACTTATGGGTTTCCCAATGTGATATCCCCCATCTTTCAAACGAAAGTCTCTTATAAACCAAGACATTCTTGGAACGTTCTTCGAATGTCTTACAAACTGATCTCGCCTTAAATAGTTGTGCCGAAGAATTCTGGCCGACTCTAGACAA
Source organism: Rutidosis leptorrhynchoides (assembly GCF_046630445.1). Classification (NCBI taxonomy): domain Eukaryota; kingdom Viridiplantae; phylum Streptophyta; class Magnoliopsida; order Asterales; family Asteraceae; genus Rutidosis; species Rutidosis leptorrhynchoides. The sequence goes on from NC_092336.1 coordinate 445,052,598, forward strand.
GATTTCATCAATCATGTCTCCGGGTAGGTCTCTTAAAATATTGGGTTGTCTATCCATTTTGTATTTTTAAACTGTAAAATAGACAAGAGTTAGATTCATAAAAAAAATACTTATTAATACAAGCAATTTTTACATATATCATAAAGCATAAGAACACTATATTCCATATATTACACCACACGAATACAACTATCTTATTCCGACTCGCTCGTTTCTTCTTCTTCGGTTTTGGTTCGTTTTGCCAAGTTTCTAGGGATATATGATGTTCCCCTAATACGAACCGTCGTTGTCCACATTGGTTTAGAAAAACCTGGTGGTTTAGAGGTTCCCGGGTCATTGTTACAACTTAAGGACTTCGGGGGTTGACGATACATATAAAGTTCATCGGGGTTGGAATCAGATTTCTCTATTTTTATGCCCTTTCCCTTATTATTTTCTTTTGCCTTTTTAAATTCAGTTGGGGTAATTTCTATAACATCATCGGAATTCTCGTCGGAATCCGATTCATCGGAGAATTGGTAATCCTCCCAATATTTTGCTTCCTTGGCGGAAACACCATTGACCATAATTAACTTTGGTCGGTTGGTTGAGGATTTTCTTTTACTTAACCGTTTTATTATTTCCCCCACCGGTTCTATTTCTTCATCCGGTTCCGATTCTTCTTCCGGTTCCGATTCTTCTTCCGGTTCCGACTCTTCTTCCGGTTCCTCTTCGGGAACTTGTGAATCAGTCCACAAATTATTCCAATTTACATTTGACTCTTCATTATTATTAGGTGAGTCAATGGGACTTGTTCTAGAGGTAGACATCTATCACATAATATCAAACACGTTAAGAGATTAATATATCACATAATATTCATATGTTAAAAATATATAGTTTCCAACAAAAATGTTAAGCAATCATTTTTAAAGAAAACACGGTCGAAGTCCAGACTCACTAATGCATCCTAACAAACTCGATAAGACACACTAATGCAAATTTTCTGGTTCTCTAAGACCAACGCTCTGATACCAACTGAAATGTCCCGTTCTTATTGATTAAAAACGTTCCATATTAATTGATTTCGTTGCGAGGTTTTGACCTCTATATGAGACGTTTTTCAAAGACTGCATTCATTTTTAAAACAAACCATAACCTTTATTTCATAAATAAAGGTTTAAAAAGCTTTACGTAGATTATCAAATAATGATAATCTAAAATATCCTGTTTACAAACGACCATTACATAATGGTTTACAATACAAATATGTTACATCGAAATCAGTTTCTTGAATGTAGTTTTTACACAATATCATACAAACATGGACTCCAAATCTTGTCCTTATTTTAGTATGCAACAGCGGAAGCTCTTAATATTCACCTGAGAATAAACATGCTTTAAACGTCAACAAAAATGTTGGTGAGTTATAGGTTTAACCTATATATATCAAATCGTAACAATAGACCACAAGATTTCATATTTCAATACACATCCCATACATAGAGATAAAAATCATTCATATGGTGAACACCTGGTAACCGACAATAACAAGATGCATATATAAGAATATCCCCATCATTCCGGGACACCCTTCGGATATGATATAAATTTCGAAGTACTAAAGCATCCGGTACTTTGGATGGGGTTTGTTAGGCCCAATAGATCTATCTTTAGGATTCGCGTCAATTAGGGTGTCTGTTCCCTAATTCTTAGATTACCAGACTTAATAAAAAGGGGCATATTCGATTTCGATAATTCAACCATAGAATGTAGTTTCACGTACTTGTGTCTATTTTGTAAATCATTTATAAAACCTGCATGTATTCTCATCCCAAAAATATTAGATTTTAAAAGTGGGACTATAACTCACTTTCACAGATTTTTACTTCGTCGGGAAGTAAGACTTGGCCACTGGTTGATTCACGAACCTATAACAATATATACATATATATCAAAGTATGTTCAAAATATATTTACAACACTTTTAATATATTTTGATGTTTTAAGTTTATTAAGTCAGCTGTCCTCGTTAGTAACCTACAACTAGTTGTCCACAGTTAGATGTACAGAAATAAATCGATAAATATTATCTTGAATCAATCCACGACCCAGTGTATACGTATCTCAGTATTGATCACAACTCAAACTATATATATTTTGGAATCAACCTCAACCCTGTATAGCTAACTCCAACATTCACATATAGAGTGTCTATGGTTGTTCCGAAATATATATAGATGTGTCGACATGATAGGTCGAAACGTTGTATACGTGTCTATGGTATCTCAAGATTACATAATATACAATACAAGTTGATTAAGTTATGGTTGGAATAGATTTGTTACCAATTTTCACGTAGCTAAAATGAGAAAAATTATCCAATCTTGTTTTACCCATAACTTCTTCATTTTAAATCCGTTTTGAGTGAATCAAATTGCTATGGTTTCATATTGAACACTATTTTATGAATCTAAACAAAAAAAGTATAGGTTTCTAGTCGGAAAAATAAGTTACAAGTCGTTTTTGTAAAGGTAGTCATTTCAGTCGAAAGAACGACGTCTAGATGACCATTTTAGAAAACATACTTCCACTTTGAGTTTAACCATAATTTTTGGATATAGTTTCATGTTCATAATAAAAATCATTTTCTCAGAATAACAACTTTTAAATCAAAGTTTATCATAGTTTTTAATTAACTAACCCAAAACAGCCCGCGATGTTACTACGACGGCGTAAATCCGGTTTTACGGTGTTTTTCGTGTTTCCAGGTTTTAAATCATTAAGTTAGCATATCATATAGATATAGAACATGTGTTTAGTTAATTTTAAAAGTCAAGTTAGAAGGATTAACTTTTGTTTGCGAACAAGTTTAGAATTAACTAAACTATGTTCTAGTGATTACGAGTTTAAACCTTCGAATAAGATAGTTTTATATATATGAATCGAATGATGTTATGAACATCATTACTACCTCAAGTTTAGTAGGTAAACCTACTGGAAGTGACAAGAAATGATCTAGCTTCAAAGGATCTTGGATGGCTTGAAAGTTCTTGAAGTAGGATCATGACACAAAAACAAGTTCAAGTAAGATTTTTGCTCGAATTAAGATAGTTTATAGTTATAGAAATTGAATCAAAGTTTGAATATGAATATTACCTTGAATAAGAAAGATAACCTACTGTATATAACAAAGGTTTCTTGATCTTAGATGATTACTTGGAATGGATTAGAAAGCTTGGAAGTAAATTAGTAAACTTGAAGGGATTTTTGAAGTATTCTTGAAGTGTTCTTCCTATGATGATTATAGCTTGATTCTTGAAGTGATTTTTGATGAAGATGATGATTAACTACTGGAAAAATACGTTCATAATAGTGTGGGTGTGTTGAGAGAGAATTAGAAAGAGATTTGGAAGTGAAATGGAGTGAATGATGAGTGTTAATTGGTGAGTGGTGAGTGGGGTTAAAAGGAGTTCTAGTTAGTTGACTAGCTCATGGTAGAAGTTAAAATTGATTAGTCATACATGACATAATCAAGAGTGGAATCCCATGCTAGTTCCTATTGGTATATACCCATAGTAAGTACGTTTTGAAGCTGTGTATAATACGGGTAAGAATACGACTAGAATTCTTGATGAAAGAAAAGAATGGGAAAGTAACTGTAACCATTTTCGTTAAGTATGAGTGTTTCGATATATGTCTTGAAGTCTTCCAAAAGTATTTTAATACATCTAAATACACTACATGTATATACATTTTAACGGAGTCGTTAAGTCATCGTTAGTCGTTACATGTAAGTGTTGTTTTGAAACCTTTAAGTTAACGATCTCAATTAATGTTGTTAACCCATTGTTTATTATATCTAATGAGATGTTAAATTATTATATTATCATGATATTATGATATATTAATATATCTTAATATGATATATATACATTTAAATGTCGTTACAACGATAATCGTTACATATATGTCTCGTTTAAAAATCATTAAGTTAGTAGTCTTGTTTTTACATATGTAGTTCATTGTTAATATACTTAATGATATGTTTACTTATCATAATATCATGTTAACTATATATATAACCATATATATGTCATCATATAGTTTTTACAAGTTTTAACGTTCGTGAATCACCGGTCAACTTGGGTGGTCAATTGTCTATATGAAACATATTTCAATTAATCAAGTCTTAACAAGTTTGATTGCTTAACATGTTGGAAACATTTAATCATGTAAATATCAATCTCAATTAATATATATAAACATGGAAAAGTTCGGGTCACTACACATATGAATCATATTAAGATATTGATACACTTGGTTAATTATGTTAAATGATAAGTAAATATATTATTAAGTGTATTAACAATGAAATACATATGTAAAAATAAGACTACTAACTTAATGATTTCGAAACGAGACATATATGTAACGATTATCGTTGTAACGACATTTAAATGTATATATATCATACTAAGATATATTATATATCATAATATCATGATAATATAACAATTTTACATCTCATTTGTTATAATAAACAATGGGTTAACAACATTCAACAAGATCGTTAACCTAAAGGTTTCAAAACAACATTTACATGTAACGACTAACGATGACTTAACGACTCAGTTAAAATGTATATACATGTAGTGTTTTAATATGTATTCATAAACTTTTGAAAGACTTCAAGACACTTATCAAAATACTTATACTTAACAAAAATGCTTACAATTACATCCTCGTTCAGTTTCATCAACAATTCTACTCGTATGCACCCGTATTCGTACTCGTACAATACACAGCTTTTAGATATATGTACTATTGGTATATACACTCCAAAGATCAGCTCTTAGCAGCCCATGTGAGTCACCTAACACATGTGGGAACCATCATTTGGCAACTAGCATGAAATATCTCATAAAATAACAAAAATATGAGTAATCATTCATGACTTATTTACATGAAAACAAAATTACATATCCTTTATATCTAATCCATACACCAACGACCAAAAACACCTACAAACACTTTCATTCTTCAATTTTCTTCATCTAATTGATCTCTCTCAAGTTCTATCTTCAAGTTCTAAGTGTTCTTCATAAATTCCAAAAGTTCTAGTTTCATAAAATCAAGAATACTTCCAAGATTGCAAGTTTACTTCCAAGTTTTCTAAATCCATTCCAAGTAATCATCAAAGATCAAGAAACCTTTGTTACTTACAGTAGGTTATCTTTCTAATACAAGGTAATAATCATATTCAAACTTTAATTCAATTTCTATAACTATAACAATCTTATTTCGAGTGGAAATCTTACTTGAAATTGTTTTCGTGTCATGATTCTGCTTCAAGAACTTTCAAGCCATCCAAGGATCCTTTGAAGCTAGATCTATTTTTTTCTTTTCCAGTAGGTTTATCCAAGGAACTTAAGTTAGTAATGATGTTCATAACATCATTCGATTCATATATATAAAGCTATCTTATTCGAAGGTTTAAACTTGTAATCACTAGAACATAGTTTAGTTAATTCTAAACTTGTTCGCAAACAAAAGTTAATCCTTCTAACTTGACTTTTAAAATAAACTAAACACATGTTCTATATCTATATGATATGCTAACTTAATGATTTAAAACCTGGAAACACGAAAAACACCGTAAAACCGGATTTACGCCGTCATAGTAACACCGCGGGCTGTTTTGGGTTAGCTAATTAAAAACTATGATAAACTTTGATTTAAAAGTTGTTATTCTGAGAAAATTATTTTTATTATGAACATGAAACTATATCCAAAAATTATGGTTAAACTCAAAGTGGAAGTATGTTTTCTAAAATGGTCATCTAGACGTCGTTCTTTCGACTGAAATGACTACCTTTACAAAAACGACTTGTAACTTATTTTTCTGACTATAAACCTATACTTTTTCTGTTTAGATTCATAAAATAGAGTTCAATATGAAACCATAGCAATTTGATTCATTCAAAACGGATTTAAAATGAAGAAGTTATGGGTAAAACAAGATTGGATAATTTTTCTCATTTTAGCTACGTGAAAATTGGTAACAAATCTATTCCAACCATAACTTAATCAACTTGTATTGTATATTATGTAATCTTGAGATACCATAGACACGTATATAATGTTTCGACCTATCATGTCGACACATCTATATATATTTCGGAACAACCATAGACACTCTATATGTGAATGTTGGAGTTAGCTATACAGGGTTGAGGTTGATTCCAAAATATATATAGTTTGAGTTGTGATCAATACTGAGATACATATACACTGGGTCGTGGATTGATTCAAGATAATATTTATCGATTTATTTCTGTACATCTAACTGTGGACAACTAGTTGTAGGTTACTAACGAGGACAGCTGACTTAATAAACTTAAAACATCAAAATATATTAAAAGTGTTGTAAATATATTTTGAACATACTTTGATATATATGTATATATTGTTATAGGTTCGTGAATCAACCAGTGGCCAAGTATTACTTCCCGACGAAGTAAAAATATGTGAAAGTGAGTTATAGTCCCACTTTTAAAATCTAATATTTTTGGGATGAGAATACATGCAGGTTTTATAAATGATTTACAAAATAGACACAAGTACGTGAAACTACATTTTATGGTTGAATTATCGAAATCGAATATGCCCCTTTTTATTAAGTCTGGTAATCTAAGAATTAGGGAACAGACACCCTAATTGACAAGAAATCCTAAAGATAGATCTATTGGGCCTAACAAACCCCATCCAAAGTACCGGATGCTTTAGTACTTCGAAATTTATATCATATCCGAAGGGTGTCCCGGAATGATGGGGATATTCTTATATATGCATCTTGTTAATGTCGGTTACTAGGTGTTCACCATATGAATGATTTTTATCTCTATGTATGGGATGTGTATTGAAATATGAAATCTTGTGGTCTATTATTATGATTTGATATATATAGATTAAACCTATAACTCACCAACATTTTTGGAGTCCATGCTTGTATGATATTGTGTAAAAACTGCATTCAAGAAACTTATTTTGTTGTAACATATTTGTATTGTAAACCATTATGTAATGGTCGTGTGTAAACAGGATATTTTAGATTATCATTATTTGATAATCTACGTAAAGCTTTTTAAACCTTTATTGATGAAATAAAGGTTATGGTTTGTTTTAAAATGAATGCAGTCTTTGAAAAACGTCTCATATAGAGGTCAAAACCTCGCAACGAAATCAATTAATATGGAACGTTTTTAATCAATAAGAACGGGACATTTCAGTTGGTATCCGAGCGTTGGTCTTAGAGAACCAGAATTTTGCATTAGTGTGTCTTATCGAGTTTGTTAGGATGCATTAGTGAGTCTGGACTTCGACCGTGTTTACTTGAAAAATGATTGCTTAACAAATTTTGTTGGAAACTATATATTTTTAACATATGAATATTATGTGATATATTAATCTCTTAACGCGTTTGATATTATGTGATAGATGTCTACCTCTAGAACAAGTCCCATTGACTCACCTAATAATAATGAAGAGTCAAATGTAAATTGGAATGATTCGTGGACTGATTCACAAGTTCCCGAAGAGGAACCGGAAGAAGAGTCGGAACCGAAAGAAGAATCGGAACCGGAAGAAGAATCGGAACCGAAAGAAGAATCGGAACCGGATGAAGAAATAGAACCGGTGGGGGAAATAATAAAACGGTTAAGTAAAATAAAATCCTCAACCAACCAACCAAGGTTAATTATGGTCAATGGTGTTTCCGCCAAGGAAGCAAAATATTGGGAGGATTACCAATTCTCCGATGAATCGGATTCTGACGAGAATTCCGATGATGTTATAGAAATTACCCCAACTGAATTTAAAAAGGCGAAAGAAAATAATAAGGGAAAGGGCATAAAAATAGAGAAATCTAATTCCAACCCCGATGAACTTTATATGTATCGTCAACCCCCGAAGTCCTTAAGTTGTAACAATGACCCGGGAACCTCTAAACTACCAGGTTTTTCTAAACCAATGTGGAAAACGACGGCTCGTATTAGGGGAACATCATATATCCCTAGAAACTTGGAAAAACGAACCAAAATCGAAGAAGAAGAAACAAGCGAGTCGGAATAAGATAGTTGTATTCGTGTGGTGTAATATATATAATATAGTGTGCTTATGCTTTATGATATATGTAAAAATTGCTTGTATTAATAAGTATTTTTTTATGAATCTAACTCTTGTCTATTTTACAGTTTAAAAACACAAAATGGATAGACAACCCAATATTTTAAGAGACCTACCCGGAGACATGATTGATGAAATCTTGTCTAGAGTCGGTCAGAATTCTTCGGCACAACTATTTAAGGCGAGATCAGTTTGTAAGACATTCGAAGAACGTTCCAAGAATGCCTTGGTTTATAAAAGGCTTTCGTTTCAAAAGATGGGGGATATCACATTGGGAAATCCATAAGTTACGATGTGTTTACTTTGATGCATATATTGCGGGGAACCCAAATGCTATTTTACGCAACGGGTTAAGAAATTATTTTGACTCAATATATCCGAATATAGGACTTCGTGATTTAGAAAAACGGCTAACATGCAACATAAAGAAGCATGTTATGCTTACGGGTTAGTAATGTTCGCTTCTCACCAAAGTGAGAACAAGAACATCGGGCTACAACTATTAAACAAAACGTTCCTGTAGTAACCCGAACTAATCCTCCCGGACGGAGTCTTCAACAGTTGGTTCCATTGCGATGATCGACTCCAAGTAAGGTCCTTAATATGAGCAAATGCACAGCGGAAGACTTAAGTCGTACCTGAGAATAACATGCTTTAAAATGTCAACATAAAGTTGGTGAGATATATAGGTTTGATGCTAGCAGCGTAATAACTATGGACCACAAGATTTCATATTTATAAACATAATACACTCGCAAGTATATGAAAAGCATTCCAAGCAATGGGCACCTGGTAACTAGCCTTAACAAGAGTGTGTACCCCTAAGTTATAATAATATGTGCACCGAATCAAGTGCGTTCCGTTAACCTCGAAGTACTAAACACCCGTTCTTCTAGTTTACTAGAACAACATCTGGGTGGGGGTGTAAAACCCGATAGATCTATCTTTAGGATTCGCGCCTACCAGTTCATAAACCAATAGTTAAAGTTACCAAGCTAGGGGATTTTTGATTCAAACCCATGTAGAACGTAATTTTAGTCACTTGTGTCCATAACGTAAATCATTTATAAAAATAGCGCATGTATTCTCAGCCCAAAAATATTTAAAGTTTAAAAGGGGACTATATACTCACCATACTGTATTTTGTAGTAAAAATACATATAACATCAATGATCAAGTTTAAGGTTGGCCTTGGATTCACGAACCTATATTAATTGTATAACTATTAAAACACATACTCATAATCAATTAATTCTATTTATTATTAATGATGTATTTGTTATATTAATAAATTACAAGTTTCATTATTTATTCATATCTTCATTTTATATGCGTAAATATATATATATATATATATAATTAAATTATGTAAATATATTTTTATATATACAAATCTTTACCTTAATAACGTTATTAAATCTTTTAAATTTTAGTAAACATGATAATATAGATAATTTTAGATAATTATAATTATGGTATTTTTAATGATAATAAAATAATAATTTTAATAAAAATGTACTAAATAATAATAATACTAATGTTGATAATAATAATGATATGAAAAAAAATAATAATAATAATAATATTAATAATTATAGAATAATAATAATACTAATAATGATAAGTTTTCTACTAACACTTAAAATGATAAATATAATAATAATGATATACTACATATACATATAATAACATTTGTAATTTTTATCACTAATAATAATAATAATAATTTGTATTAACAACAATAATAATAATAATAAAGTTAAATGGTACCAAGAATCTACCTCAAAAATTCGGCCAAAAACAATTACAGCGAACAAGCTAGGGTTCGAACCCAAGATCCCCTCGTTAAACCCCATCCTTCCTAACCGTTCGTCTAATCTTATTTTTCTGATATAACCCAGATTATAATTATTTTAAACCGACGGTTTCTGGTTCTTTTTCTTTCTTCCCCAATTTGTTCGACCCGATAACTTGCCACAAGCAAAATAGCCAAATTAAATTTTATTTAAGATTTGAGACTCTACTGTAAAGTATCATTTAATGGTTACTTGATGTAATTTAATCAAAACGAATTTTAAAAAAAATACAAACAGTGCCGTGTATCTTCGATGGGTTAAGAAATCCTAAAAATCCATTTTCGAAATTAAAACCTTTTCACAGAAAAACTTGTATATGAAATATATTTATAATCTCTATTAGAAACTATAGGCATCATTAATTTCATTTAAATTACAACAGAGAAAACGAATTTGAATGAAGAACTTTAGTTGTCTTTTAAAAATCAAAACTTTAACCTGAAAATTGGAATTCATTAGAAAGAATTAAATCTTGTAATTTTGCAGATAGTTCACTTAGTCCATTCCTAACAAAACCTCATTTAAGGATTTCGAAATATCAATTGATTTCAAGTTATTGGTGATTTGGGTCGAAACAGGGGAGAACTATCTGTTTGTTTTTCTTTTCTGTTAACCTCATCCATTTAATAACTGCAATGTTTATAGGTGATAGTTTAAATGGATATTTGGATGGGTTAATGGATATTGCCGAGCAACTCCATCATTTATAGACATAAGCTCGCTGTAAAAAAAATTTTCAGTATAGATGATTTAATTAAATTAATGAAACTGATGGAGACTGCTTAACAACTCGCATTATTTGTGGGATTAAAATCAAAAATTAGATTCTGAAGTACAAATCAGAAATAGGTTGAAAAGGATAGAAACTGTATCGTTTTTTGTTATGTTGTTATACAAATATCAATACCCGTTTGAATATATAATATATATCTATTAAAATTATTTATCTGTTATTAATCTTTTAATCTGATATATTTTATACATGTTTATTTATAGATATAGTAGATATTTTATCACTAATTTAAATACTAATAACAATCTTAATATAATCTAATAACAAAATGATATATGTAAAATAATAATAAAATTAATATTAATAATAATTGTCATACTAATAATAATATTAATAATAATTATGATAACATTAGTTGTTAAAAAAAAATATTGTTAATGATGGTATTAATAAATTATATATAGATACCTCAACTGCTATATATATAATTACGTTTTTAAATATCAAGTAAATGAATGTATATATATATTGAATCAATTAATCTCAGAGTATAACATTAAATACTTTGCTACCATTAACAAATTATGTACATTCAATCTTTTCTCTATGTTAAAGTGAGAGATTTTAAATAACCAGTTTAAGCTTTATTTCCTAACAAACTAAATTGTGTGATAGTTTATTAGTATATTTAATTTTTATAATATATAATTTATTTACATGCATAGTTGACTCTATTTATTATTTACTGGTTCGTGAATCGTTGAGCATGGTCAAAGGATAACTGGTCATCCGAATATAGATTTCAAACTTTGTAGACTCAACATTACAGATTTTGCTTATCGTGTCGGAAACATATAAAGATTAAGGTTTAAATTTGGTCGGAAATTTCCGGGTCGTTACAGTACCCACCCGTTAAAAGAATTTCGTCCCCGAAATTTGGTAGAGGTCGTCATGGATAACAATAGGAATATTTTCATGACGAATATGGGGTAATACTGGAGTTTTATCATATTTGAGAGATATAGATAAAACGGTTCGATCATGTGAAACGCACGAGTGAAGCTATCACGAAAGAGTGAAATGAGTAAATATGAAATTGTTTTAACTGATGACGTAGTTATTATTGATTTTCGGAATTTAAGGGATTTAAAGAAAATCTTACTTAATAAGATTTGGTTCTCCGGTAATCAAGATCTTTTCTGATTTATTTTGGCAATTCTGTTGTGATCTCTTTGTCGGATATTTCACTTATAAAATTACCCCCTTCGTTTTCCTTCTGCCCGTCCTTGAGTCAAGCGAGCAATGATCCGAAATTCGTGGGTATGAAATTTGAAATGAACATAGCTAATGCCCTTAGAAAGAAATGGTAATGGCACGATTTTGATTTGTCCAATTACCAGCATATCCTGGAAAAGATCGAACTATCAAGACGATATGTTCCTAATACGTTTGGGAATTAGTTAGAATGTAAGAGCCGTGTAACATGGCACATGATGATGGTACTGTGAATCATCACATTCCATTAGAAACTCAACATGACTTACTGTAATATAATGAAGTTGATCAAGTTTCATTATATTATACTAATTCATGCATCAGTTCTCAACACTGCTTCAGAACATTCCTATTTTGAAGGTTTCAGAATTTAGAAACTAACACAGTTTTTTTTTTTTTTTTTTTTTTTTTTTTTTTTTTTTTTTTTGTTGTAACACAGATGTTACGGAGAGATAAATGATCCCAGATAAATTGTGAATATATCTTCAGAAATTTTGAGGATATTTATAATGAAAGGCATAATGATATCGAGGGATAACGAGAAAGATTTGTCTGTAAAGGTTTAGAATGAGGATTAGGGTTCTTACTAGCGATTTTAGCAGGCACTGAATCGTTTGGATTCTTTGAAAGCAGGTTAGTCCTTGTGATTTATCCACAGCCTCTTTCATACTTTGCTCAATCCGTTTTCCGGTTTCAATCCTTATCTTTTCTTAGCTTTACCACCATACCATTCTTTATCATCAATCTTTTGATTGTTAAAGTCGTTTACAGTTTTTGCTGCTTCATCAGCATTTCAAGAACTACTTCTTAGTTCAGGGTGTTTTTCAGAAACTTCACATTCGAAATATGAAATTCTTAGGGATAAACGTTTTCGATATAACTGGGAGAATTTCTACGAGATTTTCAAAATACTGATTGCGGATTCCGCCAAAGGGATAACGAGTTGCTGGTACATTTGATGATGATGTTGTGAAATATAAAAGGTCTTCCGGTGGTAACGGCGAAGGGACAAGGTATAAATAACGAGGTTATAATAAGAGTAATCTTACGGAGATGTCGAAGTGGAGCTGTGACAAACTTGGCTATTTTGGAAAGGATTTGTAAGGTTGTTTTTGCTATTAAGTGGTAAAGAATTCAACACAGGTACGTGTTAAACTATGAATTTGGATTCGAGGGTTTTCAGGTACGTAAATCTTTTCTTCTGTAGACGAGGTACGGCGGGTTCGACTTCTCGATCGAGATATTTTCAAGAATCATGAAAGGATTTGAATGCGAATTATAATCGTCAAGATACGAATGAAGTTTAGGGTAAAATCAAGTGGCAAACTTGAAGAATTGTTTAGTTTCATATGTTATAATCAATATTTTAATTAATTTTACTTGTCCATAGTTAGCAGTCTGTTAGTTCGATTATCCAATAGTTCAATAGTTTAATAATATATATATATATATATAATATTCGAATTAAATAATACGTATCGTGACCCGTGTACCGGTCTCGGTGTCGATCACAACTCAAAGTATATATATATTTTGGAATCAACTCCGACCCTGTATAGCCAACTCCCACCTTCACATATAGAGTGTCTACGGTTGTTCCGAAATATATATATAGATGGGTCGATATGATAAGTCGAAACCTTGCATACGTGTCCCGTTATTTAAAGTGCATAAAAGTAAATAACAGAAATTAAATGACGATAAATAAAATTGCGAGAATGTAAATTGCGATAAATTAAATGTTAATCAATTAGCTGGGAACAGTTAGCCGGAACAGTTAGCGTGGAATCCTTAACAATATTTCAATTAGTTAATTCGTCTGTTTCTAACAAATTTTATTTTGTCCAATGTTTTCTTCTTTATGCCACTTGTTGGATTCTTGATAGGTCAAAATCCGAGTATGAAATTTGAATGAAAATGGTTATTCTGAAGTGAGCGGATACGAATATTGGTGATTGTAAGTAGGATAATAGATGACCGTTGAATCAGATTCGAAGAATGTACAGTGTAACTTGTAAATGTGAATTTTAAATATTCCTTGGGTACTACCCACCCGTTAAAATATTTTCATCATTAATAGTTTGTACGAAAGAATTTTTAATTACAATCTTTATGAAAATATACTTGCATATATATTTTCATCGGATATAATTATGGATTTAACGAGTCAAAACTCATTTGATTTATCGTTAATACTAGATTACATAATCTCTAAAGCATTAGAGATTACATAATTGCCATGTCGAACGAAGATAAATGAGGTAGAACAATGCGTAGAACGAAATTATTCGATGTAGAACGATATGTAGAACGAAGATCATGCTCGAGTATAAATGGTGATATTGAGGCGTGTAATGTTGATATTCGAGGTACAGATTGTGATATTGAGAGTTACGGCGCGGTTATGGTTTAGAGATGATAAGGGTACTGTCGTCGTCGATGATGGTGGTACTGATTATGCTGCTGGTGCTGCTGCTGGTGTTCGTATCCTTCGCACCAGGTTCTCCAAAGCCGTCACACGAGCGCGAAGTTCGTTAATTTCTGCTAGTACACCAGGATGATTGACGGTTGGGGTGAGCGAATGAACAAGATCCGAAATATGGGATAGGATATAATCGTGACGAGATACTCGAGAAATGAGAGAGAAAATGGTTTCTCGAACAGGTTCGCCGATAAGTGCTTCAGGTTCGTCGTCAATAGGGCAATTCGGTAGGTGAAAGGGATCACCTTCTTCTTGTCTCCAATAATTTAGTACACTACGAACCCATCCCCAATTCATCCAGAATAGATGATGGGATATTGGTTGATCCATTCCAGTGACGCTGCCTTCGGAGCCCGAATGAAAATCCATATCAGCGTAGCTGTCGGAGTCGGAGGAATTCGAACTGGACGCGGAGTTCATATTGTATAGTCGGGGAATGAATTTTTTTTTGGTTTGAGATAAATTATAGGAGTTGGGTTTGATATTCTTCAATACATAAATTACATATGTATTTATAATACTCAAAATCCCGTGATTTGCGGAGAATCTTAGAAATTCGTCAAGCAATGTCTATAGCAACAGATACGCTAGGATACGAAGTTTGTCTATACACTATCGATGCAATAAATGCAGTAAGACGTATCTAGACTTAAGAATACTAAGCAGGCAATCCCTAAGGATGATAAGCAGATGATTTCCGACTAAATATGATAAGCAAAACTTTTGACATATAGACACGGTCAAAGTCCAGACTCATTAATGTGTTCTAACAACTACTAGTCAGACACACTAATGCAAGACCTGGTTCACTAAGACCAACGCTCTGATACCAACTGTAGTAACAGTGGGGACGCATCCCACTCAGTGCCTTCCCAGCTAACCGCCTGGTGACCACTGAGCGTACCTCAGAGACACTGATTTTACAGCCATGCCTCTCGACAAAGCCAACCATAATCGGACCGCGAGGAGTAAGAGTCAATGCTTCGTCACAGGTAACACTGTGAGAACCCCCTCTACGGCTAAGCTGGTTAAACAGCTTAAACCAGCTCTGATACCAACTGTAGTAACCCGAACTAATCCTCCCGGACGGAGTCTTCAACAGTTGGTTCCATTGCGATGATCGACTCCAAGTAAGGTCCTTAATATGAGCAAATGCACAGCGGAAGACTTAAGTCGTACCTGAGAATAACATGCTTTAAAATGTCAACATAAAGTTGGTGAGATATATAGGTTTGATGCTAGCAGCGTAATAACTATGGACCACAAGATTTCATATTTATAAACATAATACACTCGCAAGTATATGAAAAGCATTCCAAGCAATGGGCACCTGGTAACTAGCCTTAACAAGAGTGTGTACCCCTAAGTTATAATAATATGTGCACCGAATCAAGTGCGTTCCGTTAACCTCGAAGTACTAAACACCCGTTCTTCTAGTTTACTAGAACAACATCTGGGTGGGGGTGTAAAACCCGATAGATCTATCTTTAGGATTCGCGCCTACCAGTTCATAAACCAATAGTTAAAGTTACCAAGCTAGGGGATTTTTGATTCAAACCCATGTAGAACGTAATTTTAGTCACTTGTGTCCATAACGTAAATCATTTATAAAAATAGCGCATGTATTCTCAGCCCAAAAATATTTAAAGTTTAAAAGGGGACTATATACTCACCATACTGTATTTTGTAGTAAAAATACATATAACATCAATGATCAAGTTTAAGGTTGGCCTTGGATTCACGAACCTATATTAATTGTATAACTATTAAAACACATACTCATAATCAATTAATTCTATTTATTATTAATGATGTATTTGTTATATTAATAAATTACAAGTTTCATTATTTATTCATATCTTCATTTTATATGCGTAAATATATATATATATATATATAATTAAATTATGTAAATATATTTTTATATATACAAATCTTTACCTTAATAACGTTATTAAATCTTTTAAATTTTAGTAAACATGATAATATAGATAATTTTAGATAATTATAATTATGGTATTTTTAATGATAATAAAATAATAATTTTAATAAAAATGTACTAAATAATAATAATACTAATGTTGATAATAATAATGATATGAAAAAAAATAATAATAATAATAATATTAATAATTATAGAATAATAATAATACTAATAATGATAAGTTTTCTACTAACACTTAAAATGATAAATATAATAATAATGATATACTACATATACATATAATAACATTTGTAATTTTTATCACTAATAATAATAATAATAATAATTTGTATTAACAACAATAATAATAATAATAAAGTTAAATGGTACCAAGAATCTACCTCAAAAATTCGGCCAAAAACAATTACAGCGAACAAGCTAGGGTTCGAACCCAAGATCCCCTCGTTAAACCCCATCCTTCCTAACCGTTCGTCTAATCTTATTTTTCTGATATAACCCAGATTATAATTATTTTAAACCGACGGTTTCTGGTTCTTTTTCTTTCTTCCCCAATTTGTTCGACCCGATAACTTGCCACAAGCAAAATAGCCAAATTAAATTTTATTTAAGATTTGAGACTCTACTGTAAAGTATCATTTAATGGTTACTTGATGTAATTTAATCAAAACGAATTTTAAAAAAAATACAAACAGTGCCGTGTATCTTCGATGGGTTAAGAAATCCTAAAAATCCATTTTCGAAATTAAAACCTTTTCACAGAAAAACTTGTATATGAAATATATTTATAATCTCTCTTAGAAACTATAGGCATCATTAATTTCATTTAAATTACAACAGAGAAAACGAATTTGAATGAAGAACTTTAGTTGTCTTTTAAAAATCAAAACTTTAACCTGAAAATTGGAATTCATTAAAAAGAATTAAATCTTGTAATTTTGCAGATAGTTCACTTAGTCCATTCCTAACAAAACCTCATTTAAGGATTTCGAAATATCAATTGATTTCAAGTTATTGGTGATTTGGGTCGAAACAGGGGAGAACTATCTGTTTGTTTTTCTTTTCTGTTAACCTCATCCATTTAATAACTGCAATGTTTATAGGTGATAGTTTAAATGGATATTTGGATGGGTTAATGGATATTGCCGAGCAACTCCATCATTTATAGACATAAGCTCGCTGTAAAAAAAATTTTCAGTATAGAT
Source organism: Rutidosis leptorrhynchoides (assembly GCF_046630445.1). Classification (NCBI taxonomy): domain Eukaryota; kingdom Viridiplantae; phylum Streptophyta; class Magnoliopsida; order Asterales; family Asteraceae; genus Rutidosis; species Rutidosis leptorrhynchoides. Next base: position 445,070,257 of record NC_092336.1, read on the forward strand.
GATTTAATTAAATTAATGAAACTGATGGATACTGCTTAACAACTCGCATTATTTGTGGGATTAAAATCAAAAATTAGATTCTGAAGTACAAATCAGAAATAGGTTGAAAAGGATAGAAACTGTATCGTTTTTTGTTATGCTGTTATACAAATATCAATACCCGTTTGAATATATAATATATATCTATTAAAATTATTTATCTGTTATTAATCTTTTAATCTGATATATTTTATACATGTTTATTTATAGATATAGTAGATATTTTATCACTAATTTAAATACTAATAACAATCTTAATATAATCTAATAACAAAATGATATATGTAAAATAATAATAAAATTAATATTAATAATAATTGTCATACTAATAATAATATTAATAATAATTATGATAACATTAGTTGTTAAAAAAAAATATTGTTAATGATGGTATTAATAAATTATATATAGATACCTCAACTGCTATATATATAATTACGTTTTTAAATATCAAGTAAATGAATGTATATATATATTGAATCAATTAATCTCAGAGTATAACATTAAATACTTTGCTACCATTAACAAATTATGTACATTCAATCTTTTCTCTATGTTAAAGTGAGAGATTTTAAATAACCAGTTTAAGCTTTATTTCCTAACAAACTAAATTGTGTGATAGTTTATTAGTATATTTAATTTTTATAATATATAATTTATTTACATGCATAGTTGACTCTATTTATTATTTACTGGTTCGTGAATCGTTGAGCATGGTCAAAGGATAACTGGTCATCCGAATATAGATTTCAAACTTTGTAGACTCAACATTACAGATTTTGCTTATCGTGTCGGAAACATATAAAGATTAAGGTTTAAATTTGGTCGGAAATTTCCGGGTCGTTACAGTTCCCACAAGTGACGGAGTCGGTAATTGGGGTAAGAAATGAGGTTTTTAGATTGTTACGGGACTGTTGGACATTACGTAACCCTCGTCCCTTTGACGACGTTACAACACGCTGTCTTATCAACGGCCATAACGGTTATGTTCCACAAGACCAAGGATGGGAAGTAATCCTAGTAAAACCAGAATGCATGACTTGTTTCTGGACGTATGAATTACGTGTCTTTATTGCCTTTGCTGAACGACTTGTGTACTAGCTAGAATTATCTTCACAACCATCTTGTATCAAATTTATTGTGTGCTATATTTCATGCTATATGTAAAATATGCGGTATTGTAAGTTTGTAAAATATTGTGTAAAAGTTTGAATGCGAAATATTATTATAATCAGTTTTTCATATAGAATTGTAGTAGTTGAATTGTATATTAGCTACTAAGTATGAACTTAACGGGTAGGTACTACCCGAATTTAAACTTATAAAACGCTAATATGAAGAAAAAGCTTTTATAAATGAGTTCATATTATGCTACGAAATACTATTAACTACTCTTAATATTCTGTATGATTAACTTGTTCCATTTGACTATTTTGAAGGAAATGGCACCGACTACTCGACACACCGTGAATATGAATGAAGAGGAATTCCGTACTTTTCTAGCTTCAAACATAGCCGCAGTACAGGCTGCGCTACATACCAACAATAACCTTGGATCTAGCAGTACATGAAATCGTGTAGGATGCACCTACAAAGAATTCACTGCCTGCAAACCTTTGGAATTTGATGGAACCGAAGGACCGATCGGATTGAAATGGTGGACCGAGAAGGTCGAATCGGTGTTTTCCATAAGTAAGTGTACTGAAGAGGACAAAGTGAAGTACGCTACGCATACCTTCACAGGTTCTGCGTTAACATGGAGGAATACCTATCTAGAGCAAGTGGGACAAGACGATGCGTACGTACTAACGTGGTCAGCATTCAAGACACTTGATGAACGAGAAGTACCGTCCCGGAACCGAGGTCAATAAGCTCAAGACAGAACTTAGAGGGTTACGAACCCAAGGATTTGATATTACCACGTACGAAAGACGATTTACAGAATTGTGCCTATTATGTCCGGGAGCGTTCGAAGATGAGGAAGAGAAGATCGACGCGTTTGTGAAAGGATTACCGTAAAGAATCCAAGAAGATATAAGTTCACACGAGCCCGCCTCCATACAACAGGCATGTAGAATGGCTCACAAACTAGTGAACCAGATTGAGGAAAGAATTAAAGAACAGACGGCTGAAGAGGCCAATGTGAAGCAAGTCAAAAGAAAGTGGGAGAAAAACGGTGATAAGAATCACCAATACAACAACAACAGCAATTACAACAATAATCGCAACAACTATCCCAACAATCGCAACATCAATCGCAACTACAACAAACGGCCCAACAACAACAACAACAACAACAACAACAACAACAACAGCAACTACAACAATCATCCCAACAACAATAATAACCGCAACAACAACAACAACAATCAGAAGCAGCTATGCCAAAGGTGTGAAAAGTATCACTCGGGGTTCTGCACCAAATTTTGCAACAAGTGTAAAAGAAATGGTCATAGCGCGGCGAAGTGTGAGGTCTACGGACCAGGGGTTAACAAAACGAAAGGAACAAATGGTGTCGGAACGAGTAATGGCGGAGCAAGTAGTGTCGGAGCTAGTTATGCCAATGTAGTTTGTTATAAATGTGGAAAACCGGGCCACATTATTAGAAATTTCCCGAACCAGGAGAACACGAATGGACAAGGCTGCGGAAGAGTTTTCAATATTAATGCGGCAGAGGCACAGGAAGACCAGGAGCTTGTTACGGGTACGTTTCTTATTGACAATAAATCTGCTTACGTTTTATTTGATTCGGGTGTGGATAGAAGCTATATGAGTAGAGATTTTTGTGCTAAATTAAGTTGCCCATTGACGCATTTGGAGAGTAAATTTTTACTCGAATTAGCAAATGGTAAATTAATTTCAGCAGATAATATATGTCGGAATCGAGAAATTAAACTGGTTAGCGAAACATTTAAGATTGACTTGATACCAGTAGATTTAGGGAGTTTTGATGTGATAATCGGTATGGACTGGTTGAGAGAAGTGAAAGCAGAGATCGTCTGTTACAAAAATGCAATTTGCATTATACGAGAAAAAGGAAAACCCTTAATGGTGTACGGAAAAAAGAGCAACGCAAAGTTAAATCTTATTAGTAACCTGAAGGCACAAAAACTAATAAGAAAAGGTTGCTATGCTGTTCTAGCGCACGTCGAGAAAGTACAAACTGAAGAAAAGAGCATCAATGATGTTCCCGTCGTAAAAGAATTTCCCGATGTATTTCCGAAAGAATTACCGGGATTACCCTCACATCGATTCGTTGAATTTCAAATAGATCTGGTACCAGGAGCTGCACCAATAGCTCGTGCTCCTTACAGACTCGCACCCAGCGAGATGAAAGAACTACAAAGCCAATTACAAGAACTTTTAGAGCGTGGTTTCATTCGACCAAGCACATCATCGTGGGGAGCTCCTGTTTTGTTTGTCAAGAAGAAAGATGGTACATTCAAGTTGTGTATCGACTACCGAGAGTTGAACAAACTTACCATTTAGAACCGCTACCCACTACCGAGAATCGATGACTTATTTGATCAACTACAAGGTTCGTCTGTTTATTTAAAGATTGACTTACGTTCCGGGTATCATCAAATGTGGGTGAAAGAAGATGATATTCCAAAGACTGCTTTCAGAACACGTTACGGTCATTACGAGTTTATGGTCATGCCGTTTGGTTTAACTAATGCACCAGCTGTGTTCATGGACCTTATGAACTGAGTGTGTGGACCATACCTTGACAAGTTTGTCATTGTTTTCATTGATGACATACTTATTTACTCAAAGAATGACCAAGAACACGGTGAACATTTGAGAAAGGTGTTAGAAGTATTGAGGAAGGAAGAATTGTACGCTAAGTTTTCAAAGTGTGCATTTTGGTTGGAAGAAGTTCAATTCCTCGGTCACATAGTGAACAAAGAAGGTATTAAGGTGGATCTGGCAAAGATAGAAACTGTTAAAAAGTGGGAAACCCCAAAAACTCCGAAACACATACGCCAGTTTTTAGGACTAGCTGGTTACTACAGAAGGTTCATCCAAGACTTTTCCAGAATAGCAAAACCCTTGACTGCATTAACGCATAAAGGGAAGAAATTTGAATGGAAGGATGAACAAGAGAAAGCATTTCAGTTATTGAAGAAAAAGCTAACTACGGCACCTATATTGTCATTGCCTGAAGGGAATGATGATTTTGTGATTTATTGTGACACATCAAAGCAAGGTCTCGGTTGTGTATTAATGCAACGAACGAAGGTGATTGCTTATGCGTCTAGACAATTGAAGATTCACGAACAAAATTATACGACGCATGATTTGGAATTAGGCGCGGTTGTTTTTGCATTAAAGACTTGGAGGCACTACTTATATGGGGTCAAAAGTATTATATATACCGACCACAAAAGTCTTCAACACATATTTAATCAGAAACAACTGAATATGAGGCAGCATAGGTGGATTGAATTGTTGAATGATTACGACTTTGAGATTCGTTACCACCCGGGGAAGGCAAATGTGGTAGCCGACGCCTTGAGCAGAAAGGACAGAGAACCCATTCGAGTAAAATCTATGAATATAATGATTCACACTAACCTTACTACTCAAATAAAGGAGGCGCAACAAGGAGTTTTAAAAGAGGGAAATTTAAAGGATGAAATACCCAAAGGATCGGAGAAGCATCTTAATATTCGGGAATACGGAACCCGGTATAGGGCTGAAAGAATTTGGGTACCAAAATTTGGAGATATGAGAGAAATGGTACTTAGAGAAGCTCATAAAACCAGATACTCAATACATCCTGGAACGGGGAAGATGTACAAGGATCTTAAGAAACATTTTTGGCGGCCAGGAATGAAAGTCGATATTGCTAAATATGTAGGAGAATGTTTGACGTGTTCTAAGGTCAAAGCTGAACATCAGAAACCATCAGGTCTACTACAACAACCTGAAATCCCGGAATGGAAATGGGAAAATATTACCATGGATTTCATTACTAAATTGCCAAGGACTGCAAGTGGTTATGATACTATTTGGGTAATAGTTGATCGTCTCACCAAGTTAGCACACTTCCTGCCAATACCAATCTCTATATTGAGAAGATGACCAGATGGAGAAGTTAGCACGACTGTATTTGAAGGAAGTCGTCTCCAGACATGGAATACCAATCTCTATTATCTCTGATAGGGATGGCAGATTTATTTCAAGATTCTGGTAGACATTACAGCAAGCATTAGGAACTCGTCTAGACATGAGTACTACCTATCATCCACAAACTGATGGGCAGAGTGAAAGGACAATACAAACACTTGAATACATGCTACGAGCATGTGTTATTGATTTCGGAAACAGTTGGGATCGACATCTACCGTTAGCAGAATTTTCCTACAACAACAGCTACCATTCAAGCATTGAGATGGAGCCGTTTGAAGCACTTTATGGTAGAAAGTGCCGGTCTCCGATTTGTTGGAGTGAAGTGGGGGATAGACAGATTACGGGTCCGGAGATTATACAAGAAACTACCGAGAAGATCATCCAAATTCAACAACGGTTGAAAACCGCCCAAAGTCGACAAAAGAGCTACGCTGACATTAAAAGAAAAGATATAGAATTTGAAATTGGAGAGATGATCATGCTTAAAGTTGCACCTTGGAAAGGCGTTGTTCGATTTGGTAAATGAGGGAAATTAAATCCAAGGTATATTGGACCATTCAAGATTATAGATCGTGTCGGACCAGTAGCTTACCAACTGGAGCTACCTCAACAACTCGCGGTTGTACATTACACTTTCCACGTCTCAAATTTGAAGAAATTTTTTGCTAAAGAAGATCTCACTATTCCGTTGGACGAAATCCAAATCAATGAAAAACTTCAATTCATTGAAGAACCCGTCGAAATAATGGATCGTGAAGAGACTTAAACAAAACAAGATACCGATTGTTAAGGTTCGATGGAATGCTCGTAGAGGACCCGAGTTCACCTGGGAGTGTGAAGATCAGATGAAGAATAAATACCCGCATTTATTTCCAGAAGATACGTCAACACCTCCAACTGCTTAAAATTTCGGGACGAAATTTATTTAACGGGTAGGTACTGTAGTGACCCGAACTTTTCCATATTTATATATATATATATTAAATGAAATTGTTATTTACATGATTAAGTGTTTCCAACATGTTAAGCAATCAAACTTGTTAAGACTTGATTAATTAAAATATGTTTCATATAGACAATTGACCACCCAAGTTGACCGGTGATTCACGAACGTTGAAACTTGTAAAAACTATACGATGACATATATATGGTTATATATATAGTTAACATGATTTTATTATAAGTATGTATCTCATTAGGTATTTTAACTGAAAGGACCCGTTCATATACATTATAAACGATTCACAATAGTTGTTTACATCGCGAGGTATTTGACCTCTATATGATACATTTTACAAACATTGCATTCGTTTTTAAAAGACAAACTTTCTTTACAACGAAAATTGATGGTATGCACACCATTTCATAATACATCCAACTATAATTGACTTAATAATAATCTTGATGAACTCAATGACTTGAATGCAACGTCTTTCAAAATATGCCATGAATGACTCCAAGTAATATCCTTAAAATGAGCTAATGCACAGCGAAAGATTTCTTTAATACCTGAGAATAAACATGCTTTAAAGTGTCAACCAAAAGGTTGGTGAGTTCATAGGTTTATCATAACAATCATTTCAATATATTAATAGACCACAAGATTTCTGTTTATAAATATATGTACACTCGCAAGTGTATAAAAGTATTCTATAAGTTGTAGGCACCCGGTAACAAGCCTTAACGTTCATGTTTTACCCTCTAAAGTACACCAGATCAGGTGTGTTTAAAATAACCTCGAAGTATTAAAGCATCCCATAGTCAGGATGGGGTTTGTCGGGCCCAATAGATCTATCTTTAGGATTCGCGCCTACCGTACATAGACAAGTAGTTTAATGTTACCAAGCTAAGGGTATATTTCTGGTTTAAACCCACGTAGAATTAGTTTTAGTACTTGTGCCTATTTCGTAAAATATTTATAAAACAGCGCATGTATTCTCAGCCCAAAAATATATTGCAAAAGCAAATAAAAGGGGAGCAAATAAAACTCACGCATATAAATATTGTAAAACAGTTAATAAAGCATTTGCATGTATTCTCAGCCCAAAAATGTATATAAAAAGGGAATAATGAAACTCACGCATATAAATATTGTAAAACAATTAATAAAGCATTTGCATGTATTCTCAGCCCAAAAATGTATATAAAAAGGGAATAATGAAACTCACAATACTGTATTTTGTAGTAAAAATACATATGACGTCATTGAACAAGTGCAATGTTGGCCTTGGATTCACGAACGTATCAATATTGAGATTCAATATTGCAGGAAAAGTACGTAGACGCAACGGAGATGATAAACACTAGTTTGACTCACGAGCAATACTCTCGATCAATACCCATAACCTCCATAGCTATAACCCATAATTTCCTTAGCTTTATCCCGTTTGAAAAATTATTTTGAAATCGTCTGAGTATAACTCCGTCGTAGTATTTTATGTATACTAATAATATCTTGAAATAATACAAAGAAAATATATATATGTAATTCGATTGAGAGAGTTTAGAGAAACATATTTTCAAGTTTCTATGAAATAATGAAACCTATTCAATTCTATTTATAATAGATTTTTGAATTATTAAAGTATGAATTATTAAAGTGAATTATTAAAGTGAATTATTAAAGTATGAATTATTAAAGTGAATTATTAAAGTGAATTATTCAAGTATGAATTATTAAAGTGAATTATTAAAGTGACTTATTAAAGTATGAATTATTAAAGTGAATTATTAAAGTATGAATTATTAAAGTGAATTATTAAAGTATGAATTATTAAAGTAAATTATTAAAGTATGAATTATTAAAGTGAATTATTAAAGTATGAATTATTAAAGTTAAAGTAAAGTAAAAGTAAAGTAAAGGTAAAGTTAAAGTATAGTAAAAGTATAAAACTATATACGTATAATACGCGTATAAATATATATAATATTAATTTAAATCGTTATATATATTTAATAAAATAAAATATAAATATCATTATCTTTATCATACTGGTTAAGTAATGAGTTGTCAATATGATTCTAGATATTTATAAAAGATATATACGTTTTAATAATAAAGTTCTTTTTAAACTGAAAACATTTTTTGTACTTTTGAAACTAAATCAAATAAATATGATAATTTTGTTTTCCAAAACTAAATATATTTAAGAATCATTTTGTTAAAAGGTTAAAATAATGGAAATCGTTATATCATAAAACATTTTAGAAAAGTAGAATTATATATATTCATAATAGGTTTCAAGTTTTTAAATTACAGTCTATTGGAGAAGCATGGGATAAAGTCCAAAGGTTAAATAAACGTATGAAATCATCTTAATGAAAAATGTCGAGTTACTTAACTTGTCGATATCCAACATCTAAGTTATTTACACTCCACGTTCTTATTTTCATATTAAATAAAATGAAAGTTAACATAGTTATCTTATCAAGGTCACGAGAAAAATATTATAAAACATGCCTTGGAAATAAAACAGGAATTTCCACTAACCCTTGTCTAGTTCCCGTTAATTGACACATTTGTTCTTATTTATAAATCACTTTACCATTTTCCGAATGTTGTCAAAAAGAATAGATTTCTTAAATCACAGTGGACCTCATAACATAGGCCCGTAATCATATCATAATGTATCTGATAATTCAATCATTTGATATTATCTCTTAATTCTGTCGATAAATATATCGAAACAAATACATTCATGTAAAGTATCATATATCTAATACTTTGTTAATGTTTTTAGTTAATATTATATATTATATATACATATCTATATACTCATAATTGTTTGTGAATCGTCGAACACGGTCAAAGGGTAATTGATTACATGAATGTAGTTCCAAACTTTTTGAGATTCAACATTACAATTTCTGCTTATCGTGTCGGAAACATATAAAGGTTAAGTTTAAATTTGCTCGGAAATTTCCGGGTCGTCACAGTACCTACCCGTTAAAGAAATTTCGTCCCGAAATTTGATCGAGGTCGTCATGGCTAACAATAAGAATGTTATTATGACGAATATAAGTTGATTCATAGGGTTTTATCATGATTGAGAAATATGGATAAAATAATTCGATTACTCGAAACGTATGAGTGAAGCTATCGTAAAAGAGTGAAATGAGAAAATAGGGATTCATCTTATCTTTTGACATCATCACGGTTGATCTCCGGATTAAAAAAAATCTTTGTAATCTATATAGGATTTGATTCTTCCGTGATTAAGGAAATTATGATCCTCTTCGATTTAATGCGATAATTCATCTCGATTTTTCTGTCAGATATTTCACTATAAATCCACCTCCTTCATTTCCTTTTAATTCACACCTTCTATTCTTTCTCCCTCAATTCTTACTTTAAAATTATTCATTAATATGCTTCATCCAGTGCTGATTCTCGATATACTCCTCACTTTCATATCTGTCGTTCTTCTTTTTCATCTACCTCCAGGAGAATCTATTTACTTCTACTATACTCTTGGTTTTATAGTGTTTTTAGTTCTCCCGTGTCTTTATATTGCTATATGCATCGATATATACGGTTTATAGTTTCTGGGTTGTTGTTGGGTTTTATATCTTCCCTTATATTTCGATGTCCCTGCTTTTGTCTTCTATAATCATTGTCATCCTCAATTAATGCTCTCTTTTATTTGTTGCGATTTATACCCCAATTTCTATTTCGGATTTTTGTCCTTTCGTTTCTTCTTCTTGCGATTAAGCACCGCTTGTAATTGTCCAGAATTCTCATATATGAATTTCGGAATGAACATTGTTAATGTTCTAAGAAGGAAATTGTAATGGCACAATCTTGACTTATCAAATTACTAGAATACCTCAGAAAAGGCCGAATCATCAAGAAATATTTTCTTGATATTTTAGAGGTTAAAGAGAATACAAGAGTCGTGTAACATAGCACATGATGACGTTATGATCTGTGAATCATCACGTTCCATTTAGAAACTCAGCATGACTTACTGTAATATAATCACGTTGATCAAGTGTCATTATATTATACTAGTTCATGCTTCAGTTCCCAACACTACTTCAAAAATATTCCTATTTTAAATTCGAAAGTTTTAGAATTTAGAAACTAAAATAGTTTCTTTTATGATGTAATACAGACAGCACAAAGAGGTAAATGATTTCAGATAAGAATAATTATGGAAATATCTTCAGAAATATGGAGAATATTTATAATGAAAGATACGATGATATCTTAAAATTTCTAATATCAGAGGATGATGAAGAATATTGTCCGTAAGGGTTTAGAGTCAGGAGCAAGGTATTCGATAATGACTTCAGCAGACACGGAATCATTTGGATTCTTTGAAGGTAGATTTCGTCCTTGTGATTTATCCACAGCCTTCTTCATGGTTTGCTCAATCCGTATTTTTCAGTACCAAATCTTCTCTTTTTCTGAGCTTTGCCAACACACTACTCTTTATCATCAAACTTTTTACTGTTAAGGTCGTTTATAGTTTTTGCTGCTTCATCAGTATTTCGAGAACTAGTTCGCAGTTTAGGGTGTTTTTCAGAAACTTCACATTCAAAGTATATAAGTCCAGAAGATATACACATATAATTGTTGGCGTAGACATGCTGCGAGATTTCAAAATAGTGATTGCTAATTTCTGATGATTCGTATGGCAATTCTCGTTACAAGATGCAGATGAGTAAATGATGGGGTTTTGATAAATATAAAGATTTTTCGAAAAGTCAAAGATCAATGAAGTTGTTAATAAGTTTACTGCTAATGTGGCGACATATGAAAGGTTCCCCGGTAATAAAGATGAAGGGGTAATCATTATAATAAGGCTTATTCGAATGAACAATTGAAGTTGGTTTGCTGGAGCTGTGACAAAACCGTCTATTTTTAGAAGGGATTGAAAAGTTATTTTATCTAGTAAATGCCAAAAGGTCGGACATGGATACATGTTAAATTATGACTTTGGTTTCAAGAGTTTTTCAGGTACGTAACTGTGGATAACATGTGGTTGGATCATCATCTCGATTGTTCATTATTTGAAGTGTCTTCAGGTATTTCGAAGGGCTTGAACACAGATTATAATCGTTAATATACATACGATGTTCTAACACAGTTTTGAAGTTAAAGTATAGCTTTGAAAGATGTAAGAATCTAAGAGTGATGATACCGGTTATAACTTGAATTGAATTCGGCGATTTCAAAATCAGAATATGTAATTAGATTTTTGAACGAGTATGGTTGTTTTGATTTCTATAAAAGAATGTATATTGTTGTGAAAGTATGGAGTATAATGGATGATTTGCTGAATCAGATTCGAAGAATGTAACATATTAATTGTGAATTTATATATCTCTCGGGTATTACCTACCCGTTAAAAAAAATGTCACAATTAATATTTTGTACAAAAGAATTTTATTACAGTCTTTATGGAAATATATGTGTATATTTCTTCAGATGTAATATAGATTTAATGAGTTAATATTAAATTAAACTCACTTGATTTATGGTTAAGGCTAGGATAGATAATTTCTAAACTTTAGAAATTACATAATCGTCGTAGAATGTTTTCCCAATGAAGTTATGAATCAATACTTCATCGTTGTGGTATTCCTTAGTATCTACAGGGCGTATGACGTCGATGTTCATGGGACAGATTGTGAAGTTGAGGTTTGCGAGGCGGTTGTTGTTGGTGGTGGTAATGGTACTGTTGATGTTGTTGATGGTGGTACTGGTTATGTTGCTGGTGCTGCTGCTGGTGTTTGTAACCTTTGCACCATATTCTCCAAAGCCACTACCCGAGCGTGAAGCTCGTTGACTTCTTCTATTACACCGGGGTGATTGTCGGTTCGGACGAGCGAATAAATAAGATCTAGAATTTGGTGTAGTATATAATCATGACAAGATACTCTGGAAATTAGAGAGAAAATGGTGTTTCGGACAGGTTCGCCGGTAAGTGCTTCAAGTTCATTGCCAAGAGGGCAATGTGGTGGATGGAAATGATCGCCTTCTTCTTGTCTCCAATGATTAAGGAGGCTACGAACCCATCCCCAATTCATCCAGAATAGATGATGGTTGATTGGTTGATCCATTCCAGTCACACTGCTTTCGGAGCTTGAGTGGGATTCCATTTCGGAATTCGAGGAACATGAACTGATGACGAATTCCATTTCGTACGATTTGATAAAGGATTTTTCGATACGAAATGATTTTCCGGCTATCGGGTGATATTCTAACTACATAGAATATCTATATATATAGATCAAAAGATTTCATAGATTACGGAGGAATTTACGGAATATGTCAGGAAAAGTTTACGGTAATAGATACGATAAGATATGATTTAGCAGATACGCTAAGATATGAATTTTGTCTATACACTATTCATGCAATCAATGCAGCAAGACGTGTCTAGACTAAGAATGATAAGCAGGTAATTTCCTAAGGATGGTAAGTAGATGATTTCCGACTAAAAATGATAAACAAAACTTTTGACATGCAGACACGGTCGAAGTCCAGACTCACTAATGCATCTTAACAACTATCAGTTAGACACACTAATACAAGACCTGGTTCGCTAAGACCACCGCTCTGATACCAACTGAAAGGACCCGTTCATATACATTATAAACGATTCACAATAGTTGTTTACATCGCGAGGTATTTGACCTCTATATGATACATTTTACAAACATTGCATTCATTTTTAAAAGACAAACTTTCTTTACAACGAAAATTGATGGTATGCACACCATTTCATAATACAATCAACTATAATTGACTTAATAATAATCTTGATGAACTCAATGACTTGAATGCAATGTCTTTCAAAATATGCCATGAATGACTCCAAGTAATATCCTTAAAATGAGCTAATGCACAGCGGAAAATTTCTTTAATACCTGAGAATAAACATGCTTTAAAGTGTCAACCAAAAGGTTGGTGAGTTCATAGGTTTATCATAACAATCATTTCAATATATTAATAGACCACAAGATTTCCGTTTATAAATATATGTACACTCGCAAGTGTATAAAAGTATTCTATAAGTTATAGGCACCCGGTAACAAGCCTTAACGTTCATGTTTTACCCTCTAAAGTACACCAGATCAGGTGTGTTTAAAATAACCTCGAAGTACTAAAGCATCCCATAGTCAGGATGGGGTTTGTCAGGCCCAATAGATCTATCTTTAGGATTCACGCCTACCGTACATAGACAAGTAGTTTAATGTTACCAAGCTAAGGGTATATTTCTGGTTTAAACCCACGTAGAATTAGTTTTAGTACTTGTGCCTATTTCGTAAAACATTTATAAAACAGCGCATGTATTCTCAGCCCAAAAATATATTGCAAAAGCAAATAAAAAGGGAGCAAATGAAACTCACGCATATAAATATTGTAAAACAGTTAATAAAGCATTTGCATGTATTCTCAGCCCAAAAATGTATATAAAAAGGGAATAATGAAACTCACGCATATAAATATTGTAAAACAGTTAATAAAGCATTTGCATGTATTCTCAGCCCAAAAATGTATATAAAAGGGAATAATGAAACTCACAATACTATATTTTGTAGTAAAAATACATATGACGTCATTGAACAAGTGCAATGTTGGCCTTAGATTCACGAACGTATCAATATTGAGATTCAATATTGCAGGAAAAGTACGTAGATGCAACGGAGATGATAAACACTAGTTTGACTCACGAGCAATACTCTCGATCAATACTCATAACCTCCATAGCTATAACCCATAATTTCCTTAGCTTTATCCCGTTTGAAAAATTATTTTGAAATCGTCTGAGTATAACTCCGTCGTAATATTTTATGTATACTAATAATATCTTGAAATAATACAAAGAAAATATATATATGTAATTCGATTGAGAGAGTTTAGAGAAATATATTTTCAAGTTTCTATGAAATAATGAAACCTATTCAATTCTATTTATAATAGATTTTTGAATTATTAAAGTATGAATTATTAAAGTGAATTATTAAAGTGAATTATTAAAGTATAAATTATTAAAGTGAATTATTAAAGTGAATTATTAAAGTATGAATTATTAAAGTGAATTATTAAAGTGAATTATTAAAGTATGAATTATTAAAGTGAATTATTAAAGTATGAATTATTAAAGTTAAAGTAAAGTAAAAGTAAAGTAAAAGTAAAGTTAAAGTATAGTAAAAGTATAAAACTATATACGTATAATACGCGTATAAATATATATAATATTAATTTAAATCGTTATATATATTTAATAAAATAAAATATAAATATCATTATCTTTATCATACTGGTTAAGTAATGAGTTGTCAATATGATTCTAGATATTTATAAAAGATATATATGTTTTAATAATAAAGTTCTTTTTAAACTGAAAACATTTTTTGTACTTTTGAAACTAAATCAAATAAATATGATAATTTTGTTTTCCAAAACTAAATATATTTAAGAATCATTTTGTTAAAAGGTTAAAATAATGGAAATCGTTATATCATAAAACATTTTAGAAAAGTAGAATTATATATATTCATAATAGGTTTCAAGTTTTTAAATTACAGTCTATTGGTGAAGCATGGGATAAAGTCCAATGGTTAAATAAACGTATGAAATCATCTTAATGAAAAATGTCGAGTTACTTAACTTGTCGATATCCAACATCTAAGTTATTTACACTCCACGTTCTTATTTTCATATTAAATAAAATGAAAGTTAACATAGTTATCTTATCAAGGTCACGAGAAAAATATTATAAAACATGCCTTGGAAATTAAACAGGAATTTCCACTAACCCTTGTCTAGTTCCCGTTAATTGACACATTTGTTCTTATTTATAAATCACTTTACCATTTTCCGAATGTTGTCAAAAAGAATAGATTTCTTAAATCACAGTGGACCTCATAACATAGGCCCGTAATCATATCATAATGTATCTGATAATTCAATCATTTGATATTATCTCTTAATTCTGTCGATAAATATATCGAAACAAATACGTTCATGTAAAGTATCATATATCTAATACTTTGTTAATGTTTTTAGTTAATATTTGTGACGACCCGGAAATTTCAGATCAAATTTAAACTTTAATCATAATACTATTTCGACATGATAAGTAAAGTCTATTAAATTGAATCTCAAAATTTCTGAACTATTTTCATATAATTATATAACTTCGACCGTTTCCGACGATTTACGAACGATTACATATAAATATATATATATATATATATATATATATATATATATATATATATATATATATAATACTTTGAAATATAGTTTGATATAATATATAATTTAAATTATAAAATAATAAAAGAGATAATAAGATTTATTATTAAAATAAATCTATATGTAAAAAAAAAGTATATTAAATATATAGTATGTGATTTCGAATTTATTTAGTAAACGATTGTAGCATTCGTTTATCATTTGATGACTGTTGTTTTATTTTGATTGTAAAATGTAATGTTAACATTATAATATATATTATCGTTAAACAGAACACATCTATCGAAATAATAAACTATGGCTAATTGAGTGATATTAAAACTGTATCAAATTGATTGGATGTTACCGGTTTCAAAGTTTCATTCTATGCTCCCACGTGTGATTAAAGATTTGTTAAGTTATTAGATTATAAATAAAAATTATTATTTTAGTTATCACTAAAATAAATACAGTTTAATATCATTAATAATATTATTTGTATCATTTTATAGTTAATATCATTATTATTTTTACTATAAAAAAAAGTAACAAATACATATATATAAATCTATATATAAGAAATTTATTTGTCATTAGAGTTATTTATTATGGAACAATTTTTTTTAGGAAAATTATTATTGTTATATTATTATTATTTATCTTTAATAACTATGTTATTATATATGATTTACTATTATTATTAACATATTTATAAATCATTAAAATTAAATGTAACAGATATTAAGATAAATTATTGACTACAAGTCATTATCTACTTTTCTTATTTTCTTATTTAGCTGTTAAGCTCGTGACACAAATCAACATACAGCTCTCTGTATACAACGATCATCTCAATTATATATGTATGTAGATATAAGTTCTGCATAAAAGAAAACCACACACCCATTTTTAACTTCTCCATAGAACCACCGTGAACTACCAAGGTTATATTTAACCGTCCACCAACTCAATCCCTCACTTACGAGCCACCACCTTCACCTCCCACAACCACCCTATCACCACCCGGCACAACCATAAACCGCCATCATCACAAACCATTTGTTCTCGTTATGGTTCAACGAAACCCAAAATAGACTGCTACAACTTCATGTTCCTGTTTCTGTTTAAACCGACACCCCCATCTCATCATCTCTCTACGTCTCTCTCTCTCTCTCTCACTATACCACTTCTTTTTCTATTTTGAAACCAAAAACAAAACGTAACATCTATCTCCATTCACTGCTCCTGTCGTTGACCACAATAAATCACCATATGAGAGCTGCTACAGAGTGTTCCTGACTACTGTCGAAGTAAACCGCCACCACTCTTGAAACAACCATCACCCGTTCGAACAAACCCAATTTATTTTTTTATTTTTTTTATTTTTTATTTTTTTGTTTGTTCTGTTTGTTTCTTCGTTCCAGTCGTGCATACTAATCACCACCATCACCTTAAACTTGCTGCAACTGCTCTTGTTACAGCCACTCGAAACCTGAAACAACGACGAGAAAATGATGAGATAAAGATGATGATACGCTGAACGATAAATGATGATGGTGATGAAGAGATGGTGATGACATGAGAGTAATGATGATGATCGTATTTAGATGATGATGAAGGAACGATGTTGGAGGCTGTGTGATATTTCTGTAAACAACCGAAACCCTTGAGGTTAAATGATTGATTCATATTCAATCGGTGCTGTTAACAGATCTTTTAAAATAGAAGCACTTGGGCCAATGTTGTGTATTTGTTGTTGGACCATAAATGGCACTTGGGCCGGTTAGGATTATTGTTGTTGGGCCATAATTAAATTTGGACGAGGCATAGAATAGATTGAATAAATATGGGTTACAAATAATAACAGAAAAGCTGAAGTGGTGGAATGGATGAGAGGGTTGTTTGGGTTTAGAGAGGTCGCGGGTTCAATTCTAGGGAGTGACAGTTTCATTTTTTTGAAGATTATCATTTCTCTTAAGGTAGAATTATTATTATTACTACTATTATTATTATTATTAGTATTAATATGATTTTAAGATTTTTATTATTATTATTAACATAAGTATTAGTATTATCATTAAGAAGTAATATAAGGATTATCATTGTTATTATTAACTTATAACATTTTAATTATTTTTACTAACATTATTATTATTATTAATAGAATTATAAGTATTTTTATTTTTATTAACATTATTATTATTTTTAACATTATCATTATTATTAAAATTTCATTTTTATCATTATTTAAATTATTATTTTATAACTAATTGTTAAAATCTAATATTATGAAAATAATACAACTTAACATTATTAACTTTATTATTATCATGGTTATTATTAATATAATAATAATAATTATTATTATTAAAAGCACTTATTATGATATCACTTTTTATTTAATTTATCAAACAGCTATTAAAAACTATACCCAATACATATAACTTAACAATAGTAATATTTTTATATATAAAATGAATATAAGTTATTAATATAAAGGCTATATCATTAATAATAATAGTTAATTTTGTTCGATCACGATTATACGTTTTAATATATATATATAAATGATATAGGTTCGTGAATCCGAGGCCAACCCTATACTTGTTCAATGTCATTATATGTATTTTTACTACAAAATACAGTATGGTGAGTTTCATTTGCTCCCTTTTTAATTGCTTTTGCAATATATATTTTTGGGCTGAGAATACATGCGCTGTTTTATAAATGTTTTACGAAATAGACACAAGTACTAAAACTAATTCTATGTGGCTTTAAACAAGAAATATACCCTTAGCTTGGTAACATTAAACTACTTGTCTATGTACGGTAGGCGCGAATCCTAAAGATAGATCTACTGGGCCTGACAAACCCCATCCTGACTATGGGATGCTTTAGTACTTCGAGGTTATTTTAAATACACCTGATCTGGTGTACTTCAGAGGGTAAAACATGAACGTTAAGGCTTGTTACCGGGTGCCTACAACTTATAGAATACTTTTATACACTTGCGAGTGTACATATATTTATAAATGGAAATCTTGTGGTCTATTAATATATTGAAATGATTGTTATGATAAACCTATGAACTCACCAACCTTTTGGTTGACACTTTTAAGCATGTTTATTCTCAGGTACAAATTAAGTCTTCCGCTGTGCATTTGATAAATTTAAGGATATTACTTGGAGTCGATCATCGCAATGGGACCAGATGTTGATGACTTCGTCCAGGTGGATAAGAACGTGTCACTACAATATTATATATTTTATATACATATCTATATACTCATAATTGTTTGTGAATCGTCGAACACGGTCAAAGGGTAATTGATTACATGAATGTAGTTCCAAACTTTTTGAGATTCAACATTACAATTTCTGCTTATCGTGTCGGAAACATATAAAGGTTAAGTTTAAATTTTCTCGAAAATTTCCGGGTCGTCACATTAACAATGAGTTATATACATAAAAATGAGACTATTAATTTAAGAAACTCGAAAACGATATATAGAACGATTATCGTTATAACAACGTCTTACTAGGTACATATGAATCATATTAAGATATTGATACACTTGGTTAATTATGTTAAATGATAAGTAAATATATTATTAAGTGTATTAACAATGAAATACATATGTAAAAATAAGACTACTAACTTAATGATTTCGAAACGAGACATATATGTAACGATTATCGTTGTAACGACATTTAACTGTATATATATCATACTAAGATATATTATATATCATAATATCATGATAATATAACACTTTTACATCTCATTTGTTATAATAAACAATGGGTTAACAACATTCAACAAGATCGTTAACCTAAAGGTTTCAAAACAACATTTACATGTAACGACTAACGATGACTTAACGACTCAGTTAAAATGTATATACATGTAGTGTTTTAATATGTATTCATAAACTTTTGAAAGACTTCAAGACACTTATCAAAATACTTCTACTTAACAAAAATGCTTACAATTACATCCTCGTTCAGTTTCATCAACAATTCTACTCGTATGCACCCGTATTCGTACTCGTACAATACACAGCTTTTAGATATATGTACTATTGGTATATACACTCCAAATATTAGCTCTTAGCAGCCCATGTGAGTCACCTAACACATGTGGGAACCATCATTTGGCAACTAGCATGAAATATCTCATAAAATAACAAAAATATGAGTAATCATTCATGACTTATTTACATGAAAACAAAATTACATATCCTTTATATCTAATCCATACACCAACGACCAAAAACACCTACAAACACTTTCATTCTTCAATTTTCTTCATCTAATTGATCTCTCTCAAGTTCTATCTTCAAGTTCTAAGTGTTCTTCATAAATTCCAAAAGTTCTAGTTTCATAAAATCAAGAATACTTCCAAGATTGCAAGTTTACTTCCAAGTTTTCTAAATCCATTCCAAGTAATCATCATATATCAAGAAACCTTTGTTACTTACAGTAGGTTATCTTTCTAATACAAGGTAATAATCATATTCAAACTTTAATTCAATTTCTATAACTATAACAATCTTATTTCGAGTGGAAATCTTACTTGAAATTGTTTTCATGTCATGATTCTGCTTCAAGAATTTTCAAGCCATCCAAGGATCCTTTGAAGCTAGATCTATTTTTTTCTTTTTCAGTAGGTTTATCCAAGGAACTTAAGGTAGTAATGATGTTCATAACATCATTCGATTCATATATATAAAGCTATCTTATTCGAAGGTTTAAACTTATAATCACTAGAACATAGTTTAGTTAATTCTAAACTTGTTCGCAAACAAAAGTTAATCCTTCTAACTTGACTTTTAAAATCAACTAAACACATGTTCTATATCTATATGATATGCTAACTTAATGATTTAAAACCTGGAAACACGAAAAACACCGTAAAACCGGATTTACGCCGTCATAATAACACCGTTGGCTGTTTTGGGTTAGTTAATTAAAAACTATGATAAACTTTGATTTAAAAGTTGTTATTCTGAGAAAATTATTTTTATTATGAACATGAAACTATATCCAAAAATTATGGTTAAACTCAAAGTGGAAGTATGTTTTCTAAAATGGTCATCTAGACGTCGTTCTTTCGACTGAAATGACTACCTTTACAAAAACGACTTGTAACTTATTTTTCTGACTATAAACCTATACTTTTTCTGTTTAGATTCATAAAATAGAGTTCAATATGAAACCATAGCAATTTGATTCACTCAAAACGGATTTAAAATGAAGAAGTTATGGGTAAAACAAGATTGGATAATTTTTCTCATTTTAGCTACGTGAAAATTGGTAACAAATATATTCCAACCATAACTTAATCAACTTGTATTGTATATTATGTAATCGTGAGATACCATAGACACATATACAATGTTTCGACCTATCATGTCGACACATCTATATATATTTCGGAACAACCATAGACACTCTATATGTGAATGTTGAAGTTAGCTATACAGGGTTGAGGTTGATTCCAAAATATATATAGTTTGAGTTGTGATCAATACTAAGATACGTATACACTGGATCGTGGATTGATTCAAGATAATATTTATCGATTTATTTCTGTACATCTAATTGTGGACAACTAGTTGTAGGTTACTAACGAGGACAGCTGACTTAATAAACTTAAAACATCAAAATATATTAAAAGTGTTGTAAATATATTTTGAACATACTTTGATATATATGTATATATTGTTATAGGTTCGTGAATCAACCAGTGGCCAAGTCTTACTTCCCGACGAAGTAAAAATCTGTGAAAGTGAGTTATAGTCCCACTTTTAAAATCTAATATTTTTGGGATGAGAATACATGCAGGTTTTATAAATGATTTACAAAATAGACACAAGTACGTGAAACTACATTCTATGGTTGAATTATTGAAATCGAATATGCCCCTTTTTATTAAGTCTTGTAATCTAAGAATTAGGGAACAGACACCCTAATTGACGCGAATCCTAAAGATAGATCTATTGGGCCTAACAAACCCCATCCAAAGTACCGGATGCTTTAGTACTTCGAAATTTATATCATATCCGAAGGGTGTCCCGGAATGATGGGGATATTCTTATATATGCATCTTGTTAATGTCGGTTACTAGGTGTTCACCATATGAATGATTTTTATCTCTATGTATGGGATGTGTATTGAAATATGAAATCTTGTGGTCTATTATTATGATTTGATATATATAGGTTAAACCTATAACTCACCAACATTTTTGTTGACGTTTTAAGCATGTTTATTCTCAGGTGATTATTAAGAGCTTCCGCTGTCGCATACTTAAATAAGGACGAGATTTGGAGTCCATGCTTGTATGATATTGTGTAAAAACTGCATTCAAGAAACTTATTGTGTTGTAACATATTTGTATTGTAAACCATTATGTAATGGTCGTGTGTAAACAGGATATTTTAGATTATCATTATTTGATAATCTACGTAAAGCTTTTTAAACCTTTATTGATGAAATAAAGGTTATGGTTTGTTTTAAAATGAATGCAGTCTTTGAAAAACGTCTCATATAGAGGTCAAAACCTCGCAACGAAATCAATTAATATGGAACGTTTTTAATCAATAAGAACGGGACATTTCAGAGCTTACCCTAATTAACCACGTACATTGTATGAACATTAGAAGGATATTCAGTTTCCGCAAGTTGATTTGTATCTCGTGCACTTTCATGACCGTCACTTATCTCTTTCATTCTTCACCACTACTCAACTATCTAACGACACTTCTGGACTTAGGTCCCTAACACTCCTAGACATTGGAGAAGTCGGGAAGGCATCCCCTTTCACAAGGTCATAGTGTCTTCTACTAATGCTCAGCCATACCCAAAGACTTGGGAGTCGCCTCAAAACATATCGTATTACTACTTGCTACACGTACAACCCGACGCGAGACCCGGATTGAATATCTAGAAGGAACCTAACAACGTTACCTGAATCCGAACCTTTTGAAGAAACTTCGGGACATTTAGGCATTAATGAATGACCTACGGAACCTACGCACTCACACCGAGAAAACACAAGATTAATTATGTAAAATTTGTTTTGAGATAGCATAGCTAAAGCACCGTTAGATGAAATTGAGTATAAATGAAAGTGATCACGTTACATTGACCATATAGAATGATATTGGAATGAACGTATGATTTAGTACAATATAATGACGCCATGCCAGCGTGATTATATTGAAGTAAATCATGCAGAAGTTCCAATGTTACTACATGAGGAATATGAGGTGATCCAGGGAAAATTTTGGCAGGGATCACTTGAGCATACGCATTATAGTCTGTTAAAGGTAGGGAAGGAATAACCACGTAGCCCAGATACTGTACAAGAAGGGCCTTGATTGTAGGATTGATAACCCGAAAATTTATTATAGATATCGACACCCTGGACATTTAAGGAAAAAGTTCACAAATAGGAAAACTTTGTACTGACTTGCGGTAGAGCAATCGTTATCTTAGTTATGGAAACTCGCATGGATCCTGATTTTAGTTAGGGTACGTTTCATCACAACGTTTTATTATCTCAAGGTTGTTTAATACTGGAGCGATAGAAACCTTATATCTAAGAATCTTAGTGTTATGACTAATAAGCCATTAACAACCATGAGAGTTAAGTATTCTATAGGATAAGCTAATGGTAAGCTGGCAGAGATAGAGGAATGATTTAAGGTAGTACATTACAAATAACAGGTGGGTCATTTGGAGATGACCTCATGTTAACAAAACTTGGTAGTTTTAACGTAGTAGTTGGAATGGACTTGAGGATTAACCTAATACTCATCAGGTTGGGAAACTTTGAGGAAATAGTTGGAACGGACTGACTTTCAAGGATGAAAGGGAAGGATATTTATAGTGAGAAAATTTTTCGTATACCTCGCGAGAATGGTAAGCTAAAATCCATCTGGGTTATTGTTGACCGCTTCATCAAATCTGCTCACTTTCTACCCACAGGAGAAACCGATACAATGGACAAACTTGTGCAACGATACATAAAGGAAATTGTACCCCGTCACTTAGGCGATTCAAATTCTACAGTAAGGACTACCCAAGAATCTTATTTGATACTCATTCTTACGCGACTCTGAATCCTAACTTATTCCGAGAGATTTTTTTAATTTGATGATAAGCACAACATCATCCTTCTCACCTCGATATTAGTCATACCAGTTCGAAATTTTTTTTTTCTAAAATCAATGGGTGATTAATTCGCATCCTCATACTCTCCCATTCGTATCTCACTTGTAAGCAACAACTTCACACTTAAGCATTTTTGGTCAAGGGACTTGTGCCCTACTAATAGTCATCAACCACATTTAAATTCAACATTTTTCATTACCTCATAACATTTTTACTCAAATATCACCCGAGATTTTCAAGAGTCTTTTACTCGATTCTCATCAATCTTTTTTTTTTCAACTTGTAACCTCCGATATATGAAAATTTTATTTGCCCAAATTTTACACACACTATTTTACTGTGCGATCCTCTCAAAGTTTTGTAAAAATTAATTTATTTTATTTGCCATACATGCAAATTTTAGAAACCGTATATGTTAAAGTAAATAACTACTTATTTTTGACTAGTACATGGGAAATTTTACTTTCATTTTTACAAATCCATTCTTATAATCAAAAGATATTTTACTTAAAATAGTCAATATTTTCTAAGAACTTCGTTTCTTTTCTTACATTGTCACTTTAAACGATTTCGATAAAATTTTCGTTGCTTGCTATATAAATTTTTTGGTGTTATTCGTATCCAAGTCATCATGAAGACTTTACAACCGTCGAAATTGAGAGATTCATGTGTGTATGTGTTGAAGGCACTTACTGCCACGTCATTCAGAGCCTTTGGGCATCCACTAACACTTAAACCATTCAAAATTATTGCGTTACCCCATGGATCTTATCCGCCACACTTGTTGGAACAATGCTCTTTCTTACATAACTCTAAGTCCTGACTTATTCCAAGTGATTCTCATTTAGTGATATTAATACCATCAGTATTCCGACTCTAATATTAGTCATAACCTGTTTGGCATTTTGCAAAGTCAAGAAGCGATTAACTTCTCGTCCTCATGCTCTATCCTTCATACCTCACTTTTTAGCAACGCCTTCGCACGTGAACATTTTTGGCCCAAAGACTTATGTCCTAATAATTATCAAAACTACATTTAATTCATTAGTTTTCGTTACCTAGCAACTTGTCACCCAATGATTTAAAAATTTTCCACTCAATCTTTTTTTTTTAAATCGTAACCTCTGAAATACGAAAAGCTATTTTTATCAAAATTGTTACACGTTGATTATTCGTGCGGTCCTCACGGGATTTATTGACAAATGAAAGTAATAAAAAATTTTCTGTCACTTATGCGATTTATAAAATCATATATGTATGTATATAATTAAGTTCATAAATTTACCTTTTCTTATTTTGGTTAGTACATACTAAGTTATATCTTCAAACTTTTTAAAAATCGCTCCTTTATCGCGTTATTCAACTTAAGTCAAATAGTTTTGTGCAAAATGGTATACGTTGTACCTACTTCTAAACTTACCAAGAATTTCATTCCATTTATGTGGTCACATCAAACGTTTAAAGGTTTTTCAAAACTTCCTTGGTTGATTTTACTAAAGGTTTTCGTATTAGACTACACCATGTATGGATCACACTTCTTCTCGTCCTCCATTTAGGGGAGGAGCTTACTATTAAGATCTTTGTTAAAAACTCTTGAGCCACTTTGGATGGCAGTTTTATAAGATTTGTTAGAAAATCTTAGCACCCATAAAATGTTCCTTTTAAGGTTAGACATAACAAAAGCGCGGGTCAATAAATCAGTTTTTTGAGGTACACTCAGTGGTCACCCTATTGTAGGAAAGGCACGAGGTGGGTTTCTGTTCTCAATACTTCACGGCAAATCACAACACCCTCGTAAACCTCATCTTTATATATCTGTATGTAGAGGTACAGGAATCATTTTTGGAGATTCTTTTCACTCGGAGTAAACCATTCTTTAGGACCAAGAGTTCACGTATCTTCTCATTCGCACATCCCCCTAAGTATAAGGATAAATTCAAAACAAACCGCTCGAAGAGTTCACTCTCGTTCAAAGATCACACCTTTCGTGCGATTTTCTTTCGGAAATGTAATATAAGATACTTTGGGAACCTATGAATCTTGTTATCCCTTTGGGAGGGGACTACTTAAAACATTTACGACACTGATATGGATACTCTATATATTTCTTCCTTCGTTGGTTGCAACTATCTGTTGTCCTAATTAATGTTAACCCTAACTTCAACATGTAACTGAAAGGATGAAGTTACATTACGGAACTGTGCTTTCATTTCATCCAAGGATAAGTTCACCTGTGTAGTGACCCGAACTTTTCCATGTTTATATATATTAACTGAGGTTGATATTTATATGATTAAATGTTTCCAACATGTTAAGCAATCAAACTTGTTAAGACTTGATTAATTGAAATAGGTTTCATATAGACAATTGACCACCCAAGTTGACCGGTGATTCACGAACGTTAAAACTTGTAAAAACTATATGATGACATATATATGGATATATATATAGTTAACATGATACTATGATAAGTAAACATATCATTAAGTATATTAACAATGAACTACATATGTAAAAACAAGACTACTAACTTAATGATTTTTAAACGAGACATATATGTAACGATTATCGTTGTAAAGACATTTAATGTATATATATCATATTAAGAGATATTCATACATGATAGTATCATGATAATATAATAATTTAAAATCTCATTTGATATTATAAACATTGGGTTAACAACATTTAACAAGACCGTTAACCTAAAGGTTTAAAAACAACACTTACATGTGACGACTAATGATGACTTAACGACTCAGTTAAAATATATATACATGTAGTGTTTTAATATGTATTTATACACTTTTGAAAGACTTCAATACACTTATCAAAATACTTCTACTTAACAAAAATGCTTACAATTACATCCTCGTTCAGTTTCATCAATAATTCTACTCGTATGCACCCGTATTCGTACTCGTACAATACACAGCTTTTAGATGTATGTACTATTGGTATATACACTCCAATGATCAGCTCTTAGCAGCCCATGTGAGTCACCTAACACATGTGGGAACCATCATTTGGCAACTAGCATGAAATATCTCATAAAATTACAAAAATATGAGTAATCATTCATGACTTATTTACATGAAAACAAAATTACATATCCTTTATATCTAATCCATACACCAACGACCAAAAACACCTACAAACACTTTCATTCTTCAATTTTCTTCATCTAATTGATCTCTCTCAAGTTCTATCTTCAAGTTCTAAGTATTCTTCATAAATTCCAAAAGTTCTAGTTTCATAAAATCAAGAATACTTTCAAGTTTGCTAGCTCACTTCCAATCTTGTAAGGTGATCATCCAACCTCAAGAAATCTTTGTTTCTTACAGTAGGTTATCATTCTAATACAAGGTAATAATCATATTCAAACTTTGGTTCAATTTCTATAACTATAACAATCTTATTTCAAGTGATGATCTTACTTGAACTTGTTTTCGTGTCATGATTCTGCTTCAAGAACTTCAAGCCATCCAAGGATCCATTGAAGCTAGATCCATTTTTCTCTTTTCCAGTAGGTTTATCCAAGGAACTTAAGGTAGTAATGATGTTCATAACATCATTCAATTCATACATATAAAGCTATCTTATTCGAAGGTTTAAACTTGTAATCACTAGAACATAGTTTAGTTAATTCTAAACTTGTTCGCAAACAAAAATTAATCCTTCTAACTTGACTTTTAAAATCAACTAAACACATGTTCTATATCTATATGATATGCTAACTTAATGATTTAAAACCTGGAAACACGAAAAACACCGTAAAACCGGATTTACGCCGTCGTAGTAACACCGCGGGCTGTTTTGGGTTAGTTAATTAAAAACTATGATAAACTTTGATTTAAAACTTGTTATTCTGAGAAAATTATTTTTATTATGAACATGAAACTATATCCAAAAATTATGGTTAAACTCAAAGTGGAAGTATGTTTTCTAAAATGGTCATCTAGACGTCGTTCTTTCGACTGAAATGACTACCTTTACAAAAACGACTTGTAACTTATTTTTCCGACTATAAACCTATACTTTTTCTGTTTAGATTCATAAAATAGAGTTCAATATGAAACTATAGCAATTTGATTCACTCAAAACGGATTTAAAATGAAGAAGTTATGGGTAAAACAAGATTGGATAATTTTTCTCATTTTAGCTACGTGAAAATTGGTAACAAATCTATTCCAACCATAACTTAATCAACTTGTATTGTATATTATGTAATCTTGAGATACCATAGACACGTATACAATGTTTCGACCTATCATGTCGACACATCTATATATATTTCGGAACAACCATAGACACTCTATATGTGAATGTTGGAGTTAGCTATACAGGGTTGAGGTTGATTCCAAAATATATTTAGTTTGAGTTGTGATCAATACTGAGATACGTATACACTGGGTCGTGGATTGATTCAAGATAATATTTATCGATTTATTTCTGTACATCTAACTGTGGACAACTAGTTGTAGGTTACTAACGAGGACAGCTGACTTAATAAACTTAAAACATCAAAATATATTAAAAGTGTTGTAAATATATTTTGAACATACTTTGATATATATGTATATATTGTTATAGGTTCGTGAATCAACCAGTGGCCAAGTCTTACTTCCCGACGAAGTAAAAATTTGTGAAAGTGAGTTATAGTCCCACTTTTAAAATCTAATATTTTTGGGATGAGAATACATGCAGGTTTTATAAATGATTTACAAAATAGACACAAGTACGTGAAACTACATTCTATGGTTGAATTATCGAAATCGAATATGCCCCTTGTTATTAAGTCTGGTAATCTAAGAATTAGGGAAAAGACACCCTAATTGACGCGAATCCTAAAGATAGATCTATTGGGCTTAACAAACCCCATCCAAAGTACCGGATGCTTTAGTACTTCGAAATTTATATCATATCCGAAGGGTGTCCCGGAATGATGGAGATATTCTTATATATGCATCTTGTTAATGTCGGTTATCAGGTGTTCACCATATGAATGATTTTTATCTCTATGTATGGGATGTGTATTGAAATATGAAATCTTGTGGTCTATTATTATGATTTGATATATATAGGTTAAACCTATAACTCACCAACATTTTTGTTGACGTTTTAAGCATGTTTATTCTCAGGTGATTATTAAGAGCTTCCGCTGTCACATACTTAAATAAGGACGAGATTTGGAGTCCATGCTTGTATGATATTGTGTAAAAACTGCATTCAAGAAACTTATTTTGTAGTAACATATTTGTATTGTAAACCATTATGTAATAGTCGTGTGTAAACAGGATATTTTAGATTATCATTATTTGATAATCTACGTAAAGCTTTTTAAACCTTTATTGATGAAATAAAGGTTATAGTTTGTTTTAAAATGAATGCAGTCTTTGAAAAATGTCTCATATAGAGGTCAAAACCTCGCAACGAAATCAATTAATATGGAACGTTTTTAATCAATAAGAACGGGACATTTCAGTTGGTATCCGAGCGTTGGTCTTAGAGAACCAGAATTTTGCATAAGTGTGTCTTATCGAGTTTGTTAGGATGCATTAGTGAGTCTGGACTTCGACCGTGTTTACTTGAAAAATGATTGCTTAACAAATTTTGTTGGAAACTATATATTTTTAACATGTGAATATTATGTGATATATTAATCTCTTAACGCGTTTGATATTATGTGATAGATGTCTACCTCTAGAACAAGTCCCATTGACTCACCTAATAATAATGAAGAGTCAAATGTAAATTGGAATGATTCGTGGACTGATTCACAAGTTCCCGAAGAGGAACCGGAAGAAGAGTCGGAACCGGAAGAAGAATCGGAACCAGAAGAAGAATCGGAACCGGATGAAGAAATAGAACCGGTGGGGGAAATAATAAAACGGTTAAGTAAAAGAAAATCCTCAACCAACCGACCAAGGTTAATTATGGTCAATGGTGTTTCCGCCAAGGAAGCAAAATATTGGGAGGATTACCAATTCTCCGATGAATCGGATTCCGACGAGAATTCCGATGATGTTATAGAAATTACCCCAACTGAATTTAAAAAGGCAAAAGAAAATAATAAGGGAAAGGGCATAAAAATAGAGAAATCTAATTCCAACCCCGATGAACTTTATATGTATCGTCAACCCCCGAAGTCCTTAAGTTGTAACAATGACCCGGGAACCTCTAAACCACCAGGTTTTTCTAAACCAATGTGGATAACGACGGCTCGTATTAGGGGAAAATCATATATCCCTAGAAACTTGGCAAAACGAACCAAAACCGAAGAAGAAGAAACAAGCTAGTCGGAATAAGATAGTTGTATTCATGTGGTGTAATATATGTAATGTAGTGTGCTTATGCTTTATGATATATGTAAAAATTGCTTGTATTAATAAGTATTTTTTTTTATGAATCTAACTCTTGTCTATTTTACAGTATAAAAACGCAAAATGGATAGACAACCCAATATTTTAAGAGACCTACCCGGAGACATGATTGATGAAATCTTGTCTAGAGTCGGTCAGAATTCCTCGGCACAACTATTTAAGGCGAGATCAGTTTGTAAGACATTCGAAGAACGTTCCAAGAATGTCTTGGTTTATAAGAGACTTTCATTTGAAAGATGGGGGATATCACATTGGGAAACCCATAAGTTACGATGTGTTTACTTTGACGCATATATTGCGGGGAACCCAAATGCTATTTTTCGCAATGGGTTAAGAAATTATTTTGACTCAATATATCCGAATATTGGACTTCGTGATTTAGAAAAAGCGGCTAACATGCAACATAAAGAAGCATGTTATGCTTACGGATTAGTAATGTTCGCTTCTCACCAAAGTGAGAACAAGAACATCGGGCTACAACTATTAAACAAAACGTTCCCACAAGTGACGGAGTCGGTAATTGGGGTAAGAAATGAGGTTTTTAGATTGTTACGGGACTGTTGGACATTACGTAACCCTCGTCCCTTTGACGACGTTACAACACGCTGTCTTATCAACGGCCATAACGGTTATGTTGCACAAGACCAAGGATGGGAAGTAGTCCTAGTAAAACCAGAATGCATGACTTGTTTCTGGACGTATGAATTACGTGTCTTTATTGCCTTTGCTGAACGACTTGTGTACTAGCTAGAATTATCTTCACAACTATCTTGTATCAAAGTTATTGTGTGCTATATTTCATGCTTTATGTAAAATAAGCGGTATTGTAAGTTTGTAAAATATTGTATAAAAGTTTGGACGCGAAATATTATTATAATCAGTTTTTCATATAGAATTGTAGTAGTTGAATTGTATATTAGCTACTAAGTATGAACTTAACGGGTAGGTACTACCCGAATTTAAACTTATAAAACGCTAATATGAAGAAAAAGCTTTTATAAATGAGTTCATATTATGCTACGAAATACTATTAACTACTCTTAATATTCTGTATGATTAACTTGTTCCATTTAACTATTTTGAAGGAAATGGCACCGACTACTCGACACACCGTGAATATGAATGAAGAGGAATTCCGTACTTTTCTAGCTTCAAACATAGCCGCAGTACAGGCTGCGCTACATACCAACAATAACCTTGGATCTAGCAGTACAGGAAATCGTGTAGGATGCACCTACAAAGAATTCACTGCCTACAAACCTTTGGAATTTGATGGAACCGAAGGACCGATCGGATTGAAACGGTGGACCGAGAAGGTTGAATCGGTGTTTGCCATAAGTAAGTGTACTGAAGAGGACAAAGTGAAGTACGCTACGCATACCTTCACAGGTTCTGCGTTAACATGGTGGAATACCTATCTAGAGCAAGTGGGACAAGACGATGCGTACGCACTACCGTGGTCAGCATTCAAGCACTTGATGAACGAGAAGTACCGTCCCAGAACCGAGGTCAATAAGCTCAAGACAGAACTTAGAGGGTTACGAACCCAAGGATTTGATATTACCACGTACGAAAGACGATTCACAGAATTGTGCCTATTGTGTCCGGGAGCATTCGAAGATGAGGAAGAGAAGATCGACGCGTTTGTGAAAGGATTACCGGAAAGAATCCAAGAAGATATAAGTTCACACGAGCCCGCCTCCATACAACAGGCATGTAGAATGGCTCACAAACTAGTGAACCAGATTGAAGAAAGAATTAAAGAACAGACTGCTGAAGAGGCCAATGTGAAGAAAGTCAAAAGAAAGTGGGAGGAAAACGGTGATAAGAATCACCAATACAACAACAGCAGCAATTATAACAATAATCGCAAAAACTATCCTAACAATCGCAACATCAATCGCAACTACAACAAACGGCCAAACAACAACAACAACAACAACAGCAACCACAACAATCATCTTAACAACAATAATAACCGCAACAACAACAATCAGAAGCCGCTATGCCAAAGGTGTGAAAAGTATCACACGGGGTTCTGCACCAAATTTTGCAACAAGTGTAAAAGAAATGGTCATAGCGCGGCGAAGTGTGATGTCTACGGACCAGGGGTTAACAGAACGAAAGGAACAAATGGTGTCGGAACGAGTAATGGCGGAGCAAGTAGTGTCGGAGCAAGTTATGCCAATGTAGTTTGTTATAAATGTGGAAAACCGGGCCACATTATTAGAAATTGCCCGAACCAGGAGAACACGAATGGACAAGGCCGCGGAAGAGTTTTCAATATTAATGTGGCAGAGGCACAGGAAGACCCGGAGCTTGTTACGGGTACGTTTCTTATTGACAATAAATCTGCTTACGTTTTATTTGATTCGGGTGCGGATAGAAGCTATATGAGTAGAGATTTTTGTGCTAAATTAAGTTGTCCATTGACGCCTTTGGATAGTAAATTTTTACTCGAATTAGCAAATGGTAAATTAATTTCAGCAGATAATATATGTCGGAATCGAGAAATTAAACTGGTTAGCGAAACATTTAAGATTGATTTGATACCAGTAGAGTTAGGGAGTTTTGATGTGATAATCGGTATGGACTGGTTGAAAGAAGTGAAAGCAGAGATCGTTTGTTACAAAAATGCAATTCGCATTATACGAGAAAAAGGAAAACCCTTAATGGTGTACGGAGAAAAGGGCAACACGAAGCTACATCTTATTAGTAATTTGAAGGCACAAAAACTAATAAGAAAAGGTTGCTATGCTGTTCTAGCACACGTCGAGAAAGTACAAACTGAAGAAAAGAGCATCAATGATGTTCCCATCGCAAAAGAATTTCCCGATGTATTTCCGAAAGAATTACCGGGATTACCCCCACATCGATCCGTTGAATTTCAAATAGATCTTGTACCAGGAGCTGCACCAATAGCTCGTGCTCCTTACAGACTAGCACCCAGCGAGATGAAAGAACTGCAAAGCCAATTACAAGAACTTTTAG
Organism: Rutidosis leptorrhynchoides; assembly: GCF_046630445.1. Lineage (NCBI taxonomy): Eukaryota > Viridiplantae > Streptophyta > Magnoliopsida > Asterales > Asteraceae > Rutidosis > Rutidosis leptorrhynchoides. The sequence goes on from NC_092336.1 coordinate 445,103,182, forward strand.
AGCGTGGTTTCATTCGACCAAGTACATCACCGTGGGGAGCTCCTGTTTTGTTTGTCAAGAAGAAAGATGGTACATTCAGGTTGTGTATCGACTACCGAGAGTTGAACAAACTTACCATCAAGAACCGCTACCCACTATCGAGAATCGACGACTTATTTGATCAACTACAAGGCTCGTCTGTTTATTCAAAGATTGACTTACGTTCCGGGTATCATCAAATGCGGGTGAAAGAAGATGATATTCCAAAGACTGCTTTCAGAACACGTTACGGTCATTACGAGTTTATGGTCATGCCGTTTGGTTTAACTAATGCACCAGCTGTGTTCATGGACCTTATGAACCGAGTGTGTGGACCATACCTTGACAAGTTTGTCATTGTTTTCATTGATGACATACTTATTTACTCAAAGAATGACCAAGAACACGGTGAACATTTGAGAAAGGTGTTAGAAGTATTGAGGAAGGAAGAATTGTACGCTAAGTTTTCAAAGTGTGCATTTTGGTTGGAAGAAGTTCAATTCCTCGGTCACATAGTGAACAAAGAAGGTATTAAGGTGGATTCGGCAAAGATAGACACTGTTGAAAAGTGGGAAACCCCGAAAACTCCGAAACACATACGCCAGTTTTTAGGACTAGCTGGTTACTACAGAAGGTTCATCCAAGACTTTTCCAGAATAGCAAAACCCTTGACTGCATTAACGCATAAAGGGAAGAAATTTGAATGGAATGATGAACAAGAGAAAGTGTTTCAGTTATTGAAGAAAAAGCTAACTACGGCACCTATATTGTCATTGCCTGAAGGGAATGATGATTTTGTGATTTATTGTGACGCATCAAAGCAAGGTCTCGGTTGTGTATTAATGCAACGAACGAAGGTGATTGCTTATGCGTCTAGACAATTGAAGATTCAAGAACAAAATTATACGACGCATGATTTGGAATTAGGCGCGGTTGTTTTTGCATTAAAGACTTGGAGGCACTACTTATATGGGGTCAAAAGTATTATATATACCGACCACAAAAGTCTTCAACACATATTTAATCAGAAACAACTGAATATGAGGCAGCGTAGGTGGATTGAATTATTGAATGATTACGACTTTGAGATTCGTTACCACCCTGGGAAGGCAAATGTGGTAGCCGATGCCTTGAGCAGGAAGGACAGAGAACCCATTCGAGTAAAATCTATGAATATAATGATTCATAATAACCTTACTACTCAAATAAAGGAGGCGCAACAAGGAGTTTTAAAAGAGGGAAATTTAAAGGATGAAATACCCAAAGGATCGGAGAAGCATCTTAATATTCAGGAAGACGGAACCCGGTATAGGGCTGAAAGGATTTGGGTACCAAAATTTGGAGATATGAGAGAAATGGTACTTAGAGAAGCTCATAAAACCAGATACTCAATACATCCTGGAACGGGGAAGATGTACAAGGATCTCAAGAAACATTTTTGGTGGCCGGGTATGAAAGCCGATGTTGCTAAATACGTAGGAGAATGTTTGACGTGTTCTAAGGTCAAAGCTGAGCATCAAAAACCATCAGGTCTACTTCAACAACCCGAAATCCCAGAATGGAAATGGGAAAACATTACCATGGATTTCATCACTAAATTGCCAAGGACTGCAAGTGGTTTTGATACTATTTGGGTAATAGTTGATCGTCTCACCAAATCAGCACACTTCCTGCCAATAAGAGAAGATGACAAGATGGAGAAGTTAGCACGACTGTATTTGAAGGAAGTCGTCTCCAGACATGGAATACCAATCTCTATTATCTCTGATAGGGATGGCAGATTTATTTCAAGATTCTGGCAGACATTACAGCAAGCATTAGGAACTCGTCTAGACATGAGTACTGCCTATCATCCACAAACTGATGGGCAGAGTGAAAGGACGATACAAATGCTTGAAGACATGCTACGAGCATGTGTTATTGATTTCGGAAACAGTTGGGATCGACATCTACCGTTAGCAGAATTTTCCTACAACAACAGCTACCATTCAAGCATTGAGATGGCGCCGTTTGAAGCACTTTATGGTAGAAAGTGCAGGTCTCCGATTTGTTGGAGTGAAGTGGGGGATAGACAGATTACGGGTCCGGAGATTATACAAGAAACTACCGAGAAGATCATCCAAATTCAACAACGGTTGAAAACCGCCCAAAGTCGACAAAAGAGCTACGCTGACATTAAAAGAAAAGATATAGAATTTGAAATTGGAGAGATGGTCATGCTTAAAGTTGCACCTTGGAAAGGCGTTGTTCGATTTGGTAAACGAGGGAAATTAAATCCAAGGTATATTGGACCATTCAAGATTATTGATCGTGTCGGAACAGTAGCTTACCGACTAGAATTACCTCAACAACTCGCGGCTGTACATAACACTTTCCACGTCTCGAATTTGAAGAAATGTTTTGCTAAAGAAGATCTCACTATTCCGTTAGATGAAATCCAAATCAACGAAAAACTTCAATTCATCGAAGAACCCGTCGAAATAATGGATCGTGAGGTTAAAAGACTTAAGCAAAACAAGATACCAATTGTTAAGGTTCGATGGAATGCTCGTAGAGGACCCGAGTTCACCTGGGAGCATGAAGATCAGATGAAGAAGAAATACCCGCATCTATTTCCAGAAGATTCGTCAACACCTTCAACAGCTTAAAATTTCCGGACGAAATTTATTTAACGGGTAGGTACTGTAGTGACCCGAACTTTTCCATGTTTATATATATTAACTGAGGTTGATATTTATATGATTAAATGTTTCCAACATGTTAAGCAATCAAACTTGTTAAGACTTGATTAATTGAAATAGGTTTCATATAGACAATTGACCACCCAAGTTGACCGGTGATTCACGAACGTTAAAACTTGTAAAAACTATATGATGACATATATATGGATATATATATAGTTAACATGATACTATGATAAGTAAACATATCATTAAGTATATTAACAATGAACTACATATGTAAAAACAAGACTACTAACTTAATGATTTTTAAACGAGACATATATGTAACGATTATCGTTGTAAAGACATTTAATGTATATATATCATATTAAGAGATATTCATACATGATAGTATCATGATAATATAATAATTTAAAATCTCATTTGATATTATAAACATTGGGTTAACAACATTTAACAAGACCGTTAACCTAAAGGTTTAAAAACAACACTTACATGTAACGACTAACGATGACTTAACGACTCAGTTAAAATGTATATACATGTAGTGTTTTAATATGTATTTATACACTTTTGAAAGACTTCAATACACTTATCAAAATACTTCTACTTAACAAAAATGCTTACAATTACATCCTCGTTCAGTTTCATCAACAATTCTACTCGTATGCACCCGTATTCGTACTCGTACAATACACAGCTTTTAGATGTATGTACTATTGGTATATACACTCCAATGATCAGCTCTTAGCAGCCCATGTGAGTCACCTAACACATGTGGGAACCATGATTTGGCAACTAGCATGAAATATCTCATAAAATTACAAAAATATGAGTAATCATTCATGACTTATTTACATGAAAACAAAATTACATATCCTTTATATCTAATCCATACACCAACGACCAAAAACACCTACAAACACTTTCATTCTTCAATTTTCTTCATCTAATTGATCTCTCTCAAGTTCTATCTTCAAGTTCTAAGTGTTCTTCATAAATTCCAAAAGTTCTAGTTTCATAAAATCAAGAATACTTTCAAGTTTGCTAGCTCACTTCCAATCTTGTAAGGTGATCATCCAACCTCAAGAAATCTTTGTTTCTTACAGTAGGTTATCATTCTAATACAAGGTAATAATCATATTCAAACTTTGGTTCAATTTCTATAACTATAACAATCTTATTTCAAGTGATGATCTTACTTGAACTTGTTTTCGTGTCATGATTCTGCTTCAAGAACTTCGAGCCATCCAAGGATCCATTGAAGCTAGATCCATTTTTCTCTTTTCCAGTAGGTTTATCCAAGGAACTTAAGGTAGTAATGATGTTCATAACATCATTCAATTCATACATATAAAGCTATCTTATTCGAAGGTTTAAACTTGTAATCACTAGAACATAGTTTAGTTAATTCTAAACTTGTTCGCAAACAAAAATTAATCCTTCTAACTTGACTTTTAAAATCAACTAAACGCATGTTCTATATCTATATGATATGCTAACTTAATGATTTAAAACCTGGAAACACGAAAAACACCGTAAAACTGGATTTACGCCGTCGTAGTAACACCGCGGGCTGTTTTGGGTTAGTTAATTAAAAACTATGATAAACTTTGATTTAAAAGTTGTTATTCTGAGAAAATTATTTTTATTATGAACATGAAACTATATCCAAAAATTATGGTTAAACTCAAAGTGGAAGTATGTTTTCTAAAATGGTCATCTAGACGTCGTTCTTTCGACTGAAATGACTACCTTTACAAAAACGACTTGTAACTTATTTTTCTGACTATAAACCTATACTTTTTCTGTTTAGATTCATAAAATAGAGTTCAATATGAAACTATAGCAATTTTATTCACTCAAAACGGATTTAAAATGAAGAAGTTATGGGTAAAACAAGATTGGATAATTTTTCTCATTTTAGCTACGTGAAAATTGGTAACAAATCTATTCCAACCATAACTTAATCAACTTGTATTGTATATTATGTAATCTTGAGATACCATAGACACGTATACAATGTTTCGACCTATCATGTCGACACATCTATATATATTTCGGAACAACCATAGACACTCTATATGTGAATGTTGGAGTTAGCTATACAGGGTTGAGGTTGATTCCAAAATATATTTAATTTGAGTTGTGATCAATACTGAGATACGTATACACTGGGTCGTGGATTGATTCAAGATAATATTTATCGATTTATTTCTGTACATCTAACTGTGGACAACTAGTTGTAGGTTACTAACGAGGACAGCTGACTTAATAAACTTAAAACATCAAAATATATTAAAAGTGTTGTAAATATATTTTGAACATACTTTGATATATATGTATATATTGTTATAGGTTCGTGAATCAACCAGTGGCCAAGTCTTACTTCCCGACGAAGTAAAAATCTGTGAAAGTGAGTTATAGTCCCACTTTTAAAATCTAATATTTTTGGGATGAGAATACATGCAGGTTTTATAAATGATTTACAAAATAGACACAAGTACGTGAAACTACATTCTATGGTTGAATTATCGAAATCGAATATGCCCCTTGTTATTAAGTCTGGTAATCTAAGAATTATGGAACAGACACCCTAATTGACGCGAATCCTAAAGATAGATCTATTGGGCTTAACAAACCCCATCCAAAGTACCGGATGCTTTAGTACTTCGAAATTTATATCATATCCGAAGGGTGTCCCGGAATGATGGGGATATTCTTATATATGCATCTTGTTAATGTCGGTTACCAGGTGTTCACCATATGAATGATTTTTATCTCTATGTATGGGATGTGTATTGAAATATGAAATCTTGTGGTCTATTATTATGATTTGATATATATAGGTTAAACCTATAACTCACCAACATTTTTGTTGACGTTTTAAGCATGTTTATTCTCAGGTGATTATTAAGAGCTTCCGCTGTCACATACTTAAATAAGGACGAGATTTGGACTCCATGCTTGTATGATATTGTGTAAAAACTGCATTCAAGAAACTTATTTTGTTGTAACATATTTGTATTGTAAACCATTATGTAATGGTCGTGTGTAAACAGGATATTTTAGATTATCATTATTTGATAATCTACGTAAAGCTTTTTAAACCTTTATTGATGAAATAAAGGTTATAGTTTGTTTTAAAATGAATGCAGTCTTTGAAAAATGTCTCATATAGAGGTCAAAACCTCGCAACGAAATCAATTAATATGGAATGTTTTTAATCAATAAGAACGGGACATTTCAACCTGCAGTGTGATAAAATGGGTGATATCCTTCATTTTTCGTTCAGACCGTCCTGAAGACACTATAAATAATTATGGCTTGCAAGTCCGATTGGACACTTTCAGCTAAAATTTCAATTCATTTATTCAATGAAACGTTCTTAAATATCGGGTTCTTTATCCTATGGCCTCTTTCCAAAATCAAGGAGTTGGTAAAATCCGTGGCTAACACTATCCAAACATCTAATCGCATGGTTGTGATCACCATGTTTTCCATTCTTCCTGTCAGCTTTGTATTGTGACATAAGCACTCAATGTTTTAGATGATTTTAGAAACATTCGTGATGCATTTCACGCATCCATCTTACTGAAGATGCCTGTAAGGCTAAAAACACCATCTTTCCTTTTGTGGATATATATTCAGATGGCACACTCATGTTAATCAGAAACAAAACCAATTTGTTGAGAGACTTAATTAATGGCATATACCTATTCTTACTTTCATACGCCGAAGTACCTTTCAAGGTAAATAACTTACTTCTGAGCCCATGAGTCTCACGGAACTTTGACACGGTCCTTCTCATTCAAATACGGTACCATTGTTGGTCACTCCTCAAAATTTCGGGACGAAATTTTCTTTAACAGGTGGGTAATGTAACGACCCGACTTTTTCGACTTGCTTTTGTGCTTTGTGCTTTCACGAAACTGCGTATTTGTGCGTACTGAGCTAGCTTATGCTCTGGGATCTTTTATCATGATTAGTTACTCTCATTAATATCTTACTACGTGCCATTAAGAGTGTAATCACTTAACTTGATCCCCGAATACTTTTACGACCGTTGGTGTCACTTATCGTTTTAAACGAGATACGTACTTGGTACGCGTTAAACTTTTGTCGTAATTGGAATATTATGACTGTGCAAACTTGATTGTTATTTATTATAACAATTACTTTGCTTAAGGGCTTATTTAATTGAGCTTAGTGTTTACTAAGGCTTACTAGTTACCTTAATGGACTTGTCACCGTATTTGACTTTCCATGTCGCGGCTTGTCTTTGTGACACACACTTTTCACGAATAATATTTCGAATATTAATTACGTTCATGATTAATTATTATTAATCATTTTTAATTAACTAATGTTACTAGTTAATTACTTGGGCTTTGTTTAATTAATTGTTACATACTTGGACTTGGGCCTTTATTAATGAACATGGACTTGGAAGCCCACCCTACTTCTCTTAATGGATTAATTAAGAGCCCACTTTATGCACTTCTTAATGATAAATTAGATTAATTAAGATTTAGTTGGAGACTAGTTACATGTATACTTACACCACTTTCCCATACCATTTAGCTTTAATGCCATTCTAAGCATACACCATTCTCCCATGTTTGAAAGGTTGCTTTTGACCTTCCCCTTTTGGGAGCCTTGGCCGTTGGTTTTAGATGGGTAAAGGGAGTTCCATTTTAATTTTTCTTTGATACATATTTGCTAGTTTCACTTCATTTCACACACTTCACTACTTGCACTTTCATTTTTCTCTCATTTTCTCTCTACTTTGTAAGTAACAAACTTTTTTTTTCTTTCTTTTCTTCCATTAAAACCGAATATAACGATCATCATCCTTCTTGATTTATTACTTTTCGTTTGTTGTTGTTGTTAAAGATCAAGTTTTCTAACTTGTATCTTCATATAATCTTGGTTACTTCCATCCTTTGTTTGATGAAGAACCAAGACCAAGAACCTAAACTTGTTAGTTTATGGTTCTACACTTAAATGTTTCCAAGATCTAAAGTTCATAAACTTGATGATCTTCTTTGTGTTCATGTTTTGTAGACTTGAAGTTTATTTTCTTAAGATCCAAACTTGATTTGAATCTTCTCAAGTATGAAGCAAACATGAACATAATACTTGTAACTTTAATTTATTTCTTCATTTCATTTATTTAAAGTTGTAATGTTGTTAATTTGGTCAAGTATTACTAGTTAATCTTGATCTCATATTTCTTGAAACTACTTTTTAAGTTCAAGAACATGTAAGTAAAACTTCTTAATTATAACTTTGTACACTTATGTTAGATCTAGACTTTTGGGTCTAGGATCTTCAAGATCTAACTAAGAACTATGTTCTACAACTTAAGTTCTTGTTTATATAAGTTTACTTTCAAGTTTATAGCTTAATATTGCCCTTATAACACATGTATGTGTCGGATCTAAGATCTTGATGTAACTTTGGTTCATCAACCTTCATACAACCCTTAAATGAGTTGTGCTACATATCTTAGACTTACACTAGTGTCATGATGGTCAAAACTTGGTTAATATTACTATTAGAGTTCATGTATGTGTCGAATCTAAGATCTTGATGTAACTTTGGTTCATCAAACTACTTACAACCCTTAATTGAGTTGTGCTACATATCTTAGACTTGCACTAGTGTTATGATGGTTAAAACTTGGTAAAAATGATGCAAACACATCAACAAGTTGTACACTTGAAGCTATAAGCATCAAGGATGAGAATCGTGATGAGCATCAAGCACCAAGAACCCACCGGAACACATTACCTACTGTTTTTAGGGTCTGATCAGACCACCTGGGCTACTAGAAAGTTGATTTTCAGTTAGTTCTGATATAGAAGATGAGTTTCCGTTTAGAACTCGTCTTAATCCAGGTTACGATTTAGGATCTATGGCCCTCCGAAAGTCACTACACCCTATTAACGTTGTGCTGAAATTTCTGACCTACTCGTACTTAAACCGTCACCGCGGTCAAAAGAAGAAGTGTTTGGTTCTGAAAATTGGTCGGCATCTAGGGGACTCATATTCGGAGCCATGGCCACTGGTCTCACCTCATTTTAGTTTGTATAGAGGTCGTGGAGACTGAACGAAATCAGCCTTTGTTTCGAACTCTATTTTTGATTGAAACTTACTTTACACTTTTTGTTTAATGATGAATGATGATGATACTTAAGACCTAATTTACATACTTTTAAACCTTTGGGACAATTTACTGACTTAGTAATTTTTGACTTAGGTTGAGGACCTTTCGGACAAACCACTTGCTTACTTTCCCGAATCAACTTTACTACTTTTCACTGTGAGTTATAGCATCCCTTTTTACTTTAACTATTTTGGGAACTGAGAATACATGCGCATTTTACGTTTTTAAGCATGTTTTTCTCAGATGCTTAGGGTTTACTTGCTTCCGTTGTAGTTGTCATGCTTTGTAGACTCCTGCTGCCCTTATTAGAGATGTCTTCGCATGAAACGTTTATTTGCATTCAAACTTTATTACTTTTGAAACAATGATTTGTAACGACCATTGGGTCACATACTATTATTACTTGCTTCTATTCATAGAAGCATACTTTGGGTTGTAAAACTTTTGATGTTGGTTAAGACATCACCTTTTCTTATGAATGCAAACTTCTTTTGAAACAACATATAGTGTTTGACCTTGTAATGATCCTGTTGTTGATGGTCCGTACATGTTGATTTAGTACGGGGCGTCACAAAATATAAATAATAAAACCACTACTCTCTTTTGGTAGCTAAATTCTGACGTGTTGTGACCTAACGACACCGCACAAATAAAACCGTCCGTTTTGGCCATATCACCACACCTGTTGGAGCGATGCTCTTTCTTACATAACTCTAAGTCTTGACTTATTCCAAGAGATTCTCATTTAGTGATATTAACACCATCAGAATTCCGACTTTAATATTAGTCATGACCTGTTTAGCTTTTTGCAAAGGCAAGAAGCAATTAACTTCTCATCCTCGTGCTCTATCCTTCATACCTCACTTTTTAGCAACGGCTTCGCGCGTGAACATTTTTGTCCTAAAGACTTGTGTCCTGATAATTATCAAAACTACATTTAATTCATTAGTTTTCATTACCTAGTGACATGTCACCCGATGATTTAAAGATTTTTCACTCAATCTTTTTCAACTCGTAACCTCTGAAATACGAAAAACTATGTTTATCAAAATTTTTACACGTTGCTTATTTGTGCGGTCCTCACGAGATTTGTGGACAAATGAAAGTACTAAAAACTTTTCTGTCACTTATGCGATTTATAAAATCATATATGTATAAATTTACCCTTACTTATTTTGGGTTAGTACATACTAAGTTATACCTTCAAGATATTTAAAAGTCGCTCCTTTATTAAGTTGGTTAACTTAAGTCAAATAGTTTTGTGCAAAATGGTACACGTTGTACATATTTCTAAATTTACTAGGAACTTCGTTCCGTTTATGTTGTCACATCAAACGTTTAAAGGTTTTTTTTTTTCAAAACTTCCTTGGTTGATTTATTAAAGGTTTTCGTATTAGACTACACCATGTATGGATCACACTTCTTCTCGCCCTCCGTTAGGGATGAAGCTTACGATTAAGATCTTTGTTAAAAACTATTGAGCCACTATGGATGGCAGTTTTATAAAATTTGTTAAGAAGTCTTTGCGCTCCTAAAATGTTCCTTTTAAGGTTAGACTTGGCAAAAATGCGGGTCGATAAATCAGTTTTCTGGGGGAACACTCAGTGGTCACCCCATTGTAGGAAAGGCACTAGGTGGGTTTCTATTCTCAATATTTCACGGCTAATCGCAACCCCCGCGTAACCATCATCTCTATGAATCAGTATATTGAGGTAGATGAAATCATTTTTAGAGATTATTTTTACTTAGAGTAAACCACTCTTTATGACCAAAGGTTCACGTATCTTCTCATCCGCTCATCCCCTTAAGTATAAGGATAAATTTCAGAACAAACCGCTCGAAGAATTCACCCTGGTTCAAAGATCACACCTCACGTGCGATTTCCTTTCAGAAATGTAATGTAAAATACTTTAGGAATCTGTGAATCTTGTTATCCTCTTGGAAGGGACTGCTTAAGACGTCTATAACACATATGTGGTCACTCTACATATTTCTTCCTTCATTGATTGCAACTATATGTTGTTCTAGTCGATGTTAACCCTAACTTCAACATGTAACTGAAAGGATAAAGTTACATTATGGAACTATGCTATCATTCCATCCAAGGATATAGTTACATTATGGAACTGTGCTTTCATTCCATCCAAGGATAAGTTCATATGCGGTATGCTTAACTGGGTGATATCTTTCATTGTTCGTTCTGACCGTCCTGAAGACACTATATATAATTATAGCTTGCATTACATATAAGTCCGATTAGTCACTTCCAGCTAAAATTTCAATTCATTTATTCAAATGAAACGTTCTTAAAAATCTGGTTCTTTATGCCTATGGTCTCCTTCCAAAATCAAGGGGTTTGTAAAAATCCGTGGCTAACACTATCCAGACATCAAATCGCATTGTTGTGATCACCATGTTTTCCATTCTACCTGTCCGCTTATATTGCGACATAAGCGCTCAATGTTTTAGATGAGTTTGGTAACATTCATGATGCATTTCATGCATCCAGCTTACTGAAGATGCCTGTAAGGCTAAAAACATCATCTTTACTTTTGTGGATATATATTCAGATGACATACTCATGTTAACCAGAAATGAAATCAATGTGTTGATCTCTTAGGACAAGAGACTTAATCAATGGCATATACCTATTCTTATTTTTATACGCCCAAGTACCCTTCTAGGTAAACAGCTCACTTCTGAGCCCTCGAGTCCCTCGGGACTTTGATACGCTCCTTCTTATTCAAATACGGTACCATTGTTGGTCACTCCTCAAAATTTCGGGATGAAATTTTCTTTAACAGGTGGGTAATGTAACGACCCGTCTTTTTCGACTTGCTTTTGTGCTTTGTACTTTCACGAAACTGCGTATCTATGCGTACTGAGCTATATTATACACTGGGATCTTACTACATGTGGATTACTTTTGTTTATATATTAAAACGTGTCATTAAGTACATATGTTACTTAACTTGATCCCCGGAAGCCTTTATGACCGTTAGTGTCACTTGACGTTTAGAACGAGCTATGTACTGCGTACACGTTTAACTTTGGTCATAATCGGAATATTGTGACTACGTAATACTAATTGTTATTTTTTAATAACAATTACTTGGGTTTTTGGATGCTTAATTACGCTTAGTAATTTACTAGAACACACTACTTAGTCTTGTTGGACTTTCTACCTTGTTGGACTTAAGCCCACCCTACTCTAGCTAGTGGACTATTTAATTAGCCCAATTATTAATGGATTATGACCCATTTATATGTAGGACAAATGCCCATTTATAAGAGCCAACATACTAGCATTTTTGCTTACGATTATCGCTAATGTTGCATGGGATCCCAACATAAGCACCAACTTTAGACAACCATTAACCAAAAAGCAAACTTGTCTCCCCCTTTTGTCCCCCCATAACCTATGGCCTAAGGAGCCTCCCCATACCCTCATTCCCTATAAATACCAAGCTAATTCCATGCATTTCACACTTGATCTCATTCACAATTTACACACACTTACTCTCTTATTTTCTCTCTAGCCTTTCTCACTCTAAAAATTGTAAGTTTCAAGTTTTATTCTTCTTCTTTTCTTCTTCTTGAAGTCGACATCATCATCATCATCATCATATGAAGATCAAAGCTTTTTAGCTTTTGATCATGTTACATATTGTAGATTCAAAATTGGATTTGAATCCTTCAAGAACATGGAAGATCCAAGCTTTCTAGCTTTGAATCTTCACTTATTTTGTAGATCTAAATCTTTTAGCTTATAATCTCTTTATTTTGTTGTAAAGATTCAAACTTGTGTTTGTGATCTTCATGTAACTTGAAGATCTAGCTTCATGCTTCAAGGATCTTCAAGAACAATCAAGATTCAAGCTTTCTAGCTTTGAATCTTCATTACTTTTGTTGGATCTAAGTTTCTAACTTATGATCTCTTTTATTTTGTTGAAAGATCAAAACTTGTATTTATGGTCTTCATGAAACTTGAAGATCTAAGCTTTATGCTTCAAGATCTTCAAGAACACCAAAGATTCAAGCTTTCTAGCTTTGTAATCTCATAACTTGTGTGAAAAGGATCCAAGCTCTCTAGCTTAGGGTTCCATTACTTTGTTTGATCAAATTTATGTTCATACTTGTTTGATTGAATGAAAGTTTGTAGCTTTTATTGTAGATGGAACTTGTATTTGTGTTAAGACTAAGAACATGATGTAACCTAGGTTCATCATCCTTCTAAAACTCTTAAGTGAGTTGTAATCATACTTAGTCTTAACATTTTGTGTGTTGATGGTTGAAACTTGGTCAAAGTGATGCTAACACATCATTGGGTTGTACACTTGAAGCTACAAGCATCAAGGATGAGAACCATGATGAGCATCAAGCACCAAGAATCCAACCGGAGCACTTGTTTACTGTTTTTCGGGGTCTGATCAGACTCTTTGGACTTCTGGAAAGTTGATTTTTCAGATAGATTTTTTCGAGTAGATGACTTTTGGTTTAAGACTCACCTAAATCCGATATACGGTTTAGGATTTATAGCCTTTTTAAAACCACTACACCTTTGTAATGTTATGCTGAAAATTCAGACCTACTCGCACTTAAACCGTCGCCACGGTCAAACAGAGACGAGTTAGGTTCTGAAAATTGGTCAGCTGTTAGAGGACTCACATACGGAGCCATGGCCACTGACTACGCATCTTTTCGGTTTGTATAGAGGTCATAACAGCTGTCCAAAGTCATCCTTTTGTTTCGATCTCTATTCTTGTTAAACTTACTTTAGCTTTGATGAATGATGATGATGATGATGATGACACTTAAACTTAATTTATGCACTTTTAAACTTTTGGGGACAATATACTGACTTAGTGACCTTTGACTTAGGTTGACGACCTTTCGGACCGACTTACTACTTGCATACTTTTCATATCGACTTTTACTGCTTATACACTGTGAGTTATAGCATCCCTTTACTACTTTTACTATTTTTGGGACTGAGAATACATGCGCTTTTTATGTTTTACATACTAGACACGAGTACTTAAACTTTATATATGTGTGGGTTACAAAACGGCACAAAGATTCCCCTTAGCTCGGTAACGTTTAATCATTGGTTTCCTAACCGTGAACGTGAATCATAGATATGGATCCATAGGGTTTGGCATCCCCACTCGGGCTAGTCGCGCTAGCATTCAATGGGTGTTTAATACTTCGAGGACAAACGCACTTAGCAAGTGCACTTTTAGGGGGTGATATACATACGTTAAGCCTAGTTACCGGGTGCCCACGGTTAAGCATATACTTTATCATACTGATTTGAAACACTGATTTAAACTGCTAGTTGAAGCACTAAAATCTCGTGGTCTACATTACTTTACTGATTACAAACAAACTATAGCTCACCAACATTCGTGTTGACTTTTAACCATGTATTTCTCAGGTGCTTAGACGTTGTTACTTCCGCTGTTAGACTTGCTGTCTTGGTGTTATAGACTTGTTGTTACAGACTTGCTGTGTTAGACTTCCGCTGCATTACTTAGAGATGTCTCAATCATGGAACTTTTATTTTGCATTCGCAACTTATGTTATTTTGAATAATGGCTTTGTAATGACCTTAGTATCATGTACTCATGTTAATATTTTTCTATTCATCTTTTGCAAAACAATTGAAGTTATCTTTTCAGGAATGCAAATCTAGTTTTTAAACAACATATAGTGTTTGACCTTGTAATGATCCTGTTGTTGATGATCCGTACACGATGATTTTATACGGGGCGTCACACTATATATTCTTGTTGGCTTCATTTTCAACAAGTGCTTTGAAGGTTTTTAATGTAGAGCAAGCTTCTAATTTAACATGTAAGAAATAAACCCAAGTTCTTCTAGAATAATCATCCGTAAAAGTAATTATGTATTTGTTACCTCCATTTGATGATGTTGGGTTTATTGGGCTAGAAGAAGCGGACATGTTTACCCTGTATTACAATCGAATGTTGTATCGCCCAGGAAATCGTGTTGTGGTACGATGATGAGCGCTCAGAAGAAGCGGTCATTGTGTTAGAGAAAAGTGGAAACGATGATAGTGACAACATACGAGTTTTAGATCCTGTCTGGCTAAGGAATTGCTGTGAAGCCGACATATTTACCCTGTATTACAATTGGATGCTGTGTCACCCAGAAATTCGTGTTCAGGCAGAGCAATATAGCAGAGTTACCAAGTTAGGTTATCTGAGAAACTGGGTAACAGATCCGTTTGAGAAGTGAAAGTATAGGTCTTAGGGGGAGTTGGTTGGTGCATATTTGGTTGGTGCATATTTGTAAACCCTAGTTCTAAGTATCTTGTGTCTACATTCAGTCATGTAATAACTATTAACATTGTATTTGTGACTATTGAACTTATATGTGTGTGTGTGTGTTAATGTTTTATATCAATAGTTAAACTGTCCACACAATCGACCAATTGAGTCAACTCAGTCGACCGACTGAATACACACAGTCGACTGACTGTCTTAGACAGTCGACCTACTGTGTCTGGTGACTGTATATATACAGGTTTAGGCATCCTTTGTGAGGTTACTAATTCCCTCAACCCTAAATCGTGTTCTTTTCGTTCCAATCGTTCCCTACATCCATAACCCGCCGAATAACAATGTTAGGAGTCGTTCTAATCGATTGATCCTTGGTTTTAGTGTTTTCTGCCGCTAGATCGAGTCACAAACGGTTCTAAGATCCTAATTATTTTGTCTATAGTTATCAATCGTGATTCACAAGCCTCATCCAAGATCGAACCCAAATTCAAATTGAAAGACAATCATATGTTATATAAGAAGATCGAACAAGAATTACCAGTAAATCCAAAGAACAATAAGATCAATTCTAACTGTGATAGTGATATCATAGTTGATAAAGATGCATCACTTTTTTAAAGTATTAAATTTGTGGTGGGTGATGTGGTAAAATGTGATTGGAAGTTAACGATAAAATAAATAAATAAATAATATATAAAATTATTTGGTGGAATCTGATTGGTCCAAAAAAAATTGAAGCCTATTTTTTCAATCGGAATCGTGACTAACGCCCCTTATCCGTAAAAGTGATGCCCCGTTATTTGTGTCAGTGGGCGTCATATTGTGCGACCTCATCTGACGCCCTGAAAGTGACACCCCGTTAAAAATGGCCTAAAAGTCGATTGTGAAATGTCCCGTTCTTATTGATTAAAAACGTTCCATATTAATTGATTTCGTTGCGAGGTTTTGACCTCTATATGAGACGTTTTTCAAAGACTGCATTCATTTTTAAAACAAACCATAATCTTTATTTCATAAATAAAGGTTTAAAAAGCTTTACGTAGATTATCAAATAATGATAATCTAAAATATCCTGTTTACACACGACCATTACATAATGGTTTACAATACAAATATGTTACATCGAAATCAGTTTCTTGAATGCAGTTTTTACACAATATTATACAAGCATGGACTCCAAATCTCGTCCTTATTTAAGTATGCGACAGCGGAAGCTCTTAATAATCACCTGAGAATAAACATGCTTAAAACGTCAACAAAAATGTTGGTGAGTTATAGGTTTAACCTATATATATCAAATCATAATAATAGACCACAAGATTTCATATTTCAATACACATCCCATACACAGAGATAAAAATCATTCATATGGTGAACACCTGGTAACCGACATTAACAAGATGCATATATTAGAATATCCCCATCATTCCAGGACACCCTTCGGATATGATATAAATTTCGAAGTACTAAAGCATCCGGTACTTTGGATGGGGTTTGTTAGGCCCAATAGATCTATCTTTAGGATTCGCGTGAATTAGGGTGTCTGTTCCCTAATTCTTAGATTACCAGACTTAATAAAAAGGGGCATATTCGATTTCGATAATTCAACCATAGAATGTAGTTTCACGTACTTGTGTCTATTTTGTAAATCATTTAAAAAACCTGCATGTATTCTCATCCCAAAAATATTAGATTTTAAAAGTGGGACTATAACTCACTTTCACAGATTTTTACTTCGTCGGGAAGTAAGACTTGCCCACTGGTTGATTCACGAACCTATAACAATATATACATATATATCAAAGTATGTTCAAAATATATTTACAACACGTTTAATATATTTTGATGTTTTAAGTTTATTAAGTCAGCTGTCTTCGTTAGTAACCTACAACTAGTTGTCCACAGTTAGATGTACAGAAATAAATCGATAAATATTATCTTGAATCAATCCACGACGCAGTGTATACGTATCTCAGTATTGATCACAACTAAAACTATATATATTTTGGAATCAACCTCAACCCTGTATAGCTAACTCCAACATTCACATATAGAGTGTCTATGGTTGTTCCGAAATATATATAGATGTGTCGACATGATAGGTCGAAACATTGTATACGTGTCTATGGTATCTCAAGATTACATAATATACAATACAAGTTGATTAAGTCATGGTTGGAATAGATTTGTTACCAATTCTCACGTAGCTAAAATGAGAAAAATTATCCAATCTTGTTTTACCCATAACTTCTTCATTTTAAATCCGTTTTGAGTGAATCAAATTGCTATGGTTTCATATTGAACTCTATTTTATGAATCTAAACATAAAAAGTATAGGTTTATAGTCGGAAAAATAAGTTACAAGTCATTTTTGTAAAGGTAGTCATTTCAGTCGAAAGAACGACGTCTAGATGACCATTTTAGAAAACATACTTCCACTTTGAGTTTAACCATAATTTTTGGATATAGTTTCATGTTCATAATAAAAATAATTTTCTCAGAATAACAACTTTTAAATCAAAGTTTATCATAGTTTTTAATTAACTAACCCAAAACAGCCCGCGGTGTTACTACGACGGCGTAAATCCGGTTTTACGGTGTTTTTCGTGTTTCCAGGTTTTAAATCATTAAGTTAGCATATCATATAGATATAGAACATGTGTTTAGTTGATTTTAAAAGTCAAGTTAGAAGGATTAACTTTTGTTTGCGAACAAGTTTAGAATTAACTAAACTATGTTCTAGTGATTACAAGTTTAAACCTTCGAATAAGATAGCTTTATATATATGAATCGAATGATGTTATGAACATCATTACTACCTTAAGTTCCTTGGATAAACCTACTGGAAAAGAGAAAAATGGATCTAGCTTCAACGGATCCTTGGATGGCTCGAAGTTCTTGAAGCAGAATCATGACACGAAAACAAGTTCAAGTAAGATCATCACTTGAAATAAGATTGTTATAGTTATAGAAATTGAACCAAAGTTTGAATATGATTATTACCTTGTATTAGAATGATAACCTACTATAATAAACAAAGATTTCTTGAGGTTGGATGATCACCTTACAAGATTGGAAGTGAGCTAGCAAACTTGAAAGTATTCTTGATTTTATGTAACTAGAACTTGTAGAATATATGAAGAACACTTAGAACTTGAAGATAGAACTTTAGAGAGATCAATTAGATGAAGAAAATTGAAGAATGAAAGTGTTTGTAGGTGTTTTTGGTCGTTGGTGTATGGATTAGATATAAAGGATATGTAATTTTATTTTCATGTAAATAAGTCATGAATGATTACTCATATTTTTGTAATTTTATGAGATATTTCATGCTAGTTGCCAAATGATGGTTCCCACATGTGTTAGGTGACTCACATGGGCTGCTAAGAGCTGATTATTGGAGTGTATATACCAATAGTACATACATCTAAAAGCTGTGTATTGTACGAGTACGAATACGGGTGCATACGAGTAGAATTGTTGATGAAACTGAACGAGGATGTAATTGTAAGCATTTTTGTTAAGTAGAAGTATTTTGATAAGTGTATTTATGTCTTTAAAAAGTGTATAAATACATATTAAAACACTACATGTATATACATTTTAACTGAGTCGTTAAGTCATCGTTAGTCGTTACATGTAAGTGTTGTTTTGAAACCTTTAGGTTAACGATCTTGTTAAATGTTTTTAATCCAATGTTTATAATATCAAATGAGATTTTAAATTATTATATTATCATGATATTATCATGTATGAATATCTCTTAATATGATATATATATACATTAAATGTCTTTACAACGATAATCGTTACATATATGTCTCGTTTCGAAATCTTTAAGTTAGTAGTCTTGTGTATATGTATATAACTCATTGTTAATATACTTATGGAGATACTTACTTATCATAATCTCATGTTAACCATATGTATATCCATATATATATCGTCATGTCGTTTTTACAAGTTTTAACGTTCGTGAATCGCCGGTCAACTTGGGTGGTCAATTGTCTATATGAAACATATTTCAATTAATCAAGTCTTAACAAGTTTGATTGCTTAACATGTTGGAAACATTTAATCATGTAAATATCAATCTCAATTAATATATATAAACATGGAAAAGTTCGGGTCACTACAGTACCTACCCGTTAAATAAATTTCGTCCCGAAATTTTAAGCTGTTGAAGGTGTTGACGAATCTTCTGGAAATAGATGCGGATATTTCTTCTTCATCTGATCTTCACGCTCCCAGGTGAACTCGGGTCCTCTACGAGCATTCCATCAAACCTTAACAATTGGTATCTTGTTTTTCTTAAGTCTTTTAACCTCACGATCCATTATTTCGACGGGTTCTTCGATGAATTGGAGTTTTTCGTTGATTTGGATTTCATCTAACGGAATAGTGAGATCTTCTTTAGCAAAACATTTCTTCAAATTCGAGACGTGGAAAGTGTTATGTACAGCCGCGAGTTGTTGAGGTAACTCAAGTCGGTAAGCTACTGGTCCGACACGATCAATAATTTTGAATGGCCCAATATACCTTGGATTTAATTTCCCTCGTTTACCAAATCGAACAACGCCTTTCCAAGGTGCAACTTTAAGCATGACCATCTCTCCAATTTCAAATTCTATATCTTTTCTTTTAATTTCAGCGTAGCTCTTTTGTCGACTTTGGGCGGTTTTCAACCGTTGTTGAATTTGGATGATCTTCTCGGTAGTTTCTTGTATAATCTCCGGACCCGTAATCTGTCTATCCCCCACTTCACTCCAACAAATCGGAGACCTGCACTTTCTACCATAAAGTGCTTCAAACGGCGCCATTTCAATGCTTGAATGGTAGCTGTTGTTGTAGGAAAATTCTGCTAACGGTAGATGTTGTTGAGATTTAACAAGTTGAAACTCTTAAAACCATTTAAGAATCATTATAAAACGGAAGCATGAAATTACCAATTTAACTTGTTATTTTTAAACCAATTAAAGCTAAATCCCATCTTGGATCAAGTTGTGAAATAATGCTTACTAATTAACAAGAAAGGAAGAAGTTTATACCTCCTCAATGAGTGAGAAATGAGCTGAATTGGACAGCAGAAATGTGCTGAATTGGACAGCAGAAATGATGATGAAGATGATGCAAAATGAGCTTCTAACTTGAAGCCTCAAGCAAGTGATACCCCAAGCAATTAATCACCAACACCCACCTTTGTTTAGTTAGGATTTTAGGACACTTAATACCTTAATTTAGCAAGCAAAAGGCTCTCCTATTCTGCCCAAACAGTTCGGCCAGTAGGGTCTACAAGAGCTGAATTTTTGTTGCAGTTTTTAAGTGTATTTCTTGAACTTTGAATGCATGCCCACTTTGTATTTTTGTCAAGCATCAATAACTAAGGATTTGTGGCATATATTGGGAGTAACATCAAGCATGGGGAGGCCATCTTGGTCCCCTAAAAACGTCCCCCATGGGAATATATCAATAAATATGTAACTTTCAATTATCTAAAGAAAACTAGTTACATATAATCCCATGCCTTTTGTTACTTACATTTTATAAATCCTTTTTACAAAATGTATCACAACATAACTATTTAATCTTATAAATAATTAATTCCTTATCATATAAATTATCCAAATAATTTATCTCAAGTAATAATATTTTAGAAAAACCGATTTTCTAAAGTTCAAGTGTCGCGTATTTGTTTAATGAACCAATCGTTAAGATCAAATACGTTTAACGTGTCGGTAAGCTTGTTATTGATGGAATTCAACGCAACAACAAGTTCATAATTTTTAAATAATCACAAAACCAATTTTATGGGTGTTAAGACAAGCGGAAGCATTATTTCATTTATGAACAAGTGTATATGTTAAACCAATTTTAATTGAATTCCATATAGTAATCAAGTCTTGAATGTATATGCTTTCAAATTAACAAGAAAATATTAGAATTTATACCTCCTCAAACTAGATTTGAGGGCTCTTTTGGTGCAAGTAAGATGATGAAGATGATGAAGAACCAATGCTCCAACACACCCTTGAGTTGGTTAAACCTTTACACCTTAATAAGCTAGTTCACGAAGCTTTGAAACCTACTTTTATTAGCCTTAGAAAACCGACCAGCAGCTGCACTATTTTTGAGCAGAAAGTTTGATGAACTTGATGACTATATAGCTTCTAACTTGAAGCCTCAAGTGTTGTATACCCCAAGCTCTTGTTTTACCAACACCTTCCTTAAATTTGGTTAGGATTTAGACACTTATACACTTGAATTAGCAAGCACAACCTACTCACTTGTTGCTGGAAAAACTGACCAGAAAAATGGCTGAAAATTTCGGCCAAAATTCCTAGGAAAGAAATAGGTGAGCCAATTGATTTGTAAGTCACATGCTCTAGTCAATTTGCTTGCTTTTAGAAGGAATCTTTGCATAAGGACTTGTGTTTTTTTATGAAGTAACAAAATAAACAAAGCATGGGAATATTTCTTGGGCACCAAAACCGACCACCCTTATGGGGTTTAGCAAAATTGTCATCTTAATATTAATAACAACTTGTGAAATTAAAATCCATGCATTTATTTGTTACTTGCATATTTTTATAAATCCTTTTATAAAATGAACACATTATAATTAATAAAGTCCTTAGATAATTAATTCCTTAATGTATAAATCATCCAAATGATTTATCTCAAGTGAAACATTTTAGAAAACTAATTTTCTAAAGTCCAAGTGTCGCGTATTTATTTAACGATCCACTCGTTAAGATTAAATACTTATAAGGTGTCGGTAAGCTTGTTATTGGGTATGACCCGACTTGGATCACAACATGTTAGCCACATTAATTTAATATGTCTCTCGGGCATGCGAAATACCTTCAGTTATTGGGTATGACCCGACTTGGATCATAACATACTAGCCACATTAATTTAATATGTCGCTCGGGCATACGAAATACCTTCAATCTCCCACTTGCACGAGAAACATAAGAAATTAATGCAAGTGATGGATACCACCTAACGACCGTCCATCACCCCCAATATGTTATGACTTTGTGCCATTCAATAACATCATCCCTTTCGAGTTCCCATCTCGAATATGAATAGGTGAATCTTTCATTATATCCTTTCATCCTAGATGTCATGTCAAATCCAAGAGATACAGAGTGACCACTCTCTTGTAGATTTAACTTTATCAGGCCTTAGACATCTGACTCTCTACGAATAATAGGGACAAATTCCATCTTGACTACATACGTCCTAGATACACACTTTGTATTATACCTGAGCTCTTCCTTATGTACTACCATATTTCAGAATAGCGAAGGAAAGAATCAAGGCATAATACTCGGTGAATATCAGGACCCAATATGTATCTCAGGTCAGAGGATACGATGATATTCGCCTTTACTCAAGATTACATGTGATCAACCACAAAGGCTCCATACAGTAAATCTTGAGAGCGGGTCTTCCAATATTTGTATCCCACAAATATCTATGAACCTTGGTAGCAACCCTGCCCCACATTCAACCTATGAATGTATACCAATCCAAGTTCATAATAGTCTAAACCTCACACTCATTCCCACAAATGTGATCGACTACAGAATTTAGAATAATAGCTTATTCGTGGATAACCAATATTTGTATCCCACAAATATCTATGAACCTTGGTAGCAACCTTGCCCTACATTCAGTCCGTGAATGTATACCAATCCAAGTTCATAATAGTCTAAACCTCACACTTGTTCCCACAAATGTGATCGACTACGGAATTTAGAATAATAACTTATTCATGGATAAAATATGCAAAATAGGAACTTAACTCAAAATAAATTAAACCATAATTATATTAATGAGTTTGAACCACTTCGTTCCGTTACAATACTTAAAACAGATCATGACCAATCACTAGAATATCGAAGCCCTAATGCACAAACATGTCCTTCATGTTTTGCTCCATATAAGAGTTTCATGAGTAGATCCGCTATGTTATGATCTGTGTGAACTTTGCAAATACATATCTTTCCCTTTTCAACTTCATCCCTAATGTAGTTGAATCTCCGCTCAATGTGACGGGTCTTTTGGTGAGCACGAGGTTCCTTGATTTGAGCAATCGCACCTTCGTTGTCACAAAAGATCTCAAGAGGGTCTTGAATGATAGGAACCACTCCTAAGTTGTCGATGAATTTCTTCATCCATGCAGCTTCCTGAGCTGCCAATGAGGCGGCAATGTACTCCGATTCTGTAGTGGATAATGCAACAACATCTTGTTTTGAACTCTTCCAAGAGACCGCACCTCCATTTAATGAAAAGACATAACCGGATTGTGATCGAGAATCATCTCGATCATTTTGGAAGCTCGCGTCCACGTAACCTTTTACAGCGAGTTCCTCCTCACCAGACCCGTATATAAGAAACATATCCTTAGTCCTTCTAAGGTATTTCAATATACTTTTAACAGCAATCCAATGACTATTTCCTGGGTTATTCTGGTATCTACTTGTCAAGCTAAGAGCGCATGACACATCCGGTCTAGTACATATCATTGCATACATGATTGACCCAATAGCAGACACGTATGGGACATTCTTCATTCTCTCCTGTTCATCTTTTGTGGTGGGGCACTGAGATGAACTGAGAAGTGTTCCCCTTTGAATAGGTACCAAACCTTTCTTAGAGTTCTCCATCTTGAACCTTTTCAAGACATTTTCAATGTATGCACTTTGATTCAAACCTATCAATTTCTTGGATCTATCCCTGTAGATCCCAATCCCCAAAATGTATTTTGCTTCTCCAATATCCTTAATGGAGAAGCAGCCTTTTAGCCATGTTTTAACACCTTGCATTGTGGGAATATCATTTCCAAATAATAATATATCATCCACATAGAGTACAAGGAACATGACAGTGCTCCCACTAGCCTTTTTGTATACACAAGCTTCATCACCATTTTTAATGAAGCCAAATTTCTTGGCCTCCTCATTAAAACGATGATTCCACATTCTAGATGCTTGTTTCAATCCGTAGATTGACTTCTTTAACTTGCATACCTTTTTAGGATATTTCGGATCAACAAAACCTTCAGGCTGAACCATATATACATCTTCCTCAATATGTCCATTTAGGAAAGCGGTCTTGACATCCATTTGCCATATTTCATAATCATAATGAGCAGCAATGGCAAGTAATATCCTAATAGACTTTAGAATTGCCACAGGCGAAAAAGTCTCATCATAGTCAACCCCTTGAGTTTGAGTGAAACCTTTTGCTACAAGTCTAGCTTTATATGTATCCAAGTTTCCATGTATGTCGGTTTTCATTTTGAAAAGCCATTTGCAATCAACTAGCCTAGAGCCAGGAGGTTGCATAACAAGTTCCCAAACTTGGTTGTCATACATGGATTGCATCTCAGCTTTCATGGCTTCCTGCCATTTATCTTTATCAATCCTTGATAAAGCATCTTGGTAGTTTGTTGGTTCATCCAAATCAACCACATAGCAACCATCCATGAGAAACCCATATCTCTCAGGAGGATTACTAATCCTACCAGATCTGCGAATGTCTTGTGTATTGTGATGCGAAGGAAAGAATCAAGGCATAATACTCGGTGAATATCAGGACCCAATATGTATCTCAGGTCAGAGGATACGATGATATTCTCCTTTACTCAAGATTACATGTGATCAACCACAAAGGCTCCATACAGTAAATCTTGAGAGCGGGTCCTCCAATATTTGTGTCCCACAAATATCTATGAACCTTGGTTGCAACCTTGCCCCACATTCTCCATTTGAATGTTAACCAATCCAAGTTCATAATAGTCTAGACCTCACACTTGTTCCCACAAATGTGATCAACTACGGAATTTAGAATAATAGTTTATTCATGGATAAAATACGCAAAATTGGAACATGACTCATAATTAAATTAATACCATAATTATATTAATGAGTTTGAATAATTTCGTTCCGGTACAATACATAAAATAGATCATATCCAATCACTAGAATATCGAAGCCCTAATGCACAAACATGTCCCTCATGTTTTGGCCCATGTAAAAGCTTCGTGAGTGGATCCGCAACATTATGATCTGTATGAACTTTGCGAATGCATATCTTTCCTTTTTCAACTTCATCCCTTATGTAGTTGAATCTCCGCTCAATGTGACGAGTCTTTTGATGGGCACGAGGTTCCTTGATTTGAGCAATCGCACCCTCGTTGTCACAAAAGATCTCAAGAGGGTCCTGAATGGAAGGGACCACTCCTAAGTCGTCGATGAATTTCTTCATCCATGCAGCTTCCTGAGCTGCCAGTGAGGCGGCAATGTACTCCGACTCTGTAGTGGATAACGCAACAACCTCCTGTTTCGAACTCTTCCAAAAGACCGCACCACCATTTAACATGAAGACATAACCGGATTGTGATCGAGAGTCATCTCGATCAGTTTGGAAACTCGCATCCACGTAACCTTTTACAGCGAGTTCCTCCTCACCAGACCCATATATTAGAAACATATCCTTAGTCCTCCTAAGGTATTTCAATATACTTTTAACAGCAACCCAATGACTGTTTCCTGGGTTATTCTGGTATCTACTTGTCAAGCTTAGAGCGCATGACACATCCGGTCTAGTACATATCATTGCATACATGATAGACCCAATAGCAGATGCGTATGGGACTTTCTTCATTTTCTCTAGTTCATCTTTCGTGGTGGGACACTGAGATGAACTAAGACTGGTTCCTCTTTGAATAGGTACCAAACCTTTCTTAGAGTTTTCCATCTTGAACCTTTTCAAGATTTTATCAATGTATGTACTTTGACTTAAACCTATCAATCTCTTGGATCTATTCCTATAGATCCCTATCCCCAATATGTATTGTGCATCTCCAAGATCCTTAATGGAGAAGCAACTCTTTAGCCAAGTTTTGACTCCTTGCATTGTGGTAATATCATTCCCAAATAATAATATATCATCCACATATAGTACAAGGAATATGATAGTGCTCCCACTAGCTTTCTTATATACACAAGCTTCATCACCATTTTTAATGAAGCCAAATTTCTCGGCTTCCTCATTAAAACGATGATTCCACATTCTAGATGCTTGTTTCAATCCGTAGATTGACTTCTTTAACTTGCATACCCTTTTAGGATATTTTGGATCAACAAAACCTTCAGGCTGGACCATATAGACATCTTCCATAAGATATCCATTTAGGAAAGCGGTTTTGACATCCATTTGCCATATTTCATAGTCGTAGTGAGCAGCAATGGCAAATAATATCCTAATAGACTTTAGCATTGCCACTGGCGAGAAAGTTTCATCATAATCAACCCCTTGAGTTTGAGTGAAACCTTTTGCTACAAGCCTAGCTTTATATGTATCCAAGTTTCCATGTATGTCGGTTTTCTTCTTGAAAAGCCATTTGCAATCAACTAGCTTAGAGCTAGGAGGTTGCTCAACAAGTTCCCACACTTGGTTTTCATACATGGATTGCATCTCGGCGTTCATGGCATCCTGCCATTTATCTTTATCAATCCTTGATAAAGCATCTTGGTAGTTTGTTGGTTCATCCAAATCAACCGTATAGCAATCATCTATGAGAAACCCATATCTCAGGAGGATTGCTAATCCTACCAGATCTACGAATGTCTTGTGTATTTTGATCATCCATTTGATCACTATCAACATTTTCATGTTGAGTGCTAGTGTTAACCAATTGTGTATCATCTACTTGATCTTGAACCTCTTCAAGATCTATCTTCCTTTCACTATTTCCTTCCATTAGGAACTTAGTTTCAAGGAATTCCGCCTTCCGAGCAACAAATACATTCTGCTCGGATGGATCATAGAAATAATATCCCATATCATCCTTGGGATATCCTATGAAGATACACTTCGTGGATCGAGCATTCAACTTATTAGGGACGTAACGCTTAGGATAAGCTTCACATCCCCATACCTTTAAGTATGATAGAGATGGAGGTTTACCAAACCACATCTCGTGAGGAGTTCGTTCCACTTTCTTGGTTGGGGCCATATTTAAAATACGAGCCGCGGAGCTTAGACAATAACCCCAAAATGATAGAGGCAACGAGCTTCTTGCCATCATAGATCGAACCATATCCATTAGGGTTCGGTTCCTCCTTTCGGAAACTCCATTAAGTTGGGGTGTTCCGGGTGGAGTAAGTTGTGAGATAATCCCACAACTCCTAAGATGATCTTGGAAGGCATCGCTTAGGTATTCACCTCCTCTATCTGTACGAAGTACCTTAATTGTCCTATTGAGTTGATTTTGTACTTCGTTTTGATATTCTTTGAATGCTTCAAACGTTTCGTCCTTGTGTCTTAATAAGTAGACATATCCGAAACGACTAAAGTCATCAATGAAAGTAACAAAGTATCTTTCACCATTCCTAGTCATGGGTTTAAAGGGTCCACATACATCCGAATGTATTAATCCCAATAAATCTTTAGCCCTTTCATAAGTCCCTTTGAAAGGTGCTTTAGTCATCTTGCCTTGTAAACAAGATTCACATACATCAAACGAATCCATTTCATTTGATTTCAAAAGTCCATCCTTTTGAAGTGTATGCATTCGGTTCTTGTTTATGTGACCAAGGCGACAATGCCATAAATAGGAATCACTCAAATCCCTTTTGAGTTTCTTGGTGCTTGTATGGTACATTGAGCTACTAGATGACGTGTCATCATGAACCAATTCATAAATTCCATTTGAAGGTGAAGCCTTGAAATAGAATACATTATCTAAATAAATATGGATATCATCATTAACAAAATTAAGATAAAAACCACATTGTTTCAAACGGGAAATGGAAATAATGTTTTGACATAAATCGGGTGCATATAAAACATCTTTCAAAATAAGTTCCAAACCACTTGGAAGCTTCAACACAAAGTCTCCTTGAGCCTTCACTTGCACTTTGGCTCCATTACCCATGTAGAGACTTGATGTTCCCGTTTGCTTGCTACTTCTTTTGAACCCCTGCAATGAATTGCAAATGTGAGTTCCACATCCAGTGTCTAATACCCATGTATTAGAAGAAGTAATACTAAGCTCTATATATACCATATATATATTACCTGAGGTTTGCCCTGCATCCCTCTTGTCCTTCAACTCCTTAAGATAGACCGGACAGTTTCGTTTCCAATGACCCATTTCACCGCAACCGAAACATGGGTCTTCCTTGGGGTTTGCCTTCTCGGCTACCTTTTGCTTCTTAGCCTTGTTCTTGGTTGGGGTAACCATCTTCCCCTTCCCTTTGCCTTGATGGGCGGGTCCTTTCCTCTTAGCCACCTTTGGCTTAGAGGTGTTACCTTTGGATCCACCTTGATCGATTGCTAACACGGGTAAAGCCCTTTTACCCATGCTAGTTTCCGCCGTTCTAAGCATACCGTGAAGCTCACCTATGCTCTTATCCATCCCATTCATATTGTAATTAATTACAAATTGATCAAACCTTTTTGATAGGGAGTTAAGGATAAGATCGGTGGCTAATTCATTAGATATGTTTAGGTTAAGACGGTTAGCACGATCGATAAGGCTTTTCATCTTAAGTACATAAGATGAAACCGATTGGGTATCGTCCATACGACAAGCATGTAGCGCCCGAACCGTTTCGAAGCGTTCGACACGCGCTTGTTGGAGGAACATCTCCTTCAATTGCGTTATCATGTCGTATGCACTATGATGCTCGAAATCCTTTTGGAGTTCGGGTATCATAGTCCCAAGCATTAAGCATGAGACTTGAAGGGAGTCGTGGCAATACTTATCGTAAGAGGCCATTGCCTCCACATCATTCTCATCCGGTTGATCGGGAATGGGGTCCTCAAGTACATACGCTTTATCCTCTTGTTTGAGGACAATCCGAAGATTGCGGAACCAATCCATAAAGTTAGTATGGTTGAGTTTGTCTTTCTCGAGGAGAGACCTTAATGATAGGTGGTTTAGGTTAAGTGGTGCGTTTGGAATGTTGTTGTTGTTATTGGCGGCCATCTACAAAATTTAACAAAGTTCATTTAAGTATCGATTTTAAATTTAATAAACAATACCCTTTTATATTTCAATTGACTTATTAAATATTAGAATCCAACGGTAAACCAAATTTCGGTTAGGTGACCTTTATCCCGTCATTTGATTTAGCAAGGTAGTCATTATATGACAATTGCAATCCTTTTGCAACTTCTAAGTTATGGGATCATGCAATCCTTTTGCATGGCATATTTATCCCATCAACGCCTATTTGTTCCTCATGCTTCGGTGACCCTAAGTTCATGATTCCCAAATCAAGTCGTCCTACTTGTGTAAACATGTAAATTCAACATACAAGTGGTTAGGTGACCTTTATCCCACAAGTGTGCGAAATTTACCTTATTCATATTAGTCCGCTCATAACGGTTAGGTGACCTTTATCCCGTCAAGAGTTTCTTAATATGTCTAAGTGTTTTCACAAAAGGATGGCGTTAAACTTGTTTAGCTTGTTTGTTAAAGGGATTTTGAGTTTTCGTTATTTCTAGTTTAGGAAAACTTTTGCACCATACACCAACATGCATTTAGTGTATGGTTTATTTGAAAATCCATTTTCATGTTTTGTAATTAAGCCAATTACTTGATATAAACCATTTTATATGTATGATCCTTATCATGTTCTTAATAACCGTTTATTAATGTCCTTTACCATTTCATTTAACCATTTAAATTTTCGTTTTGCATGTTATTAATAACGTCTAATTTAACCAATTAAATTTTAGTTTTGTTTGTTGTTAACTTGTGTGATTAACTTGTAGCATACAAACATACAATCCACAATCATACAATAAACAACCAAGCATGCAAGACCATATGTTCACAATCAAGCCATTTTTGGTAGACATTTGTTTAGCCGAAAACAAATGCCACCGGTTAAGGGTAATAATACAAAGTAGGAGATTTTAAATCTCCCACTTAATCTTGCATCCAAATGCTTCTTCTTGTATTCTTCAAGTCTTCATCATCTTCATCATTTTACAAAATATATCCTAATACATTTTGTCTAAAAAAAGAAAATACAACCTAATCTATTTTACATACCAAATATAAAATAAATTACATAACCAAATGAATTATTACATGCCCAATGAATAAATAATTTTACAAACCAAATTGAATGAATATTACAACCATTCAACCAAACAAATATCCATTCAAACACAAGGTCTTGGCTATGATTGTGAACATCAATATAACAACAAATATGAACCAAATGGCAAGTCCAAAACCACTTTTGGAACCCCTCCAAATTTGGCCTAAATGATAACCCACCCAAACCCGAACATTTTTACATTCTACCTTCATGCATGTTAATAGAATGCAAAGTTGGTGGGTTTTAAAGACCATAAATAAGAAGCATATTTCATAGACTTCGGCTCTAGATACCATTGATGGAATTCAACGCAACAACAAGTTCATAATGTTTAAATAATCACAAAACCAATTTTATGGGTGTTAAGACAAGCGGAAGCATTATTTCATTTATGAACAAGTGTATATGTTAAACCAATTTTAATTGAATTCCATATAGTAATCAAGTCTTGAATGTATATGCTTTCAAATTAACAAGAAAATATTAGAATTTATACCTCCTCAAACTAGATTTGAGGGCTCTTTTGGTGCAAGTAAGATGATGAAGATGATGAAGAACCAATGCTCCAACACACCCTTGAGTTGGTTAAACCTTTACACCTTAATAAGCTAGTTCACGAAGCTTTGAAACCTACTTTTATTAGCCTTAGAAAACCGACCAGCAGCTGCACTATTTTTGAGCAGAAAGTTTGATGAACTTGATGACTATATAGCTTCTAACTTGAAGCCTCAAGTGTTGTATACCCCAAGCTCTTGTTTTACCAACACCTTCCTTAAATTTGGTTAGGATTTAGACACTTATACACTTGAATTAGCAAGCACAACCTACTCACTTGTTGCTGGAAAAACTGACCAGAAAAATGGCTGAAAATTTCGGCCAAAATTCCTAGGAAAGAAATAGGTGAGCCAATTGATTTGTAAGTCACATGCTCTAGTCAATTTGCTTGCTTTTAGAAGGAATCTTTGCATAAGGACTTGTGTTTTTTTATGAAGTAACAAAATAAACAAAGCATGGGAATATTTCTTGGGCACCAAAACCGACCACCCTTATGGGGTTTAGCAAAATTGTCATCTTAATATTAATAACAACTTGTGAAATTAAAATCCATGCATTTATTTGTTACTTGCATATTTTTATAAATCCTTTTATAAAATGAACACATTATAATTAATAAAGTCCTTAGATAATTAATTCCTTAATGTATAAATCATCCAAATGATTTATCTCAAGTGAAACATTTTAGAAAACTAATTTTCTAAAGTCCAAGTGTCGCGTATTTATTTAACGATCCACTCGTTAAGATTAAATACTTATAAGGTGTCGGTAAGCTTGTTATTGGGTATGACCCGACTTGGATCACAACATGTTAGCCACATTAATTTAATATGTCTCTCGGGCATGCGAAATACCTTCAGTTATTGGGTATGACCCGACTTGGATCATAACATACTAGCCACATTAATTTAATATGTCGCTCGGGCATACGAAATACCTTCAATCTCCCACTTGCACGAGAAACATAAGAAATTAATGCAAGTGATGGATACCACCTAACGACCGTCCATCACCCCCAATATGTTATGACTTTGTGCCATTCAATAACATCATCCCTTTCGAGTTCCCATCTCGAATATGAATAGGTGAATCTTTCATTATATCCTTTCATCCTAGATGTCATGTCAAATCCAAGAGATACAGAGTGACCACTCTCTTGTAGATTTAACTTTATCAGGCCTTAGACATCTGACTCTCTACGAATAATAGGGACAAATTCCATCTTGACTACATACGTCCTAGATACACACTTTGTATTATACCTGAGCTCTTCCTTATGTACTACCATATTTCAGAATAGCGAAGGAAAGAATCAAGGCATAATACTCGGTGAATATCAGGACCCAATATGTATCTCAGGTCAGAGGATACGATGATATTCGCCTTTACTCAAGATTACATGTGATCAACCACAAAGGCTCCATACAGTAAATCTTGAGAGCGGGTCTTCCAATATTTGTATCCCACAAATATCTATGAACCTTGGTAGCAACCCTGCCCCACATTCAACCTATGAATGTATACCAATCCAAGTTCATAATAGTCTAAACCTCACACTCATTCCCACAAATGTGATCGACTACAGAATTTAGAATAATAGCTTATTCGTGGATAACCAATATTTGTATCCCACAAATATCTATGAACCTTGGTAGCAACCTTGCCCTACATTCAGTCCGTGAATGTATACCAATCCAAGTTCATAATAGTCTAAACCTCACACTTGTTCCCACAAATGTGATCGACTACGGAATTTAGAATAATAACTTATTCATGGATAAAATATGCAAAATAGGAACTTAACTCAAAATAAATTAAACCATAATTATATTAATGAGTTTGAACCACTTCGTTCCGTTACAATACTTAAAACAGATCATGACCAATCACTAGAATATCGAAGCCCTAATGCACAAACATGTCCTTCATGTTTTGCTCCATATAAGAGTTTCGTGAGTAGATCCGCTATGTTATGATCTGTGTGAACTTTGCAAATACATATCTTTCCCTTTTCAACTTCATCCCTAATGTAGTTGAATCTCCGCTCAATGTGACGGGTCTTTTGGTGAGCACGAGGTTCCTTGATTTGAGCAATCGCACCTTCGTTGTCACAAAAGATCTCAAGAGGGTCTTGAATGATAGGAACCACTCCTAAGTTGTCGATGAATTTCTTCATCCATGCAGCTTCCTGAGCTGCCAATGAGGCGGCAATGTACTCCGATTCTGTAGTGGATAATGCAACAACATCTTGTTTTGAACTCTTCCAAGAGACCGCACCTCCATTTAATGAAAAGACATAACCGGATTGTGATCGAGAATCATCTCGATCATTTTGGAAGCTCGCGTCCACGTAACCTTTTACAGCGAGTTCCTCCTCACCAGACCCGTATATAAGAAACATATCCTTAGTCCTTCTAAGGTATTTCAATATACTTTTAACAGCAATCCAATGACTATTTCCTGGGTTATTCTGGTATCTACTTGTCAAGCTAAGAGCGCATGACACATCCGGTCTAGTACATATCATTGCATACATGATTGACCCAATAGCAGACACGTATGGGACATTCTTCATTCTCTCCTGTTCATCTTTTGTGGTGGGGCACTGAGATGAACTGAGAAGTGTTCCCCTTTGAATAGGTACCAAACCTTTCTTAGAGTTCTCCATCTTGAACCTTTTCAAGACATTTTCAATGTATGCACTTTGATTCAAACCTATCAATTTCTTGGATCTATCCCTGTAGATCCCAATCCCCAAAATGTATTTTGCTTCTCCAATATCCTTAATGGAGAAGCAGCCTTTTAGCCATGTTTTAACACCTTGCATTGTGGGAATATCATTTCCAAATAATAATATATCATCCACATAGAGTACAAGGAACATGACAGTGCTCCCACTAGCCTTTTTGTATACACAAGCTTCATCACCATTTTTAATGAAGCCAAATTTCTTGGCCTCCTCATTAAAACGATGATTCCACATTCTAGATGCTTGTTTCAATCCGTAGATTGACTTCTTTAACTTGCATACCTTTTTAGGATATTTCGGATCAACAAAACCTTCAGGCTGAACCATATATACATCTTCCTCAATATGTCCATTTAGGAAAGCGGTCTTGACATCCATTTGCCATATTTCATAATCATAATGAGCAGCAATGGCAAGTAATATCCTAATAGACTTTAGAATTGCCACAGGCGAAAAAGTCTCATCATAGTCAACCCCTTGAGTTTGAGTGAAACCTTTTGCTACAAGTCTAGCTTTATATGTATCCAAGTTTCCATGTATGTCGGTTTTCATTTTGAAAAGCCATTTGCAATCAACTAGCCTAGAGCCAGGAGGTTGCATAACAAGTTCCCAAACTTGGTTGTCATACATGGATTGCATCTCAGCTTTCATGGCTTCCTGCCATTTATCTTTATCAATCCTTGATAAAGCATCTTGGTAGTTTGTTGGTTCATCCAAATCAACCACATAGCAACCATCCATGAGAAACCCATATCTCTCAGGAGGATTACTAATCCTACCAGATCTGCGAATGTCTTGTGTATTGTGATCATCCATTTGATCACTCTCAACATTTTCATGTTGAGTGCTAGTGTTAACCAATTGTGTATCATCTACTAGATCTTGAACCTCTTCAAGATCTATCTTCCTTTAACTATTTCCTTCCATAAGGAACTTAGTTTCAAGGAATTCCGCCTTCCGAGCAACAAATACATTCTACTCGGATGGATCGTAGAAATAGTATCCCATATCATCCTTGGGATATCCAATGAAGATACACTTCGTGGATTGAGCATTCAACTTATTAGGGACGTAACGCTTAGGGTAAGCTTCACATCCCCAATCCTTTAAGTATGATAGAGATGGAGGTTTTCCAAACCACATCTCATGAGGTGTTCGTTCCACTTTCTTGGTCGGGGCCATATTTAAAATACGAGCCGCGGAGCTTAAGCAATAACCCCAAAATGATAGAGGTAACGAGCTTCTTGCCATCATAGATCGAACCATATCCATTAGGATTCGGTTCCTCCTCTCGGATAATCCATTAAGCTGGGATGTCCCGGGTGGAGTAAGTTGTGAGATAATCCCATAACTCCTAAGATGATCTTGGAAAGCATCGCTTAGGTATTCACCTCCTCTATCGGTACGAAGTACCTTAATTGTCTTATTAAGTTGATTTTGTACTTCGTTTTGATATTCCTTGAATGCTTCAAAAGTTTCGTCCTTGTGTCTTAATAAGTAGACATATCCGAAACGACTGAAGTCATCAATGAAAGTAACGAAGTATCTTTCACTATTCCTAGTCATGGGCTTAAAAGGTCCACATACATCCGTATGTATTAATCCTAATAAGTCTTTAGCCCTTTCATAGGTCCCTTTGAAAGGTGCTTTAGTCATTTTGCCTTGTAAACAAGATTCACATACATCAAACGAATCCACCTCACTTGATTTTAAAAGACCATTCTTTTGAAGTGTATGCATTCGATTCTTGTTTATGTGACCAAGGCGACAATGCCATAAGTAGGAATCACTCAAATCCCTTTTGAGCTTCTTGGTGCTTGCTTGGTATATTGAGCTATCGAATGATGTGTTATCATGAACCAATTCATAAATACCATTCAAAGGCGAGGCCTTAAAATAGAACATATCATCCAAAAAAACATGGATATCATCATTAATAAAATTAAGATTAAAACCACATTGTCTTAAACGGGAAACAGAAATAATGTTTCGTGTTAAATCAGGTGCATACAAAACATTTTTCAATATAAGCTCCAAACCACTTGGTAGCTTTAAAACAAAGTCTCCTTGAGCTTTTACGTGCACCTTTGCACCATTTCCCATGTAGAGACTTGTTGTTCCCGCATTTAGTTTACTTCTTATGAACCCTTGCAATGAATTGCAAATATGAGTTCCACATCCTGTGTCTAATACCCATGTATTAGAAGAAGTAATATTAAGCTCAACGTATATCATGTATCCATTACCTGAGGTTTGCCCTGCATCCCTCTTTGCATTCAACTCCTTTAGGTAGACCGGGCAGTTGCGTTTCCATTGACCTATCACACCGTAACCAAAGCATGGATCTTCCTTGGGGTTTGCTTGTCTGGCAACCTTTTGCCATTTAGTGTTGTTGGTTGGGGCAACCATCTTCCCTTTTCCTTTGCCCTTGTAGGTGGGTCCTTTCTTCTTAGCCACCTTTGGCTTAGAAGAGGATTCATCCTTGGATCCACCTTCTTTGATCATGAGCATGGGTGAAGCCTTTTTACCCATGCTTGATTCATCCGTCCTTAGCATGACATGTAATTCACCAATGCTCTTATCCCAATCATTCATGCTGTAATCCAACACGTATGTGACAAACCTTTTTGACAAAGAGTTGAGGATAAGGTCCGTGGTTAATTCATTAGACACGGGACTGTTGAGACGGCGCAATTGATCAATGAGGCTTTTCATCTTTAGTACATTAGATGAA
Source organism: Rutidosis leptorrhynchoides (assembly GCF_046630445.1). Classification (NCBI taxonomy): domain Eukaryota; kingdom Viridiplantae; phylum Streptophyta; class Magnoliopsida; order Asterales; family Asteraceae; genus Rutidosis; species Rutidosis leptorrhynchoides. Next base: position 445,139,533 of record NC_092336.1, read on the forward strand.
ACGGATTGGGAGTTATTTTCCTTTTCGAGGATGGACATCAATGATAGGTTATTAAAGTTGATAGGTGCGTTTGGAATGTTGTTGTTATTGGCGGCCATCTACAAAATTTAACAAAGTTCGTTTAAGTATTAATTTTAATTTAACATCAAATACCCTTTTAATACAATTGATATATTAAATTTTTGAATCCAACGGTAAACCAAATTTCAGTTAGGTGACCTTTATCCCGTTATTTGATTTAGCTAGGTAGTCATTATATGGACAATTGCAATCCTTTTGCAACTTCTAATGTATGGGATCATGCAATCCTTTTGCATGTCATATTTATCCCATCAACGCCTATTTGTTCCTCATGCATCGGTGACCCTAAGTTCATGATTCCCAAATCAAGTCGTCCTACTTGTGTAAATGTGTAAACTTAACATACAAGTGGTTAGGTGACCTTTATCCCACAAGCATGTGAAATTCACCTTAATCATATTAGTTTGTTCATGATGGTTAGGTGACCTTTATCCCATCATGAGTTCCCTAACATGCTTAAGTGTCACACAAAATGATGGCGTTAAACTTGTTATCCTTGTTTGTAAAAGGGATTTTAAGTTTTCGTTTATTCTAGTTTGAGAAAACTTTTATGCCATACACCAACATGCATTTAGTGTATGGTACTTATGAAAAACCATTTTCATGTCTTGTAATTAGCCAATTACTTGATATAAACCATTTTATATATATGTGATCCTTTTCTTGTTCTTAATAACCATTTATTAAGGTCGTTAGTTGCTTTCAATTTAACCAATTAAATTGTCGCTTTGCATGTCATTAATATGTCTAATTTAACCAATTAAATTGTCGTTTTGCTTGTTGTTATCATGTAATTAATTGTATCAACCAAACATACAAACACAATAAACATACAAACAACCACACATGCAAAACAAGTTTGTTCACAATCTAGCCATTTTGGTGGACATTTGTTTAGCCGAAAACAAATGTCACCGGGTTAAGGGGTAATAATACAAAGTAGGAGATTTCAAATCTCCCACTTAACCTTGCATCCATATGCTCCTTGTGTTCTTCAAGTCTTCATCATCTTGTATCTTCATTTTTACAAAATATGTATCCTAATACATTTTTATCTAGAAAATGAAAATACAACCTATTCTATTTTACATACCAAATGTAAAACAAATTACATAGCCAAAATAAATATTACATGCCATATAAACGAATGATATTACAAGCCAATTGAATAAATAAATCAACCAAACATTTCAATCACAAGGTTAAGGCGTAGATTGTGAACATTATCATACAACCAACATATGAACAACATGGAACAACCCAAAACCCATTTTGGGACCCATGAAATTCGGCCAAAAAAAAGAAACCCACCCAAACCCGAAAATTTTTGCATTCTACTATCATGCATGTTCATAAAATGCAAAAATATAGTGGGTTTAATAAATCATCTAGAAGCATATTTCAACAACTTCGGCTCTAGATACCATTGTTGAGATTTAACAAGTTGAAACTCTTAAAACCATTTAAGAATCATTATAAAACGGAAGCATGAAATTACCAATTTAACTTGTTATTTTTAAACCAATTAAAGCTAAATCCCATCTTGGATCAAGTTGTGAAATAATGCTTACTAATTAACAAGAAAGGAAGAAGTTTATACCTCCTCAATGAGTGAGAAATGAGCTGAATTGGACAGCAGAAATGTGCTGAATTGGACAGCAGAAATGATGATGAAGATGATGCAAAATGAGCTTCTAACTTGAAGCCTCAAGCAAGTGATACCCCAAGCAATTAATCACCAACACCCACCTTTGTTTAGTTAGGATTTTAGGACACTTAATACCTTAATTTAGCAAGCAAAAGGCTCTCCTATTCTGCCCAAACAGTTCGGCCAGCAGGGTCTACAAGAGCTGAACTTTTGTTGCAGTTTTTAAGTGTATTTCTTGAACTTTGAATGCATGCCCACTTTGTATTTTGGTCAAGCATCAATAACTAAGGATTTGTGGCATATATTGGGAGTAACATCAAGCATGGGGAGGCCATCTTGGTCCCCTAAAAATGTCCCCCATGGGAATATATCAATAAATATGTAACTTTCAATTATCTAAAGAAAACTAGTTACATATAATCCCATGCCTTTTGTTACTTACATTTTATAAATCCTTTTTACAAAATGTATCACAACATAACTATTTAATCTTATAAATAATTAATTCCTTATCATATAAATTATCCAAATAATTTATCTCAAGTAATAATATTTTAGAAAAACCGATTTTCTAAAGTTCAAGTGTCGCGTATTTGTTTAATGAACCAATCGTTAAGATCAAATACGTTTAACGTGTCGGTAAGCTTGTTATTGGGTATGACCCGACTTGGATCATAACATACTAGCCACATTAATTTAATATGTCGCTCGGGCATACGAAATACCTTCAGATGTCGATCCCAACTGTTTCCGAAATCAATAACACATGCTCGTAGCATGTCTTCAAGCGGTTGTATCGTCCTTTCACTCTGCCCATCAGTTTGTGGATGATAGGCAGTACTCATGTCTAGACGAGTTCCTAATGCTTTCTGTAATGTCTGCCAGAATCTTGAAATAAATCTGCCATCCCTATCAGAGATAATAGAGATTGGTATTCCATGTCTGGAGACGACTTCCTTCAAATACAGTCGTGCTAACTTCTCCATCTTGTCATCTTCTCTTATTGGCAGGAAGTGTGCTGATTTGGTGAGACGATCAACTATTACCCAAATAGTATCAAAACCACTTGCAGTCCTTGGCAATTTAGTGATGAAATCCATGGTAATGTTTTCCCATTTCCATTCCGGGATTTCGGGTTGTTGAAGTAGACCTGATGGTTTCTGATGCTCAGCTTTGACCTTAGAACACGTCAAACATTCTCCTACATATTTAGCAACATCGGCTTTCATACCCGGCCACCAAAAATGTTTCTTGAGATCCTTGTACATCTTCCCCGTTCCAGGATGTATTGAGTATCTGGTTTTATGAGCTTCTCTAAGTACCATTTCTCTCATATCTCCAAATTTTGGTACCCAAATCCTTTCAGCCCTATACCGGGTTCCGTCTTCCCGAATATTAAGATGCTTCTCCGATCCTTTGGGTATTTCATCCTTTAAATTTCTCTCTTTTAAAACTCCTTGTTGCGCCTCCTTTATTTGAGTAGTAAGGTTATTATGAATCATTATATTCATAGATTTTACTCGAATGGGTTCTCTGTCCTTCCTGCTCAAGGCATCGGCTACCACATTTGCCTTCCCCGGGTGGTAACGAATCTCAAAGTCGTAATCATTCAACAATTCAATCCACCTACGCTGCCTCATATTCAGTTGTTTCTGATTAAATATGTGTTGAAGACTTTTGTGGTCGGTATATATAATACTTTTGACCCCATATAAGTAGTGCCTCCAAGTCTTTAATGCAAAAACAACCGCGCCTAATTCCAAATCATGCGTCGTATAATTTTGCTCGTGAATCTTCAATTGTCTAGACGCATAAGCAATCACCTTCGTTCGTTGCATTAATACACAACCGAGACCTTGCTTTGATGCGTCACAATAAATCACAAAATCATCATTCCCTTCAGGCAATGACAATATAGGTGCTGTAGTTAGCTTTTTCTTCAATAACTGAAACGCTTACTCTTGTTCATCCTTCCATTCAAATTTCTTCCCTTTATGCGTTAATGCAGTCAAGGGTTTTGCTATTCTGGAAAAGTCTTGGATGAACCTTCTGTAGTAACCAGCTAGTCCTAAAAACTGGCGTATGTGTTTCGGAGTTTTCGGGGTTTCCCACTTTTCAACAGTTTCTATCTTGGCCGGATCCACCTTAATACCTTCTTTGTTCACTATGTGACCGAGGAATTGAACTTCTTCTAACCAAAATGCACACTTTGAAAACTTAGCGTACAGTTTTTCTTTCCTCAATACTTCTAGCACTTTTCTCAAATGTTCTTCGTGCTCTTGATCATTCTTTGAGTAAATAAGTATGTCATCGATGAAAACAATGACAAACTTGTCAAGGTATGGTCCACACACTCGGTTCATAAGGTCCATGAACACAGCTGGTGCATTAGTTAAACCAAACGACATGACCATAAACTCGTAATGACCGTAACATGTTCTGAAAGCAGTCTTTGGAATATCATCTTCTTTCACCCGCATTTGATGATACCCGGAACGTAAGTCAATCTTTGAATAAACAGACGAGCCTTGTAGTTGATCAAATAAGTCATCGATTCTAAGTAGTGGGTAGCGGTTCTTGATGGTAAGTTTGTTCAACTCTCGGTAGTCGATACGCAACCTGAATGTACCATCTTTCTTCTTGACAAACAAAACAGGAGCTCCCCACGGTGATGTGCTTGGTCGAATGAAACCACGCTCTAAAAGTTCTTGTAATTGGCTTTGCAGTTCTTTCATCTCGCTGGGTGCGAGTCTGTAAGGAGCACGAGCTATTGGTGCAGCTCCTGGTACAAGAACTATTTGGAATTCAACGGATCGATGTGGGGGTAATCCCGGTAATTCTTTCAGAAATACATCGGGAAATTCTTTTGCAATGGGAACATCATTGATGCTCTTTTCTTCAGTTTGTACTTTCTCGACGTGTGCTAGAACAGCATTGCAACCTTTTCTTATTAGTTTTTGTGCCTTCAAATTACTAATAAGATGTAGCTTCGTGTTGCCCTTTTCTCCGTACACCATTAAGGGTTTTCCTTTTTCTCGTATAATGCGAATTGCATTTTTGTAACAAACGATCTCTGCTTTCACTTCTTTCAACCAGTCCATACCGATTATCACATCAAAACTCCCTAACTCTACTGGTATCAAATCAATCTTAAATGTTTCGCTAACCAGTTTAATTTCTCGATTCCGACATATATTATCTGCTGAAATTAATTTACCATTTGCTAATTCGAGTAAAAATTTACTATCCAAAGGCGTCAATGGACAACTTAATTTAGCACAAAAATCTCTACTCATATAGCTTCTATCCGCACCCGAATCAAATAAAACGTAAGCAGATTTATTGTCAATAAGAAACGTACCCGTAACAAGCTCCGGTTCTTCCTGTGCCTCTGCCGCATTAATATTGAAAACTCTTCCGAGGCCTTGTCCATTCGTGTTCTCCTGGTTCGGGCAATTTCTAATAATGTGGCCCGGTTTTCCACATTTATAACAAACTACATTGGCATAACTTGCTCCGACACTACTTGCTCCGCCATTACTCGTTCCGACACCATTTGTTCTTTTCGTTCTATTAACCCCTGGTCCGTAGACCTCACACTTCGTCGCGCTATGACCATTTCTTTTACACTTGTTGCAAAATTTGGTGCAGAACCCCGAGTGATACTTTTCACACCTTTGGCATAGCTGCTTCTGATTGTTGTTGTTGTTGCGGTTATTATTGTTGTTGGGATGATTGTTGTAGTTGCTGTTGTTGTTGTTGTTGTTGTTGTTGTTGTTGTTGTTGTTGGGCCGTTTGTTGTAGTTGCGATTGATGTTGCGATTGTTGGGATAATTGTTGCGATTATTGTTGTAATTGCTGCTGCTGTTGTATTGGTGATTCTTATCACCGTTTTCCTCCCACTTTCTTTTGACTTGCTTCACATTGGCCTCTTCAGCAGTCTGTTCTTTAATTCTTTCTTCAATCTGGTTCACTAGTTTGTGAGCCATTCTACATGCCTGTTGTATGGAGGCGGGCTCGTGTGAACTTATATCTTCTTGGATTCTTTCCGGTAATCCTTTCACAAACGCGTCGATCTTCTCTTCCTCATCTTCGAATGCTCCCGGACACAATAGGCACAATTCTGTGAATCGTCTTTCGTACGTGGTAATATCAAATCCTTGGGTTCGTAACCCTCTAAGTTCTGTCTTGAGCTTATTGACCTCGGTTCTGGGACGGTACTTCTCATTCATCAAGTGCTTGAATGCTGACCACGGTAGTGCGTACGCATCGTCTTGTCCCACTTGCTCTAGATAGGTATTCCACCATGTTAACGCAGAACCTGTGAAGGTATGCGTAGCGTACTTCACTTTGTCCTCTCCAGTACACTTACTTATGGCAAACACCGATTCGACCTTCTCGGTCCACCGTTTCAATCCGATCGGTCCTTCGGTTCCATCAAATTCCAAAGGTTTGCAGGCAGTGAATTCTTTGTAAGTGCATCCTACACGATTTCCTGTACTGCTAGATCCAAGGTTATTGTTGGTATGTAGCGCAGCCTGTACTGCGGCTATGTTTGAAGCTAGAAAAGTACGGAATTCCTCTTCATTCATATTCACGGTGTGTCGAGTAGTCGGTGCCATTTCCTTCAAAATAGTCAAATGGAACAAGTTAATCATACAGAATATTAAGAGTAGTTAATAGTATTTCGTAGCTTAATATGAACTCATTTATAAAAGCTTTTTCTTCATATTAGCGTTTTATAAGTTTAAATTCGGGTAGTACCTACCCGTTAAGTTCATACTTAGTAGCTAATATACAATTCAACTACTACAATTCTATATGAAAAACTGATTATAATAATATTTCGCGTTCAAACTTTTATACAATATTTTACAAATTTACAATACCGCTTATTTTACATAAAGCATGAAATATAGCACACAATAACTTTGATACAAGATAATTGTGAAGATAATTCTAGCTAGTACACAAGTCGTTCAGCAAAGGCAATAAAGACACGTAATTCATACGTCCAGAAACAAGTCATGCATTCTGGTTTTACTAGGACTACTTCCCATCCTTGGTCTTGTGGAACATAACCGTTATGGCCGTTGATAAGACAGCGTGTTGTAACGTCGTCAAAGGGACGAGGGTTACGTAATGTCCAACAGTCTCGTAACAATCTAAAAACCTCATTTCTTACCCCAATTACCGACTCCGTCACTTGTGGGAACGTTTTGTTTAATAGTTGTAGGCCGATGTTCTTGTTCTCACTTTGGTGAGAAGCGAACATTACTAATCCTTAAGCATAACATGCTTCTTTATGTTGCATGTTAGCCGCTTTTGCTAAATCACGAAGTCCAATATTCGGATATATTGAGTCAAAATAATTTCTTAACCCATTGCGTAAAATAGCATTTGGGTTCCCCGCAATATATGCGTCAAAGTAAACACATCGTAACTTATGGATTTCCCAATGTGATATCCCCCATATTTCGAACGAAAGCCTTTTATAAACCAAGGCATTCTTGGAACGTTCTTCGAATGTCTTACAAACTGATCTCGCCTTAAATAGTTGTGCCGAAGAATTCTGACCGACTCTAGACAAGATTTCATCAATCATGTCTCCGGGTAGGTCTCTTAAAATATTGGGTTGTCTATCCATTTTGTGTTTTTATACTGTAAAATAGACAAGAGTTAGATTCATAAAAAAAATACTTATTAATACAAGCAATTTTTTTTTACATATATCATAAAGCATAAGCACACTATATTACATATATTACACCACATGAATACAACAATCTTATTCCGACTCCCTTGTTTCTTCTTCTTCGGTTTTGGTTCGTTTTGCCAAGTTTCTAGGGATATATGATGTTCCCCTAATACGAGCTGTCGTTATCCACATTGGTTTAGAAAAACCTGGTGGTTTAGAGGTTCCCGGGTCATTGTTACAACTTAAGGACTTCGGGGGTTGACGATACATATAAAGTTCATCGGGGTTGGAATTAGATTTCTCTATTTTTATGCCCTTTCCCTTATTATTTTCTTTTGCCTTTTTAAATTCAGTTGGGGTAATTTCTATAACATCATCGGAATTCTCGTCAGAATCCGATTCATCGGAGAATTGGTAATCCTCCCAATATTTTGCTTCCTTAGCGGAAACACCATTGACCATAATTAACCTTGGTCGGTTGGTTGAGGATTTTCTTTTACTTAACCGTTTTATTATTTCCCCCACCGGTTCTATTTCTTCATCCGGTACCGATTCTTCTTCCGGTTCCGATTCTTCTTCTGGTTCCGACTCTTCTTCCGGTTCCTCTTCGGGAACTTGTGAATCAGTCCACGAATCATTCCAATTTACATTTGACTCTTCATTATTATTAGGTGAGTCAATGGGACTTGTTCTAGAGGTAGACATCTATCACATAATATCAAACGTGTTAAGAGATTAATATATCACATAATATTCACATGTTAAAAATATATAGTTTCCAACAAAATTTGTTAAGCAATCATTTTTCAAGTAAACACGGTCGAAGTCCAGACTCACTAATGCATCCTAACAAACTCTATAAGACACACTAATGCAAAATTTTGGTTCTCTAAGACCAACGCTCTGATACCAACTGAAATGTCCCGTTCTTATTGATTAAAAACGTTCCATATTAATTGATTTCGTTGCGAGGTTTTGACCTCTATATGAGACGTTTTTCAAAGACTGCATTCATTTTTAAAACAAACCATAATCTTTATTTCATAAATAAAGGTTTAAAAAGCTTTACGTAGATTATCAAATAATGATAATCTAAAATATCCTGTTTACATACGACCATTACATAATGGTTTACAATACAAATATGTTACATCGAAATCAGTTTCTTGAATGCAGTTTTTACACAATATTATACAAGCATGGACTCCAAATCTCGTCCTTATTTAAGTATGCGACAGCGGAAGCTCTTAATAATCACCTGAGAATAAACATGCTTAAAACGTCAACAAAAATGTTGGTGAGTTATAGGTTTAACCTATATATATCAAATCATAATAATAGACCACAAGATTTCATATTTCAATACACATCCCATACATAGAGATAAAAATCATTCATATGGTGAACACCTGGTAACCGACATTAACAAGATGCATATATTAGAATATCTCCATCATTCCGGGACACCCTTCGGATATGATGTAAATTTCGAAGTACTAAAGCATCCGGTACTTTGGATGGGGTTTGTTAGGCCCAATAGATCTATCTTTAGGATTCGCGTCAATTAGGGTGTCTGTTCCCTAATTCTTAGATTACCAGACTTAATAAAAAGGGGCATATTCGATTTCGATAATTCAACCATAGAATGTAGTTTCACGTACTTGTGTCTATTTTGTAAATCATTTATAAAACATGCATGTATTCTCATCCCAAAAATATTAGATTTTAAAAGTGGGACTATAACTCACTTTCACAGATTTTTACTTCGTCGGGAAGTAAGACTTGCCCACTGGTTGATTCACGAACCTATAACAATATATACATATATATCAAAGTATGTTCAAAATATATTTACAACACGTTTAATATATTTTGATGTTTTAAGTTTATTAAGTCAGCTGTCTTCGTTAGTAACCTACAACTAGTTGTCCACAGTTAGATGTACAGAAATAAATCGATAAATATTATCTTGAATCAATCCACGACCCAGTGTATATGTATCTCAGTATTGATCACAACTCAAACTATATATATTTTGGAATCAACCTCAACCCTGTATAGCTAACTCCAACATTCACATATAGAGTGTCTATGGTTGTTCCGAAATATATATAGATGTGTCGACATGATAGGTCGAAACATTGTATACGTGTCTATGGTATCTCAAGATTACATAATATACAATACAAGTTGATTAAGTCATGGTTGGAATAGATTTGTTACCAATTTTCACGTAGCTAAAATGAGAAAAATTATCCAATCTTGTTTTACCCATAACTTCTTCATTTTAAATCCGTTTTGAGTGAATCAAATTGCTAAGGTTTCATATTAAACTCTATTTTATGAATCTAAACATAAAAAGTATAGGTTTATAGTCGGAAAAATAAGTTACAAGTCGTTTTTGTAAAGGTAGTCATTTCAGTCGAAAGAACGACGTCTAGATGACCATTTTAGAAAACATACTTCCACTTTGAGTTTAACCATAATTTTTGGATATAGTTTCATGTTCATAATAAAAATCATTTTCTCAGAATAACAACTTTTAAATCAAAGTTTATCATAGTTTTTAATTAACTAACCCAAAACAGCCCGCGGTGTTACTACGACGGCGTAAATCCGATTTTACGGTGTTTTTCGTGTTTCCAGGTTTTAAATCATTAAGTTAGCATATCATATAGATATAGAAAATGTGTTTAGTTGATTTTAAAAGTCAAGTTAGAAGGATTAACTTTTGTTTGCGAACAAGTTTAGAATTAACTAAACTATGTTCTAGTGATTACAAGTTTAAACCTTTGAATAAGATAGCTTTATATATATGAATCGAATGATGTTATGAACATCATTACTACCTTAAGTTCCTTGGATAAACCTACTGGAAAAGAGAAAAATGGATCTAGCTTCAACGGATCCTTGGATGGCTCGAAGTTCTTGAAGCAGAATCATGACACGAAAACAAGTTCAAGTAAGATCATCACTTGAAATAAGATTGTTATAGTTATAGAAATTGAACCAAAGTTTGAATATGATTATTACCTTGTATTAGAATGATAACCTACTGTAATAAACAAAGATTTCTTGAGGTTGGATGATCACCTTACAAGATTGGAAGTGAGCTAGCAAACTTGAAAGTATTCTTGATTTTATGTAACTAGAACTTGTAGAATATATGAAGAACACTTAGAACTTGAAGATAGAACTTTACAGAGATCAATTAGATGAAGAAAATTGAAGAATGAAAGTGTTTTTAGGTGTTTTTGGTCGTTGGTGTATGGATTAGATATAAAGGATATGTAATTTTATTTTCATGTAAATAAGTCATGAATGATTACTCATATTTTTGTAATTTTATGAGATATTTCATGCTAGTTGCCAAATTATGGTTCCCACATGTGTTAGGTGACTCACATGGGCTGCTAAGAGCTGATTATTGGAGTGTATATACCAATAGTAAATACATCTAAAAGCTGTGTATTGTACGAGTACGAATACGGGTGCATACGAGTAGAATTGTTGATGAAACTGAACGAGGATGTAATTGTAAGCATTTTTGTTAAGTAGAAGTATTTTGATAAGTGTATTTAAGTCTTTCAAAAGTGTATAAATACATATTAAAACACTACATGTATATACATTTTAACTGAGTCGTTAAGTCATCGTTAGTCGTTACATGTAAGTGTTGTTTTGAAACCTTTAGGTTAACGATCTTGTTAAATGTTGTTAACCCAATGTTTATAATATCAAATGAGATTTTAAATTATTATATTATCATGATATTATCATGTATGAATATCTCTTAATATGATATATATATATACATTAAATGTCTTTACAACGATAATCGTTACATATATGTCTCGTTTCGAAATCTTTAAGTTAGTAGTCTTGTGTATATGTATATAACTCATTGTTAATATACTTATGGAGATACTTACTTATCATAATCTCATGTTAACCATATGTATATCCATATATATATCGTCATGTCGTTTTTACAAGTTTTAACGTTCGTGAATCGCCGGTCAACTTGGGTGGTCAATTGTCTATATGAAACATATTTCAATTAATCAAGTCTTAACAAGTTTGATTGCTTAACATGTTGGAAACATTTAATCATGTAAATATCAATCTCAATTAATATATATAAACATGGAAAAGTTCGGGTCACTACAGATTGTATAGATTTTCGTCAGACGCTGTTGATGGCAAAATTCGGTCGTTTTGAATTTGAAAGGCAGAAATTTGGGCCCTCCCAGTGAGCCACATCATTAATCAAATTATATTAGTTAAAAAATGTATTAACAGGAAGCAGTTAATTGTTTTTCTTTTTCTCTTTATGAAATAAAGATTTATTATATAATTTTAAGTTTTCTTGTTTTTTCCACTTAATATTACAAATCACACGACAAATATAACTTTTAAAATAATGTAAATCATTTGAACATGTTCATTTCACATGTTTAATAATGCTCCCTTAGTCTTCATAAAAACTGTTTTGTTTAATTTTTTTGTTGAATTTTAAACATATTAATATTTGTCTAATTTGACATTCGTTTAGTGTTGTTATAAAAAGTAACTAATAAACTAATTGCTATATTTTATGTTAAATTTAAAATAATAAAATGGCTTAAATGAAACTTTAATAACATCCATTGCTATTTATAGTAAAAGGAACAATAATTTTACGACAAACAAAAATTGTAATGTATACATTTTTTCGGAAGAGATGGAGTACTATATTACATCTTAATCTTTTTAATTCAATATTTTATATCATTGATGCTTAAGGGTTTCGAATTAACTAATTAACTTTGACATTGTGAGTTCGCGTCATGTGGTGGACTATTTGTAACTGGATGTGATACTTCCACCCACTATTGTAAAAAACCTGATTATTCCCCGATTAATACTCGATTATTTTTTTAAGAGCAGTCTATTCGTTTTTCTAAAATCCGTTTAATTAATTGGTCAACGTCGATTGATGGATCAAAATATAATTTGATAATTAAAGTCGGTCAAAGCCAAATTTGGTCAACAATTTAACATGAATTCAAACTAGAAATTTAGAGTTTTTAAACAAAATGAGCAATTTTGTACAATTATGTTAGAGTTTATGTTTATGTTTATGGTTCTTTCCTTTACAAATTTTTTTGAAATTCACTATTTAAATATATAAAGTACAATCCGATTAATCCTCGATTAACTTTCGAACTGTCGGTTACTCATTTCAAAGCCTCGACTGATTAATCTCTGAATAGCGAATATTACAACCCTGCTTCCACCATCTAACTTTAATTATAAATCCATCGACCATCATTTGATTCTATTTCTTAAAAATATCTTTCGATAAATTCGAACAAGAAATATGTATGATAAGACATCATTAAGGATAGTTGTAGTGACCCGAACTTTTCCATGTTTATATATATATTAAATGAAATTGTTATTTACATGATTAAGTGTTTCCAGCATGTTAAGCAATCAAACTTGTTAAGACTTGATTAATTGAAATAGGTTTCATATAGACAATTGACCACCCCAGTTGACCGGCGATTCACGAACGTTAAAATTTGTAAAAACTATATGATGACATATATATGGATATATATATAGTTAACATGATATTATGATAAGTAAACATATCATAAGTATATTAGCAATGAACTATATATGTAAAAACAAGACTACTAACTTAATGATTTTGAAAAGAGACATATATGTAACGATTATCGTTGTAACGACATTTAATGTATATATATCATATTAAGATATATTAATACATCATGATATCATGATAATATAATAATTTAACATCTCATTTGATTTAATAAACAATGGGTTAACAACATTTAACAAGATCGTTAACCTAAAGGTTTCAAAACAACACTTACATGTAACGACTAACGATGACTTAACGACTCAGTTAAAATGTATATACATGTAGTGTTTCAATATGTATTCATACACTTTTGAAAGACTTTAAGACACTTATCAAAATACTTCTACTTAACAAAAATGCTTACAATTACATCCTCGTTCAGTTTCATCAACAATTCTACTCGTATGCACCCGTGTTCGTACTCGTACAATACACAGCTTTTAGATGTATGTACTATTGGTATATACACTACAATGATCAGCTCTTAGCAGCCCATGTGAGTCACCTAACATATGTGGGAACCATCATTTGGAAACTAGCATGAAATATCTCATAAAATTACAAAAATATGAGTAATCATTCATGACTTATTTACGTGAAAACAAAATTACATATCCTATATATCTAATCCATACACCAACGACCAAAAACACCTACAAACACTTTCATTCTTCAATTTTCTTCATCTAATTAATCTCTCTCAAGTTCTATCTTCAAGTTCTAAGTGTTCTTCATAAATTCTACAAGTTCTAGTTTCATAAAATCAAGAATACTTCCAAGTTTGCTAGCTTACTTCCAATCTTGTAGAGTGATCATCTAACCTCAAGAAATCTTTCTTATTTACAGTAAGATATCTTTCTAATACAAGGTAATACACATATTCAAACTTTGATTCAATTTCTATAACTATAACAATCTTATTTCGAGTGGAAATCTTACTTGAACTTGTTTTCGTGTCATGATTCTGCTTCAAGAACTTTCAAGCCATCCAAGGATCCTTTGAAGCTAGATCTATTTTTCTCATTTCCAATAGCTTTATCCAGAAAACTTGAGGTAGTAATGATGTTCATAACATCATTCGATTCATACATATAAAGCTATCTTATTCAAAGGTTTAAACTTGTAATCACTAGAACATAGTTTAGTTAATTCTAAACTTGTTCACAAACAAAAGTTAATACTTCTAACTTGACTTTTAAAATCAACTAAACACATGTTCTATATCTATATGATATGCTAACTTAATGATTTAAAACCTGGAAACACGAAGGACACTGTAAAACCGGACATACGCCGTCGTAGTAACACCGCGGGCTGTTTTGGGTTAGTTAATTAAAAACTATGATAAACTTTGATTTAAAAGTTGTTCTTCTGGGAAAATGATTTTTCTTATGAACATGAAACTATATCCAAAAATCATGATTAAACTCAAAGTGGAAGTATGTTTTCTAAAATGGTCAATTAGACGTCGTTCTTTCGACTGAAATGACTACCTTTACAAAAATGACTTGTAACTTATATTTCCGACTATAAACCAATACATTTTATGTTTAGATTCATAAAATAGAGTTCAATATGAAACCATAGCAATTTGATTCACTCAAAACGGATTTAAAATGAAGAAGTTATGGGTAAAACAAGATTGGATAATTTTTCTTGTTGTCGCAACGTGAAAATTGGTAACAAATCTATATTAATCATATCCTAGCTAACTTATATTGTATTATACATGTATTCTAATATATTATGTAATCTTGGGATACCATAGACACGTATGCAAATGTTTTGACATATCATATCGACCCATGTGTATATATTATTTGGAACAACCATAGACACTCTATATGCAGTAATGTGGGAGTTAGCTATACAGGGTTGAGGTTGATTCCAAAAATATATATACTTTGAGTTGTGATCTAGCCTGAGACGTGTATACACTGGGTGGTGGATTGATTCAAGATAATATATATCAATTTTTTCTGTACATCTAACGTTGGACAACTAGTTGTAGGTTACTAACGAGGACAGCTGACTTAATAAACTTAAAACATCAAAATGTATTAAAAGTGTTTTTAATATATTTTGAATATACTTTGATATATATGTACATATTTGTTATAGGTTCGTGAATCGACCAGTGGCCAAGTCTTACTTCCCGACGAAGTAAAAAATCTATGAAAGTGAGTTATAGTCCCACTTTTAAAATCTAATATTTTTGGGATAAGAATACATGCAGGTTTTATAAATGATTTACAAAATAGACACAAGTACGTGAAACTACATTCTATGGTTGAATTATTGAAATCGAATATGCCTCTTTTTATTAAGTCTGGTAATCTAAGAATTAGGGAACAGACACCCTAATTGATGCGAATCCTAAAGATTGATCTATTGGGCCTAACAAACCCCATCCAAAGTACCGGATGCTTTAGTACTTCGAAATTTATATCATATCCGAAGGGTGTCCCGGAATGATGGGGATATTCTTATATATGCATCTTGTTAATGCCGGTTACCAGGTGTTCACCATATGAATGATTTTTATCTCTATGTATGGGATGTGTATTGAAATATGAAATCTTGTGGTCTATTGTTACGATTTGATATATATATATATATATATATATATATATATATATATATATATATATATATATATATATATATATATATATATATATATATATATATATATATATATATATATATATATATATATATATATATATATATATATATATATATATATAGGTTAAACCTATAACTCACCAATATTTTTGTTGACGTTTAAAGCATGTTTATTCTCAGGTGAATACTAAGAGCTTCCGCTGTTGCATAATAAAATAAGGACAAGATTTGGAGTCCATGTTTGTATGATATTGTGTAAAAACTACATTTAAGAAACATATGTCGATGTAATATATTTCTATTGTAAACCATTATGTAATGATCGTGTGTAAACAGTATATTTTAGATTATCATTATTTGATAATCTACGTAATGCTTTTGAAACCTTTATTGATAAAATAAAGGTTATGGTTGTTTTAAAAATGAATGCAGTCTTTGAAAAACGTCTCATATAGAGGTCAAAACCTCGCAACGAAATCAATTAATATGGAACGTTTATAATCAATATGAACGGGACATTTTAGTTGGTATCCGAGCGTTGGTCTTAGAGAACCAAAATTTTTCATTAGTGTGTCTTATCGAGTTTGTTAGGATGCATTAGTGAGTCTGGACTTCGACCGTGTTTACTTGAAAAATGATTGCTTAACAAATTTTGTTGGAAACTATATATTTTTAACATGTGAATATTATGTGATATATTAATCTCTTAATTTATTTAATATTATGTGATAGATGTCTACCTCTAGAACAAGTCCCATTGACTCACCTAATAATAATGAAGAGTCAAATGTAAATTGGAATGATTCGTGGACTGATTCACAAGTTCTCGAAGAGGAACCGGAAGAAGAGTCGGAACCGGAAGAAGAATCGGAACCTGAAGAAGAATCAGAACTGGAAGAAGAAATAGAACCAGTGGGGAAAATAATAAAACGGTTAAGTAGAAGAAAATCCTCAACCAACCGACCAAAGTTAATTATGGTCAATGGTGTTTCCGCTAAGGAAGCAAAGTATTGGGAGGATTACCAATTCTCCGATGAATCGGATCCCGAAAAGGATTCTGATGATGTTATAGAAATTACCCCAACACAATTTAATAAGGCAAAAGAGAACAATAAGGGAAAGGGCATAAAAATAGAGAAATTTGATTCCAACCCCGATGAACTTTATATGTATCGTCAACACCCGTATTTCTTAAGTTGTGACAATAACCCGGGAACCTCTAAACCACCAGGTTTTTCTAAACCAATGTAGAAAACGACGGCTCGTATTAGGGGAACATCATATATCCCTAGAAACTTGGCAAAACGAACCAAAACCGAAGAAGAAGAAACGAGCGAGTCGGAATAAGATAGTTGTATTCGTGTGGTGTAATATATGTAATATAGTGTGCTTATGCTTTATGATATATGTAAAAATTGCTTGTATTAATAATTTTTTTTTTTATGAATCTAACTCTTGTCTATTTTACAGTTTAAAAACACAAAATGGATAGACAACCCAATATTCTAAGAGACCTACCCGGAGACATGATTGATGAAATCTTGTCTAGAGTCGGTCAGAATTCCTCGGCACAACTATTTAAGGCGAGATCAGTTTGTAAGACATTCGAAGAACGTTCCAAGAATGCCTTGGTTTATAAAAGGCTTTCATTCGAAAGATGGAGGATATCACATTGGGAAATCCATAAGTTACGATGTGTTTACTTTGACGCATATATTGCGGGGAACCCAAATGCTATTTTACGCAACGGGTTAAGAAATTATTTTGACTCAATATATCCGAATATAGGACTTCTTGATTTAGAAAAAGTGGCTAACATGCAACATAAAGAAGCATGTTATGCTTACGGGTTAGTAATGTTCGCTTCTCACCAAAGTGAGAACAAGAACATCGGGCTACAACTATTAAACAAAACGTTCCCACAAGTGACGGAGTCGGTAATTGGGGTAAGAAATGAGGTTTTTAGATTGTTACGGGACTGTTGGACATTACGTAACCCTCGTCCCTTTGACGACGTTACAACATGTTGTCTTATCAACGGCCATAACAGTTATGTTCCACAAGACCAAGGATGGGAAGTAGTCCTAGTAAAACCAGAATGCATGACTTGTTTCTGGACGTATGAATTACGTGTCTTTATTGCCTTTACTGAACGACTTGTGTACTAGCTAGAATTATCTTCACAACTATCTTGTATCAAATTTATTGTGTGCTATATTTCATGGTATATGTAAAATAAGCGGTATTGTAAGTTTGTAAAATATTGTGTAAAAGTTTGAACGCGAAATATTATTATAATCAGTTTTTCATATAGAATTGTAGTAGTTGAATTGTATATTAGCTACTAAGTATGAACTTAACGGGTAGGTACTACCCGAATTTAAACTTATAAAACCCTAATGATAATGCTAAAAACGAACATATATTTCATAGCATTATTCCTCAAGAAAGACAAGCTTTTAGTTGCAATTGTTCTATTTAAAAGTGATATTCGTTTAAATAATAAAAGGTGAATACAAAAGACAGATTCGACGAATTGAAGACGCAAACGACCAAAAAGCTCAAAAGTACAAAATACAATCAAAGAGGTTCCAATTATTGATAAGAAACGTCTCGAAATTACAAGAGTACAAGATTCAAAACGCAAAGTACAAGATATTAAATTATTCGCAAAGACGTTCGAAAATCCGAAACCGGGACCAGAGTCAACTCTCAACGCTCGACGCAACGGACTAAAAATTACAAGTTAACTATGTATATAAATATAATATAATATATAATTAATTATATAAATTATATTTATATTATATTTATATAATAATCCGTCGGCAAGAAAGGCTCCAAAATGGTGTGAGCTGTAAAATCGAACTCTGAGACTTGCGGAGTTCAAAGAGAGAAAAGGCCGCGACTCGCGGAGCTCACCTAGACTCAAATCCCTATAAAAGCAAACGCAGTTTGATCGCAAAAATATCAAAAAAAATATCAATCTCTCTATATCTATACTTAAATATTTATATTTATATTTTAATTTTAATTTTATTTTTAATTTTAATTCTAATAATAAGGGTATGTTAGCAAATGTTGTAAGGGTGTAAGTCGAAATTCTGTCCGTGTAACGCTACACTATTTTTAATCATTGTAAGTTATGTTCAACCTTTTTAATTTAATGTCTCGTAGCTAAGTTATTATTATGCTTATTTAAAACGAAGTAATCATGATGTTGGGCTAATTACTAAAATTGGGTAATTGGGTTTTGTACCATAATTGGGGTTTGGACAAAAGAACGACACTTATGGAAATTAGACTATGGGTTATTAATGGGCTTTATATTTGTTTAACTAAATGATAGTTTGTTAATTTTAATATAAAGATTCACAATTGGATGTCCCTAAAAATAACCATATACACTCGATCGGATACGATGGGCAGGGTATTTATATGTACGAATAATCGTTCATTTAACCGGACACGGGAATGGATTAATAGTCACTAGAATTATTAAAATAGGGGTGAAATTATGTACAAGGACACTTGGCATAATTGATAATAAAGTATTAAAACCTTGGGTTACACTCATTCGACATCCTGGTGTAATTATTAAACAAAGTAATAAAACCTTGTTACAGTTTAAGTCCCCAATTAGTTGGAATATTTAACTTCGGGTATAAGGATAATTTGACGAGGATACTCGCACTTTATATTTATGACTGATGGACTGTTATGGACAAAAACCAGACGGACATATTAAATAATCCAGGACAAAGGACAATTATCCCATGGGCATAAAACTAAAATCAACACGTCAAACATCATGATTACGGAAGTTTAAATAAGCATAATTCTTTTATTTCATATTTAATTTCCTTTATTTTATATTTAATTGCACTTCTAATTATCGCACTTTTATTTATTGTTATTGTATTTAATTGCACTTTTAATTATCGTACTTTTTAATTATCGCACTTTTATTTATCGCAATTTCATTATCGTTATTTACTTTACGCTTTAAATTAAGTCTTTTATTTATTTTTCATATTTTACATTTGGTTTTAACTGCGACTAAAGTTTTTAAAATCGACAAACCGGTCATTAAACGGTAAAAACCACCCTTTATAATAATAATATTACTTATATATATATTTGTATTTTTATAAATTTAAACTAATATAGCGTTAAGCTTTGTGAAAAAGATTCCCTGTGGAACGAACCGGACTTACTAAAAACTACACTACTGTACGATTAGGTACACTGCCTATAAGTGTTGTAGCAAGGTTTAAGTATATCCATTCTATAAATAAATAAATATCTTGTGTAAAATTGTATCATATTTAATAGTATTTCCTTGTAAAATATAAGCTATTTTATATACACCTCGCATAACATCAGCTAATATGAAGAAAAAGCTTTTATAAATGAGTTCATATTATGCTACGAGATACTATTGACTAAACGCCGAAAGCGCAACGCTAATAAAAAGAAAAAAAAATTATTTTTAGTTTGCTAATATAAAAAAAATACGCTTTTGTAAAAATACGTTTTAAATATTCAAAAATATAAAAAAGAAAAACAAAAATATAAATATTTTTAAGAGTTTGTTAAATATTTAAGTTTTATAAAGTTCCTTTATTTTTATTTTATAAAAAAATTATAAGTTTTATTTAAATATTTTGTTTTTATTAAAACATAAAAAAAACCGAAAAAAAAATATATATATATAAATCTAGTTTTAAGATTTTTATTTATAAAATTATAAAGTATTTTATTTCTATTTTAGTTTTTTAAGATAAGTTTTATTTAAATTATATAAATATATTAATTAAATTAAAAACAGAAAAAAAAATTACGTCGAAAAACTGAAACGAAACAGCCTGTCATCTGAAATTTCGGTCCTCGCGACTCGCGGAGTTTGTTGCCTGGAATACCGCAACTCGCGGAGCCGTCTGACACGGGTTACACAGAACCCTAATTTCGCATTAATTACGTAATTATTATTATTATTATTAATTAAAAACCCTAATTAGGTTTTAATTTTTAATTAATTAAGTTTAGTTTATTTATTTAATTTGTATATTTAGTTTAATTAATTTAAATAAATTATAAAATTAACACTCTTAATAAATAAATAATATAAAAATAATATTTTTATAAAAATTGTACTTTTTACAACTTTTAGTATATTTTTATATTTTGTCCCTTTTTAATTGTTTTAACGTAATATTTGTGTTTTTCGCTAGTTTTTAGTTTTAAACATAGTTTTTGCCATAGTTATTTTTACTTCTAGATTTTTAGGCTTTGCCGTAAAATCCCTTAAGTGCTTTTTCTTTAGACTAAGATATAGGTGCTTTAGAATTTTGCGACACCTTTTTAAGTTTTAGTACCTTTTTAAAATATTGCCATTTGGGATATAGTTTTTCCTGTAAGCTTTAATATTTTTAGACGCCTTTTACCTATGTATCAATTATCATTCCAATTAGTAATCTCAATTTGCGATTATAATTTTAAGTTAGTGGTAGTAATAAGGTTGGGTTAATCGAGTGTTTTTAAGTTCTATAAGTCAATTTTTTTTTCTTTCGTATTTTTCAACCCTTTTCTTTTTCGACGCACTCTTTTTCTTTCTTATTTCTCGCTATTCTAGTTTTAGGACATAGATTTTTATTCTACTTCTTATCTAAATTTCTTAAAATTACGAAAATTTATTTTAAGTGGTTAAATTGATAGACATCAAAATTTTCTGGTTCGTAGTAATAGTTGGATTTGTACGTGGACCGGGTTATTGGAGCCAAACAGTCCTCAATTATATTGAGACCAAACGAATCCTGCCCCTCTGCTGCATCTTTTGGCTATTCGAAACGTGGGCAAAATCAGAAAAGTCTATTAATTGGATAACTTATATAATTTTTTCTTTCCTTTTAAAAACTAATAGGATATTCAGTGAATGCACCGAGCAAGACGTTCACCACCTTTTGTACGTTCACCACCTTTTGTACGTTCACCACCTGTAACTAGATCAAGACATCTAGCAAATATTACCGCCGTTGATTTTCCTTTAGAATCGTCATCCAGTCGACCAAGTACTCTAATTCAAATTTCCGATAATCCATTTTTTGAACCCGCCCTCACAATTGAGAATCCGGATAATATTCAGGGACAATTCATAGATCCTGAACCATTAAATTTTCCTCCGGAACCACCAATCATTCAAACAGAGATTGTTGAGGAACGAACCATTAAATCAGAATCCTCTAGTGATTCGGATTCAACAAATTCAATCATGGAAAATCTGGAACCTTTAAGTATGGAAGACCGAATGAGAGCTAAACGCACTGGCCAAGGTCACGCAATTACTCATCCAGACATTAATGCGCCAGATTATGAAATCAAAGGACAAATTCTACATATGATGACTAATCAATGCCAATTTAGTGGTGCGCCGAAGGAAGATCCAAATGAACATCTTCGTACCTTTAATAGGATCTGCACTCTATTTAAAATAAGAGAAGTTGAGGATGAACAGATATATCTCATGTTATTTCCCTGGACTTTAAAGGGAGAAGCCAAAGATTGGTTGGAATCGTTACCTGAAGGGGCGATTGATACATGGGACGTTTTAGTTGAAAAATTTCTTAAACAATTCTTTCCGGCATCTAAAGCCGTAAGACTTCAAGGAGAAATTGTTACGTTCACACAGAAGCCAAATGAAACTCTATATGAGGCGTGGACAAGATTTGGAAAGTTATTAAGAGGATGTCCGCAACATGGTTTAGATACCTGTCAAATAGTACAAATATTCTACCAAGGATGCGACATCACTACAAGGAAAGACATAGATATTGCAGCTGGTGGTTCCATTATGAAGAAAACCGAAACTGATGCTTACAAAATTATTGACAACACTGCTTTCCACTCACATGAGTGGCACCAAGAAAAAGATATCGTTAGATCATCTAAAGCAGCTAGAGCCTATTCTAGCCATGACTTAGATTCCATTTCCACAAAGATAGATGCTGTCGAGAGACGAATGGAAAAGATGACTAAGGATATTCACTCAATACGAATTAGTTGTGAGCAGTGTGGAGGACCACATTTGACAAAAGATTGTCTCAGTATTGAATTAACAATGGAACAAAGAGAGAATATTTCATACATAAACCAAAGGCCTGGAAATAATTATCAGAATAATTATCAACCGCCAAGACCGATCTACAATCAAAACCAGAATTATAACAGAAATGTTCCATACAACAACCAACAAGGTCCTAGCAATCAACAAGTATCCAATAATACTTACAATCAGCAAAGACCTAATTTTCAAAACAAACCACCACAAACCGATGATAAAAAGCCAAATTTAGAAGATATGATGACGAAGCTAGTTGAAACTCAAACGCAGTTTTTCACAACTCAAAAACAAACTAATGAACAAAATGCTCAAGCATTTAGAAATCAACAAGCTTCTATTCAAAACTTGGAACAAGAAGTAAGTAACCTAGCAAGGTTAATAGGTGAAAGAAAACTGGGAAGTTTACCTAGTGATACAAATGCTAACCCCCGGAATGAAACAGCTAAAGCCATTACCACAAGAAGTGGTACAACACTTAAACCACCTGAAATACCTGTAACTTCTGATGAAGCTATTCCTACTCCACAAGAACCACAACCTGATCAAGATAAGGAAAAAGAACCGGTAGTTGAAAAGGTTAATGAAGATAACACAGTTAAGGATAAACCTTATGTTAAACCATACCAACCACCACTTCCTTACCTGAGTAAAATGAAGAAAGAGAAACTTGAAGCCGAGCAATCCAAATTCTTGGATATGTTTAAACAGATAAATGTAAATCTTCCTTTCATTGATGTGATTTCAGGAATGCCTAGATATGCTAAATTCTTGAAAGATCTAATCACAAATAGAAAGAAAATGGAAGAACTCTCGGCCATTACTATGAATCCTAATTGTTCAGCAGTGCTGTTGAATAAGATACCAGAAAAATTATCTGATCCAGGAAGTTTCACAATTCCATGTTTTCTGGGTAGTCTTAGTTCAATAGAAGCATTGGCAGACTTAGGTGCTAGTATAAATTTAATGCCGTATTCACTATACGCTAAACTAGACCTTGGAGAATTGAAACCAACAAGAATAAGCATACAACTAGCCGATCGATCAATAAAATATCCTAGAGGGATAATGGAGAACATGCTAGTTAAAGTTGGTACTTTAGTATTTCCAGTAGATTTTGTTGTTCTGGACATGGAAGAAGATTCTCAAGTTCCTCTCATATTAGGAAGACCATTCTTAAACACGGCTAAAGCAATGATAGACGTGTTTGGTAAGAAACTGACCCTAAGTATAGAGGATGAGAGTGTTACCTTTTCAGTTGATAGAGCAATGCAACAATCGCAATCTGCAGATGATACATGTTATTATATTCAAACTACAGATTCACATGCAGAATTGTTAGAAGAATTTCCAGAATTACAAGGAACAGGAGAATGTTCTTTAGGAGAAGGTAATGAACCAATTGATGAAGCTGAAATGTTAGCTACACTAATAGCTAATGGATATGAACCAACAATAGAAGAAATTCAAATGCTAAAAGAAGAAGACAGATATCGATATAAATCATCGATAGAAGAACCACCGACATTAGAATTAAAGCCACTTCCAAACCATTTGGAATACGCTTATTTACATGGTGAATCTGAATTACCTGTAATAATATCGTCTTCTCTTACTGAAAATGAGAAATCACAACTCATTTCTGTGTTGAAAGCTCATAAACCAGCCATTGCATGGAAGATTCATGATATTAAAGGAATAAGTCCTTCGTATTGCACACATAAAATCCTTATGGAAGAAGGTCATAAAACGTATGTGCAACGCCAACGAAGACTAAATCCGAATATGCAAGATGTTGTTAAAAAAGAAATAATTAAACTGCTAGATGCAGGTTTAATTTATCCAATTTCTGATAGTCCATGGGTAAGCCCAGTTCAATGCGTGCCTAAGAAGGGTGGCATGACTGTCATTACAAATGAAAAAAATGAGCTTATTCCTACTAGGACTGTAACAGGATGGCGTGTATGTATTGATTATAGAAAATTAAATGATGCCACCAGAAAAGATCACTTTCCCTTACCTTTTATTGATCAAATGTTGGAAAGATTAGCCGGAAATAGTTATTATTGTTTTCTTGATGGATTTTCCGGATATTTTCAAATTCCAATAGCACCCAAAGATCAAGAGAAAACCACGTTCACGTGCCCTTATGGTACTTTTGCTTACAAACGCATGCCATTTGGACTTTGCAACGCCCCTGCAACCTTTCAAAGGTGTATGATGGCGATTTTTCACGACATGATAGAAGAATGCATGGAAGTTTTCATGGATGACTTTTCAGTCTTCGGTGATACTTTTGAAACATGTCTAGCTAATCTTGAACGAATGCTGATTAGATGCGAACAATCAAATCTAGTTCTTAATTGGGAGAAATGCCATTTCATGGTTAAAGAAGGCATCGTTCTTGGACATAAAATTTCAAAAGAAGGAATTGAAGTGGATAGAGCTAAAGTAGATGTAATTGCTAAACTTCCACATCCCACCATTGTTAGAGGAGTTAGGAGTTTTCTAGGGCATGCCGATTTTTACCGACGTTTCATAAAAGATTTTTCTAAAATTGCCACTACTATGAATAAACT
This sequence comes from Rutidosis leptorrhynchoides, assembly GCF_046630445.1. Taxonomy (NCBI): domain Eukaryota; kingdom Viridiplantae; phylum Streptophyta; class Magnoliopsida; order Asterales; family Asteraceae; genus Rutidosis; species Rutidosis leptorrhynchoides. The sequence goes on from NC_092336.1 coordinate 445,164,940, forward strand.
CCTAGAAAAAGATGCTCCATTCATATTTTCAGATGAATACATCCAATCTTTTAATATTCTTAAAGAGAAACTCACTAATGCACCGATCATGATAACACCAAATTGGAATCTACCGTTTGAACTAATGTGCGATGCAAGTGATTTTGCAATGGGAGCCGTTTTAGGACAAAGGATTGAAAAACGATTTCAACCTATATATTATGCTAGTAAGACGTTACAAGGAGCACAAACGAACTATACAACTACTGAAAAAGAACTCCTTGCTATTGTCTTTGCTTTTGACAAATTTCGTTCATATCTCGTTCTAGCAAAAACGGTGGTCTATACCGACCATTCTGCTCTTAGATACCTATTTTCGAAACAAGATGCCAAACCAAGATTAATCCGTTGGATCTTACTCTTACAAGAGTTCGATATTAAAATCCGAGATAAAAGAGGAGCAGAAAATCTCGCCGCTGATCATCTTTCTCGTCTTGAAAGTCCCGAATTAGAAGTTCTAAATGAATCGGCCATACAAGACAACTTTCCTGATGAATATCTATTAAAGATAGATTATAATGAAATTCCATGGTTTGCAAACTCTGCAAACTACTTAGTATGTGGATTCCTTGAAAAAGGATTATCGTACCAAAAACGAAAGAAATTCTTCAGTGATATAAAACACTATTTCTGGGAAGATCCACATTTGTTTAAAAGTTGTCCCGATAGAATAATACGCCGATGTGTATTTGGAGATGAAGCTAGTAAAATTTTAAACCATTGTCACATAGGACCAACAGGAGGGCACTATGGGCCTCAACTAACAGCAAGAAAAGTTTATGATGCTGGATTCTATTGGCCTACAATTTACAAAGACACACACCTTCTTTGCAAATCCTGTGATGCTTGTCAAAGAGCCGGAAAAATAAGTCAACGTGATGAAATGCCACAAAATGTCATTCAAGTATGTGAAGTATTTGACATTTGGGGTATTGACTTTATGGGTCTATTTCCAAAATCTCATAATAATCTCTATATTCTCGTAGCCATTGATTATGTATCTAAATGGGCGGAAGCACAAGCTCTCCCAACTAACGATGCACGAGTTGTAGTCAACTTTTTAAAACGTCTTTTTGCAAGGTTTGGAACACCGAAAGCTTTAATAAGTGATCGGGGTACTCATTTCTGTAATAATCAACTTAAGAAAGTTCTCAAAAGATATGGAGTAACTCATAAAATCTCCACTGCTTATCATCCACAAACAAGTGGACAAGTTAAAAATACCAACCGAGCTTTAAAACGTATTCTAAAAAAAACTGTAGGATCAAATCCGAAGGAATGGTCCATTAAATTGGAGGATGCACTCTGGGCTTTTAGAACAGCCTACAAAACTCCAATTGGAACCACACCTTTTAGACTTGTTTATGGAAAAGAATGTCATCTTCCAGTAGAAATTGAACACAAAGCATTTTGGGCTTTGAAGACATGTAATCTTGATTTACATGAAGCTGGACGTCTACGGTTAAGTCAATTAAATGAATTAGAAGAATTAAGACAAGAAGCATACGAAAATTCGTTGATATATAAGGAAAGAACAAAGAAATGGCATGATAAAAGAATCAGAAGTTCAAAAGAATTCAAAGAAGGAGACAGAGTTCTTCTTTTCAATTCACGATTCAAGCTATTTCCTGGAAAATTGAAATCAAGATGGTCTGGACCATTCATAGTCAAAAGATTTTTTCCATACGGAACGATAGAATTAATAAATTCAAATGGGATTGAATTTAAGGTTAATGGTCACAGAGTTAAACATTACATAGATAGTCCAATGGAAATCGATAAAGAAGTTAATCACAATTTCGATACCACAGCTAACTAAGTGTGGGGAGAATCAAGTCTTTAAAGGATAATATGTATTTCTGTTAGAGTTAGAATTTCTGTTTTTGTGTAGTTCTCGAAAATGGAACCCGAATGGTCTTTCCCTAGCAGACCTTAAAGAACTAGTCTTCTCCCCCCATTCTGAATTTTTATTTTTTTTAGGAAATGAAGACTTCCTGTGAACTAAACCATGGTCTAATGCTACACGCTTTGATCACTAAACGTAATAATGACACACTTCCGAGTGAAATAGTATCAGTAATCAGAGAAAGATTGGACGGAGTAAGAAAAGAATCCAGATGCGAAGATAATAAGTTACAATTTGGTAAAGGAAAATCAAAATCCGCAGCGAAAAGGAGAGCACGACACCTTGAAAGATGTCACAAATGCAGAAAATGGTCACATGGAGGTAAATGTTCAAATAATCAAACCTATTCAAACACCGAATTTGTTACTTTATGCAGAGACAGACCGTTCATATGTTTAGAAGAAAAAACACTGAATGCTCGAGGTTACGCCTTTGTAGCTATGGAAAACCAATTAAACCGACTATCTTATGAGTGGGATAGATCATATCACTAAGAATACTATCTCACAGGTAAGTCTGTACAGTTTTTATTTTTTTTATTTTCATTTTTAACATTTTAATAATAAACGCTAATTTGTTCGCTATAAAGTATTAAATTGGTATTCGATAAAATTAGGTTTGGCGACCGAAATTATTGATATCATACAAAAATTTATTACATCACTGCGAAATTTAACGTTTATTCTTAAGGTATAAATATTTTTAATCAATCAAACCAAAATATTTCAAAAATTCGTCATGAGTTAAATTAGGTCATGGAACCGAAATTACTTTACCGAAAAGAGGGGCGCATATTTTTGATAATATTTGATTGATTAAAGTGGGATAAAAGCCAAAAAGATTTTTAATTTTATTTTTACTTTGTTTTTAAAATTAATATTAAAATAATATTGTAAACTTTTTAAAATCAATATACTTAAAATTGTAAATATTTGAAAAATTAATATTTTTAATATAAGTTTGCATGTATAAAAACAAAAATATAATTTAAGTTTGGTGTGAATTTATAATATTAATTTTTAAATTAAGTTTGGTGTGAATTTTTAATTTTTAAAATATGAATTTTTAATTTTATGCATTTTAAATTTAAGTGGTGTGAATTTAAAAACAAAAATTTACTTTATTTCGCTAAGTTAAAAATATGAGTTTTAAAATTCGTCGTAAGTTGAAGACTAGGTCTTTGAACCGAAATTGCTTTACCCGAGGGAGGGACGAAAAATTTTATTATCATTATTTTTAATCTTATTGACTTAAAGTATGCCAAAAACATTTTAAAAAACCCAAAAATCTTAGCTTTTAAAACAATCGCTACAAAAAGACAAATTTTAAAATTTTGTCGAGGGACGAACTAGGACATCGATCTGAAACGACCTCGTCCTAAATAACAAGGGAAACAAAATTTTAAAATTAATTACTTAATTGTTTTATAAGTTATAGATAGTTAAAAAAAAAAATCAAACACCGCGACTCGCGGAGTTTGAAAGTGTCAAACACCGCAAGTCGCGGAGTTTCAAAAATACAGAAAAAAATAAAAGGGCCGAACAGATCAGTCTGCACACTACCACACACATAAAACTGCAAAAAATACCGAAAATCACCTCTAAAATCCGAATTTTTTCACCGAAAATTATCACATTTTTTACTAAAATCATGTTGAGAAGGATGCTATCAAGGAATTACTCAAGAAAAATGGTAAATTTCTACACCTAAACACCATTTAATCCGAAAATTAGTGTTCTTGAGCAATTTTATACCCAATTCGATTTTGATGCTTTTTAGTGTAATTATGCTTAAATTGCTTGTGTATTATGGTTGTATAACCTAGATTGATGCTATTTAACATGATTAGAAGCCTTAAACTTCAAATTTTGAGTAATCTAGGGTTTGTGTTCTTGAGCAATTTAGGGCTTTTTGATATAAACAGGTTATGACCGATTTTTGTCATGAATTGTTGCTAAATTAAGTAGTGTAACATATTTAGGTAGTTAAATGATCCAAACTTTGAGCCTAAACATGATTTTGAGAATTAAAGTGGACTTTTTCAAGTCTAAAATTCATGAAATTGATTTTTAAGAGATAATGCCATTTGAAACTTGTTTAATTGCTAGTAATGATTATTTTGACATGCTATTTGAGTTGAATGCTTATGAACTTGGCGAACATTTTCGTATATGCTTATTTGAAAAAGTGTAGATTTGATAAAAATATGAAAATGAGCTTAAGTTTGATATAGATTGAACATGTCATTGTAATTATTTTGATTGATGATTTTGCTGACACTAATGCATATTTGGATACACAAAAATTGTGTTTGATGTGTTTTGCAGACTAAAAGGGGTGAATCTTCATCCCAAGCTCGCAATGCTCCTCCTGAGAATGCGGAACAACAGGATGTTGATAGCTATTATAAACAAGATATACCTCATCCAGTTATGACATTTTCAGATATGCACTTGGAAGAGTTGCACCCGAACTTGAGATTTGCCAGACGTTGGATAGATTATCCAAAATACCAAAGGGGCTTGCATACTCTTCATTCTAAATCTGTTGAAGTACCTAGGGTAATAGAATGGGCACCGTTAGAAGCTGTAGAATTAGCCGGGCCAATTAGAGAATTACTTACACAGAGGTATGGTAATTCTACTTTTAACGATTGGGTACGATTATTCAGCATACGTAGACCTGTATATAAAGTATGGTGTGAAGAATTATTGTGTAATATAGAAATAAATGATCGGGTAGTTAGTTTAACAGATCGATCTTTTATTTGATTTTTGTTAGGAGGTTCGATGCGCCACATGTCTTTACTAGACATGGCTCAGGCCTTACGTATATATACGCCTGAGGAGTTAGCATCTGCCGATTGTAGAGGGTTGATATTAAATGGTAGAAAGATTGATGAAAATTTTGATACACATGGTGTATGGAGTCAAATGACTAGCCATCACCGATTTAAAAGGGGAAATTACTCTTATTTGGATATAGATAGAGCAGAGTTAAGAGTAATTCATAGGTTTTTAGCTAATTCGATTGCACAAAGAGGTAAGAATAAGGAAAAGGTAAATGAACAGGATTTGTTTTACCATATGTGTATTCGAGACCCACAAAGCGCTGTAAGTATACCGTATTGTGTGGGTTATTATTTATCAGCTATGGTTAGAGGGATGAGACCGCACAGTATAATAGGAGGTGGTATATTTATTACTTTGATTGCTGAATATCTCGGTGTGGATATAAGTCGGGGGGATTACTAATCGAAGAACCAGAACCCCACGATACAATTGGTTTAAATGTATACCATGGTGCTAAAGTTTTGAAGAGGCGAAATAACGCCGCAGTACAATATAATGATAGACATCCACAGGTTGAGAGAAACCAACAGCCAGGTAATGTGGGAGGGGGAAATGAAATGACAGAAATGCAAAGGTTTATAGCTTCACAAGAGTACGAAAATGCTATACATCGAGCATTTGAAGATTGGCAAGTTCATCAAAACCAAATCATAGCTTATTGCCAACAAATAGGTAGAAACTATATTCCTACTCCATCGCCCGTATTTCCTCCCTGGTCTATAGAGATCCAACCACCATATCCTACGTATAACACAGCCGAAACATTCTATAACACATACGGTTATGCATGGAACCCCTACTGGTATCAGTATCATCCCTAGTCTACTTAGTTTTATTTATTTTATTATTTGTAATGTTGATACATTTAATACTTATGTTAATATTGTAATAGTTTTTATAATTTTCTAACTTTTATTATTAGATTTTAATAATTTTTGAATGTGGGGTAATATACCAAACTTCAAAAATATGTATATATGTTTGCAGTTTATCTTATGTACACAACAGGGAAAAACAACGCATTTTCAAAGACTGGCATTAAGTTCAGCAAAAGCAACTAATTTTGACGACAAGATGCAAAATATATGTGAAATAACAACAAGACGGAATGAACAAATGATATGCACCATTTATCATTCAAAAAACAAACGCCAATATGTTTGGAAACTTTGGTAAAATTTAATCATTTTTCTACTCTAATCACCCTCAATAATTTAAATTGTTACTGATTTCTTGCAAATGAGGGCATTGCAAGATCTTAAGTGTGGTAAGGGGTTAAATTCTTTCGTATTTTTATCTTAAACACTTGGTTACCATTAAAAATACTAGTAAAGCAGTAGTTGTATTAGAATCTAGTACTCTCTGATAATAAAGAACAGCCCTAGTCTTATATACTGACTACCCAATTCTAGTAAAATTTTTCAAAATTTTTAATTAAATGAACTCAAAATCATGTTTATACATATTTTTGAATGATAAAACTAGGTTTTAACACCGAAATTATTGTTACCTCGGAAAGGACATAAATTGAGAAACAAACCAAAATGTTAAAATTCATTTAAAATGAAATAGAGGACAATAAAAAGGAAAATAAAAGCCAAGTGTGGGAAAATTTACCAAGATATTTTAAACATATGTCACATATTTCTGTAACAAATAACTGAAAATACTTTTGCTTTGGACTAAACTAAACTGTTTTACCCGATGAAAGAAAAGAAGAGATGGATCTACACGATGAATCAATTCCATCGTTAAAAGGAAGTAAAGTCTTCCGAAAAAGACACGCGCTTCTTGATTTAGGTCAAGAAGTTGTCGTCCAGACCAGCTGTAGGTTGACGAAAAATCTAGAAAAGTCATCACTAAAATCAGCAGGAAATCCACGGACATTAGCATAAAACAGGGTCGCCAAGTGGTCAGATTTATCCTAATCATGAGAAGGATTTATCTCATACAATGGGGGGGGCACCGTGCAAATTAGCTTGATAAGACTAATGAATCAGATCCCTAGAAAGGATAATCTCCTTAAAAATTAAAAATCAGCTTTTAAGACTGATATTACTCAATCCTTGAGATTGACCTTAAAGATTGAGAATTCAAACTCATGGAATTCAATGATATCTAAACTCGAGCTTGAACGAGAAAATATTTTGATAAAATTACAAACCGATTTGTTTTCTGAAAACCCTATTTTCAATGCGTTCATTACCATTGAACGTAAAATCCTAGGAATTCACCTGGAATTCATTAGGTCATCTGAACCAAATCGGGTGTCAACCGTAAGAACGGTGGTTGCATAGCATGGTCAAAGACAAGACCTTGTGCCAGACCGAAAAAATTATAAGGGTGAGCTTTACTATTGCTCCTACCAAGGATAGTAATTGCGTCCGATACTTTATAGACCATAATTAAAAGCATGTCAGGGGACATTGCCTTAACAGTTGCTTGTTCAACGCTTTCCTTTACAACCGGACGGTAGTTTATCAAAAGGTAATATACGGGACAAGTGAACTGGACGTGTTGCTTTCCTAATACAAGGTTAGCAAGTGGGTAACACAAAACCACAAGTGTTGAGCTAAAATTTTCAAATCTGAAACCCACACAACCCATAAAAATATTTTGCAAACACCGGTGAAGGGTTATTCTGGAAAACTTATCTAGGGTAAAAAAACTAGATTTAATTTTCAAAAGATCAAATGTTTACATAAAGATCCAATTTCCTTAATGGATCTAAATTTTATAGTCATGTGGGACTGTAAACCATATCGCTACTACCATTGTTTATACCGCCGTATAGAAATCACTGATGTACAAAGTGTGAAGAATAAAGAAGTGATTCTAGTATTTCAAGACTATATTGCTTGAGGACAAGCAACGCTCAAGTGTGAGAATATTTGATAATGCTAAAAACGAACATATATTTCATAGCATTATTCCTCAAGAAAGACAAGCTTTTAGTTGCAATTGTTCTATTTAAAAGTGATATTCGTTTAAATAATAAAAGGTGAAGACAAAAGACAGATTCGACGAATTGAAGACGCAAACGACCAAAAAGCTCAAAAGTACAAAATACAATCAAAGAGGTTCCAATTATTGATAAGAAACGTCTCGAAATTACAAGAGTACAAGATTCAAAACGTAAAGTACAAGATATTAAATTATTCGAGAAGACGTTCGAAAATCTGGAACCGAGACCAGAGTCAACTCTCAACGCTCGACGCAACGGACTAAAAATTACAAGTTAACTATGTATATAAATATAATATAATATATAATTAATTATATAAATTATATATATATTATATTTATATAATAATCCATCGGCAAGAAAGGCTCCAAAATGGTGTGAGCTGTAAAATCGAACTCCGCGACTTGCGGAGTTCAAAGAGGGAAAAGGCCGCGACTCGCGGAGCTCGCCTGGACTCAAATCCCTATAAAAGCAAACGCAGTTTGATCGCAAAAATATCAAAAAAAAAAAATATCAATCTCTCTATATTTATACGTAAATATTTATATTTATATTTTAATTTTAATTTTAATTTTAATTTTAATTCTAATAATAAGGGTATGTTAGCAAATGTTGTAAGGGTGTAAGTCGAAATTCTGTCCGTGTAACGTTACGCTATTTTTAATCATTGTAAGTTATGTTCAACATTTTTAATTTAATGTCTCGTAGCTAAGTTATTATTATGCTTATTTAAAACGAAGTAATCATGATGTTGGGCTAATTACTAAAATTGGGTAATTGGGTTTTGTACCATAATTGGGGTTTGGACAAAAGAACGACACTTGTGGAAATTAGACTATGGGCTATTAATGGGCTTTATATTTGTTTAACTAAATGATAGTTTGTTAATTTTAATATAAAGATTCACAATTGGACATCCCTATAAATAACCATATACACTCGATCGGATACGATGGGCAGGGTATTTATATGTACGAATAATCGTTCATTTAACCGGACACGGGAATGGATTAATAGTCACTAGAATTATTAAAACAGGGGTGAAATTATGTACAAGGACATTTGGCATAATTGATAATAAAGTATTAAAACCTTGGGTTACACTCAGTCGACATCCTGGTGTAATTATTAAACAAAGTAATAAAACCTTGTTACAGTTTAAGTCCCCAATTAGTTGGAATATTTAACTTCAGGTATAAGGATAATTTGACGAGGATACTCGCACTTTATATTTATGACTGATGGACTGTTATGGACAAAAACCAGACGGACATATTAAATAATCCAGGATAAAGGACAATTAACCCATGGGCATAAAACTAAAATCAACACGTCAAACATCATGATTACGGAAGTTTAAATAAGCATAATTCTTTTATTTCATATTTAATTTCCTTTATTTTATATTTAATTGCACTTCTAATTATCGCACTTTTATTTATTGTTATTGTATTTAATTGCACTTTTAATTATCGTACTTTTTAATTATCGCACTTTTATTTATCGCAATTTCATTATCGTTATTTACTTTACGCTTTAAATTAAGTCTTTTATTTATTTTTAATATTTTACATTTGGTTTTAACTGTGACTAAAGTTTTTAAAATCGACAAACCGGTCATTAAACGGTAAAAACCCCCTTTATAATAATAATATTACTTATATATATATTTGTATTTTTATAAATTTAAACTAATATAGCGTTAAGCTTTGTGAAAAAGATTCCCTGTGGAACGAACCGGACTTACTAAAAACTACACTACTGTACGATTAGGTACACTACCTATAAGTATTGTAGCAAGGTTTAAGTATATCCATTCTATAAATAAATAAATATCTTGTGTAAAATTGTATCATATTTAATAGTATTTCCTTGTAAAATATAAGCTATTTTATATACACCTCGCATAACATCAGCTAATATGAAGAAAAAGCTTTTATAAATGAGTTCATATTATGCTACGAGATACTATTAACTACTCTTAATATTCTGTATGATTAACTTGTTTCATTTAACTATTTGAAGGAAATGGCACCGACTACTCGACAACCCATGAATATGAGCGAAGAGGAATTTCGTACCTTTCTTGCTGCAAACATAGCCGCAGTACAGGCTGCGCTACATACCAACAATAACTCCGAATCTAGCAAAGCAGCTAACGGCGCAAGAAATCGTGTAGGATGCACCTACAAAGAATTCACTGCCTGCAAACCTTTGGAATTTGTTGGAACCGAAGGACCGATCGGATTGAAACGGTGGACCGAGAAGGTCGAATCGGTGTTTGCCATAAGTAAGTGTACTGAAGAGGACAAAGTGAAGTACGCTACACATACCTTCACAGGTACTGCATTAACATGGTGGAATACCTATCTAGAGCAAGTGGGACAAGATGATGCTTACGCACTACCGTGGTCAGCATTCAAGCACTTGATGAATGAGAAGTACCGTCCCAGAACCGAGGTCAATAAGCTCAAGACAGAACTTAGAGGGTTACGAACCCAAGGATTTGATATTACCACGTACGAAAGACGATTCACAGAATTGTGCCTATTGTGTCCGAGAGCGTTCGAAGATGAGGAAGAGAAGATCGACGCGTTTGTGAAAGGATTACCGGAAAGAATCCAAGAAGATATAAGTTCACATGAGCCCACCTCCATACAACAGGCATGTAGAATGGCTCACAAACTAGTGAACCAGATTGAGGAAAGAATTAAAGAACAGGCGGCTGAAGAGGCCAATGTGAAGCAAGTCAAAAGAAAGTGGGAGGAAAACGGTGATAAGAATCACCAATACAACAACAACAATTACAACAATAATCGCAACAACTATCCCAACAATCGCAACTACAACAAACGGCCCAACAACAACAACAACAACAACAACAACAACTACTACTACTATTACTACTACTACTACTACTACTACTACTACTACTACTACTACTACTACTACTACTACAACAACAATCATCCCAACAACAATAACAACCGCAACAACAACAACAACAATCAGAAGCAGCTATGCCAAAGGTGTGAAAAGTATCACTCGGGGTTCTGCACCAAATTTTGCAACAAGTGTAAAAGAAATGGTCATAGCGCGGCGAAGTGTGAGGTCTACGGACCAGGGGTTAACAGAACGAAAGGAACAAATGGTGTCAGAACGAGTAATGGCGGAGCAAGTAGTGTCGGAGCAAGTTATGCCAATGTAGTTTGTTATAAATGTGGAAAACCGGGCCACATTATTAAAAATTGCCCGAACCAGGAGAACACGAATGGACAAGGCCGCGGAAGAGTTTTCAATATTAATGCGACAGAGGCACAGGAAGACCCGGAGCTTGTTACGGGTACGTTTCTTATTGACAATAAATCTGCTTACGTTTTATTTGATTCGGGTGCGGATAGAAGCTATATGAGTAGAGATTTTTGTGCTAAATTAAGTTGTCCATTGACGCCGTTGGATAGTAAATTTTTACTCGAATTAGCAAACGGTAAATTAATTTCAGCAGATTATATATGCCGGAATCGAGAAATTAAACTAAATAGCGAAATATTTAAGATTGATTTGATACCAGTAGAGTTAGGGAGTTTTGATGTAATAGTTGGCATGGACTGGCTGAAGAAGGTGAAAGCAGAGATCGTATGTTATAAAAATGCAATTTGCATTGTACGAGAAGAAGGAGAACCCTTAATGGTGTACGGAGAAAAGGGCAACACGAAGCTACATCTTATTAGTAATTTGAAGGCACAAAAACTGATAAGAAAAGGTTGCTATGCTGTTCTAGCACACGTCGAGAAAGTACAAACTGAAGAAAAGAGCATCAATGATGTTCCCGTCGCAAAAGAATTTCCCGATGTATTTCCGAAAGAATTACCGGGACTACCTCCACATCGATCTGTTGAATTTCAAATAGATCTTGTACCAGGAGCTGCACCAATAGCTCGTGCTCCTTATAGACTCGCACCCAGCGAGATGAAAGAACTGCAAAGCCAACTGCAAGAACTATTAGAATGTGGTTTCATTCGACCAAGCACATCACCATGGGGAGCTCCTGTTTTGTTTGTTAAGAAGAAGGATAGTACATTTAGGTTGTGTATTGACTACAGAGAGTTGAACAAACTTACCATCAAAAACCGTTATCCACTGCCGAGAATTGATGACTTATTTGATCAACTACAAGGCTCGTCGGTTTATTCGAAGATCGATTTACGTTCTGGATATCATCAAATGCGAGTAAAGAAGGATGATATTCCAAAAACTGCTTTTAGGACGCGTTATGGTCATTACGAGTTTATGGTTATGCCGTTTGGATTGACTAACACACCAGTTGTGTTTATGGACCTTATAAACCGAGTGTGTGGGCCATATCTTGACAAGTTTGTCATTGTTTTCATCGATGACATACTTATTTACTCAAAGAATGATCAAGAGCACGAAGAACATTTGAGAAAAGTGCTAGAAGTATTGAGGAAAGAAAAACTGTACGCTAAGTTTTCAAAGTGTGCATTTTAGTTGGAAGAAGTTCAATTCCTCGGTCACATAGTGAACAAAGAAGGTATCCAGGTGGACTCGGCAAAGATCGAAACCGTTGAAAAGTGGGAAACCCCAAAAACTCCGAAGCATATACGTCAATTTTTAGGATTGGTTGGTTACTACAGAAGATTCATCCAAGATTTCTTCAAAATAGCAAAACCCTTGACTGCATTAACGCATAAAGGGAAGAAATTTGAATGGAAAGATGAACAAGAGAAGGCGTTTCAATTATTAAAGAAAAAGCTAACTACGGCACCTATATTGTCATTGCCTAAAGGGAATGATGATTTTGTGATTTATTGTGACGCATCAAAGCAAGGTCTCGGTTGTGTATTAATGCAACGAATGAAGGTGATTGCTTATGCGTCTAGACAATTAAAGATTCACGAACAAAATTATACGACGCATGATTTGGAATTAGGCGCGGTTGTTTTTGCATTAAAGACTTGGAGGCACTACTTATATGGGGTCAAAAGTATTATATATACCGACCACAAAATCCTTCAACACATATTTAATCAGAAACAACTGAATATGAGGCAGCGTAGGTGGATTGAATTGTTGAATGATTACGACTTTGAGATTCGTTACCACCCGGGGAAGGCAAATGTGGTAGCCGACGCCTTGAGCAGAAAGGACAGAGAACCCATTCGAGTAAAATCTATGAATATAATGATTCACACTAACCTTACTACTCAAATAAAGGAGGCGCAACAAGGAGTTTTAAAAGAGGGAAATTTAAAGGATGAAATACCCAAAGGATCGGAGAAGCATCTTAATATTCGGGAAGACGGAACCCGGTATAGGGCTGAAAGAATTTGGGTACCAAAATTTGGAGATATGAGAGAAATGGTACTTAGAGAAGCTCATAAAACCAGATACTCAATACATCCTGGAACGGAAAAGATGTACAAGGATCTTAAGAAACATTTTTGGTGGCCAGGTATGAAAGCCGATATTTCTAAATATGTAGGAGAATGTTTGACGTGTTCTAAGGTCAAAGCTGAACATCAGAAACCATCAAGTCTACTACAACAACCTGAAATCATGGAATGGAAATGGGAAAACATTACCATGGATTTCATCACTAAATTGCCAATGACTGCAATTGGTTTTGATACTATTTGGGTAATAGTTGATCGTCTCACCAAATCAGCACACTTCCTGCCAATAAGAGAAGATGACAAGATGGAGAAGTTAGCACGACTGTATTTGAAGGAAGTCGTCTCCAGACATGGAATACCAATCTCTATTATCTCTGATAGGGATGGCAGATTTATTTCAAGATTCTGGCAGACATTACAGCAAGCATTAGGAACTCGTCTAGACATGAGTACTGCCTATCATCCACAAACTGATGGGTAGAGTGAAAGGACGATACAAACGCTTGAAGACATGCTACGAGCATGTGTTATTGATTTCGGAAACAGTTGAGATCGACATCTACCGTTAGCAGAATTTTCCTACAACAACAGCTATCATTCAAGCATTGAGATGGCGCCGTTTGAAGCACTTTATGGTAGAAAGTGCAGGTCTCCAATTTGTTAGAGTGAAGAGGGGGATAGACAGATTACGGGTCCGGAGATAATACAAGAAACTACCGAGAAGATCATCCAAATTCAACAACGGTTGAAAACCGCCCAAAGTCGACAAAAGAGCTACGCCGACATTAAAAGAAAAGATATAGAATTTGAAATTGGAGAGATGGTAATGCTTAAGGTTGCACCTTGGAAAGGTGTTGTTCGATTTGGTAAACGAGGGAAATTAAATCCAAGGTATATTGAACCATTCAAGATTATTGATTGTGTCGGACCAGTAGCTTACCGACTTGAGTTACCTCAACAACTCGCGGCTGTACATAACACTTTCCACATCTCGAATTTGAAGAAATGTTTTGCTAAAGAAGATCTCACTATTCCGTTAGATGAAATCCAAATCAACGAAAAACTTCAATTCATCAAAGAACCCGTCGAAATAATGGATCGTGAGGTTAAAAGACTTAAGCAAAACAAGATACCAATTGTTAAGGTTCGATGGAATGCTCGTAGAGGGCCCGATTTCACCTGGGAACGAGAAGATCAGATGAAGAAGAAATACCCGCATTTATTTCCAGAAGATACGTCAACACCTCCAACCGCTTAAAATTTCGGGACGAAATTTATTTAACGGGTAGGTACTGTAGTGACCCAAACTTTTCCATGTTTATATATATATTAAATGAAATTGTTATTTACATGATTAAGTGTTTCCAACATGTTAAGCAATCAAACATGTTAAGACTTGATTAATTGAAATAGGTTTCATATAGACAATTGACCACCCAAGTTGACCGGCGATTCACGAACGTTAAAACTTGTAACAACTATATGATGACATATATATAGATATATATATATATATATATATATATATATATATATATATATATATATATATATATAGTTAACATGATATTATGATAAGTAAACATATCATTAAGTATATTAGCAATGAACTATATATGTAAAAACAAGAGTACTAACTTAATGATTTTGAAACGAGACATATATGTAACGATTATCGTTGTAACGACATTTAATGTATATATATCATATTAAGATATATTAATACATCATGATATCATGATAATATAATAATTTAACATCTCATTTGATTTAATAAACAATGGGTTAACAACATTTAACAAGATCCTTAACCTAAAGGTTTCAAAACAACACTTACATGTAACGACTAACGATGACTTAACGACTCAGTTAAAATGTATATACATGTAGTGTTTTAATATGTATTCATACACTTTTGAAAGACTTCAAGACACTTATCAAAATACTTCTACTTAACAAAAAGGCTTACAATTACATCCTCGTTCAGTTTCATCAACAATTCTACTCGTATGCACCCGTATTCGTACTCGTACAATACACAGCTTTTTGATGTATGTACTATTGGTATATACACTCCAATGATCAGCTCTTAGCAGCCCATGTGAGTCACCTAACACATGTGGGAACCATCATTTGGCAACTAGCATGAAATATCTCATAAAATTACAAAAATATGAGTAATCATTCATGACTTATTTACATGAAAACAAAATTACATATCCGATATATCTAATCCATACACCAACGACCAAAAACACCTACAAACACTTTCATTCTTCAATTTTCTTCATCTAATTGATCTCTCTCAAGTTCTATCTTCAAGTTCTAAGTGTTCTTCATAAATTCTACAAGTTCTAGTTTAATAAAATCAAGAATACTTCCAAGTTTGCTAGCTTACTTCCAATCTTGTAGAGTGATCATCCAACCTCAAGAAATCTTTCTTATTTATAGTAAGATATCTTTCTAATACAAGGTAATACTCATATTCAAACTTTGATTCAATTTCTATAACTATAACAATCTTATTTCGAGTGGAAATCTTACTTGAACTTGTTTTCGTGTCATGATTCTGCTTCAAGAACTTTCAAGCCATCCAAGGATCCTTTGAAGCTAGATCCATTTTTATCATTTCCAGTAGCTTTATCCAGAAAACTTGAGGTAGTAATGATGTTCATAACATCATTCGATTCATACATATAAAGCTATCTTATTCGAAGGTTTAAACTTGTAATCACTAGAACATAGTTTAGTTAATTCTAAACTTGTTCGCAAACAAAAGTTAATCCTTCTAACTTGACTTTTAAAATCAACTAAACACATGTTCTATATCTATATTATATGCTAACTTAATGATTTAAAACCTGGAAACACGAAGAACACTGTAAAACCGGACATACGCCGTCGTAGTAACACCGCGGGCTGTTTTGGGTTAGTTAATTAAAAACTATGATAAACTTTGATTTAAAAGTTGTTCTTATGGGAAAATGATTTTTCTTATGAACATGAAACTATATCCAAAAATCATGATTAAACTCAAAGTGGAAGTATGTTTTCTAAAATGGTCATCTAGACGTCATTTTTTCGACTGAAATGACTACCTTTACAAAAATGACTTGTAACTTATATTTCCGACTATAAACCTATACGTTTTCTGTTTAGATTCATAAAATAGAGTTCAATATAAAACCATAGCAATTTGATTCACTCAAAACGGATTTAAAATGAAGAAGTTATGGGTAAAACAAGATTGGATAATTTTTCTTGTTGTAGCAACGTGAAAATTGGTAACAAATCTATATTAATCATATCCTAGCTAACTTATATTGTATTATACATGTATTATAATATATTATGTAATCTTGGGATACCATAGACACGTATGCAAATGTTTTGACATATCATATCGACCCATGTGTATATATTATTTGGAACAACCATAGACACTCTATATGCAGTAATGTGAGAGTTAGTTATACAGGGTTGAGGTTGATTCCAAAAATATATATACTTTGAGTTGTGATCTAGCCTGAGACGTGTATACACTGGGTCGTAGATTGATTCAAGATAATATATATCAATTTTTTTCTGTACATCTAACGTTGGACAACTAGTTGTAGGTTACTAACGAGGACAGCTGACTTAATAAACTTAAAACATCAAAATGTATTAAAAGTGTTGTAAATATATTTTGAATATACTTTGATATATATGTACATATTTGTTATAGGTTCGTGAATCGACCAGTGGCCAAGTCTTACTTCCCGACGAAGTAAAAATCGGTGAAAGTGAGTTATAGTCCCACTTTTAAAATCTAATATTTTTGGGATGAGAATACATACAGGTTTTATAAATGATTTACAAAATAGACACAAGTACGTGAAACTACATTCTATGGTCGAATTATCGAAATCGAATATGCCCCTTTTTATTAAGTCTGGTAATCTAAGAATTAGGGAACAGAAACCCTAATTGACGCGAATCCTAAAGAAAGATCTATTGGGCCTAACAAACCCCATCCAAAGTACCGGATGCTTTAGTACTTCGAAATTTATATCATATCCGAAGGGTGTTCCGGAATGATGGGGATATTCTTATATATGCATCTTGTTAATGTCGGTTACCAGGTGTTCACCATATGAATGATTTTTATCTCTATGTATGGGATGTGTATTGAAATATGAAATCTTGTGGTCTATTGTTACGATTTGATATATATATATAGGTTAAACCTATAACTCACCAACATTTTTGTTGACTTTTAAAGCATGTTTATTCTCAGGTGAATACTAAGAGCTTCTGCTGTTGCATACTAAAATAAGGACAAGATTTGGAGTCCATGTTTGTATGATATTGTGTAAAAACTGCATTTAAGAAACATATGTCGATGTAATATATTTCTATTGTAAACCATTATGTAATGGTCGTGTGTAAACAGTATATTTTAGATTATCATTATTTGATAATCTACGTAATGCTTTTGAAACCTTTATTGATAAAAAAAAGGTTATGGTTGTTTTAAAAATGAATGCAGTCTTTGAAAAACGTCTCATATAGAGGTCAAAACCTCGCAACGAAATCAATTAATATGGAACGTTTATAATCAATATGAACGGGACATTTCAATAGTTTAGCTAATTTAGGTGGATGTATATATATTTACCATTTAAAAGAAAAAACCCATACTTTATACCAATCAATTACTCCGTGACATTTACAAGGTTACAAAAGCAACAATCGTCAAGAATTTTAACCATGCTATATCCGTACGGGAAAAAAACAAATACTCGTAATAATAATAATAATAATAATAATAATAATAATAATAATAATAATAATAATAATAATAATAATAATAATAATAATAATAATAATAATAATAATAATAATAATAATAATAATATTATAAAATACTCATTATTCTAAGGTTGAGTTGGATTGGGCCTTGTCACTTAGTAATCGTCAAATTTTAATCTTTATTATTTATTTATTAAATCAAAATCAATCAATTTACTTGGGAGCGTGTTGGGTAGTTATCTCACATCGGCCGTGGTAGTAAAAATTAAATAGTTTATAATAACTTGGGTTCCCCATCCCCTTGAGTTAACTTTTGAGGTTGATTGGGCTCAAGTCTATTAAACTCATTATGGTATCAGAGCCAAACGAGCCAAATGTGTTATGTTGGGAGCCCATGTGTGCACGTCTCGATGTGAGGGGGTGTGTTGGGTAGTGTTGTATCCCACATCGGCTATGGTAGTAAAAATTAAATAGTTTATAATAGCTTGGGTTCCCCGTCCCCTTGAGTTAACTTTTGGAGTTGGAATGGGCTCAAGTCTATTAAACTTCTTATGGTATCAGAGCATGTTGTTTAACAATAACTTCGTTCAATTTGTTGATTTGTGTTCACGTTCTTTGAATCTTCTTCTGTGATTTCTTCAAATTGAAACCACCAGATTCATCTTCGAACAAATTCTTCAGTTGTTTTGTGTTTCCGCTGCTGTGTTAAGTAATGGATCCGCAAGTATTTCAGAATCCGTTGTTTCTTCATCCATCTGATCAGGTTCCTTGCCAATTCATGAAAAGCTGATTGGTGCTCAGAATTATCGTTCATGGAGGTGATCTGTTGAAATTGCTTTGTCTACCAAGCGGAAGCTTGGATTTGTAACAGGTACTATCACTAGACCTGTTAATGATGATACTCGTGCAGATCAATGGGATACTTGTAATAATATGGTAATCAGTTGGATTATGAACTCTGTTTGTGATTCAATTGTTAAGTCTATCATGTTTGTTGGCACATCTAATGAAATTTGGAAGCAATTGGAGAGGAGATTTGCTTTGAGTAATGGATCTAGAAAGTATAAGCATCATAAAGAAACTTATTCTAGTGAACAACAAGGTGTTCTTATAAGTGAGTATTACACTAAGATGAAATGTCTGTGGGAAGAAATTGATTATATGAATGATCTTCCTAGGATTGCTGAAAATACTCCTGAGATTGTGAATTTTCTTAATGCTGTCAATTGTCAAAAGGAAGAACAATACTTGTTCCAATTTTTGAATGGTTTAGATGATCATTTCAGTGCCTTGAGGAGTCAACTTTTGTTGATGAGTCCTTTTCCTAGTGTTGAAGTTGATTGTTCTATGCTTCAACAGGAAGAGTCTCAAAGGGAAATGTTCACTAATGTTGACTCTCTACTGCTTTGTATAGTAAAGTCAATACTAAAGATAAGTGTTCTATCTGTGGATTCAAAGGGCATCCACCTTAGAAATGCTGGGAGAAAGTTGGTTACCCTGTGTGGCATTACAAGAGTAGACAAGCTTCAAAACAAACTGCTCAATCAAAGACTAAACCTGGTGTTAAAAAGACTGCTGCTACTGTATAGGGAAACAATGTGATCTTCACTTCAGAGCAGTTTGAGAAACTCTTGAAAAGTTTACCACAGTTAACAGCAGAGATGCAAGGTACCATGGCTGAATCTGATGATGAGATTGATCATCATTTTGCAGCAGGTATGCTTACTAAATCATCTTCTGTTACAAAGTGGATACTAGATACTGGAGCTACAGATCATATGACACCTAACAATAGTCTATTATCTGAATCTAAATCCTTGCTATTGAGACCTCATATTAAATTGCCAAATGGTAATGTCTCAGTTATTTCTCATATAGGACAAGTTAAACTGGATATCAAATGAGTTTGAAGGATGTGTTGGTAGTACCTTCATTCAAGTTTAGCCTTTTGTCTGTGTCCAAATTGACAAGAGATAATCCTTGTGTTGTGATCTTCTATTCACAATTTTGTTTGATTCAGGACTTGGTAAGCAAGAAAGTGATAGGACTGGGTGAGAGAAAAGAAGACCTGTATTATTTGGTGAATGTTCCTCTTCATTAGGTGGATAAAAGGCTGATTATGTTAATTTCCAATTCTGTACAGAATTCTTGTTTGTTTTCAATAAAAGAAGGTCATAGTGCAAACTCTAGTAAGCTTGTAATGTCTTATAGTCTTTGGCATCATAGACTAGGGCATGTGTCTGATACATAGCTTAAATTCATACCTTCTGTTGCTTCTACTTTGATTAATCAAAATGAAGCTGTGTGTGTTTCTTGTCCTATGGCTAAATTCACCAATTTTCCTTTCAAGTTAAGTGATTCATATTGTAAACGTGTTTTTCAAATGGTGCATATTGATATATGGGGTCCATACAAAGTGCCTACACAAGGAAAATACAGGTATTTTCTAACCATTGTAGATGATTGTAGTAGAGCTACATGGATCTATCTGTTGGTAAATAAGAGTGATTGTTATGATATGTTTAAAGCTTTTATGAAATTTGTCAAGACTCAATTTAATAAGAAAATAAAGATTGTCAGATCTGACAATGCTTTGGAGTTTATCAAGGGTAAACTAGGAGTATATTTGACAAGTAAGGGAGTTATACAACAAACTTCTTGCCCAGATAGACCACAGCAAAATGGTAGGGTTGAAAGGAAGCATAGACATATTCTTGAAATTGCTAGGGCTTTAAGGTTTCAATCCAGTTTACCATTACATTTTTGGAGAGATTGTGTTATGACTGCAGTATACATAATAAACAGACTACCATCTTCTGTGTTACACAATAAAACTACATATGAGGTATTGTTTGATAAACCTCCTACTTATGATCATCTAAAGGTGTTTGGTTGTTTAGCCTTGGCATATAACCCTAGTTGGGTTATAGATAAATTTAGTGAAAGAGTGG
This sequence comes from Rutidosis leptorrhynchoides, assembly GCF_046630445.1. Lineage (NCBI taxonomy): Eukaryota > Viridiplantae > Streptophyta > Magnoliopsida > Asterales > Asteraceae > Rutidosis > Rutidosis leptorrhynchoides. The sequence continues at coordinate 445,185,861 of NC_092336.1, forward strand.
TACCATGTGTATTCTTAGGATATCCTGTAGGTCAAAAGGGATACAAGTTATTCAATTTGCTAACTAAAAGTACTTTTGTGTCAAGAGATGTAGTGTTTCATGAGCATATATTCCCTTTTGCAAAGTCAACAGAATGTCAACTGTTGAAACATATACCTGCAAATACTGTTATCTTGCCTTCTCAGGTCCACTATAATGACTGTGTAATTACTTCAAGTAACACATATGTAGAAAATAATGTTGTTTCTACTGATAACACTGCAAGTACATCTAATACTGGTCAACCTGAAGTTAGAAGTGGTCAACCTGAAGTTAGAAGGTCAATAAGACAGTCTGCTCCACATGTATGGCACAAAGACTATGTAATCTCTCAAAATCATGCTTTTCTTAATCATCAACCTGTTGCCAATCAAGTTTCTAGTCCATGTCTTGAAGAAAAGTTCAAAAAACATGTAAGTGCCTTAATGGCTTGTTCTGATCCTAGTTGTTTTAAAGAAGCTGTCACAGATTTAGAATGGTGTAGTGCAATGGATTCTGAGTTGCTTGCACTTGAAACTACACTTCAGAGGTTACAGAATTGCCAGCTGGAAAAAAGGCAATAAATTGTTATTGGATTTATAAAACAAAACTCAAGGCAGATGGAACAGATGGAACAGTTGATAGAAAAAAGGCAAGATTGGTAGTAGATGGTAATAGACAAAGAGAAGGAATAGATTACACTAAAACTTTTGCTCCTGTCACTAAAATGGTCACTGTAAGATTGTTGCTTGCAGTTTCAGCTATGTACAACTGGGATATCTCACAAATGGATGTCTCAAATGCATTTCTTCATGGAGATTTATTGGAAGAAGTATATATGAAGATGCCACTGGGTATGCAGGTAAGGGGGAGTTGGTGCAGAATATTCCTCCAAACAATTCAAAGGTTTGTAGGCTAAAGAAGTCACTATATGGGCTTAAACAAGCCCCAAGGCAATGGTTTGCCAAACTGTCATCTGCTTTATTGTCTTTTGGATATCAACAATCCAAAGCAGATTACTGTTTGTTTACAAAGAAAGACAAAGATCAATTCACAACCATATTGATCTATGTGGATGATTTGTTGATAACATGAAGTAGTACTGCTCATATTAACAAGCTTAAAGATCAGTTAAAGTCCCAATTTCATATGAAGGACCTTGGAAGTGTTAGCTATTTCTTGGGTTTAGATGTCTCTAGATCAGCTCAAGGTGTGTTTGTTTCTCAGCAAAAGTACACAATGGATTTGTTAAAGAAAAATGGTGTTTTAAATTGTAGACCATATAAGCTACCTTTAGATCCTAATATAAAATTACAAGCTGATTTGGGAACACCTTTGAAGGATCCAGAGTTATATAGGAGGTTAATTGGGAAGCTCATATATCTGACTATCACAAGACCTGCCATATGTTACAGTGTTCAACTCTTAAGTCAATTCATGCAATCACCAACTTCTGTACATCATCAGGCTGCTATACATCTTCTAAGATACTTATTGTTAGCTCCTGCACAGGGTATTTTGTTGGCAAACAAATCTACAGTTGAATTGAACGCTTATTGTGATTCGGATTGGGCTAGTTGTCCAATGACTAGACGATTAACAACAGGCTACTGCATACTGTTAGGTGATTCTCCAATGTCTTGGAAATCAAAGAGACAGAGTGTTGTTTCTAGATCATCTGCAGAGGCAGAGTACAGGGCAATGGCCTTAACCTGCTGTGAAGTTACTTGGTTAGTTAGTCTTTTGAAGGATCTTGGTTTAAAAGATTTGGGTCCAGTTGATATGTACTGTGATAACCAAGCAGCAATTCACATAGCTGCCAATCCAGTTTTTCGTGCTCGAACAAAGCATATTGAGGTGGATTGTCATTTCATTAGAGATCAAGTCAAGAAAGGAGTAATTAAACCACAATATGTTCATACAAAATTTCAATTAGCTGATGTCTTTACCAAAATTGTTACTGTAGATCAACACAATAAACTTCTAAGCAAATTGGGAGTTAAAGATCACTCACAACTTGAGGGGGAGTATGCAAGGGATACTGGTCAAAAACAAAAGTCAACCAGGTGTCAATATAAATGAAGTCAAAGTTAAGTTTCATTAGTTCATGTACTTTAATGTAATCATGTTTAGTTCAGGGATTCATTTTGTAAATATGTAACAGATTTCTGTTACTCTGGTCTGGTAGTTAACCCGTTAGGATTTGTATTTAACAGATAAATTTAGGCATTTACAGTCAGTTAATCAAATGGAGAATTTGAATCTTCAAGTGTGTGTGTGTGTAAGTATATTGTTAAACTTCTTATATATAGTTTCAGCGACCTACAAAAACCCTACGATCAAAATCATATTTGAGCAAACACCGGAAAAATAATGTCATACCATGTACCTTTTAAAATAGAATTCGAGATCATGATCCGGCTTCCTGTTAAATCATTGATTCGATTCAGTTCAGTTTCAAAAACATGGAAGTCTTTAATCAATAGCTTAAAGTTTATTGCTGATTACACCAACCTCCATTCTCAGCGGCAACATATTCTTATAAGGTATAAATATCCTTCACATGCTCCGCAAAAGAATTTTGTTTCGATTGTTGATGATGATGATACTTTCCGCGAACATAAGCTTTGTTTTACCACTTATGTGTGTTTTGAGGTTTGGTATCCAAAGCTAGTTGGTAGCTCACATGGGCTGTTTTGTTTTCTGGGTCATAGTAAAGAATTTACAATTAGAATGGATGTGGCTGTAATTTGGAATCCTTCAATAAGAAAAACAGTTGTCATTCATCTGAAAAAAGGTTTTGGATATAATGAGACTGTAGGTTTCGGGGTTTGTCCAAACACACTTGACCCTAAGATAGTACGAATTTGTAAAGATAACTACAATGCTGAGGTTTTTACATTAAATTCAAGGATGTAGAGGAGTATATCATCTAGTAACATTATGTTTAGTAAGCACAATAATATTATTCAACCTAACGTAGTTATAGACGGGTTTATCTATTGGCTTTTATACGTACAATCTGGTCCATTTATGATTGTTTTATGTGATTTGTCAAGGGAGGAGTTTATGGAAATACACTTCCCGGATGAATTAGGGTTATCACGTATCTCTGATTACAATTTACAAATATCAAAGCTTAGGGAGTCTCTTACCGTGATTCGTCATAAAATGGGGACCAGGAAAATCGTTTATGAAGTGTGGAAGATGGAGAATATTGGTGTAACAAGATCCTTTACCAAGCTTTATAACATCAACATATCACCAAAATTATTGTTGGGGAACCTATGCGGATTTAATAAGAATGGCCAACTTATCGTAGAAGCGGTTCATGACTCATGTAAAGGTTCATGCAACAGCGAGCTTATAGTTTATGATCCCTGCACAAAAAACATCAGCAATCTTGGAATTTACTGGATCGATTATGGGTCTTCAGAGAGTACTCCCTATACAGAATCATTATTGTTACTTGATAAACCATATATAGTAATATTTGATGGCGCATTTCTTGATGAAGATCAGAACCGACCAGGTTTGTAACAGGGAAGAGACTTGTCCATATGAAATTCAACATAATCATATTCATATTATACCTAATTTTCTGGAAAAAAAAATAGTCAAATTCGCTCAAGCTAAATCAAGAAAAATGCAGTTGATTTTAGTTATAAGTTGGCTAGTTTTTGCAGTGTATGTAATATCGAATTAGATTTTTGTTAGTGATTTGTGTAGGATTTGGTTGGTATTATCAGTTTGGTTGGATGAAACGTTCTATCAGATTGTAAAATCTCTTAATTATATATGAAATGTTCTATCAGATTTGGATTAGTTTTATTGCTTGTGCGTACTATTTTAATCATGTTGTTTATCTGCAGTATAAAATACATTGTGTTTAATTGAAAAAATCTAGTGTACTGTATACAGTCAGTTGTACAGTATACATTCAGAATGCAGTAAACTCAACTGACCAAAAAAAATGCAGTATACTATAGATTCAGAATCAATTGTGCAGTATACATTCAGTTTAAGAGTAAAAAATGACCAAAAAGTGCAGTTCACACTTGTGCAGTACATATAATGACCCAAAAAGGCAGTACTATTGTGTTGTACTTATAATGAGGACAATTGTGCATTACATATAATGACCAAATCAATTGTGCAGTATACATTTAGTCTCAGGCCACAACTTTCACCAAAAAATGCAGTTCACACTTGTGCAGTACATATAGTGACCCAAACTGTTGTATTACTTATAAAAGTTGTAGTTTTTTTTTTTTAAATAAAAAAAAATTAATTATTAGAATGAGGTTAAACATTTACAACATCCATGCATATAATCCATGCTGGGTACTATAAACTATATAACTATAAAACAGACACTTAAGACCCATAACCACCTATAAGTACCCATCATGGAGAAAAATACTACACCAAGAGTTTGCACCTGATTTCCACTATGCAAGATATAATGAAGGAGCCAAGATCCATTGTTGCCAATCAAACTTTATCATTTTATACCGATTGGAAATCCAGTTGTAACTCTTTATTAGGATTTCGTTTAGAATAGTCGACATGAACAACCATTTGTTCTAGAAAGAATTTTGATTGCGATTTTCCCAAATAGTGAATCCGGTGACCCGCACAATTTCTTGCCAAAGTAATGCTCCCCACCTCGAATTTATTGAGTTGTTTTTGCCACAAAATAAGTCCTCAATGCATAGCTTGGAAACGGGTCCTAATTGCCACCATTTATAGACCCTTTCCCAGACGCCCATTGCGTGTTTACAAAGGATAAGCGAATGTTCGATAGTCTCGATTCCATCATCACACTTTGGACATCTAACCGTTCACAAGTTGATGACTCTTTTATCTAACTTGACCCGTACTAGTAGTCTTTCTAATTTGGCCCTGCATGTGAGGATCCCTAACTTCAATGGTGCTAATTTGTTTCTCAGAGTTGCATTGTGTGTGCCATTTACATTTAACGTGAGACTATCAATTAGATAAGCAAGGCACTTGGTTGAAAATATTCCTTTTGGGTCCTATGATCCCGCCCATCCCACAAAATTTGATCTTGCACCTGCACATATTTAACCGATTCCAACGCGAATAGTCTTCTATACCTGCATTTTAATTGAGTTAAAAGAACAATTTCAAAATGCAGTACAACAACTGATCCATAAAAAATGACCAAAATGCTTCAGTTTCAAACTCAGGTACACCAACTGATCCATGTGAAATGCAGTTCACACTTGTGCAGTACATATAATGACCCAACAAAGGCTCTACATATTAAAAATAACCAAACACCACACTGCAAACTGCTGTATCACTTATAAATGTTGTAGTTGATGAGTTAAAAAATGATCAAGCTTTAGTTTCAAACTCAAGTACAACACTTAGTTATATAATTAATAATTAATTTATTTGATTAATGAATGATAATGATGAACTGATTGATTCTGTTAGAGCTTAAGTGTAGGTAAAAAAAAAAAAGTTAAGCTTTTTCATATAAATAGTCATACTCATTCTTTTCACCTACACCCAATAATTACATACAAATAACTTTAATTTTCCAAATGGGTCAAACTACTAAAACTCCTAAACAACAACAATAACAAAACTCAATACCAAATAAGTGACTCAATACCACATAAGTGGTGTATGGGGAGGTAAGATGTAGACAATCCTTCCCCTATCCGAGAATAAAGATAAATCATTTCTTCACCCAGATTAAAAACAATCTCATAAGTAGAGAAAGTAATCACTCTCTATTCGACGGATAAAGAGATTACTTCCGAGTAGATCTCCGGCCAATAAGTAGGAAAAAGTTCTAAAAAAATAATTAAAAATAAAATTGAGACGCCATGAAAATGATAAAATCAAATTTACATGAGTTTTAAATCGCATAAACTAAAAAAACTTCTTTTATATCTTGAAATCTTGACTAGCTGCTAAGGAACCATTGATGCTCATGTGAAGGTGACGGTATGTCGTAATTTGTTAACACCATTCACCTCAATCAGTTGTTTCTTGTTTCAGCTATGTTGTTCCTTTATAGATGAATTATTCAATTTAACGAACAAAAGAAGTTGAATAAAAAAAAATTATAACTCCAATACTTGCTCCCAAAAAACCCCTCACTCAACCACCATCACTACCTTCAACCAACACCACCACCAAACAACCTTCAACCACCACCACCAAACCACCTCTCCCCACCACCAAATTACCATACTTCGTTACTGAACCAAATAACATTTTCATCATTAACAACTCACAAAATACACAAACCAACACCCAGCGGCCAATTACGTCATACTTTAAACCCATCCCCAAACAAACAATAACTACCCAAACAATCAATGAACACCAAACTCCACAATTAAATCCCAGTTCACAACCCAACCCTAAGGGATCATTTGCACCTTTATCTCACACTTACGCCGACGCTATAACCAGGAACAGTCCGACAAAGGTTGATAACAACTCTTCGATTCCTGTACGCCATTCCAACAAAGAACACAATTCTTCGGTGCCAAACCGTTCCTGTCATGGTAATAGGATCTCGACTGTGTTCGTGGGTAACATCGATAGATCTTCAAATCCTATGGTGCTTAGCAATGGTTTTAGAAGATTCGGGTGGATTCAAAACATTGTGTGGAGGAGTGGAAGGAATTTTGCTTTCATCAAATTTGCCAACCATGATCAAGCTTTAGATGCGATTAAGTACATGAATGGGAGGTTTCTCCAGGGCAAAAGATTAAGGATGGGGCTTGCTAAATTTGATAAAGGGTCAAGTTCTAGTGCAGGGAAGGAAAGGTTCCATAATAATTGGTATGGACCTTCAACTGGAAGATGGTACCCTTCTTACACTCCAAAAAGGCAGGAAGCTCACAAAGAAAATGATGTTATTCAACTTCAACTTAATGAAGATATAAGTGATGGTATGGATAGAATTGTTAGGAAGAGGGGATCGCCTGGACGTTGGGAGATATAAATTTGAGAGAAAAACAACTTTATTACTCACAAGAATAGATTTACAGAGTATTACAAAACTCTTACAAAAAAACTCTCAAACTCACACACACTCTCTAGGTTGTGATTACACTTCTCTGAGTGATTTAGGATGATTTACAACTGAGGTTTGCACCTCTATTTATAGTAAAAATTCTATGGCGGTGGAATGGTGTGAACGGAGAAGATTGGCGGTCGTCATCGTTATCAACTTTGCTACTTCCATATGAGTTGTCAAGGTTGCCTACTTTGAATATCTAGAAGGTGGGCTTCTAGATTGTAGGCTGGAAATCTTCAATTCTCCCCCTCTAGCCGAATCCACAAACATTCCAGTTATGTCTCTGCATAACTCCAACTTCTCTCGAGTCACCACCTTTGTTAACATATCCGCAGGATTCTCCTTTGTATGGATCTTCACTAGTCTCAACAGTTGTCGATCAATTACCTCGCGTATCCAATGATAGCGAATATCAATATGTTTTGTACGGGAATGGTACATGGAGTTCTTGCTCAAATCTAGAGCACTCTGACTGTCACAATGTACCTTGTACTTCTTTTGCTTGATTCCAAATTCTTGGAGATAACACTTTAACCACAACATTTCTTTTCCAGCTTCTGCAGCAGCAATATACTCTGCTTCAGTTGTGGATAATGCAACACACTTTTGTAGTCTTGACTGCCATGAAACAGCTCCTCCTGCAAAAGTGTAAATGAATCCTGAAGTAGATTTCCTACTATCAGGATCTCCGGCCATATCCGCATCTGTATAACCTTCCAAGATTGGATCAGCTCCCCCGTAACAAAGACATAGATTCGTTGTACCCTTAAGATATCTGAGAATCCATTTTACCGCATTCCAATGCTCTTTCCCGGGGTTCGAGAGAAAACGACTCACCGTTCCCACTGCATGAGCAATATCGGGCCTTGTACACACCATTGCATACATCAAACTTCCAACTGCTGAAGAATATGGTACTGAAGACATCTCCCCGATCTCTTCCTTGGATGAGGGATAAGAACTCTTGCTTAACTTGAAATGGTTGGCTAATGGAATGCTAACAGGTTTGGCATTGTTCATATTGAAACGTGAAAGCACTCGTTCAATATACTTCTCCTGAGATAGCCATAACCTTTTATTCTTCCTGTCTCGGGTTATCTGCATTCCCAAAATCTGTTGAGCCTGTCCTAAGTCTTTCATGTCAAAAGACTTCGAGAGTTCCTTCTTCAGTTGGTTGATCTTCGTTGCGTCTTTCCCTACGATCAAAATATCGTCTACATATAGTAGAAGAGCAACGAAATTTCCTTCAGAAAACTTCTGAATGTAGACACACTCATCTGCTGCAGTTTTCTTGTACCCTTGACTCACCATGCACGATTCAAACTTCTTGTACCACTGCCTAGGTGCCTGCTTCAAACCATACAAACTTTTCTTTAGCTTGCATACGAGGTTATCTCCTGAAACCTTAAAACCTTCCGGCTGCTCCATGTAAATTTCTTCATGTAAATCTCCATGAAGAAAAGCTGTCTTTACATCCATCTGTTCAAGCTCCAAGTTCATACTTGCGACCAATCCAAGTATGACTCTAATTGAAGTCATCTAGACTACTGGTGAAAATATCTCATCAAAATCAATCCCTTTCTTCTGTTGGAATCCTTTGACTACAAGTCGTGCTTTGTATTTCACCACTTTTCCACTACCATCCTTTTTCAGCTTGAACACCCATTTATTTTTTAGTGCCTTCTTTCCGCGTGGAAGTTCTACAATCTCATAAGTTTGATTTTTCTGCAGAGAACCCATCTCATCCTGCATTGCGAGCAACCATTTTTCTTTATCCTTATGAGTTACTGCTTCATGAAAACTCTCCGGTTCTCCATCTTCAGTAAGTAGAAGGTACTCGGATTCTGGATATCTACTCGATGGAATCCGACCTCGTTCAGATCTACGAACTTCTGGAACATTCTGAGGAGATCCGCCATCATCTTGACCTTGTGATGGTGTTGGAATGTCTGGCAGATGGGGTTGTGGCTCCCCCTGCTCAGCACCGTCATTTTCTCCATAATCTTCTACTTCTGGCATTTCTTCTTGCACTGAATATTCATTTCTCATGAATGAATCTATTGTTACTTCTGGCACCTGAGCAGCAACATTTGACTTCTGAGATATTGTGGGCTTTTCAATATCTTCTATTGTCTGGCTTTCATGGAACACCACGTCCCTACTTCTGATCACCTTTTTCTCCTTTGGATCCCATAATCTGTATCCAAATTCTTCATCTCCATAGCCTATGAATATGCATGGAGTGGTCCTTGCATCCAGCTTCTGCCTGAGCTCCTTGGATACATGTGCGTACGCCAAACATCCAAATACTCTTAAGTGAGAGTATGATGGATCCTTTCCAGACCAAAGTTTCTCCGGAACTTCAAAATTTAGTGGTACTGATGGAGATCGGTTGATCAAGTAACATGCGGCTCTGACTGCTTCTCCCCAAAATGTCTTTTGGCAGCTTAGCCATACTGAGCATGCTCCGAACACGCTCCATGATTGTTCGGTTCATTCTTTCTGCTATACCATTGTGTTGAGGGGTACGTGGAACTGTCTTCTCATGTCGGATGTCATATGATCTGCAATAGGCATCGAACTGCCTGGAAGAGTATTCACCGCCGTTGTCGGATCGAAGACACTTTAACTTCTTTCCTGTCTCATGTTCTACCATGACATGGATGTAGTGACCCGAACTTTTCCATGTTTATATATATTAATGGAGATTGATATTTACATGATTAAATGTTTCCAACATGTTAAGCAATCAACTTGTTAAGACTTGATTAATTGAAATATGTTTCATATAGACAATTGACCACCAAAGTTGACCGGTGATTCACGAACGTTAAAACTTGTAAAAACTATATGATGACATATATATGGATATATATATATATAGTTAACATGATACTATGATAAGTAAACATATCATTAAGTATATTAACAATGAACTACATATGTAAAAACAAGACTACTAACTTAATGATTTTTAAACGAGACATATATGTAACGATTATCGTTGTAAAGACATTTAATGTATATATATCATATTAAGAGATATTCATACATGATAATATCATGATAATATAATAATTTAAAATCTCATTTGATATTATAAACATTGGGTTAACAACATTTAACAAGATCGTTAACCTAAAGGTTTCAAAACAACACTTACATGTAACGACTAACGATGACTTAACGACTCAGTTAAAATGTATATACATGTAGTGTTTTAATATGTATTTATACACTTTTGAAAGACTTCAATACACTTATCAAAATACTTCTACTTAACAAAAATGCTTACAATTACATCCTCGTTCAGTTTCATCAACAATTCTACTCGTATGCACCCGTATTCGTACTCGTACAATACATAGCTTTTAGATGTATGTACTATTGGTATATACACTCTAATGATCAGCTCTTAGCAGCCCATGTGAGTCACCTAACATATGTGGGAACCATCATTTGGCAACTAGCATGAAATATCTCATAAAATTACAAAAATATGAGTAATCATTCATGACTTATTTACATGAAAACAAAATTACATATCCTTTATATCTAATCCATACACCAATGACCAAAAACACCTAAAAACACTTTCATTCTTCAATTTTCTTCATCTAATTGATCTCTCTCAAGTTCTATCTTCAAGTTCTAAGTGTTCTTCATATATTCTACAAGTTCTAGTTACATAAAATCAAGAATACTTTCAAGTTTGCTAGCTCACTTCCAATCTTGTAAGGTGATCATCCAACCTCAAGAAATCTTTATTTATTACAGTAGTTTATCATTCTAATATAAGGTAATAATCATATTCAAACTTTGGTTCAATTTCTATAACTATAACAATCTTATTTCAAGTGATGATCTTACTTGAACTTGTTTTCGTGTCATGATTCTGCTTCAAGAACTTCGAGCCATCCAAGGATCCGTTGAAGCTAGATCCATTTTTCTCTTTTCCAGTAGGTTTATCCAAGGAACTTAAGGTAGTAATGATGTTCATAACATCATTCAATTCATATATATAAAGCTATCTTATTCGAAGGTTTAAACTTGTAATCACTAGAACATAGTTTAGTTAATTCTAAACTTGTTCGCAAACAAAAGTTAATCCTTCTAACTTGACTTTTAAAATCAACTAAACACATGTTCTATGATGTGAAGCGAGGTGTATATAAAATAGTTATTATTTTACTAGGAAAACACTATTAAATACGATACAATTTTACACAAGATATTTATTTATTTATAGAATGGATATACTTAAACCTTGCTACAACACTTATAGGCAGTGTACCTAATCGTACAGTAGTGTAGTTTTTAGTAAGTCCGGTTCGTTCCACAGGGAAATCTTTAAACAAAGCTCAACACTATATTAATTTACTTTTATAAAAATACAAATATATATATAAGTAATATTATTATTATAAAGGGGGGTTTTTACCGTTTAATGACCGGTTTGTCGATTTTAAAACTTTAGTCGCAGTTAAAACCTAATGTAAAATATAAATACAAGACTAAAATTAAAGCGTAAAGTAAATAACGATAATGAAATTGCGAATAATAAAAATGCGATAAAATAAAATTGCGATAATTAAAAAGTACGATAATTAAAAGTGCGATAAAATAAAATAACAATAAATAAAAGTGCGATAATTAGAAGTGCAATTAAATATAAAATAAAGGAAATTAAATATGAAATAAAAGAATTATGCTTATTTAAACTTCCGTAATCATGATGTTTGACGTGTTGATTTTAGTTTTATGCCCATGGGTTAATTGTCCTTTGTCCTGGATTATTCAATATGTCCGTCTGGTTTTTGTCCATAACAGTCCATCAGTCATAAATATAAATTGCAAGTGTCCTTGTCAAATTATTATTATACCCGAAGTTAAATATTCCAACTAATTGGGGATTCGAATTGTAACAAGGTTTTAATACTTTGTTTAATGAATACACCAGGTTATCGACTGCGTGTAAACCAAGGTTTTACTACTTTGTTAACAATTACACCAATTACCCTTGAATGTAATTTCACCCCTGTTTTAATTATTCTAGTGGCTATTAATCCATTCCCGTGTCCGGTTAAATGAACGATTATTCGTACAAATAAATACCCCGCCCATCGTGTCCGATCGAGTGTATATGGTAATTTATAGGGACGCCCAATTGTAAATCTTTATATTAACATTAACAAACTTTCATTTAGTTAAACAAATATAAAGCCCATTAATAGCCCATAGTCTAGTTTCCACAAGTGTCGTTCTTTTGTCCAAACCCCAATTATGGTACAAAGCCCAATTACCCAATTTTAGTAATTAGCCCAACATCATGATTACTTCGTTTTAAATAAGCATAATAATAACTTAGCTACGAGACATTAATGTAAAAAGGTTGAACATAACTTACAATGATTAAAAATAGCGTAGCGTTACACGGACAGAATTTCGACTTACACCCTTACAACATTCGCTAACATACCCTTATTATTAGAATTATAATTAAATTTAAAATTAAAATATAAATATATATATATATATCGTATATATTGAGAGAGATAGAGAAATAAGATATGAAATTTGATCAGAATTCGGTTTGCTTTATAGCCAGACTTGATTTTTGGGGCTCCGCGACTCGCGGCAAAATGCCCTTCAAACTCCGCGAGTCGCGGAGATATATTTACAGCTCACACCCTTGGAGTTTTCTCTGCCGACGGTTTTTAATATATATATATAATATATATATAATTAATATAATTAATTATATATTATATTATATTTATATACATAGTTAACTTGTAATTTTTAGTCCGTTGCGTCGAGCGTTAAGAGTTGACTCTGGTCCCGGTTCCGGATTTTCGAACGTCCTCGCGTACAATTTTATATTTTGTACTTTGCGTTTTGAATCTTGTACTCTTGTAATTTTGAGACGTTTCTTAGCAATAATTGGAACCTTTTCGATTGTCTTTTGTACTTTTGAGCTTTTTGGTCGTTTGCGTCTTCAATTCGTCGAATCTGTCTTCTGTCTTCACCTTTTATTATTTAAACGAATATCACTTGTAAATAGAACAATTGCAACTAAAAGCTTGTCTTTCTTGAGGAATAATGCTATGAAATATATGTTCGTTTTTAGCATTATCAAATATTCCCACACTTGAGCGTTGCTTGTCCTCAAGCAATATTGTCTTGAAATACTAGAATCACTTCTTTATTCTTCACACTTTGTACATCAGTGATTTCTATACGGCGGTATAAACTATGGTAGTAACGATATGGTTTACAGTCCCACATGACTATAAAAATTTAGATCCATTAAGGAAATTGGATCTTTATGAAAACATTTGATCTTTTGAAAATTAAATCTAGTTTTTACCCTAGATAAGTTTTCCGGAATAACCCTTTACCGGTGTTTGCAAAATATTTTTGTGGGTTTGGTGGGTTTCAGATTTGAAAATTTTAGCTCAAAACTTGCGGTTTTGTGTCACCCACTTGCTAACCTTGTATTTGGAAAGCAACACGTCCAGTTTACTTGTTCCGTATATTACCTTTCGGCAAACTACCGTCCGGTTGTAAAGGAAAGCATTGAACAAGCAACTGTTTAAGGCAATGTCCCGTGACATGCTTTTGATTATGGTCTATAACGTGTCGGACGCAATTACTATCCTTGGTAGGAGCAATAGTAAAGCTCACCCTTATAATTTGTCGGTCTGGCACAAGGTCCTGTCTTTGACCATGCTATGCAACCACCGTTCTTACGGTTGACACCCGATTTAGTTCAGGTGACCTAATGAATTCCAGGTGAATTCCTAGGATTTTACGTTCAATGGTAATGAACGCATTGAAAATAGGGTTTTCAGAAAACAAATCGGTTTATAATTTTGATCAAAATATTTTCTCGTTTAAGCTCGAGTTTAGATATCATCGAATTCCATGAGTTTGTAATTCTCAATCTTTAAGGTCAATCTCTAGGATTGAGTAATATCAGTCTTAAAAGCTGATTTTTAATCTTTAAGGAGATTATCCTTTCTGGGGATCTGATTCATTAGTCTTATCCAGCTAATTTGCATGGTGCCCCCCCATTGTACGAGATAAATCCTTCTCATGGTTAGGATAAATCTGACCACTTGGCGACCCTGTTTAATGCTGAGGTCCGTGGATTTCCTGCTGATTTTAGTGATGACTTTTCTAGATTTTTCGTCAACCTACAGCTGGTCTGAACGACAACTTCATGACCTAAATCAAGAAGCGCGTGTCTTTTTCGGAAGACTTTACTTCCTTTTAATGATGGAATTGATTCATCGTGTAGATCCATCTCTTCTTTTCTTTCATTGGGTAAAACAGTTTAGTTTAGTCCAAAGCAAAAGTATTTTCAGTTATTTGTTACAGATATATGTGACATATGTTTAAGATAACTTGGTAAATTTTCCCACACTTGGCTTTTATTTTCCTTTTTATCGTCCTCTATTCCATTTTAAATGAATTTTAACATTTTAGTTTGTTTCTCAATTTATGTCCTTTCCGAGGTAACAATAATTTCGGTGTTAAAACCTAGTTTTATCGTTCATAAATATGTATAAACATGATTTGAATTCATTTAATTGAAAATTTTTACTAGAATTGGGTAGTCAGTATATAAGACTAGGGCTGTTCTTTTTTATCAGAGAGCACTAGATTCTAATACAACTACTGTTTTACTAGTATTTTTAATGGTAACCAAGTGTATAAAGTAAAAAATTTTTAAAATCCGAAAGAATTTAACCCCTTCCCACACTTAAGATCTTGCAATGCCCTCATTTGCAAGAAATCAGTAACAATTTAAATTATTGAGGGTGATTTGTGTGAAAATGATTAAATTTTTACCAAAGTTTCCAAATATATTGGCGTTTGTTTGCTGAATGATAAATGGTGCACATCATTTGTTCATTCCGTCTTGTTGTTATTTCACATGTATTTTGCATCTTGTCGTCAAAATTAGTTGCTTTTGCTGAACTTAATGCCAGTCTTTGAAAATGCGTTGTTTTACCCTGTTGTGTACATAAGATAAACTGCAAACATATATACATATTTTTGAAGTTTGGTATATTACCCCACATTCAAAAATTATTAAAATCTAAGAATAAAAGTTAGATAATTATAAAAATGATTACAATATTAACAAAAATATTAAATGTATCAATAATTACAAATTACAAAATAATAAAAAATAATAAGTAAACTAAGGATGATATTGGTACCAATAGGGGTTCCACGCATAACCATAAGTGCTATAGAATGCTTCGGCAGGGTCATACGTAGGATATGGTGGCTGCATCTCTATCGACCAAGGAGGGAAGACGGGTTTCGGTGTAGGAATATAGTTTCTACCTATATGTTGGCAATGCGCTATGATCTGGTTCTGATGAACTTGCCAATCTTCAAATGCTCTCTGTCTAGCATTTTCGTATTCCTGAGAAGCTATAAACCTATGCATTTCTTGCATCTCATTCCCCCCTCCTACATTACCTTGTTCCTGGTTTCTCTCTACCTGTGGATGTCTACCATTGTATCGTACTGCGGCGTTATTTCGCCGCTTCAAAACTTTTGCACCATGGTATACATTTAAACCTATAGTGTCGCGGGGTTCCGGCTCTTCTACTAATAATCCCCCCCGACTTATATCCACACCGAGATATTCACCAATCAAAGTAATAAAAATACCACCTCCTATTATGCTATGTGGACGCATCCCCCGAACCATAGCTGATAAATAATAACCCACACAATATGGTATACTTACAGCGCTGTGTGGGTCTCGAATACACATATGGTAAAACAAATCTTGTTCATTTACCTTTTCTTTGTTTTTACCCCTTTGTGTAATCGAATTAGCTAAAAACCTATGTATTACTCTTAATTCGGCTCTATCTATATCCAAATAAGAGTAGTTTCCCCCTTTGAAACGGTGATGGCTTGTCATTTGACTCCACACACCGTGTGTATCAAAATTCTCATCTATCTTTCTACCGTTTAGTATCAATCCTCTACAATCGGCAGACGCTAACTCCTCAGGCGTATATATACGTAAAGCCTGAGCCATGTCCAGTAAAGACATGTGGCGCATCGAACCGCCTAACAAAAATCTAATAAAAGAACGATCGGTTAAACTAGCTACCCGATCATTCAACTCTATACTACATAACAACTCTTCACACCATACTTTATATACAGGTCTGCGTATGGTGAATAAACATATCCAGTCATTAAAAGAAGAATTACCATACCTCTGTACCAGTAATTCCCTAATTGGCCCGGCCAATTCTACAGCTTCTAAGGTTCCCCATTCTATGACCCTTGGTACCTCAACAACCTTGGAATGAAGAGTATGCAAACCCTGTTGATATTTTGGATAATCTATCCAAAGTCTGTCAAATCTCAGGTTCGGGTGCAACTGTTCCAAGTGCATATCTGAAAAGGTCATGACTGGATGAGGTACATCCTGCTTGTAGTAGTTATCTACCTCCTGTTGTTCCAAGTTCTCAGCAGGAGCATGGCGGGCTTGGGATGAAGATTCACCCCTTTCATTCTGCAAAACACATCAAACACAAATTTTGTGCATCCAAATATGCATTAGTGTCAGCAAAATCATCAATCAAAATAATTACAATGACATTATCAATTTATATCAAACTTAAGCTTATTTTCACATTTTTATCAAATCTACACTTTTTCAAATAAGCATATACGAAAATTTTCGCCAAGTTCATAAGCATTCAACTCAAATAACATGTCAAAATAATCATTACTAGCAAATAAACAAGTCTCAAATGGTATTATCTTTCAAAAATCAAGTTCATGAATTTTGGACTTGAAAAAGTCCACTTTAATTCTCAAAATCATGTTTAGGCTCAAAGTTTGGATCATTTAACTACCTAGACATGTTACACTACTCAATTTAGCAACAATTCATGACAAAAATCGGCCATAACCTGTTTATATCAAAAAGCCCCAAATTGCTCAAGAACACAAACCCTAGATTATTCAAAATTTGAAGTTTAAGGCTTCTAATCATGTTAAACAGCATCAATCTAGGTTATACAAGCATAATACATAAACAATTTAAGTCTAATTACACTACAAAGCATCAAAATCAAATTGGGTAAAAATTAGCTCAAGAACACTAAAATTCGAATTAAATGGTGTTTAGGTGTAGAAATTTACCGTTTTTCTTGAGTAGTTCTTAGATATCATCCTTCTCAACATGATTTTAGCAAAAAATTTGGTGATTAACGGTTAAAAATTGAGATTTTTGGAGGTGATTTTCGGTGGTTTTCGGGTTCTTTTTTCGCAGTATTTGGGTGTTTATGTGTGTGGGAGAGTGAACTGATCGAGCAGCTCTTTTATTTTTTTTTTTTTCTGGGTTTTGGACCCTCCGCGAGTCGCGGAGGTTTTGTACTTCAAACTCCGCGAGTCGCGGAGTTTACTCTTTTTTTTTTTTTTTTTTTTTTTTTTTTTTTTTTTTTTTATAATCTTTAACTTATAAAACAATTAAGAAATTAATTTTAAAATTTTGTTTCCCTTGTTATTTAGGACGAGGTCGTTTCGGATCGATGTCCTAGTCCGTCCTTCGACAAAATTTTAAAATTTGTCTTTTTGTAGCGATTGTTTTAAAAGCTAAGATTTTTGGGTTTTTTAATGTTTTTGGCATACTTTAAATCAACAAGATTAAAAATATTGATAATAAAAGTTCTCGTCCCTCCCTCGGGTAAAGCAATTTCGGTTCAAAGACCTAGTCTTCAACTTACGACGAATTTTTAAAAATCATATTCTTAACTTAATGAGGTAAAGTAAATTTTTGTTTTTAAATTCACACAACTTAAATATAAAATTCAAAATTAATAAAAAAAAAAAAATAATCACACCAAACTTAAAATTTGAAATGCATAAAATTAAAATTTCATATTTTAAAAATTAAAAATTCACACCAAACTTAATTTAAAAATTCATAAATTCATACCAAACTTATATTAATTTTTCAAATATTTACAATTTTAAAAATATTGTTTTTACAAAGTTTACAATATTAATTTAAGATTTAAATATTAATTTTAAAAACATGGTAAAAAAAAAAAATTTAAAAATCTTTTTGTCTTTTTATCCCACTTTAATCAATCAAATATTATCAAAAATATGCGCCCCTCTTTTCGGTAAAGTAATTTCGGTTCCAAGACCTAATTTAACTCATGACGAATTTTTGAAATATTTTGGGTTGATTGATTAAAGATATTTATACCTTAAGAATAAACGTTAAATTTCGCAGTGATGTAATAAATTGTTGAATGATATCAATAATTTCGGTCGCCAAACCTAATTTTATTTAATACCAATTTAATACTTTTTAGCGAACAAATTAGCGTTTATTATCAAAAGGTTAAAAATAAAAATAAAAATAAAAACTATACAGACATACCTGTGGAATAGATTTCTTAGTTATATGATCTATTATATTCATAAGATAGTCGGTTTAATTGGTTTTCCATGGCTGCATAGGCGTAACCTCGAGCATTCATTGTCTTTTCTTCTAAACATATGAACGGTCCGTCTCTGCATAAAGTAACAAATTCGGTATTTGAATAGGTTTGATTATTTGAACATTTACCTCCATGTGACCATTTTCCGCATTTGTGACATCGTTCTAGGTGTCGTGCTCTTCTTTTCGCTACGGATTTTGATTTTCCTTTACCAAATTGTAACTTATTATCTTCGCATCTGGATCCTTTTCTAACTCCGTCCATTCTTTCTCTGATTACTGATACTAATTCACTCGGTAGTATGTCATTATTTCTTTTAGTGATCAAAGCGTGTAGCATTAGACCATGGTTTAGTTCACAGGCAGTCTTCATTTCGTAAAAACCTAAAAAAAATAAAAATTCAGAATGGGGGGAGAAGACTAGTTCTTTAGGGTCTGCTAGGGAAAGACCATACGTGTTCCATTTTCGAGAACTACACGAAAACAGACAATCTAACTCTAACAGAAATACATATTATCCTTTAAAGACTTGATTCTCCCCACACTTAGTTAGCTGTGGTGTCGAAATTGTGATTAACTTCGTTGTCGACTTCCATCGGACCCTGTATGTAATGTTTAACTCTGTGACCATTAACTTTAAATTCAATCCCATTTGAATTTATTAATTCTATCGTTCCGTATGGGAAAACTCTTTTGACTATGAATGGTCCAGACCATCTTGATTTCAATTTTCCAGGAAATAGCTTGAATCGTGAATTGAAAAGAAGAACTCTGTCTCCTTCTTTAAATTCTTTTGAACTTCTGATTCTTTTATCATGCCATTTCTTCGTTCTTTCTTTATAGATTAACGAATTTTCGTATGCTTCATGTCTTAATTCTTCTAATTCGTTTAGTTGACTTAATCGTAGACGTCCGGCTTCATGTAAATCAAGATTACATGTCTTCAAAGCCCAAAATGCTTTGTGTTCAATTTCTACTGGAAGATGACATGCTTTTCCATAAACAAGTCTAAAAGGTGTGGTTCCAATTGGAGTTTTGTAGGCTGTTCTAAAAGCCCAGAGTGCATCCTCCAATTTAATGGACCATTCCTTCGGATTTGATCCTACGGTTTTCTCTAGAATACGTTTTAAAGCTCGGTTTGTATTTTCAACTTGTCCACTTGTTTGTGGATGATATGCGGTGGAGATTTTATGAGTTACTCCATATCTTTTAAGAACTTTCTCAAGTTGATTATTACAGAAATGAGTACCCCGATCACTTATTAAAGCTTTCGGTGTTCCAAACCTTGCAAAAAGACATTTTAAAAAGTTGACTACAACTCGTGCATCGTTAGTTGGGAGAGCTTGTGCTTCCGCCCATTTAGATACATAATCAATGGCTACGAGTATATATAGATTATTATGAGATTTTGGAAATGGACCCATAAAGTCAATACCCCAAATGTCAAATACTTCACATACTTGGATGACATTTTGTGGCATTTCATCACGTTGACTTATTTTTCCGGCCCTTTGACATGCATCACAGGATTTGCAAAGAAGGTGTGCGTCTTTGTAAATTGTAGGCCAATAGAATCCAGCTTCATAAACTTTTCTTGCTGTTAGTTGAGGCCCATAATGCCCTCCTGTTGGTCCTGTGTGACAATGGTTTAAAATTTTACTAGCTTCATCTCCAAATACACATCGGCGTATTATTCCATCGGGACAACTTTTAAACAGATGTGGATCTTCCCAGAAATAGTGTTTTATATCACTGAAGAATTTCTTTCGTCTTTGGTACGATAATCCTTTTTCAAGGAATCCACAAACTAAGTAGTTTGCATAGTCTGCAAACCATGGGATTTCTTTATAATCTATCTTCAATAGATATTCATCAGGAAAGTTGTCTTGTATGGCCGATTCATTCAGAACTTCTAATTCGGGATTTTCAAGACGAGAAAGATGATCAGCGGCGAGATTTTCTGCTCCTCTTTTATCTCGGATTTCAATATCAAACTCTTGTAAGAGTAAGATCCAACGGATTAATCTTGGTTTAGCATCTTGTTTTGAAAATAGGTATCTAAGAGCAGAATGGTCGGTATAGACCACCGTTTTTGCTAGAACGAGATATGATCGAAATTTGTCAAAAGCAAAGACAATAGCAAGGAGTTCTTTTTCAGTAGTTGTATAGTTCGTTTGTGCTCCTTGTAACGTCTTACTAGCATAATATATAGGTTGAAATCGTTTTTCAATCCTTTGTCCTAAAACGGCTCCCATTGCAAAATCACTTGCATCGCACATTAGTTCAAATGGTAGATTCCAATTTGGTGTTATCATGATCGGTGCATTAGTGAGTTTTTCTTTAAGAATATTAAAAGATTTGATACACTCATCTGAAAAGATGAATGGCGCATCCTTTTCTAGGAGTTTATTCATAGGAGTGGCAATTTTAGAAAAATCTTTTATGAAACGTCGGTAAAAACCGGCATGCCCTAGAAAACTCCTAACTCCTCTAACATTGGTGGGATGTGGAAGTTTAGCAATTACATCTACTTTAGCTCTATCCACTTCAATTCCTTCTTTTGAAATTTTATGTCCAAGAACGATGCCTTCTTTAACCATGAAATGGCATTTCTCCCAATTAAGTACTAGATTTGATTTTTCGCATCTAATTAGCATTCGTTCCAGATTAACTAGACATGATTTAAATGTATCACCGAAGACTGAAAAGTCATCCATGAATACTTCCATGCATTCTTCTATCATGTCATGAAAAATCGCCATCATACACCTTTGAAAGGTTGCAGGGGCGTTACAAAGTCCAAATGGCATGCGTTTGTAAGCAAAAGTACCATAAGGGCACGTGAATGTGGTTTTCTCTTGGTCCTCGGGTGCTATTGGAATTTGAAAATATCCGGAAAATCCATCTAGAAAACAATAGTAACTATTTCCGGCTAATCTTTCCAACATTTGATCTATGAAAGGTAAGGGAAAGTGATCTTTTCAGGTGGCGTCATTTAATTTTCTATAATCAATACATACACGCCATCCTGTTACAGTCCTAGTAGGAATAAGCTCATTTTTCTCATTTGTAATGACAGTCATGCCACCCTTCTTAGGCACGCATTGAACTGGGCTTACCCATGGACTATCAGAAATTGGATATATCAAACCTGCATCTAGCAGTTTAATAATCTCTTTCTTAACTACATCTTGCATATTAGGATTTAGTCTTCGTTGGCGTTGCACATACGTTTTATGACCTTCTTCCATAAGGATTTTATGTGTGCAATACGAAGGACTTATTCCTTTAATATCATGAATCTTCCATGCAATGGCTGGTTTATGAGCTTTCAACACAGAAATGAGTTGTGATTTCTCATTTTCAGTAAGAGAAGACGATATTATTACAGGTAATTCAGATTCACCATGTAAATAAGCGTATTCCAAATGGTTTGGAAGTGGCTTTAACTCTAATTTCGGAGGTTCTTCTATCGATGATTTATATCGATATCTGTCTTCTTCTTTTAGCATTTGAATTTCTTCTGTTGTTGGTTCATATCCATTAGCTATAAGTGTAGCTAACATTTCAGCTTCATCAATTGGTTCATTACCTTCTCCTAAAGAACATTCTCCTGTTCCTTGTAATTCTGGAAATTCTTCTAATAATTCTGCATGTGCATCTATAGTTTGAATATAATAACATGTATCATCTGCAGATTGCGGTTGTTGCATTACTCTATCAACTGAAAAGGTAACACTCTCATCCTCTATACTTAGGGTCAGTTTCTTACCGAACACGTCTATCATTGCTTTAGCCGTGTTTAAGAATGGTCTTCCTAATATGAGAGGAACTTGAGAATCTTCTTCCATGTCCAAAACAACAAAATCTACTGGAAATACTAAAGTACCAACTTTAACTAGCATGTTCTCCATTATCCCTCTAGGATATTTTATTGATCTATCGGCTAGTTGTATGCTTATTCTGGTTGGTTTTAATTCTCCAAGGTCTAGTTTAGCGTATAGTGAATACGGCATTAGATTTATACTAGCACCTAAGTCTGCCAATGCTTCTATTAAACTAAGACTACCCAGAAAACATGGAATTGTGAAACTTCCTGGATCAGATAGTTTTTCTGGTATCTTATTCAACAGCACTGCTGAACAATTTGCATTCATAGTGACAGCCGAAAGTTCTTCCATTTTCTTTCTATTCGTGATTAGATCTTTCAAGAATTTAGCATATCTTGGCATTCCTGAAATCACATCAATGAAAGGAAGATTTACATTTATCTGTTTAAACATATCCAAGAATTTGGATTGCTCGGCTTCAAGTTTTTCTTTCTTCATTTTACTCGGATAAGGAAGTGGTGGTTGGTATGGTTTAACATAAGGTTTATCCTTAACTGTGTTATCTTCATTAACCTTTTCAACTACCGGTTCTTTTTCCTTATCTTGATCAGGTTGTGGTTCTTGTGGAGTAGGAATAGTTTCATCAGAAGTTACAGGTATTTCAGGTGGTTTAAGTGTTGTACCACTTCTTGTGGTAATAGCTTTAGCTGTTTCATTCCGGGGGTTAGCATTTGTATCGCTAGGTAGACTTCCCGGTTTTCTTTCACCTATTAACCTTGCTAGGTTACTTACTTCTTGTTCCAGATTTTGAATAGAAGCTTGTTGATTTCTAAATGCTTGAGCATTTTGTTCATTGGTTTGTTTTTGAGATGTGAAAAACTGCGTTTGAGTTTCAACTAGCTTCGTCATCATATCTTCTAAATTCGGCTTTTTATCATCGGTTTGTTGTGGTGGTTTGTTTTGAAAATTAGGTCTTTGCTGATTGTAAGTATTATTGGATACTTGTTGATTGCTAGGACCTTGTTGGTTGTTGTATGGAATATTTCGGTTATAATTCTGGTTTTGATTGTAAATCGGTCTTGGCGGTTGATAATTATTCTGATAATTATTTCCAGGCCTTTGGTTTATGTATGAAATATTCTCTCTTTGTTCCATTGTTAATTCAATACTGAGACAATCTTTTGTCAAATGTGGTCCTCCACACTGCTCACAACTAATTCGTATTGAGTGAATATCCTTAGTCATCTTTTCCATTCGTCTCTCGAAAGCATCTATCTTTGCTGAAATGGAATCTAAGTCATGGCTAGAATCGGCTCTAGCTGCTTTAGATGATCTAATGATATCTTTTTCTTGGTGCCACTCATGTGAGTGAGAAGCAGTATTATCAATAATTTTGTAAGCATCAGTTTCGGTTTTCTTCATAATAGAACCACCAGCTGCTATATCTATGTCTTTCCTTGTAGTGATGTCGCATCCTCGGTAGAATATTTGTACTATTTGACAGGTGTCTAAACCATGTTGCGGACATCCTCTTAACAACTTTCCATATCTTGTCCACGCCTCATATAGAGTTTCATTTGGCTTCTGTGTGAACGTAACAATTTCTGCTTGAAGTCTTACGGCTTTTGATGCAGGAAAGAATTGTTTAAGAAATTTGTCAATTAAAACATCCCATGTATCAATCGCCCCTTCAGGTAACGATTCCAACCAATCTTTGGCTTCTCCCTTTAAAGTCCAGGGAAATAACATGAGATATATCGGTTCATCCTCCACTTCTCGGATTTTAAATAGTGTGCAGATCCTATTAAAGGTACGTAGATGTTCATTTGGATCTTCCTTCGGCGCACCACTAAATTGGCATTGATTAGTCACCATGTGTAGAATTTGTCCTTTGATTTCATAATCTGGCGCATTAATGTCTGGATGAGTAATTGCGTGACCTTGGCCAGTGCGTTTAGCTCTCATTCGGTCTTCCATACTTAAAGGTTCCAGATTCTCCATAATTGAATTTGTTGAATCGGTATCACTAGATGCTTCAGATTTAATGGTTCGTTCCTCAACAATCTCTGTTTGAATGATTGGTGGTTCCGGAGGAAAGTTTAATGGTTCAGGATCTACGAACCGTTCCTGAATATTCTCTGGATTCTCAATTGTGAGGTTGGGTTCAAAAAATGGATTATCGGAAATTTGAACTGAAGTACTTGGTCGACTGGATGACGATTCTAAAGAAAAATCAACGGCGGTTATATTTGTTAAACGATGTCTTGATCGAGTTACAGGTGGTGAACGTACAAAAGGTGATGAACGTCTTGCTCGGTGCATTCACAGAATATCCTATTAGTTTTTAAAAGGAAAGAAAAATTATAATAAGTTATCCAATCAATAGACTTTTCTGATTTTGCCCACGTTTCGAATAGCCAAAAGATGCAGCAGAGGGGCAGGATTCGTTTGGTCTCAATATAATTGAGGACTGTTTGGCTCCAATAACCCGGTCCACGTACAAATCCAACTATTACTACGAACCAGAAAATTTTGATGTCTATTAATTTAACCACTTAAAATAAGTTTTCGTAATTTTAAGAAATTTAGATAAGAAGTAGAATAAAATTCTAAGTCCTAAAAACTAGAATGGCGAGAAATAAGAGAGAAAAAGATTGCGCGTCGAAAAATGTCGAAAAAGAAAAAAATGGTTGAAAAATAAAAGGTGACGGAAAAATAAAAGAAACTTATCAAAACTTAAAAATACTTAACTAATTTAACCTTATTACTACAACTAACTTAAAATTATAATCGCAAATTGAAATTACTAATTGGAATGATAATTGGTACATAGTAAAAGGTCTCTAAAAATATTAAAGCTTACAGGAAAAACTAAATTCCAAATGGAAATAACTTAAAAAAGAAACTAAAATTTAAAAAGGCGTCGCAAAATTCTAAAGCACCTAAATCTTAGTCTAAAGAAAAAGCACTTAAGGAATTCTACGGCAAAGCCTAAAAATCTAGGAGTAAAAATAACTATAGCAAAAACTAAGTTTAAAATTAAATATGAGCTAAAAAATACAAATATTACGCTACAACGATTAAAAAGGAACAAAATATAAAAATATACAAAAAGTTGTAAAAAGTACAATTTTTATAAAAATATTATTTTTATATTATTTATTTTATAAAACTATTAATTTTACAATTTAATAAAACTAATTTAACTAAAATATATAAATAAAAAGTAAAAGTAAAATTAAAACTAATAATAATAATAATAATAATAAGGTTTAATTAATAATTAATATTAATAATATCCCGTAATTAATGCTCGATTAGGGCTTCCTTGTCGCCTGTCAGAAACCCTCCGCGAGTCGCGGCAATTAAAGAAGAAAACCCCGCGAGTCGCGGGGTTCAGGAATTCAGTTGACAGCTTTGTGTTTTTACGCGTTTTTCTTTATTTTTTTTTTTTATTTTATGTTTTCTGTTTTTTATATTTAAATAAACGATTTTAAAATAAAACTTATATTTTTATAAACTAAAATAGAAATAAAGAAACTTATAAAACTTAAATATTTACAAAATCTTAAAAATACATATATTTTTGTTTTTCTTTTTATATTTTTGAATAATTAAAACGTATTTTTACAAAACGAATTTTAATAAAAGTAAACTAAAAATCTTTTTTTTTTTTATATTATCGTTGCGCTTCCGGCGTTTAAGAGTTAATCCCCGGCAGCGGCGCCAAAAATAACTTGATGTGAAGCGAGGTGTATATAAAATAGTTATTATTTTACTAGGAAAACACTATTAAATACGATACAATTTTACACAAGATATTTATTTATTTATAGAATGGATATACTTAAACCTTGCTACAACACTTATAGGCAGTGTACCTAATCGTACAGTAGTGTAGTTTTTAGTAAGTCCGGTTCGTTCCACAGGGAAATCTTTAAACAAAGCTCAACGCTATATTAATTTACTTTTATAAAAATACAAATATATATATAAGTAATATTATTATTATAAAGGGGGGTTTTTACCGTTTAATGACCGGTTTGTCGATTTTAAAACTTTAGTCGCAGTTAAAACCTAATGTAAAATATAAATACAAGACTAAAATTAAAGCGTAAAGTAAATAACGATAATGAAATTGCGAATAATAAAAATGCGATAAAATAAAATTGCGATAATTAAAAAGTACGATAATTAAAAGTGCGATAAAATAAAATAACAATAAATAAAAGTGCGATAATTAGAAGTGCAATTAAATATAAAATAAAGGAAATTAAATATGAAATAAAAGAATTATGCTTATTTAAACTTCCGTAATCATGATGTTTGACGTGTTGATTTTAGTTTTATGCCCATGGGTTAATTGTCCTTTGTCCTGGATTATTCAATATGTCCGTCTGGTTTTTGTCCATAACAGTCCATCAGTCATAAATATAAATTGCAAGTGTCCTTGTCAAATTATTATTATACCCGAAGTTAAATATTCCAACTAATTGGGGATTCGAATTGTAACAAGGTTTTAATACTTTGTTTAATGAATACACCAGGTTATCGACTGCGTGTAAACCAAGGTTTTACTACTTTGTTAACAATTACACCAATTACCCTTGAATGTAATTTCACCCCTGTTTTAATTATTCTAGTGGCTATTAATCCATTCCCGTGTCCGGTTAAATGAACGATTATTCGTACAAATAAATACCCCGCCCATCGTGTCCGATCGAGTGTATATGGTAATTTATAGGGACGCCCAATTGTAAATCTTTATATTAACATTAACAAACTTTCATTTAGTTAAACAAATATAAAGCCCATTAATAGCCCATAGTCTAGTTTCCACAAGTGTTGTTCTTTTGTCCAAACCCCAATTATGGTACAAAGCCCAATTACCCAATTTTAGTAATTAGCCCAACATCATGATTACTTCGTTTTAAATAAGCATAATAATAACTTAGCTACGAGACATTAATGTAAAAAGGTTGAACATAACTTACAATGATTAAAAATAGCGTAGCGTTACACGGACAGAATTTCGACTTACACCCTTACAACATTCGCTAACATACCCTTATTATTAGAATTATAATTAAAATTAAAATTAAAATATAAATATATATATATATATATCGTATATATTGAGAGAGATAGAGAAATAAGATATGAAATTTGATCAGAATTCGGTTTGCTTTATAGCCAGACTTGATTTTTGGGGCTCCGCGACTCGCGGCAAAATGCCCTTCAAACTCCGCGAGTCGCGGAGATATATTTACAGCTCACACCCTTGGAGTTTTCTCTGCCGACGGTTTTTAATATATATATATATAATATATATATAATTAATATAATTAATTATATATTATATTATATTTATATACATAGTTAACTTGTAATTTTTAGTCCGTTGCGTCGAGCGTTAAGAGTTGACTCTGGTCCCGGTTCCGGATTTTCGAACGTCCTCGCGTACAATTTTATATTTTGTACTTTGCGTTTTGAATCTTGTACTCTTGTAATTTTGAGACGTTTCTTATCAATAATTGGAACCTTTTCGATTGTCTTTTGTACTTTTGAGCTTTTTGGTCGTTTGCGTCTTCAATTCGTCGAATCTGTCTTCTGTCTTCACCTTTTATTATTTAAACGAATATCACTTGTAAATAGAACAATTGCAACTAAAAGCTTGTCTTTCTTGAGGAATAATGCTATGAAATATATGTTCGTTTTTAGCATTATCATTCTATATCTATATGATATACTAACTTAATGATTTAAAACCTGAAAACACGAAAAACACCGTAAAACAGGATTTACGCCGTCGTAGTAACACCGCGGGCTGTTTTGGGTTAGTTAATTAAAAACTATGATAAACTTTGATTTAAAAGTTGTTATTCTGAGAAAATGATTTTTATTATGAACATGAAACTATATCCAAAAATTATGGTTAAACTCAAAGTGGAAGTATGTTTTCTAAAATGGTCATCTAGACGTCGTTCTTTCACTGAAATGACTACCTTTACAAAAACGACTTGTAACTTATTTTTCCGACTATAAACTTATACTTTTTCTGTTTAGATTCATAAAATAGAGTTCAATATGAAACCATAGCAATTTGATTCACTCAAAACGGATTTAAAATGAAGAAGTTATGGGTAAAACAAGATTGGATAATTTTTCTCATTTTAGCTACGTGAAAATTGGTAACAAATCTATTCCAACCATAACTTAATCAACTTGTATTGTATATTATGTAATCTTGAGATACCATAGACAGTTATACAATGTTTCGACCTATCATGTCGACACATCTATATATATTTCGGAACAACCATAGACACTCTATATGTGAATGTTGGAGTTAGCTATACAGGGTTGAGGTTGATTCCAAAATATATATAGTTTGAGTTGTGATCAATACTGAGATACGTATACACTGGGTCGTGAATTGATTCAAGATAATATTTATCGATTTATTTCTGTACATCTAACTGCGGACAACTAGTTGTAGGTTACTAACGAGGACAGCTGACTTAATAAACTTAAAACATCAAAATATATTAAAAGTGTTGTAAATATATTTTGAACATACTTTGATATATATGTATATATTGTTATAGGTTCGTGAATCAACCAGTGGCCATGTCTTACTTCCCGACGAAGTAAAAATCTGTGAAAGTGAGTTATAGTCCCACTTTTAAAATCTAATATTTTTGGGATGAGAATACATGCATGTTTTATAAATGATTTACAAAATAGACACAAGTACGTGAAACTACATTCTATGGTTGAATTATCAAAATCGAATATGCCCCTTTTTATTAAGTCTGGTAATCTAAGAATTAGGGAACAGACACCCTAATTGACGCGAATCCTAAAGATAGATCTATTGGGCCTAACAAACCCCATCCAAAGTACCGGATGCTTTAGTACTTCGAAATTTATATCATATCCGAAGGGTGTCCCGGAATGATGGGGATATTCTTATATATGCATCTTGTTAATGTTGGTTACCAGGTGTTCACCATATGAATGATTTTTATCTCTATGTATGGGATGTGTATTGAAATATGAAATCTTGTGGTCTATTATTATGATTTGATATATATAGGTTAAACCTATAACTCACCAACATTTTTGTTGACGTTTTAAGCATGTTTATTCTCAGGTGATTATTAAGAGCTTCCGCTGTCGCATACTTAAATAAGGACGAGATTTGGAGTCCATGCTTGTATGATATTGTGTAAAAACTGCATTCAAGAAACTTATTTTGTTGTAACATATTTGTATTGTAAACCATTATGTAATGGTCGTGTGTAAACAGGATATTTTAGATTATCATTATTTGATAATCTACGTAAAGCTTTTTAAACCTTTATTGATGAAATAAAGGTTATGGTTTTTTTTAAAAATGAATGCAGTCTTTGAAAAACGTCTCATATAGAGGTCAAAACCTCGCAACGAAATCAATTAATATGGAACGTTTTTAATCAATAAGAACGGGACATTTCAGTTGGTATTCGAGCGTTGGTCTTAGAGAACCAGAATTTTGCATTAGTGTGTCTTATCGAGTTTGTTAGGATGCATTAGTGAGTCTGGACTTCGACCGTGTTTACTTGAAAAATGATTGCTTAACAAATTTTGTTGGAAACTATATATTTTTAACATGTGAATATTATGTGATATATTAATCTCTTAACGCCTTTGATATTATGTGATAGATGTCTACCTCTAGAACAAGTCCCATTGACTCACCTAATAATAATGAAGAGTCAAATGTAAATTGGAATGATTCGTGGACTGATTCACAAGTTCCCGAAGAGGAACCGGAAGAAGAGTCGGAACCGGAAGAAGAGTCGGAACCGGAAGAAGAATCGGAACCGGATGAAGAAAAAGAACCGGTGGGGGAAATAATAAAACGGTTAAGTAAAAGAAAATCCTCAACCAACCGACCAAGGTTAATTATGGTCAATGGTGTTTCCGCCAAGGAAGCAAAATATTGGGAGGATTACCAATTCTCCGATGAATCGGATTCCAACGAGAATTCCGATGATGTTATAGAAATTAACCCAACTGAATTTAAAAAGGCAAAAGAAAATAATAAGGGAAAGGGCATAAAAATAGAGAAATCTAATTCCAACCCCGATGAACTTTATATGTATCGTCAACCCCCGAAGTCCTTAAGTTGTAACAATGACCCGGGAACCTCTAAACCACCAGGTTTTTCTAAACCAATGTGGAAAACGACGGCTCGTATTAGGGGAACATCATATATCCCTAGAAACTTGGCAAAACGAACCAAAACCAAAGAAGAAGAAACAAGCGAGTCGGAATAAGATAGTTGTATTCGTGTGGTGTAATATATGTAATATAGTGTGCTTATGCTTTATGATATATGTAAAAAATTGCTTGTATTAATAAGTATTTTTTTATGAATCTAACTCTTGTCTATTTTACAGTATAAAAACACAAAATGGATAGACAACCCAATATTTTAAGAGACCTACCCGGAGACATGATTGATGAAATCTTGTCTAGAGTCGGTCAGAATTCTTCGGCACAACTATTTAAGGCGAGATCAGTTTGTAAGACATTCGAAGAACATTCCAAGAATGCCTTGGTTTATAAAAGGCTTTCGTTCGAAAGATGGGGGATATCACATTGGGAAATCCATAAGTTACGATGTGTTTACTTTGACGCATATATTGCGGGGAACCCAAATGCTATTTTACGCAATGGGTTAAGAAATTATTTTGACTCAATATATCCGAATATTGGACTTCGTGATTTAGAAAAAGCAGCTAACATGCAACATAAAGAAGCATTTTATGCTTACGGATTAGTAATGTTCGCTTCTCACCAAAGTGAGAACATGAACATCGGGCTGCAACTATTAAACAAAACGTTCCCACAAGTGACGGAGTCGGTAATTGGGGTAAGAAATGAGGTTTTTAGATTGTTACGGGAC
Source organism: Rutidosis leptorrhynchoides (assembly GCF_046630445.1). Classification (NCBI taxonomy): domain Eukaryota; kingdom Viridiplantae; phylum Streptophyta; class Magnoliopsida; order Asterales; family Asteraceae; genus Rutidosis; species Rutidosis leptorrhynchoides. Next base: position 445,217,240 of record NC_092336.1, read on the forward strand.
TGTTGGACATTACGTAACCCTCGTCCCTTTGACGACGTTACAACACGCTGTCTTATCAACGGCCATAACGGTTATGTTCCACAAGACTAAGGATGGGAAGTAATCCTAGTAAAACCAGAATGCATGACTTGTTTCTGGACGTATGAATTACGTGTCTTTATTGCCTTTGCTGAACGACTTGTGTACTAGCTAGAATTATCTTCACAACCATCTTGTATCAAATTTATTGTGTGCTATATTTCATGCTATATGTAAAATAAGCGGTATTGTAAGTTTGTAAAATATTGTGAAAAAGTTTGAACGCGAAATATTATTATAATCAGTTTTTCATATAGAATTGTAGTAGTTGAATTGTATATTAGCTAATAAGTATGAACTTAACGGGTAGGTACTACCCGAATTTAAACTTATAAAACGCTAATATGAAGAAAAAGCTTTTATAAATGAGTTCATATTATGCTACGAAATACTATTAACTACTCTTAATATTCTGTATGATTAACTTGTTCCATTTGACTATTTTGAAGGAAATGGCACCGACTACTCGACACACCGTGAATATGAATGAAGAGGAATTCCGTACTTTTCTAGCTTCAAACATAGCCGCAGTACAGGCTGCGCTACATACCAACAATAACCTTGGATCAAGCAGTACAGGAAATTGTGTAGGATGCACCTACAAAGAATTCACTGCCTGCAAACCTTTGGAATTTGATGGAACCGAAGGACCGATCGGATTGAAACGGTGGACCGAGAAGGTCGAATCGGTGTTTTCCATAAGTAAGTGTACTGAAGAGGACAAAGTGAAGTACGCTACGCATACCTTCACAGGTTCTGCGTTAACATGGTGGAATACCTATCTAGAGCAAGTGGGACAAGACGATGCGTACGCACTACCGAGGTCAGCATTCAAGCACTTGATGAACGAGAAGTACCGTCCCAGAACTGAGGTCAATAAGCTCAAGACAGAACTTAGAGGGTTACGAACCCAAGGATTTGATATTACCACGTATGAAAGACGATTCACAGAATTGTGCCTATTGTGTCCAGGAGCATTCGAAGATGAGGAAGAGAAGATCGACGCGTTTGTGAAAGGAATACCGGAAAGAATCCAAGAAGATATAAGTTCACACGAGCCCGCCTCCATACAACAGGCATGTAGAATGGCTCACAAACTAGTGAACCAGATTGAAGAAAGAATTAAAGAACAGACTGCTGAAGAGGCCAATGTGAAGCAAGTCAAAAGAAAGTGGGAGGAAAACGGTGATAAGAATCACCAATACAACAACAACAGCAATTACAACAATAATCGCAACAATTACCCCAACAATCGCAACATCAATCGCAACTACAACAAACGGCCCAACAACAACAACAACAACAACAACAACAACAACAACAGCAACTACAACAATCATCCCAACAACAATAATAACCGCAACAACAACAACAATCAGAAGCAGCTATGCCAAAGGTGTGAAAAGTATCACTCGGGGTTCTGCACCAAATTTTGCAACAAGTGTAAAAGAAATGGTCATAGCGCGGCGAAGTGTGAGGTCTACGGACCAGGGGTTAATAGAACGAAAGGAACAAATGGTGTCGAAACGAGTAATGGCGGAGCAAGTAGTGTCGGAGCAAGTTATGCCAATGTAGTTTGTTATAAATGTGGAAAACTGGGCCACATTATTAGAAATTGCCCGAACCAGGAGAACACGAATGGACAAGGCCGCGGAAGAGTTTTCAATATTAATGCGGCAGAGGCACAGGAAGACCCGGAGCTTGTTACGGGTACGTTTCTTATTGACAATAAATCTGCTTACGTTTTATTTGATTCGGGTGCGGATAGAAGCTATATGAGTAGAGATTTTTGTGCTAAATTAAGTTGTCCATTGACGCCTTTGGATAGTAAATTTTTACTCGAATTAGCAAATGGTAAATTAATTTCAGCAGATAATATATGTCGGAATCGAGAAATTAAACTGGTTAGCGAAACATTTAAGATTGATTTGATACCAGTAGAGTTAGGGAGTTTTGATGTGATAATCGGTATGGACTGGTTGAAAGAAGTGAAAGCAGAGATCGTTTGTTACAAAAATGCAATTCGCATTATACGAGAAAAAGGAAAACCCTTAATGGTGTACGGAGAAAAGGGCAACACGAAGCTACATCTTATTAGGAATTTGAAGGCACAAAAACTAATAAGAAAAGGTTGCTATGATGTTCTAGCACACGTCGAGAAAGTACAAACTGAAGAAAAGAGCATCAATGATGTTCTCATTGCAAAAGAATTTCCCGATGTATTTCCGAAAGAATTACCGGGATTACCCCCACATCGATCCGTTGAATTTCAAATAGATCTTGTACCAGGAGCTACACCAATAGCTCGTGCTCCTTACAGACTCGCACCCAGCGAGATGAAAGAACTGCAAAGCCAATTACAAGAACTTTTAGAGCGTGGTTTCATTCGACCAAGCACATCACCGTGGGGAGCTCCTGTTTTGTTTGTCAAGAAGAAAGATGGTACATTCAGGTTGTGTATAGACTACCGAGAGTTGAACAAACTTACCATCAAGAACCGCTACCCACTACCGAAAATCGACGACTTATTTGATCAACTACAAGGCTCGTCTGTTTATTCAAAGATTGACTTACGTTCCGGGTATCATCAAATGCGGGTGAAAGAAGATGATATTCCAAAGACTGCTTTCAGAACACGTTACGGTCATTACGAGTTTATGGTCATGCCGTTTGGTTTAACTAATGCACCAGCTGTGTTCATGGACCTTATGAACCGAGTGTGTGGACCATACCTTGACAAGTTTGTCATTGTTTTCATTGATGACATACTTATTTACTCAAAGAATGATCAAGAACACGGTGAACATTTGAGAAAGGTGTTAGAAGTATTGAGGAAGGAAGAATTGTACTCTAAGTTTTCAAAGTGTGCATTTTGGTTGGAAGAAGTTCAATTCCTCGGTCACATAGTGAACAAAGAAGGTATTAAGGTGGATCCGGCAAAGATAGAAACTATTGAAAAGTGGGAAACCCCAAAAACTCCGAAACACATACGCCAGTTTTTAGGAATAGTTGGTTACTACAGAAGGTTCATCCAAGACTTTTCCAGAATAGCAAAACCCTTGACTGCATTAACGCATAAAGGGAAGAAATTTGAATGGAATGATGAACAAGAGAAAGCGTTTCAGTTATTGAAGAAAAAGCTAACTACGGCACCTATATTGTCATTGCCTGAAGGGAATGATGATTTTGTGATTTATTGTGACGCATCAAAGCAAGGTCTCGGTTGTGTATTAATGCAACGAACAAAGGTGATTGCTTATGCGTCTAGACAATTGAAGATTCACGAACAAAATTATACGACGCATGATTTGGAATTAGGCGCGGTTGTTTTTGCATTAAAGACTTGGAGGCACTACTTATATGGGGTCAAAAGTATTATATATACCGACCACAAAAGTCTTCAACACATATTTAATCAGAAACAACTGAATATGAGGCAGCGTAGGTGGATTGAATTATTGAATGATTACGACTTTGAGATTCGTTACCACCCGGGGAAGGCAAATGTGGTAGCCGATGCCTTGAGTAGGAAGGACAGAGAACCCATTCGAGTAAAATCTATGAATATAATGATTCATAATAACCTTACTACTCAAATAAAGGAGGCGCAACAAGGAGTTTTAAAAGAGGGAAATTTAAAGGATGAAATACCCAAAGGATCGGAGAAGCATCTTAATATTCGGGAAGACGGAACCCGGTATAGGGCTGAAAGGATTTGGGTACCAAAATTTGGAGATATGAGAGAAATGGTACTTAGAGAAGCTCATAAAACCAGATACTCAATACATCCTGGAACGGGGAAGATGTACAAGGATCTCAAGAAACATTTTTGGTGGCCGGGTATGAAAGCCGATGTTGCTAAATACGTAGGAGAATGTTTGACGTGTTCTAAGGTCAAAGCTGAGCATCAGAAACCATCAGGTCTACTTCAACAACCCGAAATCCCGGAATGGAAATGGGAAAACATTACCATGGATTTCATCACTAAATTGCCAAGGACTGCAAATGGTTTTGATACTATTTGGGTAATAGTTGATCGTCTCACCAAATCAGCACACTTCCTGCCAATAAGAGAAGATGACAAGATGGAGAAGTTAGCACGACTGTATTTGAAGGAAGTCGTCTCCAGACATGGAATACCAATCTCTATTATCTCTGATAGGGATGGCAGATTTATTTCAAGATTCTGGCAGACATTGCAGCAAGCATTAGGAACTCGTCTAGACATGAGTACTGCCTATCATCCACAAACTGATGGGCAGAGCGAAAGGACGATACAAACGCTTGAAGACATGCTACGAGCATGTGTTATTGATTTCGGAAACAGTTGGGATCGACATCTACCGTTAGCAGAATTTTCCTACAACAACAGCTACCATTCAAGCATTGAGATGGCACCTTTTGAAGCACTTTATGGTAAAAAGTGCAGGTCTCTGATTTGTTGGAGTGAAGTGGGGGATAAACAGATTACGGGTCCGGAGATTATACAAGAAACTACCGAGAAGATCATCCAAATTCAACAACGGTTGAAAACCGCCCAAAGTCAACAAAAGAGCTACGCTGACATTAAAAGAAAAGATATAGAATTTGAAATTGGAGAGATGGTCATGCTTAAAGTTGCACCTTGGAAAGGCGTTGTTCGATTTGGTAAACGAGGGAAATTAAATCCAAGGTATATTGGACCATTCAAGATTATTGATCGTGTCGGACCAGTAGCTTACCGACTTGAGTTATCTCAACAACTCGCGGCTGTACATAACACTTTCCACGTCTCGAATTTAAAGAAATGTTTTGCTAAAGAAGATCTCACTATTCCGTTAGATGAAATCCAAATCAATGAAAAACTTCAATTCATCGAAGAACCCGTCGAAATAATGGATCGTGAGGTTAAAAGACTTAAGCAAAACAAGATACCAATTGTTAAGGTTCGATGGAATGCTCGTAGAGGACCCGAGTTCACCTGGGAGTGTGAAGATCAGATGAAGAAGAAATACCCGCATCTATTTCCAGAAGATTCGTCAACACCTTCAACAGCTTAAAATTTCGGGACGAAATTTATTTAACGGGTAGGTACTGTAGTGACCCGAACTTTTCCATGTTTATTATATTAATTGAGATTGATATTTACATGATTAAATGTTTCCAACATGTTAAGCAATCAAACTTGTTAAGACTTGATTAATTGAAATATGTTTCATATAGACAATTGACCACCAAAGTTGACCGGTGATTCACGAACGTTAAAACTTGTAAAAACTATATGATGACATATATATGGATATATATATAGTTAACATGATACTATGATAAGTAAACATATCATTAAGTATATTAACAATGAACTACATATGTAAAAACAAGACTACTAACTTAATGATTTTTAAACGAGACATATATGTAACGATTATCGTTGTAAAGACATTTAATGTATATATATCATATTAAGAGATATTTATACATGATAATATCATGATAATATAATAATTTAAAATCTCATTTGATATTATAAACATTGGGTTAACAACATTTAACAAGATCGTTAACCTAAAGGTTTCAAAACACCACTTACATGTAACGACTAACGATGACTTAACGACTCAGTTAAAATGTATATACATGTAGTGTTTTAATATGTATTTATACACTTTTGAAAGACTTCAATACACTTATCAAAATACTTTTACTTAACAAAAATTCTTACAATTACATCCTCGTTCAGTTTCATCAACAATTCTACTCGTATGCACCCGTATTCGTACTCGTACAATACACAGCTTTTAGATGTATGTACTATTGGTATATACACTCTAATGATCAGCTCTTAGCAGCCCATGTGAGTCACCTAACACATGTGGGAACCATCATTTGGCAACTAGCATGAAATATCTCATAAAATTACAAAAATATGAGTAATCATTCATGACTTATTTACATGAAAACAAAATTACATATCCTTTATATCTAATCCATACACCAATGACGAAAAACACCTACAAACACTTTCATTCTTCAATTTTCTTCATCTAATTGATCTCTCTCAAGTTCTATCTTCAAGTTCTAAGTGTTCTTCATATATTCTACAAGTTCTAGTTACATAAAATCAAGAATACTTTCAAGTTTGCTAGCTCACTTCCAATCTTGTAAGGTGATCATCCAACCTCAAGAAATCTTTATTTCTTACAGTAGGTTATCATTCTAATATAAGGTAATAATCATATTCAAACTTTGGTTCAATTTCTATAACTATAACAATCTTATTTCAAGTGATGATCTTACTTGAACTTGTTTTCGTGTCATGATTCTGCTTCAAGAACTTCGAGCCATCCAAGGATCCGTTGAAGCTAGATCCATTTTTCTCTTTTCCAGTAGGTTTATCCAAGGAACTTAAGGTAGTAATTATGTTCATAACATCATTCAATTCATATATATAAAGCTATCTTATTGGAAGGTTTACACTTGTAATCACTAGAACATAGTTTAGTTAATTCTAAACTTGTTCGCAAACAAAAGTTAATCCTTCTAAATTGACTTTTAAAATCAACTAAACACATTTTCTATATCTATATGATATACTAACTTAATGATTTAAAACCTGGAAACACGAAAAACACCGTAAAACCGGATTTACGCCGTCGTAGTAACACCGCGGGCTGTTTTGGGTTAGTTAATTAAAAACTATGATAAACTTTGATTTAAAAGTTGTTATTCTGAGAAAATGATTTTTATTATGAACATGAAACTATATCCAAATATTATGGTTAAACTCAAAGTGGAAGTATGTTTTCTAAAATGGTCATCTAGACGTCGTTCTTTCGACTGAAATGACTACCTTTACAAAAACGACTTGTAACTTATTTTTCCGACTATAAACCTATACTTTTTCTGTTTAGATTCATAAAATAGAGTTCAATATGAAACCATGGCAATTTGATTCACTCAAAACGGATTTAAAATGAAGAAGTTATGGGTAAAACAAGATAGATCTATTGGGCTTAACAAACCCCATCCAAAGTACCGGATGCTTTAGTACTTCGAAATTTATATCATATCCGAAGGGTGTCCCGGAATGATGGGGATATTCTTATATATGCATCTTGTTAATGTCGGTTACCAGGTGTTCACCATATGAATGATTTTTATCTCTATGTATGGGATGTGTATTGAAATATGAAATCTTGTGGTCTATTATTATGATTTGATATATATAGGTTAAACCTATAACTCACCAACATTTTTGTTGACGTTTTAAGCATGTTTATTCTCAGGTGATTATTAAGAGCTTCCGCTGTCGCATACTTAAATAAGGACGAGATTTGGAGTCCATGCTTGTATGATATTGTGTAAAAACTGCATTCAAGAAACTTATTTTGTTGTAACATATTTGTATTGTAAACCATTATGTAATGGTCGTGTGTAAACAGGATATTTTAGAATATCATTATTTGATAATCTACGTAAAGCTTTTTAAACTTTTATTGATGAAATAAAGGTTATGGTTTGTTTTAAAAATGAATGCAGTCTTTGAAAAACGTCTCATATAGAGGTCAAAACCTCGCAACGAAATCAATTAATATGGAACATTTTTAATCAATAAGAACGGGACATTTCAATGGAACTGTTTGAAGTAATCGAACACCTGGTCCTTCGTCCGCAAGAAATATACCCACACCTTTCGAGAAGTATCATCGATAAACATCAGAAAGTATCAATTGCCGCCAATTTATTCAACCTCTAAGGGACCGCAAACATCAGAGTGTACCAGACTGAGTAACTCTGATTTTCTCGTTGAAGAGGAATTAAACGAGACTCTATGCTGCTTACCAAACAGACAATGATTGCAAGGATCTAGTGCAGCGTCCTTGTCTACATTGATAAGCTCCTTCTTTATTAGGGTAGACAACCCTTTCTCACTCATGTGACCGAGTCTTTGGTGCCATAAATTTTGTGAAGCCTCCTTTTCTGCAACATTAATACTGTCTGTGCAGATCTTCACATGAGTCTTGTACAGTGTGCCACAAATGTGTCCTCGAGCGACTATCATAGCACCTCTTGACAATTTCCACGTGCCTCTACTGAAATGACTATCATAGCCCTGTTTGTCGAGAGCTACTCCGGAAAGTAAATTCAGCCGAAGATCTGGCACATGGCAGAAATCCTTCAGAGTGATTGTGCTCCCGGAACTTGTCTTTATCTTGATATCACCAATTCCGACAATCTCAGCGGAACTGGAATTTCCCATCTTCACAACTCCAAAGTCACCAGCTTTGTATGTTGTGAAGTATTCCTTATATGGAGTCACGTGGTAGGAAGCTGCAGTATCTACCACCCATTCTGTTTCTTCTCGTGAGACGTGAAGGCATGTCTCATCATGGGTTGAACAATAAGCTAGATCACCAGAGATAGTCACTAATGTTTATCCACCCTTATTCTTCGGCTGTGAACTGCTTTGACTTTGTTCCACTTTCAATCTATAGCAGTTCTTCTTCATATGCCCCTCTAATCCACAATGATGACATTTATATGTTGGTTTTCTGCCATCAGCTGACCTGCCCCTGCTATTGCTTCTGCCTCTCCATTTATTTTTGCTACTCATTCGCTGTCTCCCCCGATTCTCTGTGACAAAGGCATGGGTCTGATCTGTGCCCATGTCTTTTCTCCTTGCCTCTTCACTAAATAGGGCATCCTTGACCATTGACATGGTAAGTTTACCATTCGGGGCTGAGTTGCTGAGTGTTACTACCAGCGTTTCCCAACTATCGGGAAGGGAACTAAGTAGTAGTAGCGCCTGAACTTCATCGCCAAGCGGCATCTCTACAGACGATAACTGGTTGACCAAGTTCTGGAACTCACTGGTATGCTCAGCAACTGAAGTTCCACTTTTGAGCTTCATGTTGACTAAACGCCTCATCAGCAGGGCTTTATTCCGAGCAGTCTTGGCCTGGTACATGTCCTCCAACTTTTTCCGGAGGACATATGCGTCTGTCTCTTGTGCAACATGGTGAAAGACACTATGATCAATCCATTGACGGATCTGACCAATAGTTTTTCGGTTTGATTTCTTCCACTCTTTCTCTTTGGCAGAATCAGGGTTTATACCCTTCAATTCAATAGGATCGAACAAATCCTTACAGCTGAGGAGATCTTCCATCCGAGGTTTCCACAGCGTGTAGTTTGTGGCTGTGAGCATAATCATAGCTCCGGAAGATGATGTTGACTCTTCTGTGGACATTATCACCTTACAAATAATTTTTCAACACAAACGGGGTTGAATTGTAGAAAACAGAGATCACCGTTACGTCCGGAATGGTTGAAAATGGTGGAATAGACACTTCGCGGCTTAAATTCCACTTATGGGGCAAAATTATAATTTTCTAAACTTTCAGGGACAAAGAATGAATTTCTGAAAATTTCTGGGACCAAATTGTAAAATTTCAGAACTGCTACAGTACTGCTACAGTACTGCTACAGGAACTTGCTGCGGTGCCGCCAGATGCTACAGTGAATTGCTACAGGTCTGCTACAGTGAATTGCTACATGACTGCTACAGTGATCGTCTTCTCCGGCGAGAATTCCGGCACCGGTCGTCTTCTCCGGCGAGAATCCGGCGAGTTGACCAAACTTTGACCGCGTTTTCTAGGCTCGTTATAACTCCGTTTAAGTCGCCGTTTTTTGCGTTGGACTCGGTTCGACGAGACGAATCCAATGGTACACTCAAAATTGAATTTTGAGAAAACTTCAGAAGACCCAAAAACTCAACCAACGTCTCTAACCAAGCTCTGATACCACTTGTTAGGAAGAGGGGATCGCCTGGACGTTGGGAGATATAAATTTGAGAGAAAAACAACTTTATTACTCACAAGAATAGATTTACAGAGTATTACAAAACTCTTACAAAAAAACTCTCAAACTCACAAACACTCTCTAGGTTGTGATTACACTTCTCTGAGTGATTTAGGATGATTTACAACTGAGGTTTGCACCTCTATTTATAGTAAAAATTCTATGGCGGTGGAATGGTGTGAACGGAGAAGGTTGGCGGCCGTCATCGTTATTAATTTTGCTACTTCCATATGAGTTGTCAAGGTTGCCTACTTTGAATATCTAGAAGGTGGGTTTCTAGATTGTAGGCTGGAAATCTTCAAGAACTATTTTAATCATTGACAAGGAGGATTTTTCAAAAATCAAACTTGCTGAATGGATTGTTAGCCGTAATGCAATGATCGTTAAAATTTCTTTATGGGGAAAATATGGGGCGATAGTTCGGTGTGTGAACAAACAAGTGAATGATCTAGATAATCACCACAAACAATAAAACTAAATTGAATGAAATCAAAGAAACCACAAAATGAAGAGTTTATCTCTTAAACCAGAAAACGATTACAATGAAGACTGAAAAAACTTCTACAGTATCCAACCCTAATGTGCCCTTTTATACATCCAGAAAGCCAAGAATGAGAAACTACAATTAGACCCCTGGACTATTAAAACTTTGTATAAATAACACGAATGGTCCCTGTAGTTCTTTCTGTGTATAATAAACAATGGATACTCAAACACAACTACGTCCCATCTGTGTACTATCTACCTTGGACCCCACACCAGGTGCATTATCCATAAATAGACAATACATGATTCGCAAAGTGTTTGAGCCTTCATAAACAGCTACACTCTGAACCTTGACTGCAACAAAGTCTTCTTGCATGATCCAAGAATGTAACCACCACTAGACAATCTGCATTGCTGTTACTCAACCAAACAAGCATTAGGAAGTGATAAAATACACAATCAAATGTTTAGATTGTCACTTTAACACCCCCCCACAATCTAATCATTTGAACAGATTTAACAAACACAATTGATCACACAACACCCTATGTTGTGGACCGCTTAACCCTTTTGTGAACAAGTCAGCAACATTATTCGCAGATTCTATCTTCTTCACATTTACAACACCTGCAGACAACTTATCTCTCACAAAATGAAGATCTATTTCAAAATGTTTAGTTTTTTCATGGAAAACAGGATTAGAAGCAATTTTAATTGCAGCCTTGTTATCAACAAATATTTCCACAGGTAACACAACATTATATTCCAACTCAACAAGCAGTTTCAAAATCCAAACAATCTCACAAGTTACATCAGCAAGTGCTCTATACTCAGCTTCAGCTGAGGATCTAGAAATGGTAGCCTGTTTTTTACTCTTCCATGAAATCAGTGTTCCATTTAAAAACACACAGTAACCTGTGACAGACTTTCTGAACATACAAGCTTTACCCCAATCAGAATCTGCAAAAGCCTTTAACTCAACACCACAAGTTTTTGAAATATGTACACCCAACCCAGGAGCACCTTTTAGATATCTTAACAACCTTAATGCACACTTCAAATGTGACTGTAGAGGAGAATGCATGAATTGACTCAATAAGTGAACAGAGTATGATATATCAGGCCTTGTTAAAGTAAGATATATAAGTTTACCTATCAACTTTTGATACTTATTAACATTTTCAAGACCCTTATCATATTGTGTACACTCTGTGTTTAAAACAAATCCTGTTTCCAATGGTGTTTGTGCAGGTTTACAACCCAAAACACCAAATTCAGCCAACAATTCTAAACAATACTTCCTTTGTGACAAACAAATACCAGATTGTGTTCTCAACACTTCTATTCCCAAAAAATATTTCAACATTCCTAAATCTTTTATTAAGAATTTTGAACTTAAAAACAATTTAAACTTATCAATTTCTCTCACATCATTTCCTGTAACCACAATGTCATCCACATAGACAAGTAAAGCAACAAACACACCACTTTCTGACTTAATAAACAAGGAATAATCATTTTTACTTTGTTTAAAGCCATGCTCAACCAAGGCAGAGGACAATTTTTCATTCCACTTCCTTGGGGCTTGCTTTAAACCATATAAACTTTTTTTCAACTTGCAAACCCTTTTTTCAGATTCATCAAAATATCCTAAAGGTAAAGACATATACACATCTTCATCTAAATCACCATAGAGAAAAGCATTATTTACATCAAGTTGATATAAATCCCAATTATTAACAACAGCAAGATTTAATAAACATTTTACAGTGGTCATTTTAACCACTGGAGAAAAAGTTTCATCAAAATCAATCCCCTCTCTCTGATTAAACCCCTTAGCAACTAATCTTGCCTTATACCTATCAATTTCACCATTAGACTTATATTTGATTTTATATACCCACTTACACCCAATTGGTTCTCTATCTTGAGGTAAATCTGTAAGTTCCCAAGTGTCATTTCTATATAGAGCTTCCATTTCTAAGTTCATAGCATCAACCCAATACTGTGACTTACAGGCCTCCCAATAAGTGGAAGGTTCAACACTCTTATTCAAAGAAACAACAAAACACAAATTATCAAGACTTAAACTACTATAATTAACAGTTTTCTCAATACCATACTTAACCTTTCCTTCAACAACAAAATCATCAAATCTTTTAGGCTGAATAATGTTCCTTTGAGACCTTCTCAAAGTTGAAGAGGGTCCTGGTGTATCACTAGTATTTAAGACTTCTTTTGAATTGCCCTCAGGGTGATTTTCTTCAGCATGTAATGTTGCATCAGGTAGTTTACTACCAGTTTGCTCTGCAGAACCAGAATTACCTGGCAGACTACTCCCTGTGCCATCACTACTTAAGTTATCTTCCCCTTCATCATTGGGTCTTAGGGTATTTAGGTTATCATTTTCATACATATCAAAAAAATTTATTTTATTCAAATCATTTGACTCTTTATCACTAACAGAAGTTTCAATTGTTTTAAAAGGAAATACATTTTCATAAAATTTTACATCTCTAGAAAATAACACAACTTTACTATCAAAACTATATAACTTGTACCCTTTCTTTACAGTTGAGTACCCTATCAAAGCACATTTTTCAGATCTTGAAGAAAACTTATCATGATTATTTAAAACATTAGCAAAAGCAAGACAACCAAATACCCTTAAATGGGAAAGATTAGGTTTTTTATGATACACCAGCTCAAAGGGACATTTTCCATTCAGAATAGATGATGGCAGCCTGTTAATCAAGTATGTAGCAGTTAAAATACAATCAGACCAAAACTTAAGAGGAACTCCCCCTTGAAACATTAATGACCTAGCCACATTTAACAAATGTCTATGTTTTCTTTCTACAATTCCATTCTGTTGTGGAGTGTGCACACAACTTGTTTGGTGTATTATACCATTGTTTGAAGTAAACAAATTCATCTTAGCATTTACAAACTCAGTACCATTGTCACTTCTCAAAACTTTAATCTTTGTATTAAACTGATTTTCAAGTTGTTTACAAAACAATTCAACATACCAACTAACTTCATCTTTAGATTTTAACAAAAAAATCCAAACAGCTCTTGTGCAGTCATCAACAACAGTCAGAAAAAACCTAAAACCATCTCTGATAGTGACCCTGTATGGACCCCACACATCTAAGTGAACAAGTTCACCTAAATATGTGGTTTTATGATCACTAAGAGGGAATGGTTCTCTTGTTTGTTTTGCCTTATGGCAAACATCACAAGGATCATTCTTTTTATCACTGGTAAACTGTAAGTCATTACTTAAAACACCTAAGACTTGGTCTGCAGGGTGACCAAGTCTACAATGCCAGACAGATTTAGACAACATACTGAAATTATGATTTGTTTTACTAGACTCACCAACACAATCATTTTTGAAGATATAAAGACCTTCACACAAACTACCAGTCACAATGGTCTTCCTTGAGACCAGTTCCTGAATATAACAAGCATTTTGATCAAACCCAACAAACAGATTATTATCTCTGACTAAACAGTATACAGACAACAGATTCACACAATATTCAGGAACAACAAGCACATCATAAAGAATCAATTTATCTGATATTCTTAAATTTCCAATCATTTCAATCTTAGCCCTAGTCCCATTGGGATGACCAACTGTTAAATTTAGACTGGAAACATCACAAACAGACTCAAATCCTTTATCAGAATTAGTCATGTGATGATTAGCACCTAAGTCTATTATCCAGCCAAAGTTAACATTGGTTTTATCAATCAAATTATGTGACACAAAGAACTTATCAATATTACTATTAAAGAACACATTCAAATTCATAAACTCACCTGTCATATTGGAAACAGAATGTGCAGGTGCACTTTTTCCATCAAGGAAGCTAACAAGTTTAGCAATATGCTCATTTGACAAAGTGAGAGAAGTAGACCCAGATTTGTTATCACCATTATTATTAGAGCTAGACACACAAGATGAATTATTGAAGTTTCTCCTTTTAAAATTTGGTGGATATCCAACAATCTCAAAGCATCTATCCACAGTGTGATTAGTCATACCACACTTGGTACACTTCAAGTTATTGTTTCTTGGAGGATACCCAACAATTTCATAACATTTTTCAATAGTATGACCAGTTCTACCACATTTTTTACACTCAACCTTAGTATTAGAATTAGTATTTCCAATCCTTGGTTTACCAGTATTAGCAAAGAAAGCAGATGACTCATTAACAGATTTTTTATCTTGTGCACCTCTATGTGACTCTTCTCTAGAGACAATAGAGAATGCAGTTTTAACAGATGGTAAAGGATCACTAGTTAATATAGTGGTCCTTACTGGCTGATAAGAATCATCCAGTCCCATCAAAAACTTCATTAATTTTCTCTGATTATAATGTTCCTTTCTTTTGTTATCAGCAGCACAATCACAAGATGGCAACTTACACAGAATATCATATTGTTTCCAAAGTGAATTAAGTTTGTGATAATAATCAGACACAGGTGTACCATTTTGTGTTAATTGTGCAATTTTCTGTTCCAAATTAAACATCACAGAGCCATCAACTTTGTCATAAGTTTCTTTCAACTCATCCCAAACAACAGAAGCAAATTTAGAATATATTTGACCATAATACAAATCATCAGAAACACAACCTAGAATCCATGAAAGGACAACAGCATTACACCTTTCCCATTGACCTGCTAAAACTTCATCTTCATCATCTTTTTCAATTGAACCTTTTATAAAACCAATCTTGTTTTTAGTTTGTAAGGCTAATTCCATTGCACAAGCCCAAGATTTATAATTCTCAGTTCCTTTAAGTTTGAAATTTATTAAAGGTGTACTGCTGATGTCACTTGCATGAAGGTAAAGTGGATCTCCAAAATCCAATTTACTTATCATGGTTACAGAATCACCACTAACACTCATTTTGACAAGAAAAACAAACAAACAGATAACAAATAATAAACAGATACCAAATAATGAACAGATAACAAATAACAAATAACCATGAACAAATAAAAGAAGATTGTCCTGGCTATAGGCCAAGTATAACACGTAGGGGCAGTTGATTCCTGTAAGCACAGAAACTCCCACGTGTAGGAACTTGCTACAAACCACAGGTAGGAAGAAATATCCTTACAGAGTACTCCTCCTTTATCTTCTTTTAAGACGCCAGCGGAAGCAACTTCTTGATCTTGAATAACAATCAAGAACAAACCAGAAACACCAATTAGGGTTTTGAACATCAAACCCTAAATAACTCAAACCACGTCCTCAGATCTAGCCCGATAAGACAAATCAAACACACCAATTCTGTGAAAGAATAGAGATCGCAAATAATCCCTAATTTGATTGAAAAATCAACAGATTCACGAAACCCTAAATCGAAACAATCGAACTCACTAGAACCGAGCAATTGCTCTGATACCATGAACAAACAAGTGAATGATCTAGATAATCACCACAAACAATAAAACTAAATTGAATGAAATCAAAGAAACCACAAAATGAAGAGTTTATCTCTTAAACCAGAAAACGATTACAATGAAGACTGAAAAAACTTCTACAGTATCCAACCCTAATGTGCCCTTTTATACATCCAGAAAGCCAAGAATGAGAAACTACAATTAGACCCCTGGACTATTAAAACTTTGTATAAATAACACGAATGGTCCCTGTAGTTCTTTCTGTGTATAATAAACAATGGATACTCAAACACAACTACGTCCCATCTGTGTACTATCTACCTTGGACCCCACACCAGGTGCATTATCCATAAATAGACAATACATGATTCGCAAAGTGTTTGAGCCTTCATAAACAGCTACACTCTGAACCTTGACTGCAACAAAGTCTTCTTGCATGATCCAAGAATGTAACCACCACTAGACAATCTGCATTGCTGTTACTCAACCAAACAAGCATTAGGAAGTGATAAAATACACAATCAAATGTTTAGATTGTCACTTTAACAGTGTGCTAATGAAGAAAGTTTTCGTAACATTTGCCATGGAACTTCAATCGGTTACAACAAAGGGGAGTTTCTTCGTGTAATCCCAATGAAAGATAGACGAGGTAGGTATTCAAGGGCTACCTGGATCGAAGTTAGAGGAATCCCGGTTGATTATGGGACTATGGAAAACGTCTCGACGGTGGTGAAAAGTGTTTATGGAAGTTTTTGATGCTAAGAATATTGATATAGAGATCATGTCAGAACTAATAGATAAAAGAAAAACTTCATTGTGGGTTCATGAGGTGGACAGTGATTTTGATTCTAAGGAACATTTTGAATCGCCGGAAAAGGATATTTCTCCTCAAAAAGTGTTATCACCGGTGAATGAAAGAGCACCGGAAAAGACGCCGGTTACACCCGTTACTCCGATGGATGAGGGACACGTTACAAAAAATTCAATTTTTGAAGTCTTTGGACTGATCCAGTGGGTAATAGTTGTGGTCCTAATTCCAACTTAAACTTAGAGGTATGTGAGAAGTACAAGGGATCGGTGTTGAGGAGGAAATCGGTTATTGTGCCAGTAAAGGAGAAAGAAAATTCATGCTTTGGGAATAAAGTACCTAAAAGTTTAAAAGTAAACCTGGAGTGTTGTATGACTGACAAAGTGAAAGAGACGGTTGCTTTTTCTGTTCCTGTCGCTACTTTACACAAGAATGTACCGGTTGGTTTCCCATCTTCAAACAAGCCCAATAATGTGAATTCTAGTGGGCCAGCCCAAGATATTATCAAGCCCAATAACACTAAAGATATGGGTGTAAAAAGTCCGTTATTTGATGTTGAGTTACCAGATGCCTCTTTGTTCTTCCACAAAGCTAGATACAGTCATGAAAAGCAAGATTCACATCAATCCCCTACACTTGATTGTCGTTCTGAATGTGCGATGTTCAAGAAAAATGCTCTGAAATCTAATGGTCTAGCAAACAAAAACGTGGGGTCTTCATCTAATCGTAGTCCAAGCAAGGCTGTAAAAAAACAAATCAAAGGCAAGGGAGATTTCGGAGGAGGTCGAGGCTGCTTCTGTTGATTCAATAGATGATGATTGTAGAGATAACGAACAGGAATCACAAACTGAATTCTTAAAGAAGCCCGTTAAGGTGGTTGGTAAACTTCTAAATTCTAAAAAACAACCTAAAGAAAATAATAACAAGGAGGCAAGTTGTTCCTTAAACGGTCAACTTCTGAAGTTGTAATTCTCTGTTGCTCATCCATTGTATAAGCTGCAGATGCTGCACTCTCAGCTTCAGCTGTCTCCGTTAGCTTCTCCGTTAAGAGCTTTTATCGTTGAAGAGAAAGCAGAGCTGGGTCAGCTTCACTATACATGGACCTCAATCATGTCACTCTTTCATCTTAAAGACCGCTAGGAGTATATGTTAGGTCACTTATTTCCCGTTGAAACTAAATAATGTTTTTTTGTTGGGGATAAGATTCACCTTGAGCTTTCCTACTTATTAGTTAAACGCAATTTGATAACAAATTAGTATAGTCTTATTAGTAGAAGATTGACTTGTAATGATCATGTCAAAGTTCCAAATTTAGGTCATTTAGCCGCAGAATGCTGAATCATGCCATCTTCTTGATAATTTTCTCAACTTAATCTTCCATCTTTTTAGTCTAATTGATTGAAATGACCGTGTACAATAGAATACAGGAAAAACATCAAATTACGTATTATGTACCTTAGCGCATACTGTTTGATGAACTGAGTCATGTTCGATGATAATCTACTATCGATCTGCATTAACATAATTCGAAACATAAGTGTCATACAATTTGTTTAACACCTGACATATTCATACTAAGTATTTTATGCAGCCTACTAATAAAGCATTAATCAGAAGGAAAAACCTCTTTCTCACAGTTGTTTGGTGAGAAAGCAACAAATAATCAGAAATCTAAAAACAGAAAAGATAAAAAAACGATAATCAAACCTTGGGATTCATAACCGATGTTTCATAACGTAGCAACATCACAATAGATCAATCCGTTGATATATGTATTTTACAAATTGAATGAAATACATATGAGACAACGAAGAACCCTCTTTAGTAGACCTCTTTAGGGGACGTTGACAAATATACATTTGTGAGGTATTTTTAGACAAGTTTGTCAGAGACAATTCAATATAACAGAAGGAAGAAAACATCTGGTCAATAACCTACAGCTTCAGTTCCTAAGCAAATGAGTCCCTAGGAGATAAAGTGCCAGATGTCAATATAACTGATCCAACACCCTTTCTAGCGAATTCTTTCATTGCAAACGAATTCTTTCATTGCAAACCCAGGGTTAAAAAAACCACTTGGTGAAAATCTTAGATATATTGGATGCTTAAGATGAAAGCAAATAAATGAGTGGCTATTATATTACTCTTAACTATCTAATAATGAATGACCTTTAAAGAGCAGATCCGAAATATCTATCATTTTATTAAGCTAACATAAAGAAACTAAACATAAATGCACACATTTTTACCGTAATAGCTGTCGGGTGATTTACTTCAACTGCTTCAACATGAACCTGACATTAACAATTAAAAAATATGGTTCACAATTGTAACCTACCAAATATCCTATTGAGTTCACTACCAACCTCAAAAGCAAGCAGAACAATAAACTATCTAAGAATATCATCTGTTGAAAATTCAGGGTCTAAACTTACACGATAATAGCATGGTCATTCGACTCATTCCAGTTTCTTTATAGATAGAGTAAATCTTGAAGTACTAAAATTAATTAAGATGAGTAAGATATATTAAGTTAGACAAGGAAAAAAAAAACATAGAGCAACTGATGTTCAAAGAGCAGCTATATATTTTGAGATCGATCTTAACGTTATTCACATTAAAACGTATGTGTACCTTCCTCAAGTAGTATAGTGTCCTTGTCAATTGTATTAAGAAACATGGTTGATGTGCCGTGATTGAAATTTAGTTCATCGAGTAACTCAATATATAAGAGTTGGGTTTAGTAAAACCCAATTCTTTCGAGTCAATAGGAACATCAGCAATCCATTTATCAAGCATTAATAAAAGTACTTGCCAGAAAACAAATTCCGTTCATAATAAAATGAAATGTGCATGGACTTAATAAATATCCTAGAAACATAGGTAATTTTTGAACAACAAAAAACGAAATAAAAAATAAAATAAAGAGTATAAAATGAAAAATAAACACATATAAAGTTGTGAAAATATATTTTAGTGCATTCATTGACCACATTCAACTATATCAGACATTCAAACCTTCTTGATCTACTCGATTCGTGAGTTGGGTAGCACTCTTGTTGGTTTCTTCCTCTTTGGCGGCTGTCTTCCTTCCTCCTCCATCTTCATAGGCGACGAATGCTTTGCATTCTATGGTGTGGTGGTTTATTTTGAATGATTCTAGGCGGGTTGGTGCTTTGTCTATGAGTGTGGTCTTCATGTTAACGGAATGCTTTTTCGGCGAGTCGGCAGAGGACCACAGGCGACGAACACTGATGTGTTCTGTGGCTCCACCGTGTGGTTAGTCGGTTTTTTGGTAAGTTTTCTCCGACCTTTGCCTTTTACCTGCGGTGGTCTTTTTTGTTTCATATATTTATTTCTCGAAAATGGCGATTTTTACTTCATCGTTCCCGTAGCCTCCTTAGGGTATGCTGTCTTTTGGGTGGTCAGGCCGGTATTCCGGCAGCTTGGCCGGAAAAAGTCGGTTGAGCGGCTAGTGGTGGTGTTTTGTCGGCTTGTGTGGGGTTTGTTGGATAGCGTACTCTAGGTCTGTGATATCTACAACAATGTTTGTTTGTCCCTTTATCACTCGTTCCATCTTCCTCATCGCCGGTATCGGTTCGGATACGGTCTGGTGTTGTTGCCACCTTAGTGACTTTAGTGTTGTTAAGCGCCGAAAAATTGGAGATCTAGAGTGGTATCTCGGTTCTTTCTCTACCTTCCGTTAGGTATGGTTTTGACAGGTTAAGGTTCTGAGTAGATCACGTTTTGGGGTTTTCTAGGAATTGCTGTCTAACGGGTTCTGTTCTGGTTTTCTGTTGTGGTCTCGAGGTGGGTGTTCTTGGGTTGCCCGACAAGTGGTTTGGTTACAGATGTACGGGTTTGGTGATGTTGTGGTTGGGTGTGGGGCTTGTGGATTGAGGTTCGCAGTTGCAGACTTCGGTTCAGGTGAGGACCTTTTTTAGGATTCGGTGGTCTAAGTGGCGGTTACTCCTCACGGAAGCAGTAGCTTCTTGTTATTGGTAGGTTGATGGTATCGGGGTACTGTTTTCCTCAGTGTGGTTGTTGTTCCGTTAATGTAATAGGGTTATTTCACTTAAGTTCATGTTGAACATTAGATTTACTTTCAAACAGATGTGACATCTGTATTTGTATCACTTCATGTAATAAAATATAAAATACTCCATATTATTCTAAAGGCTGAGTTGTATTGGGCCGTGCCATTTTAGTAATCGCCAAATTTCAATCTTTTGTATTCGTATTTAAAAAAAAAAAAAAAAAAAAAAATTCTTATCTTATCTTATTATCTTATAATTAAATAAACAAATGGTTCAAATTTCATTAAATAACAGTCATTCCGATAAACAAGCCTCATTCCTCTTACTCATATAATTAATTATTAATTTTAATATTAATTAATCAAATCAAATGGTCCCAAAACGAAACCCTTAACACAAGCCTCGATCGTTATCTCAGAGTAATTTCATTCTCTTTTATTTATCCTTTTAATTTAATCATTCGTATTCGTATACTTTGAAAACCATTAAAACAAAACCCCACAAACTCATATTGTAGCAATAATCATCCAAGAAAGGAGAAAAATGTCAGATCACATACCTTTTGAAATACAAATTGAGATCATGTCATGGCTTCCTGTTAAATCGTTGATTCGATTCGGATCAGTTTCAAAAACATTCAAGTCTTTAATCGGTAGTTCAAAGTTTATTGCTGATTACTCCAAGCTCCAATATTCTCGGCGGCAACATCTTCTTATTATAAGTTATCAATACCCTTTATATGCTAAGCATAACAGTTTCGTTTCGATTGTTGATGACGATACTTTCCCCGAACATAAGCGTTTTTTGATAACTTCCGAGTGCCGTGAGGTACTTCCATATCAAACTCTAATTGGTAGCTCACATGGGCTGTTTTGTTTTGTGGGTCATAGTAGATATAATGAATCTGCAATGTTGATGGCTGTGGCTGTCATTTGGAATCCTTCAATAAGAAAAACGGTTACCATTCGTCCGAAAAAAGGTTTTCAATATAGTGAGACTTTAGGTTTCGGGGTTTGTCCAAACACAGTTGACCCTAAGATAGTACGGTTTGGTAAAGGTAGTTGTAAAGATAACTACAATGCTGAAGTTTTTACATTAAGTTCAAGGATGTGGAGGAGTATATCATCAAGTAACATTTTGCTTAGTATGCACATAAATATAAGCTTTATTCAATCAAACGTAGTAGTTATAGACGGGTTTATTTATTGGCTTGGGTACGTAACAAGTGGTCCATTTTTAATTGTTTCATTTGATTTGACAAGTGAAAAATTAATGGAAATACACCTCCCGGATGAATTAGGGTTATCGTGTCAGCGCTATCACAATTTAGAAATATTCAAGCTTAGGGAGTCTCTTACCGTGATTCGACATGAAGGGAAGGCCAGGGACAATGTTTATGAAGTGTGGAAGATGGAGATTAATGGTGTAACAAGATCGTTTACCAAGCTTTTCAACATTGACATATTACCAGAATTATTGGTGAGGAACCTATGCGGATTTACAAAGAATGGCCAACTTATAGTAGAAGCGGTTCATGACTCATGCGATGGCGAGCTTATAGTTTATGAACCCTGCACAAAAAGCATCATCAATCTTGGGATTAACTGGAGCTGTTATGGGTCTTCAGAGAGTACTCCCTATACGGAATCACTACTGCTAATGTTGGTTGATAAACCATATACACTAATATATACTTGATGGGCACTTTTATCGATGGAGATTAGAAAGGATGAGGTTTAGAGCATGGAAGAATTGTATAAAGTTCAAAGAGCAATCAGTTACTTCTTGCAATTCATTTTCATATATATTATATTTATTTATATTTAGTCACTATTAGTTATTATCCGCAGACATCCTTAGTTAGAAGACAATTATGTTACTTCATTTTGCAAGGGATTTTTTTTCATTATGCATATAATAACTGTTAATCACAATCACAGTTACCTATCATCTTTCATTCTTTCTGTTTATTTTTAAATGCTTTGAAGCAAGTTTAGTGTCATTATCTTCATGATGACTACACTTCTTCCAATATTTGGCATAATTTATAAATGTATGATGGTATGCATTCAGTATAGTATGCCAAAACCGGTGGTATCGTATATACCTATTGTCATGTCATTAATGAGTTTCACTTCATAAAGGGGAAGAAATTAGAATTCAAAGGACTACCGTACACTTACTTTAATAGGTTGTTTACCATCTTAAGTTGAAAAAGGGCATTGTACTCTGACTCTATGAAAAGATCCATGAAAAAATTCGCCTTCACCATTTTTAATGGATTGCAGAACTGAGACATTGAGAGTCCGTGGTGTAATATCATAAAGAGATAACCAAAGGGCCCTTGGCTTAGCGGTATGAGAGGAACCCTTCAACCATGAGGTTGTGAGTTCAAGCCTCACTTGAATATAAATATTCGTGATTTCGTGTGTAGATTGTAGGTTTGCCTTTCAAAAAAATATATATATAAAGAGATAGACGTACATGTTTGACAAAAAGAGTTGACTTTTCTAAACTTATTGTATCATCATCTTTCTTTTCCCAATTTGTACGTAACTTATCATGGTCTTATATAGAGCCGGCAATTTTGACTTATATGATTGAAAAGGTTGCTTCAGTTATACTTTGTTAACGGGTCGGGTTGATTTTAAAAATTGACAAAAAGGAAATGGATTGTAAGTCAAACAAATTGTTTCGAATGTGCAAACGTCCTATATCTTTCTTTTAAACATCATAGTGGTTACAATTATAGATTATAGATGTAATTGACATGACTTTTGTATATAATAAAAAAAGGTGACTGTGAGATATTGCAGGAAGTTGGCCTGACCCGATCAGTTTTGACCTTTACCCGTTAACCAACCTCCTGACCCGATAATTTAGCCATATGTAACACTGAGGCGTTGAGTTTTCACAAGCTCAATGATTTATTTATATATTTTAGTGATTATCGGGGAATAGATATGTACATCTTGCTTACAAAAATAACAACAACAAAAATCAATCCCACATAAGTAGGGTATAAAGGAGGTAAGATGTAGACAATCATTCTCCTATCCTAGAATAAAGAAAAGTCATTTCTTCACTCGGAGTAAAAACACCCAAAGAGTAGAAAAAGTTCTCTATCTTAATGTTCTATGGATAGAGAGATTGCTTCCGAATGGACCTCCGACCAATAAGTAGGTTTAAAAAAAGAAAGAAAAAAAGGTGAGACGCCATGAAAATGGTAGAATCCAATTTCCATGGGTTTTAAACATGTCTGAAGTGCAATCTAGACTCTAAGCGACACTCAAGTCGCCAATAAATCGACGTTTAATTTGCTGTTGACTCGCCAGCAAGCACCTAGCAGAGTTACATTCTAGAAAGCACCTAGCTGTCGAGCTAGTCGATTAATATGTACATCTTGCTTCATCCTTCTATATTTTGATGATGCATATAGTATAATACAGTAATGGAGCGAATACGTATATGAAAGATGTATATTCAAAGTAGGAGAGGAATAAGCAGGGGCAAGATTATAGGTACGATAACACTAATAAAGAGTAATAATAGAATAATAGATGAAGGGTATTGTGATAAATGAGGTTAGAAGAAGATCATGTTGGATCTACCTAAATAGTCAATCAAAATGATTCACAAGCTGCATTCAAGATCGAACCCGAACTCAAATGGAAAAACAATCATATGTTATATAAGAATATCAAACAAGAAGTTACCTTCGAAGTCAATACAAAGAACAATAATATTGATCTTATAGATATGTTCGTATGGAAAAAGACCTACAATATTGAAATCGAAATTGAAAAGCAGGTTGAGAATTTTGGTGGAAACTTACTACGTGAAATATGGATGAAATTTCCCAAAGAAAGTACTCCGTATATGTATTTTTTTTTCTTTTCTTTTTCGGTACAAAACAAGAATTCATTCAAATTCAAATTATATATGATTTATCATCAACATTTTGATAAAGAACCAATATTCCTTTAAAAGTGGGGTCAAATGTGGTCAAAAGTGAGGTCAAATGCGGGAAAGGTCGGATCAACCCTAGCTAAAAGTCAAAAATTCTGCCGTTCGAAAAAAAAAGTAAAAAATTCCGTTAAAATCGGTCAATAGTCGGTCAACGCACATCTCGACCCCGTCTCGACGTTTTAAGGTCCCGACGGTCTCGACCCCGTTTCGTGTCTTTTTCAACCTTAATTATATAAAATAAGTAATACTTAAAAAAAATCTTTATTGTCATAATAATTCACAATCCATATATATATATTAGGTATAATTTTAAATAATTTATAACTTTAAACAAATTTTATATTTAATTAATTGTCATATATATATATATATATATATATATATATATATATATATATATATATATATATATGTATATGTGTGTGTGTGTGTGTGTGCATTGTATATAGCGATACTAGCCTTTAAGAGCCCGTGCGTTGCACGGGTGGGTAAAAAACCGTACAAAATTATCTGAGTTTAAAGTAGGAGTACATGAAAAGTAGTTTGCAGGCCAAATGATTAGGCTTGCAAATTGGAATGTCTGAAATCTGTTGAGAAAACCAGTCAGATATGTATGCAAGTGACATTTATCATCCATAATTAACATCATTCTCATGTACTGCCAAGCCATGAAGTTCTTGTGTCTCTTGTTGTGAATAATCCGTATTTGGTTGATAAGCACTCCGAACCTGCAAAAGCATCCAATTTAGTAAGGCAATACAGTAGATTAATTCTGACCCATTGAACTTTCATAAATGGGTGACTTTTGACCCAATATTGACAAGGAATGTATCAAAAGATGGAAATATATGTAATTTCTGAATAGTATTAAAACATCCAGTAGCATCATATACAAAGATAAGTACAAACACAAATCCACTTGACCAAAACTAAAACAAAATAAATCAAAATGAAGGAGACTAAACAAAGTTGGTATTAATGTATAAGGTCTGCTCATATGTATAAATAAAACTAAACATAAGGTGCAAGTATCCTAAACGCTATGAATCAATAAATCTTGAATGCAACAAACCATTTTTTATACTTGTTGTTACTAAGATTCATGTCTGGACTACTTCATTCTCAAAGTTCTGATGCAATTTTCCATTTGCGTTATTCTAATTTGGTTACCCTGAAAAACTAACAAGAAAAAAAAAAAAAAAATTACTGATTAAGCAAGCTTCCCAACCTGCTCAACCCATTCATGTTGACACCTACAATACAACAGAGGTAATAGCATAAACACTTACGTAAAATGCTTACTTTTTTAATATTGCTCTTTTCATTGTTAGCAGTGCCTGTCGATGCTTGAACCCCATCAGAGTCTAACGAAGGGGTCCAAAAATCTGTCGGTGAAATGGCACCTTAGTTATGCATACCATATAACATCAAGTACTCAAATCAATAATGCATATTAAGGTCAAATATGTACTAAAATAAATACTTTCACGAGCTTAAAGGAGTAGTTATAAGGGGAGTATTACTGTCTTGAAAAGTATCAAGACAAAAATGATGAATATGTTTAAAGATGATAAATTAAGAACTTTTAAAAATTTGAGGGGCATATTCATCGACAGCTTACTTAGAATGCATGTTGCTAACAGAGCATAATCAAGTGAGCCAGACATGCTAGTAAAAGTAAACGTGCAAAATACCATTAACATTTCTTTTATAGAATGAAAATAAAAAATATATCAGAAGTCGACCCAATTTAACTATAAATACCAATATTAATGAAATTAATTTTTTTAATAGCTAGGATTATGTGTTTAATAATAAAGCAATTACATTAGGCTACAGCACAAAGACTCCCACGATGGCAAAGGTACAAAACTCCATATCACCAAAGCAACATCTAATAGCCTGTAACTTGAAGCCTAACCAGGACCCAAAAAGGAAAACGATTGTATACATTCAATTACCCAAACAACAGCTTCAAAAACCACTATGCAAATGACATACTTGAATTTACTGTTGCTCATGATCACATGGTTGCAGCCACTGTGCCCATGATCACTTACTATTTTGAGTTCCAAAAACACCAACTCTTACATTTATAAAAGAAAATAAAATAGTACATTTCACCAAAAATAGCATAAACAACATTGGGTGTTTCCTTTGCATTTTGAGTCAAGCAGGAAACCCAATTATCAAATTCCAATTTCACTAAGTAATAAAATTTGTCTATCCTCTACCACATAAGTCAAAGAAGCAAAGTTGATCGGAGAGTCATTTTAGGCATTTTTATCAAAACTATAAAATTTTCCATAGACAACTCAAAATCAAGTCCAGATTGTTGGACCAATCTTGACATAAAGTAATAGTTAGAGGTTTATTTTGTGAAATTATATCTCAAATGGATTTGAGGAGGTGGAACGTGTGAACGGATAACAAGTGGGCTAGCTGTCATAGTTTTCAATTTTGCTTATTCCTTGATTATTCTAATAGATTCTAAACTTGATTATCCTAGAGTATTCTAGACTTGATTATCCTAGAGTATTCTAGACTTGCTTAATGGACAAGTTTAATCAACTATAAATAGGGATAGTTGCTTTATGTAATAATATGATTGTAATAAGAGTTTTTCTATAATTGGAGAAGGATTTCCAATAAGTTCTTGTTCTTAAATTTTACTATTCTGTCTTATAATCTGGTACCAAATTTCTTCAATTGGTATCAGAGCCAGGTTACAAAAGGGATCGTGTTGTTGATCAAAAGGACTAGATCAATCACCAGATTCTAAGACAGAAAAATACGAGCGTCGATCGAAGACCAGATTCATGGGGGATATTATCAATACCTCAGATGCAATCAAGGATACCAGCCATCTTACGTTCCAGTGCCCTATCCTAACTGCGACCAATTATCCCATCTGGTCGCTTAGGATTAAAGCGATTTTTAAGGCACATGGAATCTAGGAATCAATTGAACCTGGAACTGATGTCGATCAGAAAAAGGATAATGCTGCAATCGCTTATCTGTATCAGTCTTTACCTGAAGACTTGATTCTTCAAGTTGCAGGTTGCACCCATGCAAAGGAAATCTGGGATGCAATCAAGACCCGTCACCTTGGAGTTGAACGAGTAATGGAGGCTAGGCTTCAAACTCTTAAAGCTGAATTTGAAGCAGCACGGATGAAAGATAGCGAAAAAATTGATGATTTTGCAGCAAAACTTTCTGGAATTGCCTCAAAATCAGCTGCACTTGGAACCGTCATTGAGGAAACCACGTTGGTGAGAAAAATATTAACTGCCATACTAGAAAAATTCTTAAATATGGCAGCCACTATCGAACAACTGGTTGATCTCAAAACGGTGAAATTTCAGGAAGTTGTGGGTAGGCTAAAAGCTTATGAAGAACGAACCAGTCTAAAGACTACAAATAACAGCCATGACCAACTTCTGTTGTCCTATGAAGGATGGGACTCAAGAAAGAAAAGGGAAAACAGCTTTGGTCAAGGTCGAGGGAATGGCCAAGACACCCGGGGTAGGGGCCGACGTCGTGGACAGTTTGGTGGTCGAGGAAGGGGTTCAGGCCGCGGACAAAACTTTTTGCTGGTAGACAAACAACTGAAAACTTAACTAAATATCGATCCAAGCTGCAGTGTTTTTGATGTGATGCATTTGGACACTTCTCATCGGATTGTCCAACACGAAAGAAAAGAGAACAAGCAAATTTGACTCAAGCTAGATCAACTGAACTACCAGTGGCTAATGATGACAGACCTGCACTATTGATATCCATAGCCAAGCAAAGAAGCGAGAAGGAAGTAATTCATCTAAGTGAAAAGAAGGTTTTTCCAGCAAAGTATGAGTCACATGATGGTAGAGAAAACATGTGGTACTTGTATACTGGAGCAACAAACCATATGACATGAAACAAAGGGCTGTTTTCAAAACTTGATACAGATATTGGTGGTACAGTGAGATTTAGGGATAACTCGTGTGTAGATATAGAAGGAAGATGATCTATTCTTTTAACATGTAAGAATGGTGAACAACGTTTGTTGACCGACATACTTTATATCCCATACTTAAAGACTAACATATTTAGTCTTGGGCAAGTTGAAGAAGGGGGTTGTGTAATCTTGATCAAACATGGTTTCTTGTATATGTTTGAGGTAGATGGATCGCTGCTAATGAAGGTTCAAAGGTCCCCTAATCGGTTGTATAAAATTAATCTCAAGGTTGGGATACCAATCTGTTTACATGCCATGATTGATGATCGAGCATGATTGTGGCATGCCCGTCTCGGTCATGTGAACTTTGATACAATAAAGCGGCTAGGGACCAACAATCTAGTTGATGGAGTACCGGTTATTGATCACCCTACACAGATGTGCGAAGCATGTTTAGCAGGGAAACATTCACGACAAAGTTTTCCTGTTCAGACAACTTTTAGAGCCCAAAATCCATTGGAGCAGGTTTATGTGGTCTTTCATGTTAAAAACCAAAGGAGAGGCATTTGAGCAATTCAAGAAATTCAAGGCGATTGCTGAAAATCAATATGGAAGGAAAATAAAGGTCCTTAGAACTGATCGGGGAGGAGAATTTACATCCAACGAGTTCAATCAGTATTGTGATTATGCTGGAATCACAAGACATTTGACTGCACCTTACACGCCACAGCAGAATGGTATCGTTGAAAGGCGAAATCGAACAGTGATGAGCACAACAAGGAGTATTCTTAAAGCAATGGATATGCCACAAAGTTGTTGGGCTGAAGCAGTACGTCACTCGGTTTATTATTAAAGCTTATAACATGAAACTTGATGTACATAAATTGTTCTATTAGTAATATTATTAGACATTGTTATTAATATTATCATATCTGTATTACTATTTCTTTTTATTAAAATAAAATAATAATTAATATCATTTTGATATTATTGTTAGTATTATTAATAAAAATTATATTATGGTTATTATCAGTATTAGTATTTTTATTATTAATAACATTACTAATATTATTATGAAAACTAAAGATATTTATTATCTGTATTATTATTATTGATAATATTAATATATTTATAATTAGTAGTACTATTAATACTATGAATAATATTATTACCATTTTTATTATTAATATCATTATTATTATCTAATATTATTATAATTATTATTATTAATTGTTAGTGTTATTATTAAATATCTATTAGGAGGTATTACATTTTATGGTTACTAACATTAACAACAGAGTTGTTATCATTCTTTTATTAGTTATATCATTATTATTTATTATTAATATTTATATAATTATTAAAATAATTATTAATATTAATAATATCTTTAATAAATTAAAATTTATCTTATAATCGATGAATCTAAAAACAGAACGTGCAAATATGTTTCAATAGCTTTTGTACTGTGTTTAATTGTCCTTTTATTTCTAGCTAGTACAGATTAGGAACCATAAGTCAGTTAAATCCAAAAATCTTTTTACGGGTCATTTTCCTTCTATATTTTTTTTGTATTTTCTTCTTGAAGGGAAATCTGCCTGTCGACCATTCTGTATCTAAAACAAACAAATCATCACATGATATTAACATTTCCTCCCTCAATAACAAATACAGTTATATAAACAGATTCTGACAGATATTATATTTTTTTTATATGAAACCCCTGTTGTTGATAAATTTCACCATAAATTGACTTTGAACCATATATCCAAATCTAAAAATATAGAGTTGATAGAAATAGTTGACTCAAACTTCCTGGAAATTCTCAAGTCCCAATTCTTCTTATCGAATTCAAATTTTGAAGTCAAAGGTAAATTCTAAAAAAGTCAAATTTGTGTTCATCATTAAAATTCGTAATACTTTGGATGTTTTCTGTCAAATTGTTGAGTATTAAAGATTATAGGATCGATTTGGAACAAAATTGGTGTTGTAATCTTTAGCTAAAAGTTTTCAAATTTCAAAATCAATTTTTTTTCTCCTTTGAAGTCAGCGATGAAACAGGCTGTGTTCAATATTTTTTTTTTTATATTTTTTTTTTGTTTTGTTTTCACTAATCATGAGGCACATCTTATAATCTCTGATTATTTATAAGCCTTAATCAGACATAATTTAAAATTAGGATGTGATTATGGATCGATTGATCTTCATAGGAGAAGTAGAAGATGAATTGATGATACGGGTTATATAAATGACTGAATGAATTAAAACAGAAAGACGGAACTCAGAGCAATGGTTTGGGTATGGTGTCGGGTTTCGAGAGGTCGCGGGTTCAATCCCTGCTCGTGACATTTCTTTTTAGCAAAAGCTTGTGAGGTAGTTTCTATACTAAATTATCATTTTCATTATTATTTTCATTGTTATTATTTTTATCATTGTTAGACTTATTATCATTGTTATTTATTACTTATTGAGATTATAACAATTATACTAATTATAGTTAATATTAACATTGTTATTACTAATATTATTATCACTAGCATGTATTATTATTTAGGATTTTTGTTATTATTATCATTTTAGTTATTATTATGTAATATTATTAAGTATTATTATTATTATTATAATTATTATTATTATTATTATTATTATTATTATTATTATTATTATTATTATTATTATTATTATTATTATTATTATTATTATTATTATTATTATTATTGTTGCTGTTGTTGTTATTGTTAGTTTAAGAACACTTATTATTAATACAAGCTATTTTAATTTTCACTAATATTAGTATTAATATCATTGTTGTAATTACTATTATTATTAATATCATTTTAATAAAAAGTACCATTTTTTTTAACAAAATCATTATTATTATTCGTATTATCATTATCAAGGATGTTAATATTATTGGTAAATCTTTGTTATCCAAACTAACATATTTTTTTTAGATAAATATTTGTACCTAAAACATACTTATTATATATACTATAATCATAGTAGTAGTTTATATACCTATATATCAAACATATTAACTTTATTGATATATATACTTATATGTATCAAACTATGATTTTTTTTTTAAAAAAAACTAATCATATATATATAGATATATATAGATATATTAAGATAACTAAATATATAGATATTGATCATTCTAATTCCATATACAACACAAATATATATATAATATAATTTACGATATAATATAAGTAGTTAATGGAATTTGGTATAAACTATATATAACTAAAAACATATAAATAATATATATTAATAAAGGAAATTATGTGAATTCCCTTATATGTTTTAACAAATATACAATTAATATAGGTTCGTGAATCCGAGGCCAACCCTACACTTGTTCAATGTCGTCGTATGTATTTTTACTACAAAATACATTAGGTGAGTTTCATTTGCTCCCTTTTTAAATGCTTTTGCAATATATATTTTTGGGACTGAGAATACATGCGTTGTTTTATAACTGTTTTACGAAATAGACACAAGTAATCGAAACTACATTCTATGGCTGGATTATTACACCGAATATACCCCTTTTTAGTCTGGTAATCTAAGAATTAGGGAACAGACACCCTAATTGACGCGAATCCTAAAGATAGATCTATCGGGCCCAACAAGCCTCATCCAAAGTACCGGATGCTTTAGTACTTCGAAATTTATATCATGTCCGAAGGAGGATCCCGGAATGATGGGGATATTCTTATATGCATATTGTGAATGTCGGTTACCAGGTGTTCAATCCATATGAATGATATTTTATCTCTATGCATGGGACGTATGTTTATGAGAAATGGAAATATGAAATCTTGTGGTCTATTAAAATTATGAAATGATTATTTATGTTAAACTAATGAACTCACCAACCTTTTGGTTGACACTTTAAAGCATGTTTATTCTCAGGTATGAAAGATCTCTTCCGTTGTGCATTTGCTCATTTTAAAGATATTACTTGAAGTCATTCATAGCATATTTCAAAAGAAGTTGCATTCGAGTCGTTGAATTCATCAAGATTATTATTAAGTCGTTGATAGTCTGATATATTATGAAATGTGATGTATGCTTGTCAACTTTCGATGTTTGTCTTCAAAAACAAATGCAATGTTTGTAAAATGTATCATATAGAGGTCAAGTACCTCGCGATGTAATCAACTGTTGTGAATCGTTTATAATCGATATGGACTTCGTCTGGATGGATTAGGATGGGTCTTGACATACTGAACCAGGCAGCAACTCCTCAAGTCAAGGAAGATCGACCAATGAGGAAAGCATAACCCATTCTGATGTTAGCAGTCCTGAAACAACAGTAAAACAACGAGGACCTATAATGTCTCGTCTCCCGACAGATACAGTCAATGAGTCAGATCCATCTATGGCAGAAGAGGAGACATGTGATGATACACCACATCGAGGTTGGAAAAATCAAAGTGATATATATGATCTTCTTCTTACCGAAGGAGAACCAACAAATTTCAAGGAAGCTACAAGACATAAAGAATGGAAGCAAGCTATGGAAGGTGAAATAGCTTCCATTGAAAGGAATAATACTTGGGAGTTAATGGATCTACCCCAAGGACACCGACCTATTGGACTAAAATGGGTATACAAAATTAAAAGGGATGCAAAAGGAAATGTCACACGACATAAAGCACGGCTAGTTGCCAAAGGCTACATCCAGACACATGGTGTAGACTTTGACGAGGTATTCGCACCCGTAGCTAGACTTGAGACTGTTAGACTTATTCTAGCTTTGGTAGCCCAAAGAGGGTGGGATGTTCATCACCTAGATGTTAAAACAGCATTTCTACACGGTGACCTCAAGGAAGAAGTCTTCGTATCTCAACCGGAAGGTTTTGTGATAAAGGGGAATGAACAAAAGGTGTACAGACTGTCAAAGGCTCTCTATGGCTTGAAGCAAGCCCCATGGGCTTGGAATACAAAATTAGATGGAGTTCTAAAGGAATATGGATTTCAAAGGTGTAAGCTTGAACAAGCTGTATACACAAAAAGAACACAAGAAGGATCACTTTTGGTAGGAATTTATGTTGATGATTTGATTGTAACGGGTAATAACCCGGAGAAAATTAAACAATTCAAAAGGCAAATGGAAGATAAATTCGAGATGAGTGATCTGGGCTTACTTTCTTATTATCTCGGACTCGAAGTAATACAAGGCATAGATGGAATAAAAATTCATCAATCAAGATATGCTAAAAGAATCATAGAGGAAGCAGGAATGTGGGAGTGCAATTCCACCAAATATCCAATGAGACCAGGTCTGAAGTTGATGAAAGATGATGGCAGCAAATGTGTTGATGCAACTGAATACCGAAAAACAATTGGATGCCTTTGGTATTTAACTCATACACGGCTAGATCTTGCATACTCGGTGGGATATGCAAGTAGGTATATGCAAACTCCTAAAATTACTCATCTTCAAGCTGTTAAGCAAATTCTCAGGTACTTGAAAGGTACAGTAGACCTGGGTATTCACTATCGAAGGAATGGTAGCAATAACCTACTTGGATTTAGCGACATCAGCTTCTCAGTGGACTCAGATGATGGAAAGAGTACTACTGGATTAGTGTTCTACTTTGACGATGGACCTATTGCTTGGAATTCACAAAAACAACAAACAGTGGCCTTATCATCCTGCGAAGCAGAATTTATGGCAGCTACTGCAGCAGCTTGTCAAGAAATATGGTTAAGGGGACTCTTAGCTGAAATAACTGGAAGAAAAAAAGAACAAGTTGTGATCAAAGTTGATAATAAGTCAGCAATATCATTGATGAAAAATCCGGTATTTCATGGAAGAAGTAAGCATATCGACACACGGTATCATTTCATACGAGAGTGTGTTGAAAACGAGAAGATTAAAGTTGAACACATCAGTGGAGATCAACAACGGGCTGATATTCTTACAAAAGCATTGCCGAAGTTAAAGTTTGCTGAAATGAGAGAGATTCTTGGGGTTCAAAGGATTGAAGACTCGAAGAAATAAATGATGACTCAAGGTCAAGATTGGGGGGGTGATTGTTGGACCAATCTTGACATAAAGTAATAGTTAGAGGTTTATTTTGTGAAATTATATCTCAAATGGATTTGAGGAGGTGGAACGTGTGAACGGATAACAAGTGGGCTAGCCGTCATAGTTTTCAATTTTGCTTCTACCTTGATTATTCTAATAGATTCTAGACTTGATTATCCTAGAGTATTCTAGACTTGATTATCCTAGAGTATTCTAGACTTGCTTAATGGACAAGTTTAATCAACTATAAATAGGGATAGTTGCTTTATGTAATAATATGATTGTAATAAGAGTTTTTCTATAATTGGAGAAGGATTTCCAATAAGTTCTTGTTCTTAAATTTTACTATTCTGTCTTATAATCTGGTACCAAATTTCTTCACGGATGACCTAAATGTTTCACTTTCATTCCACGAGTCATTTAGGACATGTCCAAATCAACAAATACCCAATTTGAAACCATATGTCCCAAATGGGTCGGGGGGTCCAAATGGACGATAAAAACACTTTTAACCATATAAAACATTTCGAATAACTACCGTTTCATTTCCAAATAAACTTCTAATCATATTAACATTTTCAAATCGTCAGTTTAACTCAAGTTTACATTTTTCAACCCAAATGGGTCTATCATTACGATATTTATCCAAATTTTATTTTCATCACATTTACATACTTCAAATCAATCAAACAATTGGTTTAATCGTTGAACCGATGTAAATACCAAATAAATCGCTGAACCGATAAATAAACGATTATGCTTCAATGATAGAGCTCCAAATCCATGAACATTTGCTATACATAACGAAATAAATACAGAATAGTAAAAGTGAGAGAAACACATACCTGTGTACTGTATAACTTCTGATATTCATTATTTATGGCTCAAATCGTTGAATTAATGGATTAGAAACACCTTATTTGTTCAAGCAGAAACCGATGATTGATGATAAATGTGGTTTATTGAGAGAACTACACCATAATTTGTATGTTGTAGTATGGGAGTAACTCTCTGTATAATATTTCTAGCTTCACGAGCATCAGCAGCCCTGTACTTGGAAAGACCTTCTAAAATGAAAACTTTACCCCACCTGTAGCCATATTAAAAACAACATTCATGAACAAATTTGAAACAAAAAAGCATAACAAAAGTAAAACAAGCCACTAACCACGTCAAAATAGCTTTGTAACACATTATACAAAAAGAACTGTAACTTTTAAGAATAAAAATCACTCAGTGCATTCATTTAATGATGTGAGGAGCTTTGTAAGTGTATTGCTGGTGATCTCAAATATGGGTTTAGGATTTAATGACAAAATAAAAATCAAACCAAAGTTGCAGCAACCATGCAAACATACAATAGTACCAACACTGTCAATTCTGCAATATAATCCCAAATGCTGAAGATCAATAAAGATGCAATCAGAATTAACAGAAACATAAGCTATAAATATAACAAAGTGATTACAAACACCAAAAGCCACTGCATTTTATACTCAACATTTGTGCAAATTATAAATCTTCTTCGATTTGATGCTCAACATTGTGCAATGATGATTAAATACCAAAAGCCATTGCATTTTAGAAGCTAACAATTATAAATCTTCGTTTAAAAATTCTTAAACATTAAAATTTCAATAGTAACCTAATACTCCATACTTATCAATCGTGCTTAAGGAACAAAGATCGAATACAATTAATATAATAAATAAGAATAAAACCCTAGAAAGGAATTTTTTATAAAATAATTTATAAAATTTGCGTACCTAATTGATTGAGAAACAATTGGAGACGAAAAAAGACAAGTATTAAACACAATAGAGGATCCGGAACCGACGATGAACACCAACAATTAAAACCCTAGCGTATTTGTGTGATTTCACCAATAGAACGGAAGTTGTAACTATTTCTTTTTGATTATGTGAGAGCAAGATGTGAAGAGGAATTTTTGAGTGAAACCTAGAAACTGATTCAAATGGGAAGATGTGAAAAGGCGATTATCATGTGAAACCCTAGAAGGTGATTCAAATGGGTGCCACGTGTCGAGGATTTAGGGGTGCATAAGTGGATTATTCTGGCCAATAGTAACGCAACACTTGTAAGAGGAGAGAAAAGATCAACAGATGGGTGACATGTGGCAGTAAGCCACATGCTTTGTAAGGGGTAGAGAAGAGAAACCATATATACTCCGTATTATTCTAAAGGCTGGGCCAATTCATTAATCTTATAAATCATTACACAAATGGCCCAAATTTCATTAATAAATAAAAGTCATCCCGAGAAACAACCCTCGATCGTTATCGATTTCATTCTCTTTTATTCGTTCTCTTAATATTAATCATTCGTATACGTATACTTTGCGAAAACCTGCAAAACAAAATCCTACAAACTTATATTGTAGCAATCATCCAACCAAGGATAAAAATGTCTGATCACATACCTTTTGATTTACAAATCGCGATCATGTTATGGCTTCCTATTAAATCATTGTATCGATTCAAATCAGTTTCAAAAACATGGAAGTTTTTAATCGCTAGCCCAAAGTTTATTGCTGATTACACCAAGCTTCATTCTCACCGGCAACATCTTCTTATACAGTACAATCATCCTTTATATTATCATCAAAATTGTTTTATTTCGATTGTTGATGATGATACTTTCCCCGAACACAAGCGTTTTTTGACAACTCCCGACTCCCTTAGTCTTGATAAGTTGGCACTAGTTGGTAGCTCGCACGGACTGTTCTATTTTGTCGGCCGAAGGGATACAACTATAACATTGAAAGTGGTTGTTATTTGGAATCCTTCAATAAATAAATCAGTTGTTGTTCCTCTTCATAATGTGAAAAAAGATGGTGAACACTATAAAGATTTTTTTTTCTTGCTTTCGGGGTTTGTCCAAACAGACATGACCCGAAGATAATCAAAATTCGTGAATTTAATTGGAACATGGAAGTTGAGGTTTTTACATTAAGTTCAAGGGAGTGGCAGAGTCCATTAAGTAATGATAATAATATCATGCTTCTTAAGAACCTTAATATCACATCCCCTAACTTTAATGTAGTTGTAGATGGGTTAATCTATTGGCTTGAGGGTGCGAGATTTAATACAATTGTTTCGTTTGATTTGACAAGTGAAAAGTTTATGGAGATACAACTGCCGGACGAATTAAAGTTGCCATCATATAACATGGAATTACGAATATTCAAGCTTAGGGAGTCGCTTGCTGTGGTTCAACACAATATTATGAACCAGGAATATGATTGTGAAGTGTGGAAGATGGAGATTAATGGTGTAACAAGATCGTTTATGAAGATATTCAACATCGACATATTACCTGCAGATATATTTTTTCCAGATTTATCGGTGAGGGACCTATGCGGATTTACGAAGAATGGCCACCTTATATTGGAAAAAAGCATAGTGGCCGTGAAAATTCGCGTGACCTGGTTGATTATGACCCCGAAACAAATCACATCAAGAGTTTTGGGATTTATGGATCTGTGACTTCATATGTGGAATCGCAACTGCTGCATGATAACTCTGAATCATTAATATTTGGAAGACGGCAAGGTGGAGATCATAAGGGATCAGTTTTGGAGCATGGAAGAAAGCTAGCTAGGTATAATTAAGTAAAGATGAATGAGTAATCACTTGTAACTTCTTGGGATTCATATTCATCACCAGTTATATGAATTATCCTTCATTTATTATGTTGCTTTTTTTTTTAGTTAAGTTTAGTGTCTTTCATCACAAAAATTACTTTTCTTGAAATATTTGGCATATTTTATAACAGCAATAACACCTTAATTAACCACTGAACTATTGGTTGAGTGGTAAAAAGCCTCAGTTGGTTCTGGGCCCGTATCCTTGAAAAAATAGGTGTGAGTTTAGATCCTGAGAGAGTTTCTCCAAAGGTTGTGCCTCTGATATCCTTCACTTTGTGCGGGCTAAACAGTTAA
Organism: Rutidosis leptorrhynchoides; assembly: GCF_046630445.1. NCBI lineage: Eukaryota > Viridiplantae > Streptophyta > Magnoliopsida > Asterales > Asteraceae > Rutidosis > Rutidosis leptorrhynchoides. The sequence goes on from NC_092336.1 coordinate 445,255,831, forward strand.
CCTAAAGCATTCCGGTACGCTTTGCGCGATGGATGTGAGGAGTTTCTTTCAAACGGGTGTGTGGGTGGTAAATGAGAAGATTCGATGCCAAAATTGTTGTTCTAAAAAAAAAAAAAATTGCACCTTAATTAGTAAGTATATAGTTAGTTATTTACATGTATAACTTGTTCACAAAAAATTTTAAAAAAAAAAATTATTCATCCGTGACATCATAAAATCTGGAGGAGCTGAGGCCTCATTTTGATGGCAATTTTGCCTAAAGTATTAACTAAACATGTTCATGCATCTGAAAGTATCTCCTTTTCATCTTTATCCATGTGTTGGCTCTAGGTTTGTATCAATCTCACTGAGATGCTATTTTCTAGGATCATCTTTGTAACTCTTCCCATCTTTGCAATGTCAATAAAGAGAAAATTGGATAAATGATCCCTGTGGTTTACATGAAATGGGGTAAATGGTCCCTGATGTTCATTTTCAAGGTTCGTGGTCCTTGTGGTTTACATAGCCGGTGTAAATGGTCCCAATTTCTGACGGACGTTTATTTAATCCGTCAAGTGTAATCACGTGCCAAACACGTGATGGTTAAAATCGTCTGTTTTAGTAAAACGGATTGTGGTTCATTCAGATTTGTTTGTTCATCATCATCTTCAACCTCTCAAACTCAAAAATGATGATTTACACTTCGAATTGAACATATATTTATAATCTAGGGTCAATTCCTAACACTCATGATCGATTTTCACAGCTAAACATCAATCAATTCTTCATTAAACATCATATTCTCACTCGTCTAGCATAAACTTCAACACTTTCAGGTCTCGGAATTATAGAGCATCCCATAAGTCAAATTGAATATAGTTTCAGTTTCGTGATCATCTAGTGAAGCTACTAGAAGCAACTGATTGAATTTTCATTCATCACATATCTCTAATTCGTGAAGTCAAAGGTTGTGAGAAAAAGTCAAACTAATCTTCAATCATCAAATTTGAATGATTCAGTTTGTTTTAGGTACTGAGATCGATCATCGAGCATTCAGTAAGAGTTTTGCAATGTTTTTGCTGTAGGAATCAAGATCTAACAGCTACTAGTTCATAATTTCAATTTTTGATACTCTTATGAAGAACACGAGGCTGTTCAATATAAAGATAAAAATCAATATAAAGATAAAAATCAATCTCAATAACTAGACAGAAAACCCACAAAAATACAATGTCATCCATATCTTTTCAATATTTAAAACAATCCGTGACAACGAGTTCTTTTTTTTTTTAATTTACTTGAGGCCGACACTTTATTTCCATTATTTTCTACCGATAATAACAACATCAAAAATAATAATAGTAATAATAATTAGTATTATAAATAATAAATAATAAAAATTATTAGAAAACCTGGGGGGTGATGAAGTGTTGGTGTCTTACATTCTTGAAGTTGAGTAGTAACAATGGCGGGTTCGGATTCTTGGGTTGTAATCTGCAACAGAGAGAAAAGGTAGGTGGGTTCGGGTCAAAGATGATCCATCCGGGCGGGTTTTGTTTCAGTGATTGATTGAAAAGGAAAAGTAAGAGAAATACTAAATGACAATTTTACCCTCACATGCATCGCACATGACTAAAGTTAACAGACATTCTTAACTGCTATTACTGACAAGGACCATTTACACCGGCAATGTAAACCACAAGGACAACGAACCTCGAAAATGAACATAAGGGACCATTTACCCCATTTCATGTAAACCACAGGGACCATTTATCCAATTTTCTCGTCAATACATTTTTCATAATGATCAACACATTGGAGCATGGAAACCACCTAAAAGTGGAGCAATCATTCTCCACTTATTGGTCATATATTCGTAGGTAAATCAAACAGCTTCTCGTCTTCAACTATTGTCCATTTAACTTTTTTTTAATGGACGGATGAATACAAGCTAAGTCAAGCTAACCAGAATATCACTGCACAACTAACCACAACCCTATTAGCGACTTGCATAATTTGAAAGATCATCAAGCTAAGTCAAGCACTACATGTTTCACACGTTTAGAAAAATGAGTAAAGAGAAGACCCTTACGCAAATTCCCCACTTAAATGGTCATTAGGATTATTGGAGCGAGTTTATGAAAAATTTACTATGTGCAAAAGGTTTTTGGCATATGATAGAGCAAGGCTTTGCAAAGCCAAGAATAGGTGTCGTGTTAAATGAGACAACAGAAACAACTTGATAGCCTTATAATGAAAGATCAAGTTAAGTACTACTATACCTATTTCAAGCACTTGATGGAGAGGTGTTTGAACAAATCTTGGACCAAGATTGTTTGAGAGTCTATGAAGATGAAATTTGGAGGATACGTGAAAGTGAAGAAATCACTTCTATATTCTTCAAGAGAGAATCAAACGAACCGCACTCTAGGAGTCTGATAATGCTAAAAACGAACATATATTTCATAGCATTATCCCTCAAGAAAGACAAGCTTTTAGTTGCAATTGTTCTATTTACAAGTGATATTCGTTTAAATAATAAAAGGTGAAGACAAAAGACAGATTCGACGAATTGAAGACGCAAACGACCAAAAAGCTCAAAAGTACAAAATACAATCAAAGTGGTTTCAATTATTGATGAGAAACGTCTCGAAATTACAAGAGTACAAGACGCAAAACGCAAAGTACGAGATATTAAATTGTACGCAAGGACGTTCGAAAATCCGGAACCGGGACCAAAGTCAACTCTCAACGCTCGACGCAACGGACTAAAAATTATGAGTCAACTATGTACATGAATATAATATAATATATAATTAATTCTTAAAATTAATATATATATATTATATTATATATAAAACGGCGACAAACAAGAAAACAAAGAATTGTGAGCTGTTACCTACCACCATGCGATCGTATGGCCTGGAGGCACAAAAGCCATGCGATCGCATGGCCCTGAAATCCAGGCCTGGTCCTATAAAGTTCGCGAGTTTTGGACGAAATTAAACATCTTTTTCTTTCCTTTCTATCTATCACTCGTATATATATATATATATATATATATATATATATATATATATATATATATATATATATATATATATATATATATATATATTTATATTATAATTTTAATTTTAATTTTAAATTCTAATAATAAGGGTATGTTAGCGAATGTTGTAAGGGTGTAAGTCGAAATTCTGTCCGTGTAACGCTACGCTATTTTTAATCACTGTAAGTTATGGTTAATGTTATTTTTAAATTAATGTCTCGTAGCTAAGTTATTATTATGCTTATTTAAGACAAAGTAATCGTGATGTTGGGCTAAATACTAAAACTGGGTAATTGGGCTTTGCACCATAATTGGGGTTTGGACAAAAGAACGACACTTGTGGAAATTAGACTATGGGCTATTAATGGGCTTTATATTTGTTTAACTAAATGATAGTTTGTTAATTTTAATATAAAGATTTACAATTGGACGTACCTATAAATAACCATATACACTCGATCGGACACGATGGGCGGGATATTTATATGTACAAATAATCGTTCATTTAACCGGATACGGGAATGGGTTAATAGTCAATGGACTTATTAAAACAGGGGTGAATTATATACAAAGAAACTTGGTGTAATTGTTAACAAAGTATTAAAACCTTGGGTTACACGCAATCGATATCCTGGTGTAATTATTAAACAAAGTATTAAAACCTTGTTACAGTTTAAGTCCCCAATTAGTTGAAATATTTGACTTCGGATATAATGATGATTTGACGAGGACACTCGCATTTTAAATTTATGACCGATGGACCGTTATGGACAAAAACCAGACGGACATATTAAATAATCCAGGACAAAGGACAATTAACCCATGTGAATAAACTAAAAATCAACACGTCAAACATCATGATTACGGAAATTTAAATAATCATAATTTCTTTTATTTCATATTTAATTGCACTTTTAATTATCGCACTTTTATTTATTGTCATTGTATTTAATTGCACTTTTAATTATCGTACTCTTTAATTATCGCAATTTTATTTTATCGCACTTTTATTTATCGCAATTTCATTATTGTTATTTACTTTACGCTTTAAATTAAGTTGTATTTATTTTTAATATTTTACATTAGGTTTTAACTGCGACTAAAAGTTTTAAAATCGACAAACCTGTCATTAAACGGTAAAAACCCCCTTTTTATAATAATAATATTACTTATATATATATATATATATATATATATATATATATATATATATATATATATATATATATATATATATATATATATATTTGTATTTTTATAAGTTAAACTAATATAGCGTTAAGCTTGTTTAAAAGATTCCCTGTGGAACGAACCGGACTTACTAAAAACTACACTACTGTACGATTAGGTACACTGCCTATAAGTGTTGTAGCAAGGTTTAGGTATATCCATTCTATAAATAAATAAATATCTTGTGTAAAATTGTATCATATTTAATAGTATTTCGTTACAAAAATAATACTATTTCCTAGTACACCTCGCACACATCAGAGTCCATTGATGACTTGGGGAAACTTGAACCCAGTTCCTATAGTGTTGAATATGAAGTGATTTCTTCACTTTTACGGTGCCTCCAAATTTCATCCTCACGACTCCCAAACACGATTTTGGACGTGTGTTAGTCCAATATTTGTTTGGGCACCTCTTGATCAAGTGCTTGAAACAGGCAGTACTTGATTCGATGATCTTTCATTGTAAGTCTATCAAGTTGTTTCTCTTGTGCCTCATTCAACACAACACCTACTCTTAGCTCTCGAAAGCTTCGCTCTACTATATGCCACAAACCTTGAACGTAGTAAATTCTTCGTAAGTTCACTCCAATGAACTTAATGAACATTTAAGTGGGGAATTCTTGCAAGGGTCTTCTCTTCAGTCATTTTGCTAAATGCGTGTTTTTATGAACTTTTATTGTTTATGTGTAGATAGATGTATTTCGGGTGGTAATTGATGATGTTAAATTCTTATCCTCAAATTATATGGATCATTCACATCCATATTCATGTATATCAATTTAGATAATCCATATTCATTGTAAATGGATACGTGGAAACACTAGTTCCATACTACACCTTAGACTACTTATAATTATAATTATAATTATAATTATTATATTATAATGATGTGTGTCATTAAAAAGGATTCTGGATGAAGCTCTTATTATAAGCATATATTTTATTTATTGAAAGATCGGGCTGCATGCCTTTTTATAAAAACAGACATAACAAATTCTCTTGTTTTTCAAAAACTCAATATTTACCGATTTTTTGTTCGAGTATGGTGTTTGAAGAAAATTTGAATGCAGTATGATCAATATGTTTGCAATCCCAATAATTATCTTACTGTGATTCAATGCCTATCTCGGTTTATAACCATCGACGAAATTTTAGAGGGCATATGATGTGTAAGGTATGTGCTGTCACTTAACGGAGTTTTTGACGTTTGTCAGCCTCGTGGACTGCATAAGCAAAACATTAAAATGACGAGGAGTCCCCAAGCAAAACAAAAAGTCTAGTAGGAGCTGAACGTAAAATCTGAGAGAATCACAGGGACTGTACGCGTAATTTTGTCATTCTTTAATCATCGCACTTAAGTAATGTGACGTAATATGCATTCTTGTTGTTAACTCCGTTTGTAAGCCACGAAGCCCTTCGAAATCAATCAACAGACGCAAACACTAATTCCATTCCATTCAATTCAATTAAACGGATCAAATCAAAAAAACCCTAAATCCAAAAATCCACTTTACAATCACAAATCACGACAAACAACACTTCTATACGTACATATTTATCATATAATTTCTATTTATCAATCAATTTCATCCAAATTGATACAATAACTAGTCAAATTTAATAAGGTGTGATGTCTTCAGTTCGCCGGAAATGTCGCCGGCTGCGGTTGTAAATCCATACACCGGGTCAGTTTTCTGTTATCAATTCGAATAATTACAAAACTATTTGTTATTTGTTTAATAATATTAACATGAACTCATCGAATTCGAATTCAACTTATGGTTTTCGTGATTCGAATGAAACGGGTAGTGCAAATTTAGGGTTTAATTCACCACGTGTAGCGGGTTCTAGGGTTCCGGTGGGAACTTTAGGATCAAATCTTTCACGGCCACGGTTGATGAAGATGAGAAAACAAGGTTCGTATAATTCTAGGTCTACTGGGAGGTCCGGTACCCGAGGTGCAGAAGATGTAGGGTTTAATCCGTTTCGGAGTTCGTCTGAATCGGTATTGGGGAGTTTGAGTAATGTGAATGTTTCGAATAGGAAGTTTACCTTTGGTGCGGGTAGTGGTAGTAGTAGTAGTAATGACGCGAGTTCGAGTTTGGGAGATCCTAGTGTGGTTCTTGATGATTTGCAGAAAATGCATATTGATAGTGATAATGCTGTGTTTAAGTTTAAGGCGTTTGGAAGTGATAATGATAAGAGGTTTAATGAATCAATGGTCGATCAGTTACCTAAGGAAGTGAATAGATTGAATATTGGAGATTCGTGTAGTACTAATAGTCGAACGGATTATCGGTTTATGAATCCATTTCGTAGCAATGTGGATTCAGAGCTACAAAACGAGATGCGTAAAATGAACCTGGGCAAGGCGAATGTAGAAAGCTTTGTATTTGGGAGGAATAGTAAGAGTGATGAACATTTGGTGGGAAAATCAGAGTTTGTTAGCCGTGGTAAGGAGCATAATGAAGAAAATAACAAGGCTGATTTGATATCTGATAGGATGGGGAAGATGAAAGTAGGTGGTGATCGAGATGAAAGTTTTAAAAGTTTTGTATTTGGGTCAAATAGTCAAAGTGGTGGTGATGGTTTTTTAGGAAGATCAGAGCCTGCGAATCTTGTTAAGGCTGATTTGATATCAGATAAAATGCGTGAGTTGAAAGTAGGTGGATCCGTTGATGATACAAATCCTTTGTTTAGTGGAAGAGATGAAGGAAATGTCAAATTTACCTTTTCTAGTAAATTGGATAATACTATTGGGGCTCAAAATGTGGAATTTAAAACACCTGAGATAAAAAGTAACTTTCTTTTTGGTGCTAAAAACATGCCCGAATCGAGGTTAAAGAAAAAGAAAGGAAAGGTTAGGAAGCCTGTTATTGGTCAACCACAGCCTAAACATGACTTTGTGTTCGGTCAAAGAAGTACACTTGAAAATCCCGAAAGTTATGAATCGTACTCGCCAATGGATGTTTCTCCATATAATGAAATTTTAGCTGATAATTATTCTAGAGGTACATCTGTGACATCAGATGATGCTACTTCACAAATGAAAGATCAAATTAGTGTGTCAAGTGAATCACATGTAATAAATTCAAATAATACAACGGATGAAGATTTGCTTGTTGCCACACGACGTTTAAATGTTAATGATGCTGATGTCACAAGTGAAGTTTCTGAGGTGGAAACTTTTAAATCTGCAAAAGAGAACATTGAGTACAGTAGTGATTCTTTTGCTACAGCTTTGGATTCTGAATTGAGTTCCACTGCAACATCTGGAAGTCGAGAAAAAACGAGCACTCCGGTATTTAAATTTAGTTCCAAATTAGAAGATATGAGTAATGATAACTTCACTTTTGCTGCGTCTGTATCTGGTCAAGGTCAACTCTCCCCTGAAACACGTCAGAATAAAAAGAAACATAGGCTAAAGACTGGTCAAGATTCGTATGGGTCAACATCTGATGCTAAAAACTCTTATGCATCATCTTCTTCTTCTTCGATTTTGTCTTCTGTGAGGACCCAAAAAGTTGATAAGTCTACGATATCAGGTAAAAATGAGGATAATCATAAGCCGATAAATGAACTACAGTCAAAGCATGGAACTTTATCAACTGCATCAGTCAGCATTGCTGCAGAGGAAACCTGCGAGAAATGGCGATTGAGGTGTGTGATTCTTTTTATTAAAATAAGTTTATTTTAATAGTTAGATATTTGTTATGATAATTATCCAGTATTTGTAATCATATTAGACACTCAAATATCAATATTTTTTTCAAGATTCTGAGATAGGGTGTATTGGGTCAACTGACACACATAGTTACTCGTTTTAATAAGTCATTTAGCTCGTCCATTTTACTACCCTTTACAATAAACAGTTAAATATTTTGTTCTTAAAGTGATGTTGATTTATATCAGGGGAAACCAAGCTTATGGAAATGGGGATTTTGCTAAAGCAGAGGATTATTACACCCAGGGGTTAAACTCTGTTTCTGAAACCGAACCATCCAAAGGCTGTCTAAGGGCTTTAATGTTATGCTATAGCAACCGTGCTGCAACAAGAATCTCTCTTGGAAGAATGAAAGAAGCTTTAAAAGATTGTTTGATGGCTGCAGCAATAGATCCCAGTTTTCTCAAGGTTCAAGTTCGTGCTGCTCAGTAAGTATCACCATTTCTACTGTTTATGTTAATATGTTTTATTGAATTATTGATTATAATATGTGTGTCATGTCATTAGCTTGTTAGTTTCTTGGTTGCTAGAGATTTGACAAGGAAAAGTTACAAGATTTTTTTTTTTCTTTTTCTTTTTTCATTGTGCCTATGAATGGGTTGATATGTATCATTTATTCAGAAATAGTTGACTGCTAAGTGTTTCCATTTTGATGTTTTAATATTATAATTAACAACAATAACAACAATAGTATTCTGAAGGGCCCATTTTGCCACCAGTTTATGGGTTCAATGTGAGTTCCCCTATTCTAATTGCTAGACCAATTTTAGACCTTCCACATTATGAGCTTGACCCTTAATGGGTTGCTAGCACCTAGTGAGAATTGGAAGTTTTTTTTCCCTTAATAATTTAATCCATAACAGATAGTTTTTTTCTTTTAATAATATTTCTTTTATCTTTAGTTGCTACCTTGCTATTGGAGAAGTTGAAAATGCAACTCTTCAGTATATGAAGTGCTTGCAGTCGGGGAATGATGTCTGCATGGACAGAAAATTGTTAGTAGAGGCCTCTGAGGGTCTAGAAAAGGCGCGGGTATCATTTTTTTCTCTTTTCTTATATCAACACTTCTTATTAGTATCATTTATTTGGGTTTTTCTTCAATGATAACTCATTGGTTATTTATGTTTCAGAAATTGACAGAGTGCATTAAGCAATATAATGAACTTTCACGAAGAACACCTGAGGACTTAGAATTTGCGTTAAAAGTTGTTGAAGACGCTCTGCAGTTAAGCAGTTACTCAGAGCAATTGCTTCGAATGAAAGCAGATATCCTATTAATGGTTTGTATAATGCGTTTGTTACTTCAAAATTTCTGTTCGTCTATGGAAAGGCTTACAAACTAGCTGATTTCCCGTGGCAGTTTCGACCCATTTACTTATGAATGGGTCTATTCGGTTTATGTTATATTTTTAACTAGTCAAAATGGTAAAATAGAAAAGATTAGTTTTGAATGAAATGGTTTAATTGGTTGAAAATATCCGAAAGTATTGTTTTTATTGCCTAGAATCTATTAAATCATCACCCAAAATTTTGAATACTATATAAGTAATCTATTTCTGCAATCATATTTGACACATCAATTCTTTATACACAAAAAGGTAATGATTCTGGGAAAAGGCAACTTAGGTCAACCCAATCTGTCCAAGACTAGAGTTACCCTTTTTTGATTAATCACTGTTTGACTCATTACCTAACCCGCCTAATTTACCCCGTGTTTTCTCTTATAAATGTAACTCGGTTTCATTAGAATTTTTGTTTGATTTTGCAGTTACAGCGGTATGATCACGTTATACAGATGTGTGAGCAGACTCTGAGTTCTGCCGAGACAGACACACCGAAAAGCTCCAGCTCATGGAGATCGAACATGATTGTTAAATCCTATTTTTATTTAGGGAAATTAGAAGAAGCTAATGAATTTATAAAAAAACAAGAGAATTCTGGGTATATTACAGAAAGGTATGCTATATTTGTTTCTTATTTAATGTAACTTCTTTATCATTTTTTCCCTTCTTTTTTTATTTCCGGTGGACCAAAATCCGGCCATGTGGAAATTTACATCTTTTTGTATTGAGTTACAGGCTAGAAAGCATGAGTTTGGACTCGATCATACCTTTAGCTGACACAATACGTGAGCTTTTAACTAGAAAGGTACAGAACCAAGTACCTTGTTACATTTTTTTCCTCCTAATAGTTTGTCATAGACCTTAACAAATTTTTTGTGAGTTGTGATATCAATTTCTTACATCAAAGTTGTAATCTTGTTATTTTTATGCAAGGAATCATGTATCTAAATATATATATATATATATATATATATATACTTTTGACAGGCGGCGGGAAATGAAGCATATAAAGCCGGAAAGTATGCAGATGCAGTTGAACATTACACATCTGCGTTATCATGCAGCGTTGAATCACGCCCATTTGCAGCAATATGTTATTGTAACCGTGCTGCAGCTTACAGAGGTTTGGGTCAAGTTGTAGATGCAATTGCAGATTGCAGCTTATCTATAGCTCTTGATCCAACCTATCACAAGGTAAAATGTAATTTATTACGGAGTAAGAAAAAAAAAAAAAAAAAAACTATATTACAAACTCTTTTTATCATTACAAACTCTTGGAAAAAAATTGATTTTGGTGGGTTGTATTTGAATATGTTTTGGGCTACTTTCAAACAATTTACTCGTAATTAGTTTTGAGTCCTAGCTAAAAATAAGTGAATTTCCATGTTGAAAATATAATCAAATCAACCCATCTGTAGGATTTCCTGTTAGCTTAGTGATTCAATATGGTGGCCCTCATAAAGCGTTAGATATCAGGTTTGAATCCAATCAGTAAATAACAATGTCAAGAACTCAAAAAGTTCAAACGAGTAGTAATGGGGTCGAACAATGATAACATGATCCCATTATAATCTAAATAAATGAGTGATGAGAGATTATCTAATTGAGAGATTGAGAGGTGGTCATTTTAATTAATTCATTTTTGAATGGGTTCATTATGTTGCTATTAACCATGAATGTGTTGGGTTCAAAATTTAGCCAAAAGGAAAACATAAAAACGTACTGAAAGTTGCTCAAAGTTGTATGCGTACAACCTCCTAAACGACCCCCAATCCAAATATTCAGATTATTTTTGTATTCAAAACTATACACATTATTTTTGTATTCATAACTATACACATTATTATGTACTTTAGTTCTTTCCCGTGGTCATATTTGATGGTTTAAAAAATGATTGTATTTTAATGCCAGGCAATATCTAGACGTGCGAGCTTATATGAAATGATTAGAGACTATGGACTAGCGGCTATCGATCTTCGAAGATTGGTATCTCTTTTGACAACATCACAAATGGATGAAAAGGGCTTTCTTGCTGGAGCAAGTGGTGTAAATGAGCTAATAAGGAAAACTCAGCTCTGGCTTAATAACATTGAAGAGGAATCTAGAAAAGAAATTCCCTTAAATATGTATCTCATTTTGTAAGTTTGTATTTTGTGTTAAAAGTCATAATATTTTAGATAGGAAAACTTTTTTTGTGTTGAATGAAGATTTGATTCATACACATTATTACAGGGGTGTTGAATCAACTGCTGCTGCATCAGAGATTAAGAAGGCGTATCGAAAAGCTGCACTGAAACATCATCCTGATAAGGTTTTTATAATGCGACCTCCTAATTCTGGTTTGGTCAAAACACAGTTGAACTTTGTTGATACTGAATGAACATCTGGGTCAGATTGGGTTGACGGGAAACATTTTTTCAAATTTTGTGATTAGCCTTTGAAATATGATATATTTCCGGATCTAAGATTATGTATTGAAGTTACTCTTCGGGAACATTTTCGACATTTTTGTTAATCTGCCTTTCTATTCAGTTAGAGAGATAAAACATAACTAAATCTACACATTCATAAGTAACTGGGTCAAATTTCTAACTATGTGAATGGTTCTGACGTACCCTATTTTGGTAATGTAGGCGGCCCGATCAGTGAGCAGAAGTGAAAATGGAGATGATGGATTATTGTGGAAGGAAATAGCTGAAAATGTATACAAAGATGCGGATAGGCTTTTTAAAATGATTGGAGAGGCTTATGCTATTCTTTCAAACTCTTCCAAGGTATCAAAACTTATATATATATATATATATATATACTGCTTTAGATGTATTGTTTTTAAAAAAAAAAAAAAAAAAACTAACTAATTTACTAAAAGCTAAAAAAATTGATATATTTGTGAAGTTATTGAGCTTTCTTCTCGTTTCTCTAACTCAATTACACTTAATTAATCAGAGAAGTATTAAACTTTGTTTTTTAACTGGTTTGATTTCTCATATCTTTCTTTCCGAACCTGAGAACAGCAGACACTGATGTCTAGACGATGTATTTATCCTTTTTGTTTTTTTTCCGTTGGGCATTTATTTTAATATGCTGTTTCTGTTTTTGTTATAGAGGTCACAATACGACATGGATGAAGAGATGAGAAATGAAGTGAACAAATATAATAGTAGAAGCAGCTCAGGAAGAATGGCTACAAATGTTCAAAGCCCTTTTTTTGAGCGAAGTGCAAGCAGACGATGGCAAGAAAAGGCCAGCTCGTCATTTAGATATACAACAAGGTATTCTTGATGTTGTTACTTTTGGATGGGATATATATGATCAAACTTCCAAAATGTGAACGGTTGCATGTGAGTATGATTTGTGCAATGATCAAGCAACCTGATGTACAAATCTAAGCCTATGTGGATGGAAAGGAAATAACTTCCCATTTGAGGAAAGTGGGGTTGGCTTGTTTTGTGTATGTACCGGTAATACAATCTTGAAAGCAGCATGTACAAGTGGGGATACGGTTGGATACATCTGTGTTGGTGACATAAAGTGCCAGATGTGTTGTAACACTGATATGCAGAATGGTGAGACAGTTGCATTATACTTTCATTTCATGAGGCGTACAGTAATGGTGTTATGTAATTTTAATTTTAAACAAATGAATGGAGTGGACTAATTCTTTGATTGATTTATTTATTGTGTTCTCTTAGGAAGTTTTAATGTATCAAACACCTCAAAAGGATTACAACTTGGAAATTTTCATAGAGGGAAAGATGGTTCTTTATTTTATTTTTAAATTGATTATTATGACAACCAATATCATTTAATATAATATCAAATAAACTTGGCAATAGTTGTGTTGTAACTCCTGCATTAAGCGGTTCTTCATGCAAATAAATTTAATCAGGGACTGTATCCATCATCCGATCGTTTCGCTTCCATTCCGATTCTATCAATACATTTCAATCGATCAACTATCAACAACTGAATCTATTGATTCTTGAACTCTCGAAATTGCGAAAGTTAGGGTTCTTGTAAGTTCCTCTTTCGATTGAACTATTTCTTTAGCTATTTGTGGCTAATTTTTTTCGATCTGGTGCATAAATTACTCGAATTTCATGAATATTTGGTCAATTTCTTATTTTGATTAACTATTAATAACGACTTAAGCATACTTACACTCCCGTAAAAGGATTCTTCCTTTTATTTAATAACTAGTTATTGTACCCTCGCTTCGCGCCGGGGGTTCGATTTTTAATGTATTTTATTGCGTTTAGTAAAATTATTTCGTGGCTAACGATGATGTCGTTGAAGCGCAACTCGAGTCGAACTAAAAGGTATAACCATTTAAATGTTATTTTAAATTAACAATATATGTGCATCTCTGCGTTTCGCTATGGAATTGTCGACTTTTAAAAATTTAACGCAAAATCAACGTGTATGAAAAGTACCCCAAATACTTAGCGTTTTTTAAAAAGTGTCCGTTTTGCGTATAGCTAGTGACATTGTGTTCCTAAAATTATTTCGAGTTTAACGATGGTGTCGGAAAAATTTAACTCGTTGCGAGCGAGAAGATATGACCCGTTGAATATTTGGGTGGAGTTTATTTAAGATTTTTTATGAAAATGGTTATTTGACACTTTACCCCCTGTTGGGGGGTCGATTTGAATTATTCAAAAAAATGTGGGGGCCTTTATTGGTAAAGATGAAATTTAGTTAAAATTTAAAAAAAAAAAAAGGTGAAAAGTCGAAAATGCCCCTGATACTATTCATAACTTTTGTCTATTAGTTAATATGTAAATATTAAATAAAAGGAAACTTTCTGTTCTCAACTTACGGCCACTGTACACAACTTTCGGCAATCCTAACACTCCGGTCTACTTCATCTTCTCCGGCCAGGCTTCTGGCTGAGGATGGTATGACCCACATGTCGAAGCCAAATGGCTTTTCGTCTTCAAAGTCGTATGATAATCGTGTAACTTCGTTTCTGATTTTCAACTTCCCGGAGTCATGGTCTCGTGTTGATTGTCAGAGAGTTTTCGAAAAATATGGTGCTCTTAAAGATGTGTATTTTGCACGGAAGAGATTGTCGAGTGGTCAACGCTTTGGTTATGTCCGATTTGAAAGAATTACCGAAATCGAGTCTTTTTCCAATGTCTTGAATTCCATACAAGTTAACGGGAGATGGATTCGAGCTTACAAGGCTTTGGAAAAGAAAGGTGCTCATTATTGTGGTGATTGTGAGAAGACTGCTGTATTTCAGCCCTCTTGCAGCAACCATGATGTAGTGACCCGAACTTTTCTATGTTTATATATATTAAATGAAATTGATATTTACATGATTAAGTGTTTCCAACATGTTAAGCAATCAAACTTGTTAAGACTTGATTAATTGAAATAGGTTTCATATAGACAATTGACCACCCAAGTTGACCGGTGATTCACGAACGTTAAAACTTGTAAAAACTATATGATGACATATATATGATTATATATATAGTTAACATGATATTATGATAAGTAAGTATCTCATTAGGTATTTTAACAATGAGTTATATACATAAAATTGTGTTTATTGAATTAAGAAACTCGAAACGATATATATAACGATTATCGTTATAACAACGTCTTACTAATTACATATGAATCATATTAAGATATTGTTACACTATGTTTAATCATTATAAATGATAAGTAAACATGTCATTATGTATATTAACAATGAACTACATATGTAAAAACAAGACTACTAACTTAAGGATTTCGAAACGAGACATATATGTAACGATTATCGTTGTAACGACATTTAAATGTATATATATATCATATTAAGATATATTAATATATCATAATATCATGATAATATAATAATTTAACATCTCATTAGATATAATAAACATTGGGTCAACAACATTTAACAAGATCGTTAACTTAAAGGTTTCAAATCAACATTTACATGTAACGACTAACGATGACTTAACGACTCAGTTAAAATGTATATACATGTAGTGTTTTAATATGTATTCATACACTTTTGAAAGACTTCAAGACACTTATCAAAATACTTCTACTTAACAAAAATGCTTACAATTACATCCTCTTTCAGTTTCATCAACAATTCTACTCGTATGCACCCATATTTGTACTCGTACAATACACAGCTTTTAGATGTATGTACTATTGGTATATACACTCCAATGATCAGCTCTTAGCAGCCCATGTGAATCACCTAACACATGTGGGAACCGTCATTTGGCAACTAGCATGAAATATCTCATAAAATTACAAAAATATGAGTAATCATTCATGACTTATTTACATGAAAATAAAAATTACACATCCTTTATATCTAATCCATATACCAACGATCAAAAACACCTACAAACACTTTCATTCTTCAATTTTCTTCATCTAAATGATCTCTCTCAAGTTCTATCTTCAAGTTCTAAGTGTTCTTCATAAATTCTATAAGTTCTAGTTTCATAAAATCAAGAATACTTCCAAGTTTGCTAGCTTACTTCCAATCTTGTAAAGTGATCATTCAACTTCAAGAAATCTTTCTTATTTACAGTAAGATATCTTTCTAATACAAGGTAATACTCATATTCAAACTTTGATTCAATTTCTATAACTATAACAATCTTATTTCGAGTGGAAATCTTACTTGAACTTGTTTTCGTGTCATGATTCTGCTTCAAGAACTTTCAAGCCATCCAAGGATCCTTTGAAGCTAGATCTATTTTTCTCATTTCCAGTTGGTTTATCCACAAAACCCGAGGTAGTAATGATGTTCATAACATCATTCGATTCATATATATAAAACTACCTTATTCGAAGGTTTAAACTTGAAATCACTAGAACATAGTTTAGTTAATTCTAAACTTGTTCGCAAACAAAAGTTAATCCTTCTAACTTTACTTTTAAAATCAACTAAAAACATTTTCTATATCTATATGATATGCTAACTTAATGATTTAAAACCGGAAAACACGAAAAACACCGTAAAACCAGATATACGCCGTTGTAGTAACACTGCGGGCTGTTTTGGGTTAGTTAATTAAAAACTATGATAAATTTTGATTTAAATGTTGTTCTTCTGAGAAAATAATTTTTCTTATGAACATGAAACTATATCCAAAAATCATGGTTAAACTCAAAGTGGAAGTATGTTTTCCAAAATGGTCATCTAGACGTCGTTCTTTCGACTGAAATGACTACCTTTACAAAAATGACTTGTAACCTGTAATTCCGACAATAAACTTATACTTTTTCTATATATATTCATAAACTTAAGTTCAATATGAAACCATAGCAATTGAATTCACTCAAAATGGATTTAAAACGAAGAAGTTATGGGTAAAACAAGATTGGTTATTTTTGCTTGTTGTAGCTACGTGAAAATTGGTAACAAATCTATATTAATCATATCCTAGCTAACTTATATTGTATTATACATGTATTCTAATATATTATGTAATCTTGGGATACCATAGACACGTATGCAAATGTTTTGACATATCATATCGACCCATCTATATATATTATTTGGAACAACCATAGACACTCTATATGCATTAATGTTGGAGTTAGCTATACAGGGTTGAGGTTGATTCCAAAAATATATATAGTTTGAGTTGTGATCTAGCCTGAGACGTGTATACACTAGGTCGTGGATTGATTCAAGATAATATATATCGATTTATTTCTGTACATCTAATTATGGACAACTAGTTGTAGGTTACTAACAAGGACAGCTGACTTAATAAACTTAAAACAGTAAAACGTATTAAAAATGTTGTAAATATATTTTGAACATACTTTGATATATATGTACATATTTGTTATAGGTTCGTGAATCGACCAGTGGCCAAGTCTTACTTCCCGACGAAGTAAAAATCTGTGAAAGTGAGTTATAGTCCCACTTTTAAAATCTAATATTTTGGGATGAGAATACATGCAGTTTTATAAATGTTTTACGAAATAGACACAAGTAAATGAAACTACATTATATGGGTGAATGATCGAAGCCAAATATGCCCATTTTTCTTGGTAGCCTAAGAATTAGTAAACCGATCTACTAATTGACGCGAATCCTAAAGATAGATCTATTGGGCCTAACGAACCCCATCCAAAGTACCGGATGCTTTAGTACTTCGAATTCGTTTTTATCATGTCCGAAGGATTTCCCGAAATGATAGGGGATATTCTTATATGCATCTTGTTAATGTCGGTTACCAGGTTGTAACAACCCAAACCAAACCACGAACGACCCGAGTTAAAATCTCAAAATAATTTTTTTTTTGCTGGGACAGCATATGGCGCGGCGCTCCATATGGCCGCGCGGCGCGCCAAATGGCCGCGCGGCGCGCCAAATGGCCGCGCGGCGCGCCAAACTGGTCTGTCCGAAAAGTCATGAAATGGCCACTTCCCGACATAATTAGACAAAACGCTTTTAACAACATATTCAAACATGTAAAACTAACACAATTCAAACATAAAATAAGTTTTACAAAGCGGGGCCCACTTTGGCCGTTTTACGAGTTTAATACATAACGTGAGTTTCGACCACCAAAAAGTTTAAGTACCAAACGACACGATGAGCATGGTGTTTGGGATTAAACTACCCAAGTTATGGTCAAACTCCAAAAGCTAACACATCCAAGAGGCGTCCCTTAACAAGCGGGATCTCTAATCCAACCGTATGCCCTTACCCTTATCCACGCTGGAACCTATATAATGGTAAACAACGAGAGGGTAAGCTAACGCTTAGTGAGTAGAATAAATATATACATGCATATAAGACTTACCTACTCGCATCCACGATATCATATAACGCATACAAACGCATAACGCCTCAATAAACAAGCTAGTACCATCAAATCGTACAACTAGCAACATCAATAGCATAATATTCATAATAATAATTTAATGCTAACGTCAACAACTATAAACCATGGTTAACCAATATCTTCGCAAGGGAATGACTTCGCGAAACAAGTCATCGATGTTCATAACAACCGTTAGCTCCCAAAAACGGCTATGGTATGCTAACCCCCGAGGTGTTCCAAAAACGGCTATGGCATCACCCCCAAGTGTTCCCAAAAATGGCTATGGTATCACTTGATTAACGTGTGAGTAAAACACGACTATTACTCACAGTCATGTACACAAACACAGCTATGTGCACAATAACTCGGATAATAATGTGGGAGTAAAACAAGGCTATTACTCGCCACTATATGCACAAACACGGCTATGTGCATAAATATAAAACGTGGACAAAACGGCTATGTCTCACAACTACGGTCACAAAACGGCTATGTGACACCATTAATACAACACGTAAATCATATACATACATATATAGATTTTCCACTCACCTCAAAGTCTTGATGAGTCATAGACAAGCTCGGAAATCTTCAATGTAACGTACCTGTTACATTATACATAATATCAATCACAAACTCAGGTTGGTCAACCAACTCAAACTTCATTCTATAGTCATTTTGACCCATGGTGCAATCTCGACCCATTTGCACCCTTAAGCCTAATATTTGGGTCAATTATAACCAAAACGCTAACATTTGCCAAATTAGGTCTTAAAACACTTTTCAACACAAGGTCTATGCATCTTAAACATACACTAACTATCTTAGGTCCATTATGACCCATTTGACCACTTAAAAGTCAATACACCCATTTCGGGTCATCCACTAACCCACTTAACACCCATTTACATATATATAAGTGTGCTAGTACTTTAACTAACCAATTTAGGCTCATAAACATAGTTTACTACTTTGAAAACCCTAGTTAATCATCTTTGGGTCTACATGACCCAAATTCACCCAAAACACCCAAATTCACTAACAAATGGGTCTTAGTGTTCATTACCTACACAAACCCTAACTCTTAAACAATTAAAATAAGGAAATTAGGTTTAGGGCTTACCACAACTATCAAAACGTAGTAAATAAGGAGATGAACAACTTTAGTGCTTGCACTTTGACCCGATTCGAGTTTCTTCTTCCTTAATTTGAGCTCTCTCACTCTAGAATCTAACTCTCTCTCTAAAATTGAATGGATGAGGTTGATGTAGGTGGAAATGGAGTTAATGAGGGCCCAATAACTGGTTTAGGGCCTTAAAGTCGGACCCCATGTGATTTTACCAATTTACCCCCAAAATATCTAATTTAAAAAGGAAGTGAGCTGTCACAGCATATCGGTGCGGCGCGTGAAATGTCCCGTTCTTATTGATTAAAAACGTTCCATATTAATTGATTTCGTTGCGAGGTTTTGACCTCTATATGAGACATTTTTCAAAGACTGCATTCATTTTTAAAACAAACCATAACATTTATTTCATAAATAAAGGTTTAAAAAAACTTTACGTAGATTATCAAATAATGATAATCTAAAATATCCTGTTTACACACGACCATTACATAATGGTTTACAATACAAATATGTTACATCGAAATCAGTTTCTTGAATGCAGTTTTTACACAATATCATACAAACATGGACTCCAAATCTTGTCCTTATTTTAGTATGCAACAGCGGAAGCTCTTAATATTCACCTGAGAATAAACATGTTTTAAACGTCAACAAAAATGTTGGTGAGTTATAGGTTTAACCTATATATATCAAATCGTAACAATAGACCACAAGATTTCATATTTCAATACACATTCCATACATAGAGATAAAAATCATTCATATGGTGAACACCTGGTAACCGACATTAACAAGATGCATATATAAGAATATCCCCATCATTCCGGGACACCCTTCGGATATGATATAAATTTCGAAGTACTAAAGCATCCGGTACTTTGGATGGGGTTTGTTAGGCCCAATAGATCTATCTTTAGGATTCGCGTCAATTAGGGTGTCTGTTCCCTAATTCTTAGATTACCAGACTTAATAAAAAGGGGCATATTCGATTTCGATAATTCAACCATAGAATGTAGTTTCACGTACTTGTGTCTATTTTGTAAATCATTTATAAAACCTGCATGTATTCTCATCCCAAAAATATTAGATTTTAAAAGTGGGACTATAACTCACTTTCACAGATTTTTACTTCGTCGGGAAGTAAGACTTGGCCACTGGTTGATTCACGAACCTATAACAATATATACATATATATCAAAGTATGTTCAAAATATATTTACAACACTTTTAATATATTTTGATGTTTTAAGTTTATTAAGTCAGTTGTCCTCGTTAGTAACCTACAACTAGTTGTCCACAGTTAGATGTACAGAAATAAATCGATAAATATTATCTTGAATCAATCCACGACCCAGTGTATACGTATCTCAGTATTGATCACAACTCAAACTATATATATTTTGGAATCAACCTCAACCCTGTATAGCTAACTCCAACATTCACATATAGAGTGTCTATGGTTGTTCCGAAATATATATAGATGTGTCGACATGATAGGTCGAAACATTGTATACGTGTCTATGGTATCTCAAGATTACATAATATACAATACAAGTTGATTAAGTTATGGTTGGAATAGATTTGTTACCAATTTTCACGTAGCTAAAATGAGAAAAATTATCCAATCTTGTTTTACCCATAACTTCTTCATTTTAAATCCGTTTTGAGTGAATCAAATTGCTATGGTTTCATATTGAACTCTATTTTATGAATCTAAACAGAAAAGTATAGGTTTATAGTCGGAAAAATAAGATACAAGTCATTTTTGTAAAGGTAGTCATTTCAGTCGAAAGAACGACGTCTAGATGACCATTTTAGAAAACATACTTCCACTTTGAGTTTAATCATAATTTTTGGATATAGTTTCATGTTTATAATAAAAATCATTTTCTCAGAATAACAACTTTAAAATCAAAGTTTATCATAGTTTTTAATTAACTAACCCAAAACAGCCAGCGGTGTTACTACGACGGCGTAAATCCAGTTTTACGGTGTTTTTCGTGTTTCCAGGTTTTAAATCATTAAGTTAGCATATCATATAGATATAGAACATGTGTTTAGTTGATTTTAAAAGTCAAGTTAGAAGGATTAACTTTTGTTTGCGAACAAGTTTAGAATTAACTAAACTTTGTTCTAGTGATTACAAGTTTAAACCTTCGAATAAGATAGCTTTATATGTATGAATCGAATGATGTTATGAACATCATTACTACCTTAAGTTCCTTGGATAAACCTACTGGAAAAGAGAAAAATGGATCTAGCTTCAATGGATCCTTGGATGGCTCGAAGTTCTTGAAGCAGAATCATGACACGAAAACAAGTTCAAGTAAGATCATCACTTGAAATAAGATTGTTATAGTTATAGAAATTGAACCAAAGTTTGAATATGATTATTACCTTGTATTAGAATGATAACCTACTGTAAGAAACAAAGATTTCTTGAGGTTGGATGATCACCTTACAAGATTGGAAGTGAGCTAGCAAACTTGAAAGTATTCTTGATTTTATGAAACTAGAACTTTTGGAATTTATGAAGAACACTTAGAACTTGAAGATAGAACTTGAGAGAGATCAATTAGATGAAGAAAATTGAAGAATGAAAGTGTTTGTAGGTGTTTTTGGTCGTTGGTTTATGGATTAGATATAAAGGATATGTAATTTTGTTTTCATGTAAATAAGTCATGAATGATTACTCATATTTTTGTAATTTTATGAGATATTTCATGCTAGTTGCCAAATGATGGTTCCCACATGTGTTAGGTGACTCACATGGGCTGCTAAGAGCTGATCATTGGAGTGCATATACCAATAGTACATACATCTAAAAGCTGTGTATTGTACGAGTACGAATACGGGTGCATACGAGTAGAATTGTTGATGAAACTGAACGAGGATGTAATTGTAAGCATTTTTGTTAAGTAGAAGTATTTTGATAAGTGTATTTAAGTCTTTCAAAAGTGTATAAATACATATTAAAACACTACATGTATATACATTTTAACTGAGTCGTTAAGTCATCGTTAGTCGTTACATGTAAGTGTTGTTTTGAAACCTTTAGGTTAACGATCTTGTTAAATGTTGTTAACCCAATGTTTATAATATCAAATGAGATTTTAAATTATTATATTATCATGATATTATCATGTATGAATATCTCTTAATATGATATATATACATTAAATGTCTTTACAACGATAATCGTTACATATATGTCTCGTTTAAAAATCATTAAGTTAGTAGTCTTGTTTTTACATATGTAGTTCATTGTTAATATACTTAATGATATGTTTACTTATCATAGTATCATGTTAACTATATATATCCATATATATGTCATCATATAGTTTTTACAAGTTTTAACGTTCGTGAATCACCGGTCAACTTGGGTGGTCAATTGTCTATATGAAACATATTTCAATTAATCAAGTCTTAACAAGTTTCATTGCTTAACATGTTGGAAAAATTTAATCATGTAAATATCAATCTCAATTAATATATATAAACATGGAAAAGTTCGGGTCACTACAGTACCTACCCGTTAAATAAATTTCGTCCCGAAATTTTAAGCTGTTGAAGGTGTTGACGAATCTTCTGGAAATAGATGCGGGTATTTCTTCTTCATCTGATCTTCACGCTCCCAGGTGAACTCGGGTCCTCTACGAGCATTCCATCGAACCTTAACAATTGGTATCTTGTTTTGCTTAAGTCTTTTAACCTCACGATCCATTATTTCGACGGGTTCTTCGATGAATTGAAGTTTTTCGTTGATTTGGATTTCATCTAACGGAATAGTGAGATCTTCTTTAGCAAAACATTTCTTTAAATTCGATACGTGGAAAGTGTTATGTACAGCCGCGAGTTGTTGAGGTAACTCTAGTCGGTAAGCTACTGGTCCGATACGATCAATAATCTTGAATGGTCCAATATACCTTGGATTTAATTTCCCTCGTTTACCAAATCGAACAACGCCTTTCCAAGGTGCAACTTTAAGCATGACCATCTCTCCAATTTCAAATTCTATATCTTTTCTTTTAATGTCAGTGTAGCTCTTTTGTCGACTTTGGGCGGTTTTCAACCGTTGTTGAATTTGGATGATCTTCTCGGTAGTTTCTTGTATAATCTCCGGACCCGTAATCTGTCTATCCCCCACTTCACTCCAACAAATTGGAGACCTGCACTTTCTACCATAAAGTGCTTCAAACGGCGCCATCTCAATGCTTGAATGGTAGCTGTTGTTGTAGGAAAATTCTGCTAACGGTAGATGTCGATCCCAACTGTTTCCGAAATCAATAACACATGCTCGTAGCATGTCTTCAAGCGTTTGTATCGTCCTTTCGCTCTGCCCATCAGTTTGTGGATGATAGGCAGTACTCATGTCTAGACGAGTTCCTAATGCTTGCTGTAATGTCTGCCAGAATCTTGAAATAAATCTGCCATCCCTATCAGAGATAATAGAGATTGGTATTCCATGTCTGGAGATGACTTCCTTCAAATACAGTCGTGCTAACTTCTCCATCTTGTCATCTTCTCTTATTGGCAAGAAGTGTGCTGATTTGGTGAGACGGTCAACTATTACCCAAATAGTATCAAAACCACTTGCAGTCCTTGGCAATTTAGTGATGAAATCCATGGTAATGTTTTCCCATTTCCATTCCGGGATTTCGGGTTGTTGAAGTAGACCTGATGGTTTCTGATGCTCAGCTTTGACCTTAGAACACGTCAAACATTCTCCTACGTATTTAGCAACATCGGCTTTCATACCCGGCCACCAAAAATGTTTCTTGAGATCCTTGTACATCTTTCCCGTTCCAGGATGTATTGAGTATCTGGTTTTATGAGCTTCTCTAAGTACCATTTCTCTCATATCTCCAAATTTTGGTACCCAAATCCTTTCAGCCCTATAACGGGTTCCGTCTTCCCGAATATTAAGATGCTTCTCCGATCCTTTGGGTATTTCATCCTTTAAATTTTCCTCTTTTAAAACTCCTTGTTGCGCCTCCTTTATTTGAGTAGTAATGTTATTATGAATCATTATATTCATAGATTTTACTCGAATGGGTTCTCTGTCCTTCCTGCTCAAGGCATCGGCTACCACATTTGCCTTCCCCGGGTGGTAACGAATCTCAAAGTCGTAATCATTCAATAATTCAATCCACCTACGCTGCCTCATATTCAGTTGTTTCTGATTAAATATGTGTTGAAGACTTTTGTGGTCGGTATATATAATACTTTTGACCCCATATAAGTAGTGCCTCCAAGTCTTTAATGCAAAAACAACCGCGCCTAATTCCAAATCATGCGTCGTATAATTTTGTTCGTGAATCTTCAATTGTCTAGACGCATAAGCAATCACCTTCGTTCGTTGCATTAATACACAACCGAGACCTTGCTTTGATGCATCACAATAAATCACAAAATCATCATTCCCTTCAGGCAATGACAATATAGGTGCCGTAGTTAGCTTTTTCTTCAATAACTGAAACGCTTTCTCTTGTTCATCATTCCATTCAAATTTCTTCCCTTTATGCGTTAATGCAGTCAAGGGTTTTGCTATTCTGGAAAAGTCTTGGATGAACCTTCTGTAGTAACCAGCTAGTCCTAAAAACTGGCGTATGTGTTTCGGAGTTTTCGGGGTTTCCCACTTTTCAACAGTTTCTATCTTTGCCGGATCCACCTTAATACCTTCTTTGTTCACTATGTGACCGAGGAATTGAACTTCTTCCAACCAAAATGCACACTTTGAAAACTTAGCGTACAATTCTTCCTTCCTCAATACTTCTAACACCTTTCTCAAATGTTCACCGTGTTCTTGGTCATTCTTTGAGTAAATAAGTATGTCATCAATGAAAACAATGACAAACTTGTCAAGGTATGGTCCACACACTCGGTTCATAAGGTCCATGAACACAGCTGGTGCATTAGTTAAACCAAACGGCATGACCATAAACTCGTAATGACCGTAACGTGTTCTGAAAGCAGTCTTTGGAATATCATCTTCTTTCACCCGCATTTGATGATACCCGGAACGTAAGTCAATCTTTGAATAAACAGACGAGCCTTGTAGTTGATCAAATAAGTCATCGATTCTCGGTAGTGGGTAGCGGTTCTTGATGGTAAGTTTGTTCAACTCTCGGTAGTCGATACACAACCTGAATGTACCATCTTTCTTCTTGACAAACAAAACAGGAGCTCCCCACGGTGATGTGCTTGGTCGAATGAAACCACGC
Organism: Rutidosis leptorrhynchoides; assembly: GCF_046630445.1. Taxonomy (NCBI): domain Eukaryota; kingdom Viridiplantae; phylum Streptophyta; class Magnoliopsida; order Asterales; family Asteraceae; genus Rutidosis; species Rutidosis leptorrhynchoides. The sequence goes on from NC_092336.1 coordinate 445,281,327, forward strand.
TCTAAAAGTTCTTGTAATTGGCTTTGTAGTTCTTTCATCTCGCTGGGTGCGAGTCTGTAAGGAGCACGAGCTATTGGTGCAGCTCCTGGTACAAGATCTATTTGAAATTCAACGGATCGATGTGGGGGTAATCCCGGTAATTCTTTCGGAAATACATCAGGAAATTCTTTTGCGACGGGAACATCATTGATGCTCTTTTCTTCAGTTTGTACTTTCTCGACGTGTGCTAGAACAGCATAGCAACCTTTTCTTATTAGTTTTTGTGCCTTCAAATTACTAATAAGATGTAGCTTCGTGTTGCCCTTTTCTCCGTACACCATTAAGGGTTTTCCTTTTTCTCGTATAATGCGAATTGCATTTTTGTAACAAACGATCTCCGCTTTCACTTCTTTCAACCAGTCCATACCGATTATCACATCAAAACTCCCTAACTCTACTGGTATCAAATCAATCTTAAATGTTTCGCTAACCAGTTTAATTTCTCGATTCCGACATATATTATCTGCTGAAATTAATTTACCATTTGCTAATTCGAGTAAAAATTTACTATCCAAAGGCGTCAATGGACAACTTAATTTAGCACAAAAATCTCTACTCATATAGCTTCTATCCGCACCCGAATCAAATAAAACGTAAGCAGATTTATTGTCAATAAGAAACGTACCCGTAACAAGCTCCGGGTCTTCCTGTGCCTCTGCCGCATTAATATTGAAAACTCTTCCACGGCCTTGTCCATTCGTGTTCTCCTGGTTCGGGCAATTTCTAATAATGTGGCCCGGTTTTCCACATTTATAACAAACTACATTGGCATAACTTGCTCCGACACTACTTGCTCCGCCATTACTCGTTCCGACACCATTTGTTCCTTTCGTTCTATTAACCCCTGGTCCGTAGACCTCACACTTCGCCGCGCTATGACCATTTCTTTTACACTTGTTGCAAAATTTGGTGCAGAACCCCGAGTGATTCTTTTCTCACCTTTGGCATAGCTGCTTCTGATTGTTGTTGTTGTTGCGGTTATTATTGTTGTTGGGATGATTGTTGTAGTTGCTGTTGTTGTTGTTGTTGTTGTTGTTGTTGGGCCGTTTGTTGTAGTTGCGATTGATGTTGCGATTGTTGGGATAATTGTTGCGATTATTGTTGTAATTGCTGTTGTTGTTGTATTGGTGATTCTTATCACCGTTTTCCTCCCACTTTCTTTTGACTTGCTTCACATTGGCCTCTTCAGCAGTCTGTTCTTTAATTCTTTCTTCAATTTGGTTCACGAGTTTGTGAGCCATTCTACATGCCTGTTGTATGGAGGCGGGCTCGTGTGAACTTATATCTTCTTGGATTCTTTCCGGTAATCCTTTCACAAACGCGTCGATCTTCTCTTCCTCATCTTCGAATGCTCCCGGACACAATAGGCACAATTCTGTGAATCGTCTTTCGTACGTGGTAATATCAAATCCTTGGGTTCGTAACCCTCTAAGTTCTGTCTTGAGCTTATTGACCTCGGTTCTGGGACGGTACTTCTCGTTCATCAAGTGCTTGAATGCTGACCACGGTAGTGCGTACGCATCGTCTTGTCCCACTTGCTCTAGATAGGTATTCCACCATGTTAACGCAGAACCTGTGAAGGTATGCGTAGCGTACTTTACTTTGTCCTCTTCAGTACACTTACTTATGGCAAACACCGATTCGACCTTCTCGGTCCACCGTTTCAATCCGATCGGTCCTTCGGTTCCATCAAATTCCAAAGGTTTGCAGGCAGTGAATTCTTTGTAGGTGCATCCTACACGATTTCCTGTACTGCTAGATCCAAGGTTATTGTTGGTATGTAGCGCAGCCTGTACTGCGGCTATGTTTGAAGCTAGAAAAGTACGGAATTCCTCTTCATTCATATTCACGGTGTGTCGAGTAGTCGGTGCCATTTCCTTCAAAATAGTTAAATGGAACAAGTTAATCATACAGAATATTAAGAGTAGTTAATAGTATTTCGTAGCATAATATGAACTCATTTATAAAAGCTTTTTCTTCATATTAGCGTTTTATAAGTTTAAATTCGGGTAGTACCTACCCATTAAGTTCATACTTAGTAGCTAATATACAATTCAACTACTACAATTCTATATGAAAAACTGATTATAATAATATTTCGCGTTCAAACTTTTATACAATATTTTACAAACTTACAATACCGCTTATTTTACATAAAGCATGAAATATAGCACACAATAACTTTGATACAAGATAGTTGTGAAGATAATTCTAGCTAGTACACAAGTCGTTCAGCAAAGGCAATAAAGACACGTAATTCATACGTCCAGAAACAAGTCATGCATTCTGGTTTTACTAGGACTACTTCCCATCCTTGGTCTTTTTGCAACATAACCGTTATGGCCGTTGATAAGACAACGTGTTGTAACGTCGTCAAAGGGACGAGGGTTACGTAATGTCCAACAGTCCCGTAATAATCTAAAAACCTCATTTCTTACCCCAATTACCGACTCTGTCACTTGTGGAAACGTTTTGTTTAATAGTTGTAGCCCGATGTTCTTGTTCTCACTTTGGTGAGAAGCGAACATTACTAATCCGTAAGCATAACATGCTTCTTTATGTTGCATGTTAGCCGCTTTTTCTAAATCACGAAGTCCAATATTCGGATATATTGAGTCAAAATAATTTCTTAACCCGTTGCGTAAAATAGCATTTGGATTCCCCGCAATATATGCGTCAAAGTAAACACATCGTAACTTATGGGTTTCCCAATGATATCCCCCATCTTTCAAACGAAAGTCTCTTATAAACCAAGACATTCTTGGAACGTTCTTCGAATGTCTTACAAACTGATCTCGCCTTAAATAGTTGTGCCGAGGAATTCTGGCCGACTCTAGACAAGATTTCATCAATCATGTCTCCGGGTAGGTCTCTTAAAATATTGGGTTGTCTATCCATTTTGTGTTTTTAAACTGTAAAATAGACAAGAGTTAGATTCATAAAAAAAATACTTATTAATACAAGCAATTTTTACATATATCATAAAGCATACGAACACTATATTACATATATTACACCACACGAATACAACTATCTTATTCCGACTCGCTCGTTTCTTCTTCTTCAGTTTTGGTTCGTTTTGCCAAGTTTCTAGGGATATATGATGTTCCCCTAATACGAGCCGTTGTTGTCCACATTGGTTTAGAAAAACCTGGTGGTTTAGAGGTTCCCGGGTCATTGTTACAACTTAAGGACTTCGGGCGTTGACGATACATATAAAGTTCATCGGGGTTGGAATTAGATTTCTCTATTTTTATGCCTTTTCCCTTATTATTTTCTTTTGCCTTTTTAAATTCAGTTGGGGTAATTTCTATAACATCATCGGAATTCTCGTCGGAATTCGATTCATCGGAGAATTGGTAATCCTCCCAATATTTTGCTTCCTTGGCGGAAACACCATTGACCATAATTAACCTTGGTCGGTTGGTTGAGGATTTTCTTTTACTTAACCGTTTTATTATTTCCCCCACCGGTTCTATTTCTTCATCCGGTTCCGATTCTTCTTCCGGTTCCGATTCTTCTTCCGGTTCCGACTCTTCTTCCGGTTCCTCTTCAGGAACTTGTGAATCAGTCCACGAATCATTCCAATTTACATTTGACTCTTCATTATTATTAGGTGAGTCAATGGGACTTGTTCTAGAGGTAGACATCTATCACATAATATCAAACGCGTTAAGAGATTAATATATCACATAATATTCACATGTTAAAAATATATAGTTTCCAACAAAATTTGTTAAGCAATCATTTTTCAAGTAAACACGGTCGAAGTCCAGACTCACTAATGCATCCTAACAAACTCGATAAGACACACTAATGAAAAATTCTGGTTCTCTAAGACCAACGCTCGGATACCAACTGAAATGTCCCGTTCTTATTGATTAAAAACGTTCCATATTAATTGATTTCGTTGCGAGGTTTTGACCTCTATATGAGACATTTTTCAAAGACTGCATTCATTTTTAAAACAAACCATAACCTTTATTTCATAAATAAAGGTTTAAAAAAACTTTACGTAGATTATCAAATAATGATAATCTAAAATATCCTGTTTACACACGACCATTACATAATGGTTTACAATACAAATATGTTACATCGAAATCAGTTTCTTGAATGCAGTTTTTACACAATATCATACAAACATGGACTCCAAATCTTGTCCTTATTTTAGTATGCAACAGCGGAAGCTCTTAATATTCACCTGAGAATAAACATGTTTTAAACGTCAACAAAAATGTTGGTGAGTTATAGGTTTAACCTATATATATCAAATCGTAACAATAGACCACAAGATTTCATATTTCAATACACATTCCATACATAGAGATAAAAATCATTCATATGGTGAACACCTGGTAACCGACATTAACAAGATGCATATATAAGAATATCCCCATCATTCCGGGACACCCTTCGGATATGATATAAATTTCGAAGTACTAAAGCATCCGGTACTTTGGATGGGGTTTGTTAGGCCCAATAGATCTATCTTTAGGATTCGCGTCAATTAGGGTGTCTGTTCCCTAATTCTTAGATTACCAGACTTAATAAAAAGGGGCATATTCGATTTCGATAATTCAACCATAGAATGTAGTTTCACGTACTTGTGTCTATTTTGTAAATCATTTATAAAACCTGCATGTATTCTCATCCCAAAAATATTAGATTTTAAAAGTGGGACTATAACTCACTTTCACAGATTTTTACTTCGTCGGGAAGTAAGACTTGGCCACTGGTTGATTCACGAACCTATAACAATATATACATATATATCAAAGTATGTTCAAAATATATTTACAACACTTTTAATATATTTTGATGTTTTAAGTTTATTAAGTCAGTTGTCCTCGTTAGTAACCTACAACTAGTTGTCCACAGTTAGATGTACAGAAATAAATCGATAAATATTATCTTGAATCAATCCACGACCCAGTGTATACGTATCTCAGTATTGATCACAACTCAAACTATATATATTTTGGAATCAACCTCAACCCTGTATAGCTAACTCCAACATTCACATATAGAGTGTCTATGGTTGTTCCGAAATATATATAGATGTGTCGACATGATAGGTCGAAACATTGTATACGTGTCTATGGTATCTCAAGATTACATAATATACAATACAAGTTGATTAAGTTATGGTTGGAATAGATTTGTTACCAATTTTCACGTAGCTAAAATGAGAAAAATTATCCAATCTTGTTTTACCCATAACTTCTTCATTTTAAATCCGTTTTGAGTGAATCAAATTGCTATGGTTTCATATTGAACTCTATTTTATGAATCTAAACATAAAAGTATAGGTTTATAGTCTGAAAAATAAGATACAAGTCATTTTTGTAAAGGTAGTCATTTCAGTCGAAAGAACGACGTCTAGATGACCATTTTAGAAAACATACTTCCACTTTGAGTTTAATCATAATTTTTGGATATAGTTTCATGTTTATAATAAAAATCATTTTCTCAGAATAACAACTTTAAAATCAAAGTTTATCATAGTTTTTAATTAACTAACCCAAAACAGCCCGCGGTGTTACTACGACGGCGTAAATCCAGTTTTACGGTGTTTTTCGTGTTTCCAGGTTTTAAATCATTAAGTTAGCATATCATATAGATATAGAACATGTGTTTAGTTGATTTTAAAAGTCAAGTTATAAGGATTAACTTTTGTTTGCGAACAAGTTTAGAATTAACTAAACTTTGTTCTAGTGATTACAAGTTTAAACCTTCGAATAAGATAGCTTTATATGTATGAATCGAATGATGTTATGAACATCATTACTACCTTAAGTTCCTTGGATAAACCTACTGGAAAAGAGAAAAATGGATCTAGCTTCAATGGATCCTTGGATGGCTCGAAGTTCTTGAAGCAGAATCATGACACGAAAACAAGTTCAAGTAAGATCATCACTTGAAATAAGATTGTTATAGTTATAGAAATTGAACCAAAGTTTGAATATGATTATTACCTTGTATTAGAATGATAACCTACTGTAAGAAACAAAGATTTCTTGAGGTTGGATGATCACCTTACAAGATTGGAAGTGAGCTAGCAAACTTGAAAGTATTCTTGATTTTATGAAACTAGAACTTTTGGAATTTATGAAGAACACTTAGAACTTGAAGATAGAACTTGAGAGAGATCAATTAGATGAAGAAAATTGAAGAATGAAAGTGTTTGTAGGTGTTTTTGGTCGTTGGTTTATGGATTAGATATAAAGGATATGTAATTTTGTTTTCATGTAAATAAGTCATGAATGATTACTCATATTTTTGTAATTTTATGAGATATTTCATGCTAGTTGCCAAATGATGGTTCCCACATGTGTTAGGTGACTCACATGGGCTGCTAAGAGCTGATCATTGGAGTGCATATACCAATAGTACATACATCTAAAAGCTGTGTATTGTACGAGTACGAATACGGGTGCATACGAGTAGAATTGTTGATGAAACTGAACGAGGATGTAATTGTAAGCATTTTTGTTAAGTAGAAGTATTTTGATAAGTGTATTTAAGTCTTTCAAAAGTGTATAAATACATATTAAAACACTACATGTATATACATTTTAACTGAGTCGTTAAGTCATCGTTAGTCGTTACATGTAAGTGTTGTTTTGAAACCTTTAGGTTAACGATCTTGTTAAATGTTGTTAACCCAATGTTTATAATATCAAATGAGATTTTAAATTATTATATTATCATGATATTATCATGTATGAATATCTCTTAATATGATATATATACATTAAATGTCTTTACAACGATAATCGTTACATATATGTCTCGTTTAAAAATCATTAAGTTAGTAGTCTTGTTTTTACATATGTAGTTCATTGTTAATATACTTAATGATATGTTTACTTATCATAGTATCATGTTAACTATATATATCCATATATATGTCATCATATAGTTTTTACAAGTTTTAACGTTCGTGAATCACCGGTCAACTTGGGTGGTCAATTGTCTATATGAAACATATTTCAATTAATCAAGTCTTAACAAGTTTCATTGCTTAACATGTTGGAAACATTTAATCATGTAAATATCAATCTCAATTAATATATATAAACATGGAAAAGTTCGGGTCACTACAGCGCGCCAGTTGCCCAGTCCAAATTCTGCCTTTTATTTAAAATATGAAACGAACACCCTCTCAACCCATACCGTATTTACACATATGTACGATGAAATAATAGGGTCTTACAACTCTCCTCCACTTATTCGGATTGCGTCCTCGCAATCCAAGCCGCATGACAAGAGGGAAGATAAACCAACACGAACTCTTCGGGCTCCCAAGTAAACTCGGAACCTTTACTACGACGCCATTGAACTTTAAAGGTCCTAACCTCTTTATGTCTTAACCTTTTGACCTTCTCATCGAGTATGGCAATCGGTTCCTCAATATACTCTAACTTATTATTTAGCTCAATCTCGTCTAATGGTACCCAAGATGAATCATCCGCGAGACACTTACGGAGATGGGAAACATGAAATGTATTATGGATCCCCGCAAGCTCTTCGGGTAATTCCAAACGATACGCGACTTCACCAACCCGAGCTAAAACCTTAAATGGTCCAATAAACCGAGGAGCTAACTTTCCCCATTTTCTAAACCTAATAATGCCTTTCCATGGCGAAACCTTAAGCATCACCATGTCACCTTCTTGAAATTCGATCATTCGTCTACGCTTGTCGGCATACGACTTTTGTCTATCTTGCGCCTTTTTCAAATGATCCCGAATCATATCAATCTTGCTATTCGTTTCCAAAACCAAATCGGTACTCCCGATTTCCTTTTAGCCAATTTCACCCCAACAAATCAGAGTTCGGCACCTCCGCCCATAAAGCATCTCGTAAGGTGGCATCCCGATACTAGTATGATAACTATTATTGTACGAGAATTCCATCAAAGGCAAGTGCTCATCCCAACTACCACCGAAATCAATAATACACGCTCGTAACATATCCTCCAATGTTTGGTTCGTACGTTCGGTTTGACCGTCCGTTTGAGGATGATACGCTGTGCTCAATTTCAATTGTGTTCCCATATCTTCATGAAACTTTTCCCAAAACCGAGATGTAAAACGGGTATCTCGATCCGAAATAATAGATATAGGAACTCCGTTTCGAGAGACGACTTCCTTGATAAACAACTTAGCCAAAGTCTCTGACGATATCGCTTCCTTAATGGGAAGAAACAAAGCACTTTTCGTCAATCGATCAACTATCACCCAAATTGAATCAAATTGGGTTCTCGCCGTTTTAGGTAACTTTGTGATGAAATCCATGGTAATGTGCTCCCATTTCCATTTCGGGATTTCCAACAGTTGTAACTTACCATACGGCTTTTGGAGCTCGGCCTTAACTTGTAAACACGTGACGCATTGTTCAACATACTTCACAACATCACGTTTCATGCCCGGCCACCAATAATCCTTCCTCAAATCAAGATACATCTTCGTTGCGCCCGGATAAATGGAATACTTTGACTTATGTGCTTCATCAAGTAGCACTTGTCGATACTCACCCATCTTAGGCACCCACACTCTTCCTTGAAAGGACAACAAACCACGCGAACCCATAGTAATGAATTCCGATTGTCCCACAATTCGTTCCGCGTGCTTGTTGTGAACGTAAGCCTCTATTTGAGTCACACCAAGTTTTTCAAGAAAATCGTTAGTAATAATAATACGTAACAATCCCAATCATAACGCCGGGTGGTGACTCTTTTGACTTAACGCATCCGCGACCACATTCGCCTTGCCCGGATGATAAAGTATTTCACAATCATAATCTTTTACCACATCCATCCACCTACGTTGACGATAATTCAAATCTCGTTGATTAAAGAGATGTTTCAAACTTTTGTGATCCGAATAAATCGTACTCTTAACACCATACAAGTAATGGCGCCAAATTTTCAACGCATGCACAACCACCGCCAATTCAAGATCATGAGTCGGATATCTCGTTTCGTGTTCCTTTAGTTGTCGAGAGGCATAAGCGATGACTTTACCTCTTTGCATTAGAACACACCCGAGCCCATTTAACGAAGCATCACAATAGACCGTCATGTCTTCCACTCCTTCCAGCAACACTAACACCGGAGCTTGACACAATTTCTCCTTTAGCAATTGAAAAGCAATTTCTTGCTCGTTCTCCCAAACAAACATCGCGTTCTTCCTTGTTAATTTTGTCAATGAAGAAGCGATCTTAGAAAAGTCTTGGATAAACCATCGATAATAACCGGCCAATCCGAGAAAACTTCGGACTTCCGTAGGCGTAGTCGGCTGTCTCCAACTCTTCACCGTCTCAATCTTCCCCGAATCTACTTGAATGCCGTCTTTGTTCACAATGTGGCCAAGGAATTGAACCTCCCTTAGCCAAAATTTGCATTTGGAGAACTTAGCATACAACTTTTCCTTTCGTAATGTCTTCAATACTTCACGCAAATGACGTACATGTTCGTTCATACTCTTTGAATAAACAAGTATGTCGTCAATGAACACAATTACCGACTTGTCAAACATAGGTTGGCACACTCGGTTCATAAGATCCATGAATGCCGTCGGTGCATTCGTAAGACCAAAAGGCATAACTACAAACTTAAAATGCCCATAACGCGTTCGAAAAGCCGTTTTCTCGATGTCTTCCTCACGGACCCGCATTTGGTGATAGCCGGATCGTAGGTCGATTTTAGAGAAATACGTTGCACCTTGGAGTTGGTTAAACACATCGTCAATCCGAGGTAATGGATAACGATTCTTGATCGTCACTTTATTCAACTCCCGATAATCGATGCACATCCGCATACTACCATCCTTCTTCTTTACGAATAAAACCGGAGCGCCCCATGGCGAAGCACTCGGTCGAATAAAACCCTTCTCGAGCAATTCTTGGGTTTGATTTAACAACTCTTGCATTTCCGTCGGCGCTAAACGATAAGGATTTTTAGCAATGGGGGTAGCCCCCGGAACCAACTCAATGCGAAATTCAACTTGTCTTTCCGCCGGAACACCAGGTAACTAGTCCGGAAAAACGTCTTCGAATTCACTAACCACCAGAATTTCACGAATGGGTGGTGACTCATCACGAGTATCAACAACATGGGCAAGAAAGGCCATGCCACCACTAACAAGAAAACGACGTGCCCGTGCAAAAGTGCATATCGGCACAAGTCTTCTACGCTTATCACCGTGAATAATTAACTCTCCCCCACTTGGGGTCTTCACACGAATAAATTTTTCATGACATGTAATATCGGCTCTATTACGATCGAGCCAATCCATATCCACAACAATATCAAAGTCGTCCAAAGTCATTGGAATGAGATCTATCTTAAAGTTTTCGGCACCAAACACAACATCACAATTTTTGCACACATCGACCACTAGCACTGTCTTGCCGTCTGCTATTTCGACTTCTACCGGACGACTTTACTTAGCTAACGGTCTATTAAGTTTAGGCACAAATTTAGGAGACACAAACGACAAATTTTCACCACTATCGAAGAGAATCCTTGCCGAATTAGAATTAACCATGAAAGTACCTGAGACAACATCGTTCGATTGTTTGGCTTCATTATTGGTCATCAAATATTGCGACCCCTAGTCGTACCCGCTGCCTTTTCTAACTTCTTGACATGATCATTATTCAAATCGGGCCATTCCGGCCTCTTGTGCCCCTCCTTCCCACAATTAAAACACGTGACCGACTTGGTCAAACAATCACGGGCGTAATGACCCGACTTCCCACAACTATAACAAGTAGGCGAAAAAGTATTTGAACCACCCTTCTTCACACTTCCGACGCTTTCGGACCCCTTCTTGTTCTTTTTGTGGAAAAAGCTCGATTGACTCGAATTCTCGAACTTCCTCTTTCCAAAAGTAAAACTACTCTTTCTCAACACAAGCGCTTCAAAACCCTTTGCCATATTGAACAATTCATCAAAGCTCTTCACCACGTTCACACTAATTTTCTCTTGATAATTATCATTCAAAATTCGATAGAAATCTTCTTTTAACATTTTATCATTCCCGACATACTCCGGGCAAAATTGGGTCTTGGACAGAAACATGGATTTGAGAGTGTTCAAATCCATCGACCCTTGCCTCAAGGAACGTAGTTCATCCTTAAGCCTTGTAAGATCGGCCGAAGTTCGGTATTCATCGAAAAACTCCGCCTTGAATTCATCCCATGTGAACTCCATGCATTGTTCTTCGCCATAAAGTAGGATCTTCGCGTCCCACCACAATTTAGCATCACCTCTTAACATGCTTCAACCATATTTCATTTTTTTATCAAGAGGGCATTCACACGTACGAAAAGCCCCCTCCATGTTGGAGATCCAACGGGCACTCTTAAGTGGGTCTCGTTCACTATCGAAGGTGGGAGGTTGAGAGTCCTTGAAATTCTTATAGAAGAAGTCCCGTCTCCCCACATTATCCTCTTGAAGAACGACCTTCACTTGCTCCTTGACTACATTGACTAATTGCTCGTCAATCGTATCTAGAAACATTTTCTTAACATCCTCGAGGAACTCCACCTTTTGACGTTTAAAGATGGCATCAACTTTGGCCGTGAACTCAACGTCCTCACTCGTACTTCCTTCATTGGTGTCGTGTCCATTTCCCATCTTCATTCTATAAAACGAAGTAAATTAAGCAACAAAACGAAAGGACTTAATCCATATGTATATACATATACGCCACACTACCCCGTCTTGCTCAACAATCGTCGTACATCGCTTGTTTGACACGATTTGAACCCGTAACAATGGTAGCTAATCATTGTTACGCAAGCACATCGCATTACCTCACTAGTACCACGTCTATCTCGCTTGACGATTTCAAATACCACACAAAACAATAGCGCATGATTAGTTCACATAAACCTATGCACTAACCAAAACCCGGTCCGACCCAAAGTCCTACAAGTCCCGCCTAACGTGCATACAAAAAGTCTAAGTCTAGGCGCCTATCTCAAGTCACCTAAATCCCTTAGACCATGCTCTGATACCACTTGTAACAACCCAAACCAAACCACGAACGACCCGCGTTAAAATCTCAATTTTTTTTGCTGGGACAGCATATGGCGCGGCGCGCCAAACTGGTCTGTCCCAAAAGTCATGAAATGCGAAAAAGATCGGCCACTTCCTGACATAATTAGACAATACGCTTTTAACAACATATTCAAACATGTAAAACTAACACAATTCAAACATAAAATAAGTTTTACAAAGCGGGGCCCACTTTGGCCGTTTTACGAGTTTAATACATAACGTGAGTTTCGACCACCAAAAAGTTTAAGTACCAAACGACACGATGAGCATGGTGTTTGGGATTAAACTACCCAAGTAATGGTCAAACTCCAAAAGCTAACACATCCAAGAGGCGTCCCTTAACAAGCGGGATCTCTAATCCAACCGTATGCCCTTACCCTTATCCACGCCGGAACCTATAAAATGGTAAACAACGAGAGGGTAAGTGAAATGTCCCGTTCTTATTGATTAAAAACGTTCCATATTAATTGATTTCGTTGCGAGGTTTTGACCTCTATATGAGACGTTTTTCAAAGACTGCATTCATTTTAAAACAAACCATAACCTTTATTTCATCAATAAAGGTTTAAAAAGCTTTACGTAGATTATCAAATAATGATAATCTAAAATATCCTGTTTACACACGACCATTACATAATGGTTTACAATACAAATATGTTACAACAAAATAAGTTTCTTGAATGCAGTTTTTACACAATATCATACAAGCATGGACTCCAAATCTCGTCCTTATTTAAGTATGCGACAGCGGAAGCTCTTAATAATCACCTGAGAATAAACATGCTTAAAACGTCAACAAAAATGTTGGTGAGTTATAGGTTTAACCTATATATATCAAATCATAATAATAGACCACAAGATTTCATATTTCAATACACATCCCATACATAGAGATAAAAATCATTCATATGGTGAACACCTGGTAACCGACAATAACAAGATGCATATATAAGAATATCCCCATCATTCCGGGACACCCTTCGGATATGATATAAATTTCGAAGTACTAAAGCATCCGGTACTTTGGATGGGGTTTGTTAGGCCCAATAGATCTATCTTTAGGATTCGCGTCAATTAGGGTGTCTGTTCCCTAATTCTTAGATTACCAGACTTAATAAAAAGGGGCATATTCGATTTCGATAATTCAACCATAGAATGTAGTTTCACGTACTTGTGTCTATTTTGTAAATCATTTATAAAACCTACATGTATTCTCATCCCAAAAATATTAGATTTTAAAAGTGGGACTATAACTCACTTTCACAGATTTTTACTTCGTCGGGAAGTAAGACTTGGCCACTGTTGATTCACGAACCTATAACAATATATACATATATAATAAAGTATGTTCAAAATATATTTACAACACTTTTAATATATTTTGATGTTTTAAGTTTATTAAGTCAGCTGTCCTCGTTAGTAACCTACAACTAGTTGTCCACAGTTAGATGTACAGAAATAAATTGATAAATATTATCTTGAATCAATCCACGACCCAGTGTATACGTATCTCAGTATTGATCACAACTCAAACTATATATATTTTGGAATCAACCTCAACCCTGTATAGCTAACTCCAACATTCACATATAGAGTGTCTATGGTTGTTCCGAAATATATATAGATGTGTCGACATGATAGGTCGAAACATTGTATACGTGTCTATGGTATCTCAAAATTACATAATATACAATACAAGTTGATTAAGTTATGGTTGGAATAGATTTGTTACCAATTTTCACGTAGCTAAAATGAGAAAAATTATCCAATCTTGTTTTACCCATAACTTCTTCATTTTAAATCCGTTTTGAGTGAATCAAATTGCTATGGTTTCATATTGAACTCTATTTTATGAATCTAAACAGAAAAGTATAGTTTTATAGTTGGAGAAATAAGTTACAAGTCGTTTTTGTAAAGGTAGTCATTTCAGTCGAAAGAACGACGTCTAGATGACCATTTTAGAAAACATACTTCCACTTTGAGTTTAACCATAATTTTTGGATATAGTTTCATGTTCATAATAAAAATCATTTTCTCAGAATAACAACTTTTAAATCAAAGTTTATCATAGTTTTTAATTAACTAACCCAAAACAGCCCGCGGTGTTACTACGCCGGCGTAAATCCGGTTTTACGGTGTTTTTCGTGTTTTCAGGTTTTAAATCATTAAGTTAGCATATCATATAGATATAGAACATGTGTTTAGTTGATTTTAAAAGTCAAGTTAGAAGGATTAACTTTTATTTGCGAACAAGTTTAGAATTAACTAAACTATGTTCTAGTGATTACAAGTTTAAATCTTCGAATAAGATAGCTTTATATGTATGAATCGAATGATGTTATGAACATCATTACTACCTTAAGTTCCTTGGATAAACCTACTGGAAAAGAGAAAAATGGATCTAGCTTCAACGGATCCTTGAATGGCTCGAAGTTCTTGAAGCAGAATCATGACACGAAAACAAGTTCAAGTAAGATCATCACTTGAAATAAGATTGTTATAGTTATAGAAATTGAACCAAAGTTTGAATATGATTATTACCTTATATTAGAATGATAACCTACTGTAAGAAACAAAGATTTCTTGAGGTTGGATGATCACCTTACAAGATTGGAAGTGAGCTAGCAAACTTGAAAGTATTCTTGATTTTATGAAACTAGAACTTTTGGAATTTATGAAGAACACTTAGAACTTGAAGATAGAACTTGAGTGAGATCAATTAGATGAAGAAAATTGAAGAATGAAAGTGTTTGTAGGTGTTTTTGGTCGTTGGTGTATTAATTAGATATAAAGGATATGTAATTTTGTTTTCATGTAAATAAGTCATGAATGATTACTCATATTTTTGTAATTTTATGAGATATTTCATACTAGTTGCCAAATGATGGTTCCCACATGTGTTAGGTGACTCACATGGGCTGCTAAGAGCTGATCATTGGAGTGTATATACCAATAGTACATACATCTAAAAGCTGTGTATTGTACGAGTACGAATACGGGTGCATACGAGTAGAATTGTTGATGAAACTGAACGAGGATGTAATTGTAAGCATTTTTGTTAAGTAGAAGTATTTTGATAAGTGTATTGAAGTCTTTCAAAAGTGTATAAATACATATTAAAAAACTACATGTATATACATTTTAACTGAGTCGTTAAGTCATCGTTAGTCGTTACATGTAAGTGTTGTTTTGAAACCTTTAGGTTAACGATCTTGTTAAATGTTGTTAACCCAATGTTTATAATATCAAATGAGATTTTAAATTATTATATTATCATGATATTATCATGTATGAATATCTCTTAATATGATATATATACATTAAATGTCTTTACAACGATAATCGTTACATATATGTCTCGTTTAAAAATCATTAAGTTAGTAGTCTTGTTTTTACATATGTAGTTCATTGTCAATATACTTTATGATATGTTTTCTTATCATAGTATCATGTTAACTATATATATATATATATCCATATATATGTCATCATATAGTTTTTACAAGTTTTAACGTTCGTGAATCACCGATCAACTTGGGTGGTCAATTGTCTATATGAAACATATTTCAATTAATCAAGTCTTAACAAGTTTGATTGCTTAACATGTTGGAAACATTTAATCATGTAAATATCAATCTCAATTAATATATATAAACATGGAAAATTTCGGGTCACTACAGTACCTACCCGTTAAATAAATTTCGTCCCGCAATTTTAAGCTATTGAAGGTGTTGACGAATCTTCTGGAAATAGATGCGGGTATTTCTTCTTCATCTGATCTTCACGCTCCCAGGTGAACTCGGGTCCTCTACGAGCATTCCATCGAACCTTAACAATTGGTATCTTGTTTTGCTTAAGTCTTTTAACCTCACGATCCATTATTTCGACGGGTTCTTCGATGAATTGAAGTTTTTCGTTGATTTGGATTTCATCTAACGGAATAGTGAGATCTTCTTTAGCAAAACATTTCTTTAAATTCGAGACGTGGAAAGTGTTATGTACAGCCGCGAGTTGTTGAGGTAACTCTAGTCGGTAAGCTACTGGTCCGACACGATCAATAATCTTGAATGGTCCAATATACCTTGGATTTAATTTCCCTCGTTTACCAAATCGAACAACGCCTTTCCAAGGTGCAACTTTAAGCATGACCATCTCTCCAATTTCAAATTCTATATCTTTTCTTTTAATGTCAGCGTAGCTCTTTTGTCGACTTTGGGCGGTTTTCAACCGTTGTTGAATTTGGATGATCTTCTCGGTAGTTTCTTGTATAATCTCCGGACCCGTAATCTGTCTATCCCCCACTTCACTCCAACAAATCGGAGACCTGCACTTTCTACCATAAAGTGCTTCAAACGGCGCCATCTCAATGCTTGAATGGTAGCTGTTGTTGTAGGAAAATTCTGCTAACGGTAGATGTCGATCCCAACTGTTTCCGAAATCAATAACACATGCTCGTAGCATGTCTTCAAGCGTTTGTATCGTCCTTTCGCTCTGCCCATCAGTTTGTGGATGATAGGCAGTACTCATGTCTAGACGAGTTCCTAATGCTTGCTGTAATGTCTGCCAGAATCTTGAAATAAATCTGCCATCTCTATCAGAGATAATAGAGATTGGTATTCCATGTCTGGAGACGACTTCCTTCAAATACAGTCGTGCTAACTTCTCCATCTTGTCATCTTCTCTTATTGGTAGGAAGTGTGCTGATTTGGTGAGACGATCAACTATTACCCAAATAGTATCAAAACCACTTGCAGTCCTTGGCAATTTAGTGATGAAATCCATGGTAATGTTTTCCCATTTCCATTCCGGGATTTCGGGTTGTTGAAGTAGACCTGATGGTTTCTGATGCTCAGCTTTGACCTTAGAACACGTCAAACATTCTCCTACGTATTTAGCAACATCGGCTTTCATACCCGGCCACCAAAAATGTTTCTTGAGATCCTTGTACATCTTCCCCGTTCCAGGATGTATTGAGTATCTGGTTTTATGAGCTTCTCTAAGTACCATTTCTCTCATATCTCCAAATTTTGGTACCCAAATCCTTTCAGCCCTATACCGGGTTCCGTCTTCCCGAATATTAAGATGCTTCTCCGATCCTTTGGGTATTTCATCCTTTAAATTTCCCTCTTTTAAAACTCCTTGTTGCGCCTCCTTTATTTGAGTAGTAAGGTTATTATGAATCATTATATTCATAGATTTTACTCGAATGGGTTCTCTGTCCTTCCTGCTCAAGGCATCGGCTACCACATTTGCCTTCCCCGGGTGGTAACGAATCTCAAAGTCGTAATCATTGAATAATTCAATCCACCTACGCTGCCTCATATTCAGTTGTTTCTGATTAAATATGTGTTGAAGACTTTTGTGGTCGGTATATATAATACTTTTAACCCCATATAAGTAGTGCCTCCAAGTCTTTAATGCAAAAACAACCGCGCCTAATTCCAAATCATGCGTCGTATAATTTTGTTCGTGAATCTTCAATTGTCTAGACGCATAAGCAATCACCTTCGTTCGTTGCATTAATACACAACCGAGACCTTGCTTTGATGCATCACAATAAATCACAAAATCATCATTCCCTTCAGGCAATGACAATATAGGTGCCGTAGTTAGCTTTTTCTTCAATAACTGAAACGCTTTCTCTTGTTCATCATTCCATTTAAATTTCTTCCCTTTATGCGTTAATCCAGTCAAGGGTTTTGCTATTCTGGAAAAGTCTTGGATGAACCTTCTGTAGTAACCAGCTAGTCCTAAAAACTGGCGTATGTGTTTCGGAGTTTTCGGGGTTTCCCACTTTTCAACAGTTTCTATCTTTGCCGGATCCACCTTAATACCTTCTTTGTTCACTATGTGACCGAGGAATTGAACTTCTTCCAACCAAAATGCACACTTTGAAAACTTAGCGTACAATTCTTCCTTCCTCAATACTTCTAACACCTTTCTCAAATGTTCACCGTGTTCTTGGTCATTCTTTGAGTAAATAAGTATGTCATCAATGAAAACAATGACAAACTTGTCAAGGTATGGTCCACACACTCGGTTCATAAGGTCCATGAACACAGCTGGTGCATTAGTTAAACCAAACGGCATGACCATAAACTCGTAATGACCGTAACGTGTTCTGAAAGCAGTCTTTGGAATATCATCTTCTTTCACCCGCATTTGATGATACCCGAAATGTAAGTCAATCTTTGAATAAACAGACGAGCCTTGTAGTTGATCAAATAAGTCGTCGATTCTCGGTAGTGGGTAGCGGTTCTTGATGGTAAGTTTGTTCAACTCTCGGTAGTCGATACACAACCTGAATGTACCATCTTTCTTCTTGACAAACAAAACAGGAGCTCCCCACGGTGATGTGCTTGGTCGAATGAAACCACGCTCTAAAAGTTCTTGTAATTGGCTTTGCAGTTCTTTCATCTCGCTGGGTGCGAGTCTGTAAGGAGCACGAGCTATTGGTGCAGCTCCTGGTACAAGATCTATTTGAAATTCAACGGATCGATGTGGGGGTAATCCCGGTAATTCTTTCGGAAATACATCGGGAAATTCTTTTGCAATGGGAACATCATTGATGCTCTTTTCTTCAGTTTGTACTTTCTCGACATGTGCTAGAACAGCATAGCAACCTTTTCTTATTAGTTTTTGTGCCTTCAAATTACTAATAAGATGTAGCTTCGTGTTGCCCTTTTCTCCGTACACCATTAAGGGTTTTCCTTTTTCTCGTATAATGCGAATTGCATTTTTGTAACAAACGATCTCCGCTTTCACTTCTTTCAACCAGTCCATACCGATTATCACATCAAAACTCCCTAACTCTACTGGTATCAAATCAATCTTAAATGTTTCGCTAACCAGTTTAATTTCTCGATTCCGACATATATTATCTGCTGAAATTAATTTACCATTTGCTAATTCGAGTAAAAATTTACTATCCAAAGGCATCAATGGACAACTTAATTTAGCACAAAAATCTCTACTCATATAGCTTCTATCCGCACCCGAATCAAATAAAACGTAAGCAGATTTATTGTCAATAAGAAACGTACCCGTAACAAGCTCCGGGTCTTCCTGTGCCTCTACCGCATTAATATTGAAAACTCTTCCACGGCCTTGTCCATTCGTGTTCTCCTGGTTCGGGCAATTTCTAATAATGTGACCTGGTTTTCCACATTTATAACAAACTACATTGGCATAACTTGCTCCGACACTACTTGCTCCGCCATTACTCGTTCCGACACCATTTGTTCCTTTCGTTCTATTAACCCCTGGTCCGTAGACCTCACACTTCGCCGCGCTATGACCATTTCTTTTACACTTGTTGCAAAATTTGGTGCAGAACCCCGAGTGATTCTTTTCACACCTTTGGCATAGCTGCTTCTGATTGTTGTTGTTGTTGCGGTTATTATTGTTGTTGGGATGATTGTTGTAGTTGCTGTTGTTGTTGTTGTTGTTGTTATTGTTGGGCCGTTTGTTGTAGTTGCGATTGATGTTGCGATTGTTGGGATAATTGTTGCGATTATTGTTGTAATTGCTGTTGTTGTTGTATTGGTGATTCTTATCACCGTTTTCCTCCCACTTTCTTTTGACTTGCT
Organism: Rutidosis leptorrhynchoides; assembly: GCF_046630445.1. NCBI lineage: Eukaryota > Viridiplantae > Streptophyta > Magnoliopsida > Asterales > Asteraceae > Rutidosis > Rutidosis leptorrhynchoides. The sequence continues at coordinate 445,301,031 of NC_092336.1, forward strand.
TCACATTGGCCTCTTCAGCAGTCTGTTCTTTAATTCTTTCTTCAATCTGGTTCACTAGTTTGTGAGCCATTCTACATGCCTGTTGTATGGAGGCGGGCTCGTGTGAACTTATATCTTCTTGGATTCTTTCCGGTAATCCTTTCACAAACGCGTCGATCTTCTCTTCCTCATCTTCGAATGCTCCCGGACACAATAGGCACAATTCTGTGAATCGTCTTTCGTACGTGGTAATATCAAATCCTTGGGTTCGTAACCCTCTAACTTCTGTCTTGAGCTTATTGACCTCGGTTCTGGGACGGTACTTCTCGTTCATCAAGTGCTTGAATGCTGACCACGGTAGTGCGTACGCATCATCTTGTCCCACTTGCTCTAGATAGGTATTCCACCATGTTAATGCAGAACCTGTGAAGGTATGCGTAGCGTACTTCACTTTGTCCTCTTCAGTACACTTACTTATGGCAAACACCGATTCAACCTTCTCGGTCCACCGTTTCAATCCGATCGGTCCTTCGGTTCCATCAAATTCCAAAGGTTTGCAGGCAGTGAATTCTTTGTAGGTGCATCCTACACGATTTCCTGTACTGCTAGATCCAAGGTTATTGTTGGTATGTAGTGCAGCCTGTACTGCGGCTATGTTTGAAGCTAGAAAAGTACGGAATTCCTCTTCATTCATATTCACGGTGTGTCGAGTAGTCGGTGCCATTTCCTTCAAAATAGTTAAATGGAACAAGTTAATCATACAGAATATTAAGAGTAGTTAATAGTATTTCGTAGCATAATATGAACTCATTTATAAAAGCTTTTTCTTCATATTAGCGTTTTATAAGTTTAAATTCGGGTAGTACCTACCCGTTAAGTTCATACTTAGTAGCTAATATACAATTCAACTACTACAATTCTATATGAAAAACTGATTGTAATAATATTTCGCGTTCAAACTTTTATACAATATTTTACAAACTTACAATACGGCTTATTTTACATAAAGCATGAAATATAGCACACAATAACTTTGATACAAGATAGTTGTGAAGACAATTCTAGCTAGTACACAAGTTGTTCGGCAATAAAGACACGTAATTCATACGTCCAGAAACAAGTCATGCATTCTGGTTTTACTAGGACTACTTCCCATCCTTGGTCTTGTGCAACATAACCGTTATGGCCGTTGATAAGACAGCGTGTTGTAACGTCATCAAAGGGACGAGGGTTACGTAATGTCCAACAGTCCCGTAATAATCTAAAAACCTCATTTCTTACCCCAATTACCGACTCCGTCACTTGTGGAAACGTTTTGTTTAATAGTTGTAGCCCGATGTTCTTGTTCTCACTTTGGTGAGAAGCGAACATTACTAATCCGTAAGCATAACATGCTTCTTTATGTTGCATGTTAGCCGCTTTTTCTAAATCACGAAGTCCAATATTCGGATATATTGAGTCAAAATAATTTCTTAACCCGTTGCGTAAAATAGCATTTGGGTTCCCCGCAATATATGCGTCAAAGTAAACACATCGTAACTTATGGGTTTCCCAATGTGATATCCCCCATCTTTCAAACGAAAGTCTCTTATAAACCAAGACATTCTTGGAACGTTCTTCGAATGTCTTACAAACTGATCTCGCCTTAAATAGTTGTGCTGAAGAATTCTGGCCGACTCTAGACAAGATTTCATCAATCATGTCTCCGGGTAGGTCTCTTAAAATATTGGGTTGTCTATCCATTTTGTGTTTTTAAACTGTAAAATAGACAAGAGTTAGTTTCATAAAAAAAATACTTATTAATACAAGCAATTTTTACATATATCATAAAGCATAAGAACACTATATTACATATATTACACCACACGAATACAACTATCTTATTCCGAATCGCTCGTTTCTTCTTCTTCGGTTTTGGTTCGTTTTGCCAAGTTTCTAGGGATATATGATGTTCCCCTAATACGAGCCGTCGTTGTCCACATTGGTTTAGAAAAACCTGGTGGTTTAGAGGTTCCCGGGTCATTGTTACAACTTAAGGACTTCGGGGGTTGACGATACATATAAAGTTCATCGGGGTTGGAATTAGATTTCTCTATTTTTATGCCCTTTCCCTTATTATTTTCTTTTGCCTTTTTAAATTCAGTTGGGGTAATTTCTATAACATCATCGGAATTCTCGTCGGAATCCGATTCATCGGAGAATTGGTAATCCTCCCAATATTTTGCTTCCTTGGCGGAAACACCATTGACCATAATTAACTTTGGTCGGTTGGTTGAGAATTTTCTTTTACTTAACCGTTTTATTATTTCCCCCACCGGTTCTATTTCTTCATCCGGTTCCGATTCTTCTTCCGGTTCCGATTCTTCTTCCGGTTCCGACTCTTCTTCCGGTTCCTCTTCGGGAACTTGTGAATCAGTCCACAAATCATTCCAATTTACATTTGACTCTTCATTATTATTAGGTGAGTCAATGGGACTTGTTCTAGAGGTAGACATCTATCACATAATATCAAACACGTTAAGAGATTAATATATCACATAATATTCATATGTTAAAAATATATAGTTTCCAACAAAAATGTTAAGCAATCATTTTTAAAGAAAACACGGTCGAAGTCCAGACTCACTAATGCATCCTAACAAACTCGATAAGACACACTAATGCAAATTTTCTGGTTCTCTAAGACCAACGCTCTGATACCAACTGAAATGTCCCGTTCTTATTTATTAAAAACGTTCCATATTAATTGATTTCGTTGCGAGGTTTTGACCTCTATATGAGACGTTTTTCAAAGACTGCATTCATTTTAAAACAAACCATAACCTTTATTTCATCAATAAAGGTTTAAAAAGCTTTACGTAGATTATCAAATAATGATAATCTAAAATATCCTGTTTACACACGACCATTACATAATGGTTTACAATACAAATATGTTACAACAAAATAAGTTTCTTGAATGCAGTTTTTACACAATATCATACAAGCATGGACTCCAAATCTCGTCCTTATTTAAGTATGTGACAGCGGAAGCTCTTAATAATCACCTGAGAATAAACATGCTTAAAACGTCAACAAAAATGTTGGTGAGTTATAGGTTTAACCTATATATATCAAATCATAATAATAGACCACAAGATTTCATATTTCAATACACATCCCATACATAGAGATAAAAATCATTCATATGGTGAACACCTGGTAACCGACAATAACAAGATGCATATATAAGAATATCCCCATCATTCCGGGACACCCTTCGGATATGATATAAATTTCGAAGTACTAAAGCATCCGGTACTTTGGATGGGGTTTGTTAGGCCCAATAGATCTATCTTTAGGATTCGCGTCAATTAGGGTGTCTGTTCCCTAATTCTTAGATTACCAGACTTAATAAAAAGGGGCATATTCGATTTCGATAATTCAACCATAGAATGTAGTTTCACGTACTTGTGTCTATTTTGTAAATCATTTTTAAAACCTGCATGTATTCTCATCCCAAAAATATTAGATTTAAAAAGTGGGACTATAACTCACTGTCACAGATTTTTACTTCGTCGGGAAGTAAGACTTGGCCACTGTTGATTCACGAACCTATAACAATATATACATATATATTAAAGTATGTTCAAAATATATTTACAACACTTTTAATATATTTTGATGTTTTAAGTTTATTAAGTCAGCTGTCCTCGTTAGTAACCTACAACTAGTTGTCCACAGTTAGATGTACAGAAATAAATTGATAAATATTATCTTGAATCAATCCACGACCCAGTGTATACGTATCTCAGTATTGATCACAACTCAAACTATATATATTTTGGAATCAACCTCAACCCTGTATAGCTAACTCCAACATTCACATATAGAGTGTCTATGGTTGTTCCGAAATATATATAGATGTGTCGACATGATAGGTCGAAACATTGTATACGTGTCTATGGTATCTCAAAATTACATAATATACAATACAAGTTGATTAAGTTATGGTTGGAATAGATTTGTTACCAATTTTCACGTAGCTAAAATGAGAAAAATTATCCAATCTTGTTTTACCCATAACTTCTTCATTTTAAATCCGTTTTGAGTGAATCAAATTGCTATGGTTTCATATTGAACTCTATTTTATGAATCTAAACAGAAAAGTATATTTTTTAGTCGGAGAAATAAGTTACAAGTCATTTTTGTAAAGGTAGTCATTTCAGTCGAAAGAACGACGTCTAGATGACCATTTTAGAAAACATACTTCCACTTTGAGTTTAACCATAATTTTTGGATATAGTTTCATGTTCATAATAAAAATCATTTTCTCAGAATAACAACTTTTAAATCAAAGTTTATCATAGTTTTTAATTAACTAACCCAAAACAGCCCGCGGTGTTACTACGACGGCGTAAATCCGGTTTTACGGTGTTTTTCGTGTTTTCAGGTTTTAAATCATTAAGTTAGCATATCATATAGATATAGAACATGTGTTTAGTTGATTTTAAAAGTCAAGTTAGAAGGATTAACTTTTGTTTGCGAACAAGTTTAGAATTAACTAAACTATGTTCTAGTGATTACAAGTTTAAACCTTCGAATAAGATAGCTTTATATGTATGAATCGAATGATGTTATGAACATCATTACTACCTTAAGTTCCTTGGATAAACCTACTGGAAAAGAGAAAAATGGATCTAGCTTCAACGGATCCTTGGATGGCTCGAAGTTCTTGAAGCATAATCATGACACGAAAACAAGTTCAAGTAAGATCATCACTTGAAATAAGATTGTTATAGTTATAGAAATTGAACCAAAGTTTGAATATGATTATTACCTTGTATTAGAATGATAACCTACTGTAAGAAACAAAGATTTCTTGAGGTTGGATGATCACCTTACAAGATTGGAAGTGAGCTAGCAAACTTGAAAGTATTCTTGATTTTATGAAACTAGAACTTTTGGAATTTATGAAGAACACTTAGAACTTGAAGATAGAACTTGAGAGAGATCAATTAGATGAAGAAAATTGAAGAATGAAAGTGTTTGTAGGTGTTTTTGGTCATTGGTGTATGGATTAGATATAAAGGATATGTAATTTTGTTTTCATGTAAATAAGTCATGAATGATTACTCATATTTTTGTAATTTTATGAGATATTTCATACTAGTTGCCAAATGATGGTTCCCACATGTGTTAGGTGACTCACATGGGCTGCTAAGAGCTGATCATTGGAGTGTATATACCAATAGTACATACATCTAAAAGCTGTGTATTGTACGAGTACGAATACGGGTGCATACGAGTAGAATTGTTGATGAAACTGAACGAGGATGTAATTGTAAGCATTTTTGTTAAGTAGAAGTATTTTGATAAGTGTATTGAAGTCTTTCAAAAGTGTATAAATACATATTAAAAAACTACATGTATATACATTTTAACTGAGTCGTTAAGTCATCGTTAGTCGTTACATGTAAGTGTTGTTTTGAAACCTTTAGGTTAACGATCTTGTTAAATGTTGTTAACCCAATGTTTATAATATCAAATGAGATTTTAAATTATTATATTATCATGATATTATCATGTATGAATATCTCTTAATATGATATATATACATTAAATGTCTTTACAACGATAATCGTTACATATATGTCTCGTTTAAAAATCATTAAGTTAGTAGTCTTGTTTTTACATATGTAGTTCATTGTTAATATACTTTATGATATGTTTTCTTATCATAGTATCATGTTAACTATATATATATATCCATATATATGTCATCATATAGTTTTTACAAGTTTTAACGTTCGTGAATCACCGATCAACTTGGGTGGTCAATTGTCTATATGAAACATATTTCAATTAATCAAGTCTTAACAAGTTTGATTGCTTAACATGTTGGAAACATTTAATCATGTAAATATCAATCTCAATTAATATATATAAACATGGAAAAGTTCGGGTCACTACAGTAAGCTAATGCTTAGTGAGTAGAATAAATATATACATGCATATAAGACTTACCTACTCGCATCCACGATATCATATAACGCATACAAACGCATAAAGCCTCAATAAACAAGCTAGTACCATCAAATCGTACAACTAGCAACATCAATAGCATAATATTCATAATAATAATTTAATGCTAACGTCAACAACTATAAACCATGGTTAACCAATGTCTTCGCAAGGGAATGACTTCGCGAAACAAGTCATCGATGTTCATAACAACCGTTAGCTCCCAAAAACGGCTATGGTATGCTAACCCCCGAGGTGTTCCAAAAACGGCTATGGCATCACCCCCAAGTGTTCCCAAAAACGGCTATGGCATCACTTGATCAATGTGTGAGTAAAACACGGCTATTACTCACAGTCATGTACACAAACACGGCTATGTGCACAATAATTCGGATAATAATGTGGGAGTAAAACACGGCTATTACTCGCTATTATATGCACAAACACGGCTATGTGCATAAATATAAAACGTGGACAAAACGGCTATGTCTCACAACTACGGTCACAAAACGGCTATGTGACACCATTAATACGGCACGTAAATCATATACATACATATATAGATTTTCCACTCACCTCAAAGTCTTGATGAGAGATAGACAAGCTCGGAAATCTTCAATGTAACGTACCTATTACATTATACATAATATCAATCACAAACTCAAGTTGGTCAACCAACTCAAACTCCATTCTATTGACATTTTGACCCATGGTGCAATCTCGACCCATTTGCACCCTTAACCCTAATATTTGGGTCAATCATAACCAAAACCCTAACATTTGCCAAATTAGGTCTTAAAACACTTTTCAACACAAGATCTATGCATCTTAAACATACACTAACTATCTTAGGTCCATTATGACCCATTTGACCACTTAAAAGTCAATACACCCATTTCGGGTCATCCACTAACCCACTTAACACCCATTTACATATATATAAGTGTGCTAGTACTTTAACTAACCAATTTAGGCTCATAAACATAGTTTACTACTTTGAAAACCCTAGTTAATCATCTTAGGGTCTACATGACCCAAATTCACCCAAAACACCCAAATTCACTAACAAATGGGTCTTAGTGTTCATTACCTACACAAACCCTAACTCTTAAACAATTAAAACAAGGAAATTAGGTTTAGGGCTTACCACAACTATCAAAACGTAGTAAATTAGGAGATGAACAACTTTAGTGCTTGCACTTTGACCCGATTCGAGTTTCTTCTTCCTTAATTTGAGCTCTCTCACTCTAGAATCTAACTCTCTCTCTAAAATTGAATGGATGAGGTTGATGTAAGTGGAAATGGAGTTAAGGAGGGCCCAACAACTGGTTTAGGGCCTTAAAGTCGGACCCCATGTGATTTTACCAATTTACCCCCAAAATATCTAATTTAAAAAGGAAGTGAGCTGTCACAGCATATCGGCGCGGCGCGCCAAAAGGTTGCGCGGCGCGCCAGTCACCCAGTCCAGATTCTGCCTTTTATTTAAAATATGAAACGAACACCCTCTCAACCCATACCGTATTTACACATATGTACGATGAAAGAATAGGGTCTTACACAGGTGTTCACCATATGAATGATTTTTATCTCTATGTATGAGATGTATATTGAAATATGAAATCTTGTGGTCTATTATTATGATTTGATAATATATAGGTTAAACCTATAACTCACCAACATTTTTGTTGACGTTTTAAGCATGTTTAATCTCAGGTGGTTATTAAGAGCTTCCGCTATTGCATACTAAAATAAGGACAAGATTTGGAGTCCATGCTTGTATGATATTATGTAAAAAGTGCATTCAAGAAACTTATTTTTGATGTAATATATTCTTATTGTAAACCATTATGTAATGGTCGTGTGTAAACGGTATATTTTAGATTATCATTATTTGATAATCTACGTAATGCTTTTTAAACCTTTATAGATAAAATAAAGGTTATGGTTGTTTTAAAAATGAATGCAGTCTTTGAAAAACGTGTCATAAAGATGTCAAAACCTCGCGACGAAATCAATTAATATGGAACGTTTATAATCAATATGAACAGGACATTTCAGTTGGTATCCGAGCGTTGGTCTTAGAGAACCAGAAAATTGCATTAGTGTGTCTTACCGAGTTTGTTAGGATGCATTAGTGAGTCTGGACTTCGGCCGTGTTTTTCTTCAAAAACGATTGCTTAACATTTTTTTTTTGTTGGAAACTATATATTATTAACATGTAAATATTATGTGATATATTAATCTCTTAACGTGTTTGATATTGTAACGAACCAAACCAAACCACGAACAACCCGCGTGAAAATAGCAAATAAATTTTTTTTTTTTGCTGGAACAGCATATGGCGCGGCGCGCCGCGCCATTCTGGTCTGTCCAAATAGTCTTGAAATGCTAAAAAGATTGGCCACTTCCCGACATAATTAGACAAAACGCTTTTAACAACATATTCAAATATGTAAAACTAACACATTCCATTAATAAAAATGAGTTTTACGAAGCGGGGCCCACATCGGCCGTTTTACGAGTTTAATTCAAAATATGAGTTTCGACCATCAAAAAGTTTAAGTTTCAAACTACACTATGAGCATGGCGTTTGGGATTAAACTACCCAAGTCTTGGTCAAACTCCAAAAAGCCAACGCATCCAAAAAGCGTCCCCTAATCAACGACGAAATCTCTAATCCAAGACAATGCCCTTACCCTTGTCTACAACCGAACCTATAAAAATGGTAAACAACGAGAGGGTAAGCAAAGCTTAGTGAATGCAATAATTATACGAATACATATATAATTATACCTACTTGCATACACTTACACATATACTGCAATCATGATAGCAAACACAATTAGCTTAACGTCTCAAATACCAAGCTAGTAACTTCCCATACCACGAGCTAGCATAGCAATCGCATATAAATATAACTCGAATAATATAAAATGCTTACAACACAAACAACCATGGTTAACCAATCGTACAAGGGAACGGCGCTCGCGAAAACGCCATCGGTGTTCACAACATCCGTTAGGGTACTTAACACCTCGTACCACTAACCCCTAGGATGGCACCTTAACACCTCGGCACTTCACCCCGAGTGGCATCTTAACACCTCGATGCTTCACTCATTATTTTACGGAGTGGTGTCTTAACACCTCGACACTACACTCCTAGGTGGCATCTTAACACCTCGATGCTTCACCCCGAGTGGCATCTTAACACCTCGATTCTTCACTCATCACGTGAAACGTGGTGTCTTAGCACCTCGACACTTCACATTTCACGCTACAACAAATAGATACATTATATACCTACGCATATAATTATTCCACTCACCTTACGCCTTCGGTGAATCAATAAACCAAGCTTGAAACTTCAAGGTAACGCACCTATTACAAAGTATATATAATCAATTTTCCGTTTAAGTTGGTCAAACTCACAACAATCACCATTACTAGGTCATTTCGACCCATTTGGACACCTAAACCTAAAATTGGGTCAACTCACACCAAAAACCCTAGCATTAGCCAAGTTAGGTCTTAAAACACATTTTAACATTAGGTTTAAGCATTAATCTCAATCATTAACTAACTTAGGTCCATTTTGACCCATTTGACCAATTTAAGGTCAACACCCCCATTTCGGGTCATCCACTAACCCACTTAACACCCATTTACATAAATATTGGTGTTCTAGCAATTTACTAACTATTTAAGGTTTATTAACAACAATTAATACTTGAAAAACCCTAGTTAGTCATCTTTGAGTCAACATAACCCAAATTCACCCAAAACCCCCAAATTTACTAGCAATTGGGTTTTGTGTGCATCACTAACCCAAACCCTAACTCTTAATGAAATTAAAGTAGGAATTTAGGTTTTAGAACTTACCAACACAATCACTACGTAGCTAGCGACTAGATGAACGATTTAAAACACGCACTTAGACCCGATTCAACCTCCTTCTTCCTTTAATGGAGCTTTCTCACTCTTGAAGTGCACTCTCTCTCTAAAATTGAAGTGAAGAAGATTTGGTGGTTGTGAATGGAGTAGTGAAGCTCCCAAAACTGATCTAAGGCATTTAATTCGGCCCTTAAGTGTTTTTACCAAAATGCCCTCAAAATATCTAATTTAAAAAGGAAGTGAGCTGTCAGCCCGTAATGGCGCGGCGCGCCATAAGAAGCTGAACTGGGTAGTTAAATAATTTATTTATAAACATTAGAGCTTTACATTAAGGTTTTTATGAATAAAATATATATAGTTTAATTAATAATATTTTATTGATAGAATATAGTAGTAAAAATATATTACTAATAGGAATAATAATAATAATAATAATGATAGTAATAATAGTAATAATAATATCAATGTTAATTTTAATAAAGATAATTACTTTACTAAAAATATTAAGTTTTAACAAAAATGATAACTTTGATAATTGTAGTTATAATGATACTTTTAATAAAAGTAATAATAATAATAATAATAATAATAATAATAATAATGTTAATAATTCTAATGATAATTTATGTAAAAGTGATAATAATGATAAAAATTCTTAATAATAATAATACTTATTAATGATAATCATCTTAATAGTAGTAATGGTATTATCGATAATAATACTTTTAATAATTCTATTAACTTGTATCTTAATTGTAATTTTAATATTCTTGTTTATAATATTTATATTTATAATGATAATACTAATAATCTTAATAATATTCATAAACATCTTAGTATTAATGTATTCTTATTAAATATTCATTAATATATCCATGATCATGTTTATATTATACAATTTCTTTCTAACCCTAATATTTAATAACAATAATAATAATAATAATAATAATAATAATAATAATAATAATAATAATAATAATAATAATAATAATAATAATAATAATAATAATAATTGTCTACCTAATAAAGGCAGGGAAATCGTCTGTTGGCTGCTCAAACCAGATCGAAAAAAAAAACAGAAGCAAGAACACGGCATAATTCACAGTCCAAGGGATCTTCGGTTCTTTTAATCGCCCCATCGATTAATCGATCAAACAATCATCTTCAAGGTATTACAGGTCTTCGATTTCATCATCATCGTTCAATTGATCAACACTCATCATCATCATTATCGTTTACGCACAATTAGAAACCCTAGAGTCTTCAACCTTATTTCATTCATGAACCCTAAATCGTTCGATCGTTCGAGATTCTTCACAGGAAATGAGGACAATTCATAGGTACGTTCCTTCAATTTGTTATAAATTAATAGATAGACATGGGATTAAAATGCTAACAAAAATTTCGGTTTCTTTGAATCAATTGAAATTTAGTAAATTGATTGAAAGAGATTTAATTTATTATTTATTGTATGAACGAATTGATTGATTGTTTGTAGCAGGATTTGTGATGTTGGTGGTTTCGGTTTATTGAGTGATGATTGAGAAAGTAACAACACAGAAGCAATTTGATAGCAGTTAGTAACAGGTATTGATATGGTTTGATGATGATTGTGAATATCAATGATTTGTGGGAATCTGATTTCTTTTTCTTTTCAAAACGAACAAAAAAAACTGCATCAGTTAATGTGTACATAGCAGTAAATCATGATAGATATTTGGTTGGGTGTTTGAGTTGTGTTCCTGTGTTGTTTATGATTTGATCAGCAGGTATACATCAAAACAAATCTTGAGATGGTGAATGTGTTTTGGGTCGGTTTAAGGTAGTGCTGGTGATGAATAAGAAGGTTTTAGAAATTTGAATTTGCAGTTGCTATGAGGTATGTTTTTCGTGTGTTATTTTAAATTTGAGTTTTGATATGGATGTGTGTTTGTGTCGAGCTTGTAACAGGAAAGGTAGTAGCAGCAACAATTATTTGTCCATGGTGTTTTGATCAAATACAGCAACAACAAGCAGCAGTAGTCAAAATGAAGCATTGAAACAGAAATAGAATGGTACCACAGCTGTAGTAGTCGAGTAGGTATAGCAGTAATGATCTTTGATGATGCTTGGATTTGTTAACAGCAAAACAAAATAGAATTAGAAGCAAAAGGATATTGCAGGTGGTTTTCATTTGAGTGAGTTGTATTTGGGTAGTTTGAATCATACAATAAAGTAGCAACTAATATAGCAACGAGTAGCACACTCATTAATATAATTTCAGCAGTTTTTGCAGGTGTTGTTGTGGTGGTTGAGATGAACAAGGTGGTGATAAAGTGATCATTAGGAGGTGGTTCAAGATAGTGACCTCCAGTTGGTGGGACTGAGGGTGGAAGCCATGATTTGGTGTAAGCCGTTAAACAGAAGCAAGGTATAGAATCAAAATGGAGATGATAGTGGTTTATGTTTGAGGGTGATCTTGGGTCTTCATCGAGTAGTAAGGATAGTTTAAATTGTTGTTAAACTTTATTATGAACGGTTATGTGGTAAAATGGGTTTTGATAGTTCTTAGATGATTCTTGTATGAATTTAATGATGGCTTTGGATTGTTTGATATAATTTGATGCCAAGTGGTAGTAGAATGGTAAGTGTAGTGGTTAAAAGTAGGTGTTTTTGTGGGTACACAATGAAAAGCAAGAAACAAATTGGGTTTGGTTTTGTCTTTGTGTAATGGATACGTGTATTCATTTATAACATAGATAGGATAAGTTAGCTAGATGAAAAAGTAACCCAATGATTCTAATTGATTTCATTAAGCACATTATTTCAATTATAATATGTGGTGAGTTGATGTGTTTGTTAGAAAGGAAGTAGAAGATAAAGTTTGTTACATGTTACATCACTCTTATAATGTGTACATGTATATTAGAATAAATATAACTGAACGATATAAATATAATATTTAATATTAACAATAACAATCACTCACGAGTTAAAGAAGGAACAGGTATGATACAGTTAGTAGTCGAAGATTTTTAAATTCTTAGTTTTATCGCGGATGTTATCTCGTGCTCTTAAATACACTTTAAATAAGCCTATAGTTTATATAACTTGTTTTCGAATCACCGTTTATTTTAAAATCATATAAATTTGAATTTTATCTTGCTTAATATCAATCAGAACATCAAACGAGTATTTCAATCATTTAATATTTATTTTTAATATACTTTATTTATATATAGAGATATATTATTATAATATTATATTTTTATTTTATTAATTTTTTTATAACAACAACATGTAATACTTCAAATTATATTTCGAATTTATATATACATACACACATATCTATTTACACTTAATTGTTCGTGAATCGTCGGAAATAGTCAAAGGTCAAATGTATATATAAACACAGTTCAAAGTTTTAGATTTCAATAGTACAGACTTTGCTTATTGTATCGAAATCAAATAAGATTCAAGTTTAAATTTGGTCAGAAATTCCCGGGTCATCACAGTTTGTTACAAAAATGCGATTCGCATTATGCGTGAGAAAGGAAAACCTTTAATGGTGTACGGAGAAAAGAACAACGCAAAATTAAATCTTATTAGTAGTTTGAAGGCGCAAAAACTAATAATAAAAGGTTGTTACGTCATTCTAGCACACATCGAGGAAGTTAAACCTGAAGAAAAGAACATCAGTGATGTTCCCGTCGCAAAAGAATTTCCCGATGTATTTTCGAAAGAATTACCGGGATTACCCCCACATCGATCCGTTGAATTTCAAATAGATCTTGTACCAGGAGCTGCACCAATAGCTCGTGCTCCTTACAGACTCGCACCCAGCGAAATGAAAGAATTATAAAGTCAGTTACAGGAACTTTTAGAGCGTGGTTTCATTCGACTAAGCACATCACCATGGGGAGCTCTTGTTTTGTTTGTCAAGAAGAAAGATGGTACATTCAAGTTGTGTATCGACTACCAAGAGTTGAACAAACTTACCATCAAGAACTGCTACCCACTACCGAGAATCGATGACTTATTTGATCAACTACAAGGCTCGTCTGTTTATTCGAAGATAGATTTACGTTCTGGATATCATCAAATGCGGGTGAAGGAGGATGATATTCCAAAGACTGCTTTTAGGACGCGTTACGGTCATTACGAGTTTATGGTTATGCCGTTTGGATTGACTAACGCACCAGCTGTGTTCATGGACCTCATGAGCCGAGTGTGTGGGCCATATCTTGACAAGTTTGTCATTGTTTTCATCGATAACATACTTATTTACTCGAAGAATGATCAAGAGCACGAAGAACATTTGAGAAAAGTGCTAGAGTTGCTGAGAAAAGAAAAACTGTACGCTAAGTTTTCAAAGTGTGCATTTTGGTTGGAAGAAGTTCAATTCCTCGGTCACATAGTGAACAAAGAAGGTATTCAGGTGGATCCAGCAAAGATTGAAACCGTTGAAAAGTGGGAAATCCCGAAAACTCCGAAACACATACGCCAGTTTTTAGGACTAGCTGGTTACTACAGAAGGTTCATCCAAGACTTTTCCAGAATAGCAAAACCCTTGACTGCATTAACGCATAAAGGGAAGAAATTTGAATGGAAAGATGAACAAGAGAAAGCGTTTCAATTGTTAAAGAAAAAGTTAACTACGGCACCTATATTGTCATTACCTGAAAGGAATGATGATTTTGTGATATATTGTGACGCCTCAAAGCAAGGTCTCGGTTGTGTATTAATGCAACGAACGAAAGTAATTGCTTATGTGTCTAGACAATTGAAGATTCACGAACAGAATTATACGACGCATGATTTGGAATTAGGCGCGGTTTTTTTTGCATTAAAGACTTGGAGGCACTACTTATATGGGGTCAAAAGTATTATATATACCGACCACAAAAGTCTTCAACACATATTTAATCAGAAACTACTGAATATGAGGCAGCGTAGGTGGATTGAATTGTTGAATGATTACGACTTTGAGATTCGTTACCACCCGGGGAAGGCAAATGTGGTAGCCGACGCCTTGAGCAGAAAGGACAGAGAACCCATTCGAGTAAAAGCTATGAATATAATGATTCACACTAACCTTACTACTCAAATAAAGGAGGCGCAACAAGGAGTTTTAAAAGAGGGAAATTTAAAGGATGAAATACCCAAAGGATCGAAGAAGCATCTTAATATTCGGGAAGATGGAACCCGGTATAGGGCTGAAAGAATTTGGGTACCAAAATTTGGAGATATGAGAGAAATGGTACTTAGAGAAGCTCATAAAACCAGATACTCAATACATCCTGGAACGGTGAAGATGTACAAGGATCTCAAGAAACATTTTTGGTGGTCCGGTATGAAAGCTGATGTTGCTAAATACGTAGGGGAATGTTTGACGTGTTCTAAGGTCAAAGCAGAGCATCAGAAACCATCAGGTCTACTTCAACAACCCAAAATCCCGGAATAGAAATGGGAAAACATTACCATGAATTTCATCACTAAATTGCCAAGGACTGCAAGTGGTTTTGATACTATTTGGGTAATAGTTGATCGTCTCACCAAATCAGCACACTTCCTGCCAATAAGAGAAGATGACAAGATGGAGAAGTTAGCATGACTGTATTTGAAGGAAGTCGTCTCCAGACATGGAATACCAATCTCTATTATCTCTGATTGGGATGGCAGATTTATTTCAAGATTCTGGCAGACATTACAGCAAGCATTAGGAACTCATCTAGACATGAGTACTGCCTATCATCCACAAACTGATGGGCAGAGCGAAAGGACGATACAAACGCTTGAAGACATGCTACGAGCTTGTGTTATTGATTTCGGAAACAGTTGGGATCGACATCTACTGTTAGCAGAATTTTTCTACAATAAAAGCTACCATTCAAGCATTGAGATGGCGCCGTTTGAAGCACTTTATGGTAGAAAGTGCAGGTCTCCGATTTGTTGGAGTGAAGTGAGGGATAGACAGATTACGGGTCTGGAGATAATACAAGAAACTACTGAGAAGATCATCCAAATTCAACAACGGTTGAAAACCGTCCAAAGTCGACAAAAGAGCTACGCCGACATTAAAAGAAAAGATATAGAATTTGAAATTGAAGAGATGGTCATGATTAAGGTTGCACCTTGGAAAGGCGTTGTTCGATTTGGTAAACGAGGGAAATTAAATCCAAGGTATATTAGACCCGAACTTTTCCATGTTTATATATTAAATGAAATTGATATTTACATGAATAAGTGTTTCCAACATGTTAAGCAATCAAACTTGTTAAGACTTGATTAATTGAAATAGGTTTCATATAGACAATTGACCATCCAAGTTGACCGGTGATTCACGAACGTTAAAACTTGTAAAAACTATATGATGACATATATTGAAATGTCCCGTTCTTATTGATTAAAAACGTTCCATATTAATTGATTTCGTTGCGAGGTTTTGACCTCTATATGAGACGTTTTTCAAAGACTGCATTCATTTTTAAAACAAACCATAACCTTTATTTCATAAATAAAGGTTTAAAAAGCTTTACGTAGATTATCAAATAATGATAATCTAAAATATCCTGTTTACACACGACCATTACATAATGGTTTACAATACAAATATGTTACATCGAAATCAGTTTCTTGAATGCAGTTTTTACACAATATCATACAAACATGGACTCCAAATCTTGTCCTTATTTTAGTATGCAACAGCGGAAGCTCTTAATATTCACCTGAGAATAAACATGCTTTAAACGTCAACAAAAATGTTGGTGAGTTATAGGTTTAACCTATATATATCAAATCGTAACAATAGACCACAAGATTTCATATTTCAATACACATCCCATACATAGAGATAAAAATCATTCATATGGTGAACACCTGGTAACCGACAATAACAAGATGCATATATAAGAATATCCCCATCATTCCGGGACACCCTTCGGATATGATATAAATTTCGAAGTACTAAAGCATCCGGTACTTTGGATGGGATTTGTTAGGCCCAATAGATCTATCTTTAGGATTCGCATCAATTAGGGTGTCTGTTCCCTAATTCTTAGATTACCAGACTTAATAAAAAGGGGCATATTCGATTTCGATAATTCAACCATAGAATGTAGTTTCACGTACTTGTGTCTATTTTGTAAATCATTTATAAAACCTGCATGTATTCTCATCCCAAAAATATTAGATTTTAAAAGTGGGACTATAACTCACTTTCACAGATTTTTACTTCGTCGGGAAGTAAGACTTGGCCACTGGTTGATTCACGAACCTATAACAATATATACATATATATCAAAGTATGTTCAAAATATATTTACAACACTTTTAATATATTTTGATGTTTTAAGTTTATTAAGTCAGCTGTCCTCGTTAGTAATCTACAACTAGTTGTCCACAGTTAGATGTACAGAAATAAATCGATAAATATTATCTTGAATCAATCCACGACCCAGTGTATACGTATCTCAGTATTGATCACAACTCAAACTATATATATTTTGGAATCAACCTCAACCCTGTATAGCTAACTCCAACATTCACATATAGAGTGTCTATGGTTGTTCCGAAATATATATAGATGTGTCGAAATGATAGGTCGAAACATTGTATACGTGTCTATGGTATCTCAAGATTACATAATATACAATACAAGTTGATTAAGTTATGGTTGGAATAGATTTGTTACCAATTTTCACGTAGCTAAAATGAGAAAAATTATCCAATCTTGTTTTACCCATAACTTCTTCATTTTAAATCCGTTTTGAGTGAATCAAATTGCTATGGTTTCATATTGAACTCTATTTTATGAATCTAAACAGAAAAGTATAGGTTTATAGTCGGAAAAATAAGTTACAAGTCGTTTTTGTAAAGGTAGTCATTTCAGTCGAAAGAACGACGTCTAGATGACCATTTTAGAAAACATACTTCCATTTTGAGTTTAACCATAATTTTTGGATATAGTTTCATGTTCATAATAAAAATCATTTTCTCTGAATAACAACTTTTAAATCAAAGTTTATCATAGTTTTTAATTAACTAACCCAAAACAGCCCGCGGTGTTACTACGACGGCGTAAATCCGGTTTTACGGTGTTTTTCGTGTTTCCAGGTTTTAAATCATTAAGTTAGCATATCATATAGATATAGAACATGTGTTTAGTTGATTTTAAAAGTCAAGTTAGAAGGATTAACTTTTGTTTGCGAACAAGTTTAGAATTAACTAAACTATGTTCTAGTGATTACAAGTTTAAACCTTCGAATAAGATAGCTTTATATGTATGAATCGAATGATGTTATGAACATCATTACTACCTTAAGTTCCTTGGATAAACCTACTGGAAAAGATAAAAATGGATCTAGCTTCAATGGATCCTTGGATGGCTCGAAGTTCTTGAAGCAGAATCATGACACGAAAACAAGTTCAAGTAAGATCATCACTTGAAATAAGATTGTTATAGTTATAGAAATTGAACCAAAGTTTGAATATGATTATTACCTTGTATTAGAATGATAACCTACTGTAAGAAACAAAGATTTCTTGAGGTTGGATGATCACCTTACAAGATTGGAAGTGAGCTAGCAAACTTGAAAGTATTCTTGATTTTATGAAACTAGAACTTTTGGAATTTATGAAGAACACTTAGAACTTGAAGATAAAACTTGAGAGAGATCAATTAGATGAAGAAAATTGAAGAATGAAAGTGTTTGTAGGTGTTTTTGGTCGTTGGTGTATGGATTAGATATAAAGGATATGTAATTTTGTTTTCATGTAAATAAGTCATGAATGATTACTCATATTTTTGTAATTTTATGAGATATTTCATGCTAGTTGCCAAATGATGGTTCCCACATGTGTTAGGTGACTCACATGGGCTGCTAAGAGCTGATCATTGGAGTGTATATACCAATAGTACATACATCTAAAAGCTGTGTATTGTACGAGTACGAATACGGGTGCATACGAGTAGAATTGTTGATGAAACTGAACGAGGATGTAATTGTAAGCATTTTTGTTAAGTAGAAGTATTTTGATAAGTGTATTGAAGTCTTTCAAAAGTGTATAAATACATATTAAAACACTACATGTATATACATTTTAACTGAGTTGTTAAGTCATCGTTAGTCGTTACATGTAAGTGTTGTTTTGAAACCTTTAGGTTAACGATCTTGTTAAATGTTGTTAACCCAATGTTTATAATATCAAATGAGATTTTAAATTATTATATTATCATGATATTATCATGTATGAATATCTCTTAATATGATATATATACATTAAATGTCTTTACAACGATAATCGTTACATATATGTCTCGTTTAAAAATCATTAAGTTAGTAGTCTTGTTTTTACATATGTAGTTCATTGTTAATATACTTAATGATATGTTTACTTATCATAGTATCATGTTAACTATATATATATCCATATATATGTCATCATATAGTTTTTACAAGTTTTAACGTTCGTGAATCACCGGTCAACTTGGGTGGTCAATTGTCTATATGAAACATATTTCAATTAATCAAGTCTTAACAAGTTTGATTGCTTAACATGTTGGAAACATTTAATCATGTAAATATCAATCTCAATTAATATATATAAACATGGAAAAGTTCGGGTCACTACAGTACCTACCCGTTAAATAAATTTCGTCCCGAAATTTTAAGCTGTTGAAGGTGTTGACGAATCTTCTGGAAATAGATGCGGGTATTTCTTCTTCATCTGATCTTCACACTCCCAGGTGAACTCGGGTCCTCTACGAGCATTCCATCGAACCTTAACAATTGGTATCTTGTTTTGCTTAAGTCTTTTAACCTCACGATCCATTATTTCGACGGGTTCTTCGATGAATTGAAGTTTTTCGTTGATTTGGATTTCATCTAACGGAATAGTGAGATCTTCTTTAGCAAAACATTTCTTTAAATTCGAGACGTGGAAAGTGTTATGTACAGCCGCGAGTTGTTGAGGTAACTCTAGTCGGTAAGCTACTGGTCCGATACGATCAATAATCTTGAATGGTCCAATATACCTTGGATTTAATTTCCCTCGTTTACCAAATCGAACAACGCCTTTCCAAGGTGCAACTTTAAGCATGACCATCTCTCCAATTTCAAATTCTATATCTTTTCTTTTAATGTCAGCGTAGCTCTTTTGTCGACTTTGGGCGGTTTTCAACCGTTGTTGAATTTGGATGATCTTCTCGGTAGTTTCTTGTATAATCTCCGGACCCGTAATCTGTCTATCCCCCACTTCACTCCAACAAATCGGAGACCTGCACTTTCTACCATAAAGTGCTTCAAACGGCGCCATCTCAATGCTTGAATGGTAGCTGTTGTTGTAGGAAAATTCTGCTAACGGTAGATGTCGATCCCAACTGTTTCCGAAATCAATAACACATGCTCGTAGCATGTCTTCAAGCGTTTGTATCGTCCTTTCGCTCTGCCCATCAGTTTGTGGATGATAGGCAGTACTCATGTCTAGACGAGTTCCTAATGCTTGCTGTAATGTCTGCCAGAATCTTGAAATAAATCTGCCATCCCTATCAGAGATAATAGAGATTGGTATTCCATGTCTGGAGATGACTTCCTTCAAATACAGTCGTGCTAACTTCTCCATCTTGTCATCTTCTCTTATTGGCAAAAAGTGTGCTGATTTGGTGAGACGGTCAACTATTACCCAAATAGTATCAAAACCACTTGCAGTCCTTGGCAATTTAGTGATGAAATCCATGGTAATGTTTTCCCATTTCCATTCCGGGATTTCGGGTTGTTGAAGTAGACCTGATGGTTTCTGATGCTCATCTTTGACCTTAGAACATGTCAAACATTCTCCTACGTATTTAGCAACATCGGCTTTCATACCCGGCCACCAAAAATGTTTCTTGAGATCCTTGTACATCTTCCCCGTTCCAGGATGTATTGAGTATCTGGTTTTATGAGCTTCTCTAAGTACCATTTCTCTCATATCTCCAAATTTTGGTACCCAAATCCTTTCAGCCCTATACCGGGTTCCGTCTTCCCGAATATTAAGATGCTTCTCCGATCCTTTGGGTATTTCATCCTTTAAATTTCCCTCTTTTAAAACTCCTTGTTGCGCCTCCTTTATTTGAGTAGTAATGTTATTATGAATCATTATATTCATAGATTTTACTCGAATGGGTTCTCTGTCCTTCCTGCTCAAGGCATCGGCTACCACATTTGCCTTCCCCGGGTGGTAACGAATCTCAAAGTCGTAATCATTCAATAATTCAATCCACCTACGCTGCCTCATATTCAGTTGTTTCTGATTAAATATGTGTTGAAGACTTTTGTGGTCGGTATATATAATACTTTTGACCCCATATAAGTAGTGCCTCCAAGTCTTTAATGCAAAAACAACCGCGCCTAATTCCAAATCATGCGTCGTATAATTTTGTTAGTGAATCTTCAATTGTCTAGACGCATAAGCAATCACCTTCGTTCGTTGCATTAATACACAACCGAGACCTTGCTTTGATGCATCACAATAAATCACAAAATCATCATTCCCTTCAGGCAATGACAATATAGGTGCCGTAGTTAGCTTTTTCTTCAATAACTGAAACGCTTTCTCTTGTTCATCATTCCATTCAAATTTCTTCCCTTTATGCGTTAATGCAGTCAAGGGTTTTGCTATTCTGGAAAAGTCTTGGATGAACCTTCTGTAGTAACCAGCTAGTCCTAAAAACTGGCGTATGTGTTTCGGAGTTTTTGGGGTTTCCCACTTTTCAACAGTTTCTATCTTTGCCGGATCCACCTTAATACCTTCTTTGTTCACTATGTGACCGAGGAATTGAACTTCTTCCAACCAAAATGCACACTTTGAAAACTTAGCGTACAATTCTTCCTTCCTCAATACTTCTAACACCTTTCTCAAATGTTCACCGTGTTCTTGGTCATTCTTTGAGTAAATAAGTATGTCATCAATGAAAACAATGACAAACTTGTCAAGGTATGGTCCACACACTCGGTTCATAAGGTCCATGAACACAGCTGGTGCATTAGTTAAACCAAACGGCATGACCATAAACTCGTAATGACCGTAACGTGTTCTGAAAGCAGTCTTTGGAATATCATCTTCTTTCACCCGCATTTGATGATACCCGGAACGTAAGTCAATCTTTGAATAAACAGACGAGCCTTGTAGTTGATCAAATAAGTCGTCGATTCTCGGTAGTGGGTAGCGGTTCTTGATGGTAAGTTTGTTCAACTCTCGGTAGTCGATACACAACCTGAATGCACCATCTTTCTTCTTGACAAACAAAACAGGAGCTCCCCATGGTGATGTGCTTGGTCGAATGAAACCACGCTCTAAAAGTTCTTGTAATTGGCTTTGCAGTTCTTTCATCTCGCTGGGTGCGAGTCTGTAAGGAGCACGAGCTATTGGTGCAGCTCCTGGTACAAGATCTATTTGAAATTCAACGGATCGATGTGGGGGTAATCCCGGTAATTCTTTCGGAAATACATCGGGAAATTCTTTTGCAATGGGAACATCATTGATGCTCTTTTCTTCAGTTTGTACTTTCTCGACGTGTGCTAGAACAGCATAGCAACCTTTTCTTATTAGTTTTTGTGCCTTCAAATTACTAATAAGATGTAGCTTCGTGTTGCCCTTTTCTCCGTACACCATTAAGGGTTTTCCTTTTTCTCGTATAATGCGAATTGCATTTTTGTAACAAACGATCTCCGCTTTCACTTCTTTCAACCAGTCCATACCGATTATCACATCAAAACTCCCTAACTCTACTGGTATCAAATCAATCTTAAATGTTTCGCTAACCAGTTTAATTTATCGATTCCGACATATATTATCTGCTGAAATTAATTTACCATTTGCTAATTCGAGTAAAAATTTACTATCCAAAGGCGTCAATGGACAACTTAATTTAGCACAAAAATCTCTACTCATATAGCTTCTATCCGCACCCGAATCAAATAAAACGTAAGCAGATTTATTGTCAATAAGAAACGTACCCGTAACAAGCTCCGGGTCTTCCTGTGCCTCTGCCGCATTAATATTGAAAACTCTTCCACGGCCTTGTCCATTCGTGTTCTCCTGGTTCGGGCAATTTCTAATAATGTGGCCCGGTTTTCCACATTTATAACAAACTACATTGGCATAACTTGCTCCGACACTACTTGCTCCGCCATTACTCGTTCCGACACCATTTGTTCCTTTCGTTCTATTAACCCCTGGTCCGTAGACCTCACACTTCGCCGCGCTATGACCATTTCTTTTACACTTGTTGCAAAATTTGGTGCAGAACCCCGAGTGATTCTTTTCACACCTTTGGCATAGCTGCTTCTGATTGTTGTTGTTGTTGCGGTTATTATTGTTGTTGGGATGATTGTTGTAGTTGCTGTTGTTGTTATTGTTGTTGTTGTTGGGCCGTTTGTTGTAGTTGCGATTGATGTTGCGGTTGTTGGGATAATTGCTGCGATTATTGTTGTAATTGTTGTTGTTGTTGTATTGGTGATTCTTATCACCATTTTCCTCCCACTTTCTTTTGACTTGCTTCACATTGGCCTCTTCAGCAGTCTGTTCTTTAATTCTTTCTTCAATTTGGTTCACGAGTTTGTGAGCCATTCTACATGCCTGTTGTATGGAGGCGGGCTCGTGTGAACTTATATCTTCTTGGATTCTTTCCGGTAATCCTTTTACAAACGCGTCGATCTTCTCTTCCTCATCTTCGAATGCTCCCGGACACAATAGGCACAATTCTGTGAATCGTCTTTCGTACGTGGTAATATCAAATCCTTGGGTTCGTAACCCTCTAAGTTCTGTCTTGAGCTTATTGACCTCGGTTCTGGGACGGTACTTCTCGTTCATCAAGTGCTTGAATGCTGACCACGGTAGTGCGTACGCATCGTCTTGTCCCACTTGCTCTAGATAGGTATTCCACCATGTTAACGCAGAACCTGTGAAGGTATGCGTAGCGTACTTTACTTTGTCCTCTTCAGTACACTTACTTATGGCAAACACCGATTCGACCTTCTCGGTCCACCGTTTCAATCCGATCGGTCCTTCGGTTCCATCAAATTCCAAAGGTTTGCAGGCAGTGAATTCTTTGTAGGTGCATCCTACACGATTTCCTGTACTGCTAGATCCAAGGTTATTGTTGGTATGTAGCGCAGCCTGTACTGCGGCTATGTTTGAAGCTAGAAAAGTACGGAATTCCTCTTCATTCATATTCACGGTGTGTCGAGTAGTCGGTGCCATTTCCTTCAAAATAGTTAAATGGAACAAGTTAATCATACAAAATATTAAGAGTAGTTAATAGTATTTCGTAGCATAATATGAACTCATTTATAAAAGCTTTTTCTTCATATTAGCGTTTTATAAGTTTAAATTCGGGTAGTACCTACCCGTTAAGTTCATACTTAGTAGCTAATATACAATTCAACTACTACAATTCTATATGAAAAACTGATTATAATAATATTTCGCGTTCAAACTTTTATACAATATTTTACAAACTTACAATACCGCTTATTTTACATAAAGCATGAAATATAGCACACAATAACTTTGATACAAGATAGTTGTGAAGATAATTCTAGCTAGTACACAAGTCGTTCAGCAAAGGCAATAAAGACACGTAATTCATACGTCCAGAAACAAGTCATGCATTCTGGTTTTACTAGGACTACTTCCCATCCTTGGTCTTGTGCAACATAGCCGTTATGGCCGTTGATAAGACAGCGTGTTGTAACGTCGTCAAAGGGATGAGGGTTACGTAATGTCCAACAGTCCCGTAATAATCTAAAAACCTCATTTCTTACCCCAATTACCGACTCCGTCACTTGTGGAAACGTTTTGTTTAATAGTTGTAGCCCGATGTTCTTGTTCTCACTTTGGTGAGAAGCGAACATTACTAATCCGTAAGCATAACATGCTTCTTTATGTTGCATGTTAGCCGCTTTTTCTAAATCACGAAGTCCAATATTCGGATATATTGAGTCAAAATAATTTCTTAACCCGTTGCGTAAAATAGCATTTGGGTTCCCCGCAATATATGCGTCAAAGTAAACACATCGTAACTTATGGGTTTCCCAATGTGATATCCCCCATCTTTCAAACGAAAGTCTCTTATAAACCAAGACATTCTTGGAACGTTCTTCGAATGTCTTACAAACTGATCTCGCCTTAAATAGTTGTGCCGAGGAATTCTGGCCGACTCTAGACAAGATTTCATCAATCATGTCTCCGGGTAGGTCTCTTAAAATATTTGGTTGTCTATCCATTTTGTGTTTTTAAACTGTAAAATAGACAAGAGTTAGATTCATAAAAAAAATACTTATTAATACAAGCAATTTTTACATATATCATAAAGCATACGAACACTATATTACATATATTACACCACACGAATACAACTATCTTATTCCGACTCGCTCGTTTCTTCTTCTTCGGTTTTGGTTCGTTTTGCCAAGTTTCTAGGGATATATGATGTTCCCCTAATACGAGCCGTCGTTGTCCACATTGGTTTAGAAAAACCTAGTGGTTTAGAGGTTCCCGGGTCATTGTTACAACTTAAGGACTTCGGGGGTTGACGATACATATAAAGTTCATCGGGGTTGGAATTAGATTTCTCTATTTTTATGCCCTTTCCCTTATTATTTTCTTTTGCCTTTTTAAATTCAGTTGGGGTAATTTCTATAACATCATCGGAATTCTCGTCGGAATCCGATTCATCGGAGAATTGGTAATCCTCCCAATATTTTGCTTCCTTGGCGGAAACACCATTGACCATAATTAACCTTGGTCGGTTGGTTGAGGATTTTCTTTTACTTAACCGTTTTATTATTTCCCCCACCGGTTCTATTTCTTCATCCGGTTCCGATTCTTCTTCCGGTTCCGATTCTTCTTCCGGTTCCGACTCTTCTTCCGGTTCCTCTTCGGGAACTTGTGAATCAGTCCACGAATCATTCCAATTTACATTTGACTCTTCATTATTATTAGGTGAGTCAATGGGACTTGTTCTAGAGGTAGACATCTATCACATAATATCAAACACATTAAGAGATTAATATATCACATAATATTCATATGTTAAAAATATATAGTTTCCAACAAAAATGTTAAGCAATCATTTTTAAAGAAAACACGGTCGAAGTCCAGAATCACTAATGCATCCTAACAAACTCGATAAGACACACTAATGAAAAATTCTGGTTCTCTAAGACCAACGCTCGGATACCAACTGAAATGTCCCGTTCTTATTGATTAAAAACGTTCCATATTAATTGATTTCGTTGCGAGGTTTTGACCTCTATATGAGACGTTTTTCAAAGACTGCATTCATTTTTAAAACAAACCATAACCTTTATTTCATAAATAAAGGTTTAAAAAGCTTTACGTAGATTATCAAATAATGATAATCTAAAATATCCTGTTTACACACGACCATTACATAATGGTTTACAATACAAATATGTTACATCGAAATCAGTTTCTTGAATGCAGTTTTTACACAATATCATACAAACATGGACTCCAAATCTTGTCCTTATTTTAGTATGCAACAGCGGAAGCTCTTAATATTCACCTGAGAATAAACATGCTTTAAACGTCAACAAAAATGTTGGTGAGTTATAGGTTTAACCTATATATATCAAATCGTAACAATAGACCACAAGATTTCATATTTCAATACACATCCCATACATAGAGATAAAAATCATTCATATGGTGAACACCTGGTAACCGACAATAACAAGATGCATATATAAGAATATCCCCATCATTCCGGGACACCCTTCGGATATGATATAAATTTCGAAGTACTAAAGCATCCGGTACTTTGGATGGGGTTTGTTAGGCCCAATAGATCTATCTTTAGGATTCGCGTCAATTAGGGTGTCTGTTCCCTAATTCTTAGATTACCAGACTTAATAAAAAGGGGCATATTCGATTTCGATAATTCAACCATAGAATGTAGTTTCACGTACTTGTGTCTATTTTGTAAATCATTTATAAAACCTGCATGTATTCTCATCCCAAAAATATTAGATTTTAAAAGTGGGACTATAACTCACTTTCACAGATTTTTACTTCGTCGGGAAGTAAGACTTGGCCACTGGTTGATTCACGAACCTATAACAATATATACATATATATCAAAGTATGTTCAAAATATATTTACAACACTTTTAATATATTTTGATGTTTTAAGTTTATTAAGTCAGCTGTCCTCGTTAGTAATCTACAACTAGTTGTCCACAGTTAGATGTACAGAAATAAATCGATAAATATTATCTTGAATCAATCCACGACCCAGTGTATACGTATCTCAGTATTGATCACAACTCAAACTATATATATTTTGGAATCAACCTCAACCCTGTATAGCTAACTCCAACATTCACATATAGAGTGTCTATGGTTGTTCCGAAATATATATAGATGTGTCGAAATGATAGGTCGAAACATTGTATACGTGTCTATGGTATCTCAAGATTACATAATATACAATACAAGTTGATTAAGTTATGGTTGGAATAGATTTGTTACCAATTTTCACGTAGCTAAAATGAGAAAAATTATCCAATCTTGTTTTACCCATAACTTCTTCATTTTAAATCCGTTTTGAGTGAATCAAATTGCTATGGTTTCATATTGAACTCTATTTTATGAATCTAAACAGAAAAGTATAGGTTTATAGTCGGAAAAATAAGTTACAAGTCGTTTTTGTAAAGGTAGTCATTTCAGTCGAAAGAACGACGTCTAGATGACCATTTTAGAAAACATACTTCCATTTTGAGTTTAACCATAATTTTTGGATATAGTTTCATGTTCATAATAAAAATCATTTTCTCTGAATAACAACTTTTAAATCAAAGTTTATCATAGTTTTTAATTAACTAACCCAAAACAGCCCGCGGTGTTACTACGACGGCGTAAATCCGGTTTTACGGTGTTTTTCGTGTTTCCAGGTTTTAAATCATTAAGTTAGCATATCATATAGATATAGAACATGTGTTTAGTTGATTTTAAAAGTCAAGTTAGAAGGATTAACTTTTGTTTGCGAACAAGTTTAGAATTAACTAAACTATGTTCTAGTGATTACAAGTTTAAACCTTCGAATAAGATAGCTTTATATGTATGAATCGAATGATGTTATGAACATCATTACTACCTTAAGTTCCTTGGATAAACCTACTGGAAAAGAGAAAAATGGATCTAGCTTCAATGGATCCTTGGATGGCTCGAAGTTCTTGAAGCAGAATCATGACACGAAAACAAGTTCAAGTAAGATCATCACTTGAAATAAGATTGTTATAGTTATAGAAATTGAACCAAAGTTTGAATATGATTATTACCTTGTATTAGAATGATAACCTACTGTAAGAAACAAAGATTTCTTGAGGTTGGATGATCACCTTACAAGATTGGAAGTGAGCTAGCAAACTTGAAAGTATTCTTGATTTTATGAAGCTAGAACTTTTGGAATTTATGAAGAACACTTAGAACTTGAAGATAAAACTTGAGAGAGATCAATTAGATGAAGAAAATTGAAGAATGAAAGTGTTTGTAGGTGTTTTTGGTCGTTGGTGTATGGATTAGATATAAAGGATATGTAATTTTGTTTTCATGTAAATAAGTCATGAATGATTACTCATATTTTTGTAATTTTATGAGATATTTCATGCTAGTTGCCAAATGATGGTTCCCACATGTGTTAGGTGAATCACATGGGCTGCTAAGAGCTGATAATTGGAGTGTATATACCAATAGTACATACATCTAAAAGCTGTGTATTGTACGAGTACGAATACGGGTGCATACGAGTAGAATTGTTGATGAAACTGAACGAGGATGTAATTGTAAGCATTTTTGTTAAGTAGAAGTATTTTGATAAGTGTATTGAAGTCTTTCAAAAGTGTATAAATACATATTAAAACACTACATGTATATACATTTTAACTGAGTCGTTAAGTCATCGTTAGTCGTTACATGTAAGTGTTGTTTTGAAACCTTTAGGTTAACGATCTTGTTAAATGTTGTTAACCCAATGTTTATAATATCAAATGAGATTTTAAATTATTATATTATCATGATATTATCATGTATGAATATCTCTTAATATGATATATATACATTAAATGTCTTTACAACGATAATCGTTACATATATGTCTCGTTTAAAAATCATTAAGTTAGTAGTCTTGTTTTTACATATGTAGTTCATTGTTAATATACTTAATGATATGTTTACTTATCATAGTATCATGTTAACTATATATATATCCATATATATGTCATCATATAGTTTTTACAAGTTTTAACGTTCGTGAATCACCGGTCAACTTGGGTGGTCAATTGTCTATATGAAACATATTTCAATTAATCAAGTCTTAACAAGTTTGATTGCTTAACATGTTGGAAACATTTAATCATGTAAATATCAATCTCAATTAATATATATAAACATGGAAAAGTTCGGGTCACTACATATATATGATTATATATATAGTTAACATGATATTATGATAAGTAAGTATCTCATTAGGTATTTTAACAATGAGTTATATACATAAAATTGTGTTTATTGAATTAAGAAACTCGAAACGATATATATAACGATTATCGTTATAACAACGTCTTACTAATTACATATGAATCATATTAAGATATTGTTACACTATGTTTAATCATGATAAATTATAAGTAAACATGTCATTATGTATATTAACAATGAACTACATATGTAAAAACAAGACTACTAACTTAAGGATTTCGAAACGAGACATATATGTAACGATTATCGTTGTAACGACATTTAAATGTATATATATATATCATATTAAGATATATTAATATATCATAATATCATGATAATATAATAATTTAACATCTCATTAGATATAATAAACATTGGGTTAACAACATTTAACAAGATCGTTAACTTAAAGGTTTCAAATCAACATTTACATGTAACGACTAACGATGACTTAACGACTCAGTTAAAATGTATATACATGTAGTGTTTTAATATGTATTCATACACTTTTGAAAGACTTCAAGATACTTATCAAAATACTTCTACCTAACAAAAATGCTTACAATTACATCCTCTTTCAGTTTCATCAACAATTCTACTCGTATGCACCCGTATTCGTACTCGTACAATACACAGCTTTTAGATGTATGTACTATTGGTATATACACTCCAATGATTAGCTCTTAGCAGCCCATGTGAGTCACCTAACACATGAGGAAACCATCATTTGGAAACTAGTATGAAATATCTCATAACATTACAAAAATATGAGTAATCAT
Organism: Rutidosis leptorrhynchoides; assembly: GCF_046630445.1. Taxonomy (NCBI): domain Eukaryota; kingdom Viridiplantae; phylum Streptophyta; class Magnoliopsida; order Asterales; family Asteraceae; genus Rutidosis; species Rutidosis leptorrhynchoides. The sequence continues at coordinate 445,331,191 of NC_092336.1, forward strand.
TCATGACTTATTTACATGAAAACAAAAATTACACATCCTTTATATCTAATCCATATACCAACGACCAAAAACACCTACAAACACTTTCATTCTTTAATTTTCTTCATCTAAGTAATCTCTCTCAAGTTCTATCTTCAAGTTCTAAGTGTTCTTCATAAATTCTATAAGTTCTAGTTTCATAAAATCAAGAATACTTCCAAGTTTGCTAGCTTACTTCCAATCTTGTAAAGTGATCATCCAACTTCAAGAAATCTTTCTTATTTACAGTAAGATATCTTTCTAATACAAGGTAATACTCATATTCAAACTTTGATTCAATTTCTTTAACTATAACAATCTTATTTCGAGTGGAAATCTTACTTGAACTTGTTTTCGTGTCATGATTCTGCTTCAAGAACTTTCAAGCCATCCAAGGATCCTTTGAAGCTAGATCTATTTTTCTCATTTCCAGTTGGTTTATCCACAAAACCTTAGGTAGTAATGATGTTCATAACATCATTCGATTCATATATATAAAACTACCTTATTCGAAGGTTTAAACTTGAAATCACTAGAACATAGTTTAGTTAATTCTAAACTTGTTCGCAAACAAAAGTTAATCCTTCTAACTTCACTTTTAAAATCAACTAAACATATGTTATATATCTATATGATATGCTAACTTAATGATTTAAAACTGGAAAACACGAAAAACACCGTAAAACCGGATATACGCCGTTGTAGTTACACCGAGGGCTGTTTTGGGTTAGTTAATTAAAAACTATGATAAATTTTGATTTAAAAGTTGTTCTTCTGGGAAAATGATTTTTCTTATGAACATGAAACTATATCCAAAAATCATGGTTAAACTCAAAGTGGAAGTATGTTTTCCAAAATGGTCATCTAGACGTTGTTCTTTCGACTGAAATGACTACCTTTACAAAAACGACTTGTATCCTGTAATTCCGACTATAAACTTATACTTTTTCTGTATAGATTCATAAACTTAAGTTCAATATGAAACCATAGCAATTGGATTCACTCAAAACGGATTTAAAACGAAGAAGTTATGGGTAAAACAAGATTGGTTATTTTTGTTTGTTGTAGCTACGTGAAAATTGGTAACAAATCTATATTAATCATATCCTAGCTAACTTATATTATATTATACATGTATTCTAATATATTATGTAATCTTGGGATACCATAGACACGTATGCAAATGTTTTGACATATCATATCGACCCATCTATATATATTATTTGGAACAACCATAGACACTCTATATGCAGTAATGTTGGAGTTAGCTATACAGGGTTGAGGTTGATTCCAAAAATATATATAGTTTGAGTTGTGATCTAGCCTGAGATGTGTATACACTGGGTCGTGGATTGATTTAAGATAATATATATCGATTTATTTCTGTACATCTAATTATGGACAACTAGTTGTAGGTTACTAACAAGGACATCTGACTTAATAAACTTAAAACAATAAAACGTATTAAAAATGTTGTAAATATATTTTGAACATACTTTGATATATATGTACATATTTGTTATAGGTTCGTGAATCGACCAGTGGCCAAGTCTTACTTCCTGACGAAGTAAAAATCTGTGAAAGTGAGTTATAGTCCCACTTTTAAAATCTAATATTTTGGGATGAGAATACATGCAGTTTTATAAATGTTTTACGAAATAGATACAAGTAAATGAAACTACATTATATGGGTGAATGATCGAAGCTGAATATGCCCATTTTGCTTGGTAGCCTAAGAATTAGTAAACCGATCTACTAATTGACGCGAATCCTAAAGATAGATCTATTGGGCCTAACGAACCCCATCCAAAGTACCGAATGCTTTAGTACTTCGAATTCGTTTTTATCATGTCCGAAGGATTTCTCGAAATGATAGGGGATATTCTTATATGCATCTTGTTAATGTCGGTTACCAGGTGTTCACCATATGAATGATTTTTATCTCTATGTATGGGATGTATATTGAAATATGAAATCTTGTGGTCTATTATTATGATTTGATAATATATAGGTTAAACCTATAAGTCACCAACATTTTTGTTGACGTTTTAAGCATGTTTATTCTCAGGTGGTTATTAAGAGCTTCCGCTGTTACATACTAAAATAAGGACAAGATTTGGAGTCCATGCTTGTATGATATTATGTAAAAACTGCATTCAAGAAACTTATTTTTGATGTAATATATTCTTATTGTAAACCATTATGTAATGGTCGTATGTAAACGGTATATTTTAGATTATCATTATTTGATAATCTATGTAATGCTTTTTAAACCTTTATAGATAAAATAAAGGTTATGGTTGTTTTAAAAATGAATGTAGTCTTTGAAAAACGTCTCATATAGAGGTCAAAATCTTGCGACGAAATCAATTAATATGGAACATATAATCAATATGAACGGAACATTTCACATGAAAACATCCCGGATATTGATGGATTCGAGGATTTTCCTCCGGCACCTTGGAATCAAGGTCAGAATCAAGGTCAGAATAAATCATTTAAATGGGGAGACAAAAGCTTTGCAGACTCTCTTAATAATAAGGAATCCAATAAGCTTCAATTCCCTGTCAATAATCATATTGAAATTAAGGTTGGTGGTGTGATGACCCGGGAATTTCCGACCAAATTTAAACTTGAATCTTATTTGATTTCGATACGATAAGCAAAGTCTGTAATGTTGAGTCTAGAAAATTTTGAAACGATGTTCATATATTCAATTGACATTCGACTATTCCCGACGATTCAGGAACAATTAATTGTAAATAGATATGTGTGTATAAATGTATATATATAAATAATAATTGGAAATATAATTTGAAGTATTATATGTTGTTTTTATTAAAATTAATAAAATAAAAATAGGATATTATAATAAATATTATCTACAATATATCTATATATATAAATAAAGTATTTTAAAAATAAATATTAAATGATTGTAATATTCAATTGATGTTCCTAGTAATATTAAGTAAGTTAAATTCAAACTTATATGATTTTAAAATAAACGGTGATTCGAAAATGAGTTCTATAAACTTTAGGCTTACTAAAAATATATTTAGGACCTAGTTATTAAATTTTAAAACTTTTTATATTTTACTTGGGGTTGGGAGTGAATAATTAATGTAATTTTTATTTAATAGTTAATGATCGAATTTTATACCATAATGATTAAAATAATTAAATATATTTAATTTAAAAATATGGGATTTTTTCGAGGACTTTTACCCGCCACTGATTTATCAACGGAGTACGAAATTTAGTCCGTAATATATGACGGCTAACTAATTGCACGATTTAATTCTTAAAGTATATTATAATACTGTACGCTTTTGTTATTTTCAACCTACTTACATAAATCTTGTACTAAAGAAATATATATTACATAATGGATGTCTGTAACTTATGATTAAATGTACTGTTATCTCGTGAATTACATTAATTGAGGGAACTAGTGTTCTACTTTTTTCTTTTATCAACTATCTATATGTAAACATTCCATATGAGTGATAGAGAGATGCATCATAAAATATACATACAAACACCATCACATATTCGATCAACCTTGACTCACCTCCTGCTACAACCATCACCACCAAGCGACCACCTCATCACCTCCACCACCGGCGGCCATCACAACCGCAAGACCACCACGGTTATCATCCACCACCGTGAACTACTAAGCAACCATCTCTCTCTCTCTCTTATCCTCTTTCTATCTCTCCCTCTCTTCTAATAGAACTCGCCATAACCATCGAATAGTCACCATGGAACACCAATCATCGCCACTTCACACCTCAAAGTCACCTCTTCCTGCTATTTTACAGCCCACGAACAGATCACCAAAACCATCACCTTCAATTCACTCACCCTTCCTGTTTATCAGTCAAACAAACAGCCACACTACAATCCACCAACATTGAGCTACCACCCCATGTCACCACCACTCTAGCTTCAATTACCTATCGAGCTCTTCTAATTCAGATTTGATCTCCACGATCATTAAACTACCTCAAACATCATCACGACTATAAACCGCCCATTTGTTTACATTTTACAACTGCTGCTGCTATATTTGATTTCCTGATACAAATACCTGATATCGATAAACTACCACTTGAAAAGTAATGGGGCCGTTTGATCTTGGTTAGTGGACTGTACTGCTGTACCGGAGCAGCTTGGGCCGTGAGGTAGGTCGAGTAGTAACCTGTGGGATAGATACTAATATTATGATGGTAAATAATATTACGCGTATGATTTTTTTAATGAGGATGAACCGTGACTGATTATTATACTTTATTGGCCAACAATTACAAGCACAAGAATCCACTAGATAAAGATATGGGAGTTGTTAAATGATCACGTTCGAATAAAGACAGCCCCATCACCGAAATGGTTTTTATTAAAGTTTCCCACTTGCCCATTTGCGATTCAGTTTTTTTGTTATTTTAAACCAAAAGCTAACTCATAAAATATTAGTGATAATAATCATTGATTTTATTTGGTTTCTGTCCCGATCAAACTCCATACCTACACCTACACATGCTTCGAGCAGTTTAATAAAACATGGACTAAGCTAGTGGATTTAATTAAATACACTAACGGACCTTTCTACTTGGGTTTATTGAATTGCTAAATTGGACAAGGCTTAACAATCGAGTTAGTAGAATAAAACGTGGGCCTGTTGGGCCAGATAAACATTGGGCCGAGATGTGGTTTATGTCGGGCAGAATAACGGATTATAAAGAATTCGAATAGTAGTTAAATCAGAAATGAACTAGACAGAACATTGGTTAGGCATGTGGTCAGTGAACGAGAGGTCCTGGGTTCGAGCCTGGGTGACGGTGTCTATTTTTTTAAAGCTATCTCTTGAGGTAGTAATTTTCTTATTATTATTATTATTATTATTATTATTATTATTATTATTATTATTATTATTATTATTATTATTATTATTATTATTATTATTATTATTATTATTATTATTATTATTATTATTATCATCATCATTTTTAATGTAAGTAGTACTATTATTAAAACTAATTTTTATATAAATTACCATTTTTATTATTATAACTATCATTATTATTATTATTAGAATTAACATTATTTTTATCATTATTATTTTTATTACTATTTTTTATTATTATTTCTAACACTAATATTATTATTTTTATCATTATTAATATTAGTATTATTAATATATCAAATAAAGATTTTCTATATAAAAATATATTATTTACATAAAACATAATTATGTTAATAAGTTTATAATAAATACTAATTATCTATTTAATGTATATAAAAAATAAATATAGTTAATTTAGTTATTAATGAAACGTACAAGCTACTAAAATAACAAGTAATAATAATACCTAAATTTGTTTGATTACCATTATATGTGTTAATATATATAAATGATATAGGTTCGTGAATCCGAGGCCAACCCTGCATTGTTCAAATGTCGTCATATGTATTTTTAATACAAAATACAGTATTGTGAGTTTCATTTGCCCCCTTTTACTCTTTACGTTTTTGGGCTGAGAATACATGCAAATGCTTTATTAAGTGTTTTACAATATTTATATGCGTGAGTTCATTTGAATCCCTTTTACTCTTTACATTTTTGGGCTGAGAATACATGCAAATGCTTTATTAACTGTTTTACAATATTTATATGTGTGAGTTCATTTGATTCCCTTTTACTCTTTACATTTTTTGAGACTGAGAATACATGTGCTACTTTTACAACTGCTTTATTAAATGCTTTTGAAATACATTTTGAACTACGAATACATGAAATGCTTTTATAAATGTTTGACGAGATAGACACAAGCAAAACATTCCTCGAATGAATTATGTGGACGTGATAATTGCCACCATTGGATTATGTGGACGTGATAATTGCCACAATTGATATGAATATTTTTCCGCTGATTATTATTACTTGGTAACCTAAGAATTAGGGAACATCACTAATTTTGAGAATTAGTGCACGCCTAATTGACGCGAATCCTAAAGGTAGCTACCGGGTTTAACACCCCCACCCAGAATGTTCACTAGACGGAAGGGCTAGTGGGCGTGGTGTTTAGTACTTCGAGGTTTATATATTGATTATATAGACGAGATGTTCTATTTTGGGGATATTATTATTCGCATTATATGTTAAGGTCGGTTACCAAGCCAAGCTATGAAAGCAATGAAAAGTGAATGTTATGTATCGAGAGAATGAGTTTATACACAGGTTATGTGTATGTTATTTTTGTGCACGAGATATGTGTACTGTTACTAAGATTTATGAAAGATGATTTCGTACACGAGAAATGTATACTGTATTTAAAAGATATCGAATGTACACTACAGGTGGGTATAGGATTCGGGCCCATTTGTACCATGCAGGATTTAAATCTTGTGGTCTATAAAAATGATGAATTTTATTATTTTAAGATAAACCTATGAACTCACCAACCTTTTGGTTGACACTTTAAAGCATGTTTATTCTCAGGTATGAAAGAAATCTTCCGCTGTGGATTAGCTCATTTTAAAAGTCATCATTTGGAGTCGATCATCGCAATGGGACTAGATGTTGGTGACTTCGTCCAGATGGATTAGGACGGGGTATGACAGGTGGGAAAAGATACAATTTCAATTTACCTGACTCGGTGAGCAACCACAACCTTGTTTTTAGCTTTAACAGAGATCGAGTTTCCTGGTCCTTGATCGAAGTTAATAAGATTCCAGTTGATGTCAATGGCGAAGAAGCATCGAAGAATTCCCACGGCATCTCCAGCGTGGGAGATATGAAATCGAAGAGTGTGGGGGATGAGTTTTTGTCCCGATCGGTGTCAGGTGTGATGGAAAAGAATATGTCAAGTGTGGAAGTTAATCTTGAAACATGCGATGCTGATGAACAAGACGATGATGGGGACGGGTCAATTAACAGTGTGGGTAGGAAGTACGGTACCTGTGATGAAGACATAAACAAAAAAGCTTTCACACCCCCAAATAGGGCCTGGGGTATTTGTGACTAATTATATCAAATCACAGTTGCATAAACGAGAACGACTCTATATGAGATGTTTTATTGAGTTTTGCAGCTGATGATAATTAGATTACATTGTATTTAAAGCATTAAATGTCTTTAATTAATATGATAAGTAATGAAGACTCCAAGCATAGCAAGCAATCATCATCAAAGCAGCATTTATACAGTGGAAGCAATATTTAAGTACCTGAGAATAAACATGCTTAAAAAGTCAACACGAGGTTGAGTGAGTTCATAGGTTTATCATAAATCAATAGTTCAGTATAGCATTATACCACAAGATTTCAGTTTAAAGTTGATTGATACCCATCATATCAATCTAAAAAGAGTTGCTGTAGTTTGTAATATCGCGACTAAACAGAATTTTACCCCGACACACCTTGAACAGTCAGTGTCAGTTTGAATCATTATTATGTAACCAAAGACCAGAGGTCAAATGATTAGAGACGTTACTCTCAATAGCGCTATTCATAATAACTAAGTTTGCATTCACCAAGCAATTAACGATATTACTGTAGGGATTTAGCATGACAAAGCACGTATTCAGCATAAAAGTTTGAGTACTTGTGTCTAACATGTAAAACAGTTATAAAAGTTGCGCATGTATTCTCAGCTCAAAAATATAGATAAAAAGGGAGCTATGAAAACTCACGATACGATACGATAGTTTGTAGTAAATATGTGTATGATGGCACTGAACAAGTGCAGAGTTGTCCTTGGATTCACGAACCTATATCAGTTTTATATATATTAACACATATACTTGTAATCGAATAAGTTTATATATATATATATATATATATATATATATATATATATATATATATATATATATATATATATATATATATAAACTTATTAGTTATGCCAGTTTTATATTAATAACATATAAATTCCTCATATTCATTTTATATATTTAAGAATATAAATTTTATTATGTTATGTGTAAATATATTTATATATATATATATATCATTTGTTTATTAAAATAGTAATTGTAATACTGCTAAAATAATATTAGTAATGATAATGATAATACTTAATGTTTATGATGACAATGTTAATAAATCTATTAGTGATAAAAATAGTGATATTAATAATAATAATTGTAAAAATATAAATTTTACTGTTAATGTTAGTTATGATAATAATTTTTGTAATTACATAATAATAATAATACTCATTATAATATAAATAATAATACTTATAATAATAATATTAGTAATAACAATAATAATAATAATAATAATAATAATAATAATAATAATAATAATAATAATAATAATAATAATCATAATTGTAATTATAGTTATGATAATAATAATAAAAATAAAATAATAATAGTAATAATAAAAATGTTAATTTTAATAAAAAATGATAGTTTAATAGTAATTTGAAAAATTAATGTTAAATGGTAATTCTAATACTAATATTAATAATAATGATACTTAATGTCATTTAATCATAATAATGATAATACTAGTAACAATAATTATAATAATTAGAATGCTAATAATAATAATAATAATAATAATAATAATAATAATAATAATAATAATAATAATAATAATAATAATAATAATAAATAAAAAAAATGAAACTACCTTAAAGCTTCCCTAAAAAAATGCCATGACCGGGACTCGAACCCGCGACCTCTCGCTCAGCCGACGCCCTTCTTAACCATCTGATCTGTTATGTCTTTCTGTTTTAATTCTTGTTTCATTTGTATTTAACTATATCTTATTCAGTTCCATTTCTTCATTATATTTAAATCGACCAGAGGTAAAACAATTGTTACAATAAGACATTGAATCGATTTTAGGATTTAAAAACTAAACAGAAACGATTAATTGTGGTTCACTTGTATTAACAGAAAACAATTGTACAGCAGCTGCAGTCGTGATGAACACATATGAACTCAACCCTTGATTTTGGATTTAAGACCGTTTTAGACCAAGATTATAACACGAAAAACATTGAAAATCGATCCTAGAAACTACTGGAAACGTCAACTGAACTTAAAACATAAAAACAAACTCGAATATTACAATGAACACTTAGTTGACTTTTTGAAATTAAAACTTTGACCTCAAAATTAATACTTGATTTCGTGAATTAAGAACTCAAACCTTGCAGATAGTGTGAATGGGTGATTCCTAACCTAACTGCATTTAAGAATTTTGAAATTCGATTCCGTTTTGAAATTTTTGAAAAACGACTCAAGAACATAGAGCATACATTTTTTTTATATATCTATTTTTATTTTCTGAATTGCATCTCTGGATTGGCATCATATATAGATGGTGAGGTCTGTAAAGATGTTTTGAATAATATGCTAATGGTCGACAATGGACAACACGATCAAGCAGAATATAAAATAAAAAAATCAAAAGTAATCACGATCACAAAAAAAATAAAAATAAAAGTAGGTTTGGATCAAATAATTCAGAGTCACGATCAGTTTAAAAATCAAAAGCAGAAAAAGAATTAAAAACAGATACTGGATTTAGGTATCTGTTATTTTCAGCAATTTGTTATTTATTTATTTATTTATATATATTTATACACTACTTTACCTAATAATAAATATAATAAGCGAAATACTAATACTAATAATAAATAATACTAATATTAATGTCAATAATAATAATATTGATGATATTATTTGATAATCAAAATAATAAAATGATATCATTGATAATAATTTTTAATAATAAGAATAATAATAATACTTTAAATATTAATTAAAAATAATAATAATATTAATAGTAATGACAATACTGATAATGATAATTGCAAATAATAATTATAAATGATAAATGATAATAATAATAATAGAAATAATAATAATAATGATAATATTAAGATGGTAATAATAATATTATTAATGATAATAATAATAATAACATTAATAAAAAGGTTAATGATAACTATAATAATATCAATAATAACAATATTATTAATAATAAGTTGTATTAATTTAACAATAATGATATTTATAATAATTTTTGTAAAAGTGATAACACTAATAATATTATTCGTAATTATTTTAATGATGAGGGTAATTATTAATAATAATAATTATAATAATAGTAATACAAATGATAATAATAATGATTGTAAGTGATGTATATTTACATATCTTTTTATAATCGGTTGTTTGTGAATCATCGAAAATAGTCGAAGTTAAATGAAATCATATAAAAGTTAGGTTTAAATTTAGTCAGAAATTTCCGGGTTGTTATAGTACCTACCCGTTAAAAGAAATTTCATCCCGAAATTTAGTTGTTGCCACCAGTCGGCGTTGTTTGTAAACAGGTGAGGATATTTTTGTTTTATTTGGTTTTCACGTTCCCAGGTATGCCCGGGGCCTTGCGTGAATTCCAACGGATAGAATATTGTTTTGTTTCAAGAGTTTAAATCTTATGATCCATAAATTCTACGAAGTGCATTTCATTATTAATGCGGAGGTTATCTAAAGGATTTAACAAGAGTGTCATTGATTAGGTTTTCTCAGAAAGAGATGATGAATCTATACAAGCATTTCAATACACATGAAATGGGTTATGAATAATAGTGAACTTATTTAAACCTTGAGCGTTTATGCCACAATATTAGGGTAGATAAAATAGAGAGGAGTTCATGAAAATCATAGTCAGGAAGTTTGATAGAGATCGTCATTCTTTACAACAAGAATGATGAATATGAGTTGAAAATTAGAGTTTTATCGACATTAAATAATATTGATAAAATGATTCGATTATAGAAAGAGTATAAGTGAAGCTATCACGAAAGAGTGAAATGAGGAAATTAAATGTTCGCCTTAACTTTTGACATAGTCACGATTGATTTCCAGAATTCAAGGGATTAAAGGAAATCTTCGTAATCTATAAGATTTGATTCTCCGGTAATTAAGGAAATTAGGATTTTCTTTAATTAAATGCGGTGAATTGCCTCAATTGCTGTGTCTGGAATTTCGCTATAAATTAGCTTCTTCCATTTCATTATTTTCACCACTTCTATACTTTCTTTCCTCAATTCATACTTTCAAAAGATTTGTCAATATGCTCAATCCAGTTCTTGTTCTTGACCTTATATTGGTTATCGCCATAATCTTCCTTCTTTTCCAACTCCCACCAGAGGAGTCTGTTTACTTCTATTATGCTCTAGGATTTATTGTATTTTTAGTTCTCCCGTGTCTTTATATTGCTATACGCATTGATATACACGGTTTGTAATTTCTGTGTCGTTATCAGGCTTTATATTTTCCCTTATATGTCGAAGCTTCATGCTTTTGTAAAGCAAGTAACGGTCCAGAATTCGTAGGTATGAATTTTCAAATGAACCTAGTGTTCTAAGCAGGAAGGAATCGAAATATCAAGATTGATTTGTTAAATTACTAGAATTATTGAGGATAGAACTATCAAGAATATATGTTCTTGATATGTTCAGAGATTAGGTAGAATGTAAGAGTCATGTAACATGGTAAATGATGATTATAAAGTCTATGAATCATCATCTTCCATTAAAAATTTAGCATGACTTACTGTAATATAATCATGTTGGCCTGACGTCATTATATTATACTAACTCATGCTTCAATTCCCAACACTATTTATAATTTAAACTTGAATATAGAAACTAAAACAGTTTCCTTTATGATGTGATAAAGTTATCGCAAAGAGATAATTAATTGCGGACAAGAATCATTATAAAGATATCTTCAGAAATATAGAGGATATTTATAACGAAAGATACGGTGATATCTTAGAATTTCTAAGATCGAAGGATGATAAAGAAGATTTTTCCGTAAAGGTTTAGAGTCAGGAGCAAGGTATTCGTTGATGACTTCAGCAGATACTGAATCGTTTGGATTCTTGAAAGGCAGATTTAATCTTTGTGATTTGTCCACAGCCTCCTTCATAGTTTGCTCAATCCATTTTCCAGTTCCAAATCTGAGCTTATACCATTCTTTATCATCAAACTTTTAGCCCTTAAGACCTTCTACAATTTTGCTATTTTCTCTGCATTTAATGCAGTTATATTTGAATCTTCGGTTATCAATGGTTTCAAGAAATTTTATTTTTAGATGATTAAACGCTGATTGTAATTGTCAATGGATCTAATGGTTAACGAATAGGCGTTGTTGATGATAATTTCGGTGGTTTGATGTGATAATTCATCATAGAATACGAATGAATATAATTCATGAATGTAGTGATCTTTAGGAAGATAACACTCGCTAAAGCTTTGATTGGATTCTGATATGTCAAAATATGTAGTGGTTGTTCTTTAGTGAACAGATACATATATCCTGTGAATGTAAATAGTATATTTACTGACTTATTGAATCAGAATTGAAGAATGTACAATGTAACATATTAATGTGAGATATAAATATTTCTCGGGTATTACCTACCCGTTAAAATATTTTCACAGTCAACAGTTTGTAGAAAAGAATTTTTAATTACAATCTTTATGAAAATATCTGTACATATATATCTTCCTTCAGATGTAATCATGGATTTAATGAGTTAATATAATATTAAGCTCATTTGATTTATGGTTGAAACGAGAATATATAATCTTCAAAACTTGAGAGTACATAATTGTCATGGAATATTTCTTTAATGAAGTTATGAATCAGTACTTCATCGTTCATGGTATTGATATACTTCGGTATCTATGGGGCGTATGATATTGATGCTTGAGGTAACTAGTGTGATGTTGAGGCGTGTGTAGTGACCCTTCCTAATCCATCTGGACGAAGTCTTCAACAGTTGGTCCCATTGCGAGGTTCTGACTTCTATATGCCATAAACGACTCCATGTAATATGAGCAAATGCATAGCGGAAGATTTCTTTCAATCCTGAGAATAAACATGCTTTAAAGTGTCAACCAAAAGGTTGGTAAGTTTATAAGTTTATCATAAAACAATAAAATTCTGTAATTTTGATAGACCACAAGATTTAAATGCTGCATGGTACAAATGGGCCCGAATCCTATACCCACCTGTAATGTACATGTGATATCTTTTAAATACAGTACACCTTTTTCGTGTACAAAATCATCTTTTATAAATCTTAGTAATCGTACACATATCTCGTGCACAAAATAACATACACATAACCTGTGTATAAAATCATTCTCTCGATACATAACATTCACTTTACTTTCATTGCTTGGCTTGGTAACCGACCTTAACATATAATGCGCATAATAATATCCCCAAAACAGAACATCTCGTCTGTATAATAATCATATAAACTTCGAAGTACTAAACACCACGCCCACTAGCCCTTCCGTCTAGTGAACATTCTGGGTGGGGTAGTTAAACCCGGTAGCTACCTTTAGGATTTGCGTGAATTAGGGCCATACCCGATTCTAATTCTTAGGTTACCAAGCAATAATAATCAGGGGAAAATATTCACATCAATTGGTGGCAATTATCATGTCCACATAATTCAATAATAATCCACAGAACTTCTGTCTGCATAATAATTCATTCGAGGAATATTTTGTTTGTGTCTATCTCGTCAAACATTTATAAAAGCATTTCATGTATTCGCAGTTCAAAAATATATTTCAAAAGCATTTAATAAAGCAATTGTAAAAACAGTGCATGTATTCTCAGTACCAAAAATGTAAAGAGTAAAAGGGAGCAAATGAACTCACCATAGTGTATTTTGTTGTAAAAATACATATGACGATATTGAACAATGCAGGGTTTGACCTCGGATTCACGAACCTATATCAATTATATATATATTAACACATAATATTAATCAACTAAGTTTATAAATTTCATAATGTATTATGATTAATATCTTTATATATAATTATATTAATACTTATAATAGGTTATTTTATAGATACATAATATATAATTTAATTAATGATATATTAGTTAATATATTAAAATATGATAGTTTGTAGTATTAGTTATATTTATGTTACATGTAATAATTATCTTTTATATATAAAAAAAATATTTTGTTGTAATAATAATACTAATAATAATAATAATAATAATAATAATAATAATAATAATAATAATAATAATAATAATAATAATAATAATAATAATAATAATAATAATAATAATAATAATAATAATAATAATAATAATAATAATAATAATAATAATAAATATATTACTACCTTAAAGTAGCAATCTTCAACAAAATGTTGTTGCCCGGGCTTGAACCCGAGACTACCCGTTTAATGCGAACACTCCCAAATACTGCCCTAGTACTAGTTTTCTGTTTTAATTCATAAACTAAATCCTTTTAACTCGAATGTGCCTATTTCTTTTTTCTTAAAACAAACCCATTTAACTTTGGCAATTTATCATTATCATCTAAGTATGCTCGATCATAAACGCCTTCATCATTATCATCTTTATCCATCTGCTATCCCGACTTATAATCCCCATGGTCAAGCATAAACTTACATGAATCACCATGATTATCGTATGATCATCATCATGAGTATCATTTTATTATCATCTTAAAACATCTTAACATCATCATGATTGATTCCACCATCAATATTATTATTATTTATGTCTTCACCATCATACATGTATCTCCCATTCGCTAATCTTCATCATAATATTAACCATCATCATCATCATACCATCGTTTCATCATCATAATGATCATCATAATCATCATACGCCATCATCATGCATATGCCGTAACATCATCATTCATTATAGCATAATACCGTAATCATATGGTGTCCATTAATATAGTTTGGCCCAACATGAAATCATGAACTCATCGGCCCAATAGAAAAACAAGGTTTCGGCCCAATTAAACAATTTCACAAGTCCAATTTTTTTTATAAGCCTAATTTGACAAGCCCACTTTAAGGATTCGTGATATGTGGAGAATTAAAACAAAATTGATTAGCTGTCACTTTGGTGGTGGGTTTCTCTCGTTAGGAAAAAGTGAAACAGAAACGATACTATCATCATCAATTTATCTAATTATTTTCATCATCATAGAAAAATAAATCTCACCATCATCATCATTGTCGTTTAATTAAAACAGCGGCAGCAAGATTTTGAATTGGTTCTTCACGATTGAAAACAAAAACAGAAACTGCGAGAACATGAGCTGAGAAACAGAAGCAGAAACTTATCGTAACACTAGCCAACGAAAAGAAAAAAAAAATGATGGTGACTATTTTGTGAGGGTGACATTTGATTGTATGCGGTTTGAACTAAACTGAAAACAGGAGGACAGCAGCCTCGTTCGTGGTTTCCATAAAAAAATATGGTAAGGGTGGCATTTGATGAGGGTTTGTAGTGTTTGTGTTAACTGAACGTTAGATCGTGATGGGTGTGGTTATGGTGAAGGTTTACAGCAGCAGCTAGTTTCGATAATCATCATCTTTTTCATTGATTAACAGAAATAGAAGAAATGGGTGTAGCAGTTGTGATCGTTGGTGGGTGGTCTGTGGTTTGTGTTTCAATGGTGGTGCTCAATGGTTGTTGGAGGTTGACGGTGGTTTATGGTGGAAATGGTGGTGGTTTACGGTAACAGAAATAATGGTGACTAGTTGTTGGTGGCGACAGTTAGGACAGAAACATAAATAGTAGGTGATGTTCGTGGTGGTTTTCTCAGACAGGAATAAGAGAGATAGGGAGATGAGGGAAGGGTTGTGGTGCTTCGGTGGTTTAGGAGAGTAGTGTCCATCAGTATTGAGAAGTTGAGGGTGTTAGGATAACGTTGGTGATTGTATGCATATATATCTATATGTCGGTGCATGTATATATATATATATATATAGAGAAAGATGGTGGTGGTGTGTGGCAGATTATGGTTGTTAAAGGTGACTTAGGGTGGTGGCGGTTTAGTTCCTGGTTGCAAGTGATGGTTGTTTATAGATAGTCTCGAAAAGTAGCAGAGAAATGATGATAAGTGTTTGTGATTTCAACAGAAATGGAGATAGTGATAAGTTGATGGTGGTTATGGGTTCATGAAAGAAACTAGAACATAGTTGCAGGGTTTTCCAAATAATAGAATATGATGGTTGATGTTTTAGCAGTGTGGTATAAAAATACTATTAAATTTTACAGGAAATACTATTAAATACGATACAATTTTACACAAGATATTTATTTATTTAGAGAATGGATATACTTAAACCTTGCTACAACACTTATAGACAGTGTACGTAATCATACAGTAGTGTAGTTTTTAGTAAGTCCGGTTCGTTCCACAGGGAATCTTTTTAAACAAAGCTTAACGCTATATTAGTTTACTTTTATAAAAATACAAATATATATATACGTAATATTATTATTATAAAGGGGGGTTTTTACCGTTTAATGACCGGTTTGTCAATTTTAAAACTTTAGTCGCAGTTAAAACCAAATGTAAAATATTAAAAATAAATACAAGACTTAAATTAAAGCGTAAAGTAAATAACGATAATGAAATTGCGAATAATAAAAGTGCGATAAAATAAACTTGCGATAATTAAAAAGTACGATAATTAAAAGTGCAATTAAATACAATAACAATAAAAATGCGATAATTAGAAGTGCAATTAAATATAAAATAAAGGAAATTAAATATGAAATAAAAGAATTATGCTTATTTAAACTTCCGTAATCATGATGTTTGACGTGTTGATTTTTATACCCATGGGTTAATTGTCCTTTGTCCTGGATTATTTAATATGTCCATACGGATTTGTCCATAATAGTCCATCAGTCATAAATATAAAGAGCGAAAGCCTTCGTCAAATTATTCTTATTCCCGAAGTCAAATATTCCAACTAATTGGGGATTCGAATTGTAACAAGGTTTTAATACTTTGTTTAATGAATACACCAGGTTATCGACTGCGTGTAAACCAAGGTTTTACTACTTTGTTAACAATTACACCAATTACCCTTGAATATAATTCACCCCTGTTTCAACAAGTCTATTAACTATTAATCCAGTTCCGTGTCCGGTAAAATGAATAATTATTGGTATTTATAGATATCCCGCCCACCGTACCCAGTCAAGCGTATGTGGTTATATATAAATACGTCGAATTATAAGTTTGTATATTAAATTAACAAGGTATTGTTTAGTTAATATAAAACCCATTAATAGCCCATAGTCTAATTTCCACAAGTGTCGTTCTTTTATCCAAACCCCAATTATGGTACAAAGCCCAATTACCCAATTTTAGTAATTAGCCCAACATCATGATTACTTCGGATTAAATAAGCATAATAATAACTTAGCTACGAGACATTAATGTAAAACGGTTGAACATAACTTACAATGATTAAAAATAGCGTAGCGTTACACGGACAGAATTTCGACTTACACCCTTACAACATTCGCTAACATACCCTTATTATTAGGATTAAAATTAAAATTAAAATTAAAATTAAAATATAAATATAAATATTTACGTAGTATTATGAGAGAAGAATAAAAAGATGATTTTTGCGATCAGAATTCGTTTGCTTTTATAGGGATTTTCGACTTTTGGGGCTCCGCGACTCGCGGAATATTTTGCCTTCAAACTCCGCGAGTCGCGGAGTTTACTTTTACAGCTCACACGAGCTTGGCTCTTTGTTTACCGACGGTTTTAAATATAAATATAATATATTAAATAATTATAAGAATTATTTAAATATTATATTATATTTATGTGCATAGTTGACTTGTAATTTTTAGTCCGTTGCGTCGAGCGTTGAGAGTTGACTCTGGTCCCGGTTCCGGATTTTCGAACGTCCTTGCGTACAATTTAATATCTTGTACTTTGCATTTTGAATCTTGTACTCTTGTAATTTCGAGACGTTTCTTATCAATAATTGGAACTTCTTTGATTGTCTTTTGTACTTTTAAGCTTTTTGGTCGTTTGCGTCTTCAATTCGTTGAATCTGTCTTTTGTCTTCACCTTTTATTAATTAAACGAATATCACTTTTAAATGGAACAATTGCAAATAAAAGCTTGTCTTTCTTGAGGAATAATGCTATGAAATATATGTTCGTTTTTAGCATTATCAAATATTCCCACACTTGAGCGTTGCTTGTCCTCAAGCAATATTGTCTTGAAATACTAGAATCACTTCTTTATTCTTCACACTTTGTACATCAGTGATTTCTATACGGCGGTATAAACAATGGTAGTAACGATATGGTTTACAGTCCCACAAGACTATAAAAATTTAGATCCATTAAGGAAATTGGATCTTTATGAAAACATTTGATCTTTTGAAAATTAAATCTAGTTTTTACCCTAGATAAGTTTTCCGGAATAACCCTTTACCGGTGTTTGCAAAATATTTTTGTGGGTTTGATGGGTTTCAGATTTGAAAATTTTAGCTCAAAACTTATGGTTTTGTGTCACCCACTTGCTAACCTTGTATTTGAAAAGCAACACGTCCAGTTTACTTGTCCCGTATATTACCTTTCGGTAAACTACCGTCCGGTTGTAAAGGAAAGCGTTGAACAAGCAACTGTTAAGGCAATGTCCCCTGACATGCTTTTAATTATGGTCTATAACGTGTCGGACGCAATTACTATCCTTGGTAGGAGTAATAATAAAGCTCACCCTTATGATTTTTCGGTCTGGCACAAGGTCCTGTCTTTGACCACTATGCAACCACCGTTCTTACGGTTGACACCCGATTTAGTTCAGGTGACCTAATGAATTCCAGGTGAATTCCTAGGATTTTACGTTCAATGGTAATAAACGCATTGAAAATAGGGTTTTCAGAAAACAAATCGGTTTATAATTTTGATCAAAATATTTTCTCGTTCAAGCTCGATTTTAGATATCATTGAATTCCATGAGTTTGTAATTCTCAATCTTTAAGGTCAATCTCAAGGATTGAGTAATATCAGGCTTAAAAGCTGATTTTTTTGATCTTTTAAGGAGATTATCCTTTCTGGGGATCTGATTCATTAGTCTTATCCAGCTAATTTGCATGGTGCCCCCCATTGTACGAGATAAATCCTTCTCATGGTTAGGATAAATCTGACCACTTGGCGACCCTGTTTAATGCTGAGGTCCGTGGATTTCCTGCTGATTTTAGTGATGACTTTTCTGGAATTTTCGTCAACCTACAGCTGGTCTGGACGACAACTTCTTGACCTAAATCAAGAAGCGCGTGTCTTTTTCGGAAGACTTTACTTCCTTTTAATGATGGAATTGATTCATCGTGTAGATCCATCTTTTCTTTTCTTTCATCGGGTAAAACAGTTTAGTTTAGTCCAAAGCAAAAGTATTTTCAGTTATTTGTTACAGATATATGTGACATATGTTTAAGATAACTTGGTAAATTTTCCCACACTTGGCTTTTATTTTCCTTTTTATCGTCCTCTATTCCATTTTAAATGAATTTTAACATTTTGGTTTGTTTCTCAATTTATGTCCTTTCCGAGGTTGCAATAATTTCGGTGTTAAAACCTAGTTTTATCGTTCATAAATATGTATAAACATGATTTTGAAAATTTTGAAAAATTTTACTAGAATTGGGTAGTCAGTATATAAGACTAGGGCTGTTCTTTATTATCAGAGAGCACTAGATTCTAATACAACTACTGCTTTACTAGTATTTTTAATGGTAACCAAGTGTATAAAGTAAAAATTTTAAAATCCGAAAGAATTTAACCCCTTCCCACACCTAAGATCTTGCAATGCCCTCATTTGCAAGAAATCAGTAACAATTTAAATTATTGAGGGTGATTTGTGTGAAAATGATTAAATTTTACCAATGTTTCCAAACATATTGGCGTTTGTTTGCTGAATGATAAATGGTGCACATCATTTGTTCATTCCGTCTTGTTGTTATTTCACATATATTTTGCATCTTGTCGTCAAAATTAGTTGCTTTTGCTGAACTTAATGCCAGTCTTTGAAAATGCGTTGTTTTACCCTGTTGTGTACATAAGATAAACTGCAAACATATATACATATTTTTGAAGTTTGGTATATTACCCCACATTCAAAAATTATTAAAATCTAAGAATAAAAGTTAGAAAATTATCAAAACTATTACAATATTAACATAAATATTAAATGTATCAACATTACAAATTACAAAATAAAAAAAAACTAAGTAGACTAGGGATGATACTGGTACCAATAGGGGTTCCAAGCATAACCATAGGTGCTATAGAATGCTTCGGCAGGGTTATACGTAGGATACGGTGGTTGCATCTCTATAGACCAGGGAGGGAATATGGGTTTTGGTGTAGGAATATAGTTTCTACCTATATGTTGGCAATGAGCTATAATTTGGTTCTGATGAACTTGCCAATCTTCAAATGCTCTCTGTCTAGCATTTTCGTACTCCTGTGAAGCTATAAACCTTTGCATTTCTTGCATCTCATTTCCCCCTCCTACATTACCTTGCTGTTGGTTTCTCTCAACCTGTGGATGTCTACCATGGTATTGTACTGCGGCGTTATTTCGCCTCTTCAAAACTTTCGCACCATGGTATACATTTAAACCTATAGTATCGCGGGGTTCTGGTTCTTCCACTAATAATCCCCCCCGACTTATATCCACACCGAGATATTCAGCAATCAAAGTAATAAAAATACCACCTCCTATTATGCTATGCGGTCTCATCCCCCCTAACCATAGCTGATAAATAATAACCCACACAATACGGTATACTTACAGCGCTTTGTGGGTCTCGAATACACATATGGTAAAAAAAATCCTGTTCATTTACCTTTTTCTTGTTCTTACCTCTTTGTGTAATTGAATTAGCTAAAAACCTATGAATCACTCTTAATTCAGCTCTATCTATATCCAAATAAGAGTAATTTCCCCCTTTGAAACGGTGATGGCTTGTCATTTGAATCCACACACCGTGTGTATCAAAATTTTCATCTATCTTTCTACCATTTAGTATCAACCCTCTACAATCGGCAGATGCTAACTCCTCAGGCGTATATATACGTAAAGCCTGAGCCATGTCTAGTAAAGACATGTGGCGCATCGAACCTCCTAACAAAAATCTAATAAAAGATCGGTCGGTTAAACTAGCTACCCGATCATTTAATTCTATACTACATAACAATTCTTCACACCATACTTTATATACAGGTCTACGCATGGTGAATAAACGTACCCAGTCATTAAAAGTAGAATTACCATACCTCTGTACAAGTAATTCCCTAATTGGCCCGGCCAATTCTACAGCTTCTAAGGGTCCCCATTCTATGACCCTCGGTACCTCAACAACCTTAGAATGAAGAGTATGCAAACCCCTTTGGTATTTTGGATAATCTATCCAAAGTCTGTCAAATCTCAGGTTCGGGTGCAACTCTTCCAAGTGCATATCAGAAAAGGTCATGACTGGATGAGGTATATCTTGCTTGTAGTAGTTATCCACCTCCTGTTGTTCCGCATTCTCAGCAGGAGCATTGCGAGCTTGGGATGAAGATTCACCCCTTTCAGTCTGTAAAACACATCAAACACAATTTTTGTGCATCCAAATATGCATTAGTGTCAGCAAAATAATCAATCAAAATAATTACAATAACATAATCAATTTATATCAAACTTAAGCTCATTTTCACATTTTTATCAAATCTACACTTTTTCAAATAAGCATATACGAAAATGTTCGCCAAGTTCATAAGCATTCAACTCAAATAATATGTCAAAATAATCATTACTAGCAATTAAACAAGTTTCAAATGGCATTATCTCTCAAAAATCAAGTTCATGAATTTTTAGACTTGAAAAAGTCCACTTTAATTTTCAAAATCATGTTTAGGCTCAAAGTTTGGATCATTTAACTACCTAAACATGTTACACTACTTAATTTAGCAACAATTCATGACAAAAATCGGCCATAACCTGTTTATATCAAAAAGCCCCAAATTTGCTCAAGAACACAAACCCTAGATTACTCAAAATTTGAAGTTTAAGGCTTCTAATCATGTTAAACAGCATCAATCTAGGTTATACAAGCATAATACATAAACAATTTAAGCCTAATTACACTAAAAAGCATCAAAATCAAATTGGAGAAAAAATTGCTCAAGAACACTAATTTCGGATTAAATGGTGTTTAGGTGTAGAAATTTACCGTTTTTCTTGAGTAATTCCTTGATAGCATCCTTCTCAACATGATTTTAGTGAAAGATTTGATGATTAACGGTTAAAAATTGTGATTTTGGGGGTTTTTTCGTGTATTTTCGCAGGTTTTTCGCTGTGTTTTCTGTTGTGGGGAGTGAACTGATCAGTTTCAGCTCTTTATTTTTTTTCTGTAATCCGATATCTCCGCGAGTCGCGGTGTTTAGAGCTTCAAACTCCGCGAGTCGCGGAGTTTGCTATTTTTTTTTTTAAAGTATAAAACAATTAAGTAATTAATTTTTAAAATTTTGTTTCCCTTGTTATTTAGAACGAGGTCGTTTCGGATCGATGTCCTAGTCCGTCCCTCGACAAAATTTTAAAATTTGTCTTTTTGTAGCGATTGTTTTAAAAACTAAGATTTTTGGGTTTTTTATTGTTTTTGGCATACTTTAATTCAATAAGATTAAAAATAATGATAATAAAAGTTCTCGTCCCTCCCTCGGGTAAAGCAATTTCGGTTCAAAGACCTAGTCTTCAACTTACGACGAATTTTAAAAATCATATTTTTAACTTAATGAGATTAAGTAAATTTTTATTTTTAAATTCGCACAATTTAAATATAAAATTCAAAATTAATATTAAAAATTCACACCAAACTTACAATTTAAAATGCATAAAATTAAAAATTCATATTTTAATAATTAAAAATTCACACCAAACTTATATTAATTTTTCAAATATTTACAATTTTAAATATATTGTTTTTACAAAGTTTACAATATTAATTTAAGATTTAAATATTAATTTTAAAAACATGGTAAAAATAAAATTAAAAAACTTTTTGGCTTTTTATCCCACTTTAATCAATCAAATATTATCAAAAATATGCGCCCCTCTTTTCGGTAAAGTAATTTCGGTTCCAAGACCTAATTTAACTCATGACGAATTTTTGAAATATTTTGGGTTAATTGATTAAAGATATTTATACCTTAAGAATAAACGTTAAATTTCGCAGTGATGTAATAAATTTTTGTATGATATCAATAATTTCGGTCGCCAAACCTAATTTTATTCAATACCAATTTAATACTTTTTAGCGAACAAATTAGCGTTTATTATCAAAAGGTTAAAAATAAAAAATAAAAATAAAAACTGTACAGACATACCTGTGAAATAGATTTCTTAGTTATATGATCTATCCCATTCATAAAATAGTCGGTTTAATTGGTTTTCCATGGCTACATAGGCGTAACCTCGAGCATTCAGTGTCTTTTCTTCTAAACATATGAACGGTCCGTCTCTGCATAAAGTAACAAATTCGGTATTTGAATAGGTTTGATTATTTGAACATTTACCTCCATGTGACCATTTTCCGCATTTGTGACATCGTTCTAGGTGTCGTGCTCTTCTTTTCGCTGCGGATTTTGATTTTCCTTTACCAAATTGTAACTTATTATCTTCGCATCTGGATTCTTTTCTAACTCCGTCCATTCTTTCTCTGATTACTGATACTATTTCACTCGGAAGTGTGTCATTATTACGTTTAGTGATCAAAGCGTGTAGCATTAGACCATGGTTTAGTTCACAGGCAGTCTTCATTTTGTAAAAACCTAAAAAAAATAAAAATTCAGAATGGGGGGAGAAGACTAGTTCTTTAGGGTCTGCTAGGGAAAGACCATTCGGGTTCTATTTTCGAGAACTACACGAAAACAGACAATCTAACTCTAACAGAAATACATAAACCCCTTGATTCTCCCCACACTTAGTTGGCTGTGGTATCAAAATTGTGATTAACATTATTTTCAATTGAATCATCAACAACTTGTATATCTTTGACTTTTACTTCAATCCATTTGTTGATTTCCTCCGTAACTTTCACAAATTCAACTAACATTGCCTTTTCTTTTGACGATAAATTGGATATTAATCAGTTATATAACTTAAAGTTTCCTTTAATCTTAGCATCGTGAATCCGTTTATAAAGTTTCTTCGTTGAACTGTTAAAAATGGATTCATCTAATTTCGTATCATCAACGGCATTCTTTGTGATTGGATCATCATTAAGTGTTTCTTCATCTTCCCCACACTTATGCATTTTTATTGGTCTAACAGTTTTGGTTTGTGGAGATCTAAACTTTCGGTTCACAAAGGTGATCGATGTATCACCATCCCTAAGTGTTATTCTACCTTCTCTTACATCAATGAATGCCTTGGTGGTTGCTAAAAATGGGCGACCTAGAATTAGAGGAATATCAAGGTTTTCCTCCATATTAATCACTATGAAGTTTGCAACAAAGGTCAAACTTCCCACGTTAACAAGTAAATTATCTGCTATTCCAACCGGGTGTTTAATGGTTTGGTCAAATGATTGAACACCTATTTTAGTTGGTTTTAATTTACCCATGCCTAATCTTTTGTATAAGGAAAGAGGCATAATATTTGCACTTGCTCCTAAATCTGCGAGTCCATTATATACAGCACCATCATTAAGTAAGCAAGAAATGATAAATTCACCCGGGTCTCCTGCTTTAGTAAGTCGAGTTGATTTGTAAACCTTTTTCGGGTGTTCTTTCCTTGGTTCTTTCATTTCTAGTTGAATTTCTTGTTCACATTTTTCTCCGTTTCTTGGAATAGGAGGTTTGTATAGGAATTCTTCTTCATCACTCAAATTTGAATCCTCCCTATATTCCAGTTTTGATTTTTCATATGTTGTTGATAACATATTTATGTTTTCATTTTGAAGGTTTTCTTGGGTGGTGAAATTATGATTAACTTCATTGTCAACTTCCATCGGACCATGTATATAATGTTTAACTCTGTGACCATTAACTTTAAATTCAATCCCATTTGAATTTATTAATTCTATCATTCCGTATGGGAAAACTCTTTTGACTATGAATGGTCCAGACCATCTTGATTTCAATTTTCCAGGAAATAGCTTGAATCGTTAATTGAAAAGAAGAACTCTGTCTCCTTCCTTAAATTCTTTTGAACTTCTGATTCTTTTATCATGCCATTTCTTCGTTCTTTCTTTATAGATTAACGAATTTTCGTATGCTTCATGTCTTAATTCTTCTAATTCGTTTAGTTGACTTAATTGTAGACGTCCGGCTTCATGTAAATCAAGATTACATGTCTTCAAAGCCCAAAATGCTTTGTGTTCAATTTCTACTGGAAGATGACATGCTTTTCCATAAACAAGTCTAAAAGGTGTGGTTCCAATTGGAGTTTTGTAGGCTGTTCTAAAAGCCCAGAGTGCATCCTCCAATTTAATGGACCATTCCTTCGGATTTGATCCTACGGTTTTCTCTAGAATACGTTTTAAAGCTCGGTTGGTATTTTCATCTTGTCCACTTGTTTGTGGATGATATGCGGTGGAGATTTTATGAGTTACTCCATATCTTTTAAGAACTTTCTCAAGTTGATTATTACATAAATGAGTACCCCGATCACTTATTAAAGCTTTCGGTGTTCCAAACCTTGCAAAAAGACGTTTTAAAAAGTTGACTACAACTCGTGCATCGTTAGTTGGGAGAGCTTGTGCTTCCGCCCATTTAGATACATAATCAATGGCTACGAGTATATATAGATTATTATGAGATTTTGGAAATGGACCCATAAAGTCAATACCCCAAATATCAAATACTTCACATACTTGGATGACATTTTGTGGCATTTCATCACGTTGACTTATTTTTCCGGCCCTTTGACAAGCATCACAGGATTTGCAAAGAAGGTGTGTGTAGTGACCCGAACTTTTCCATGTTTATATATATTAATTGAGATTGATATTTACATGATTAAATGTTTCCAACATGTTAAGCAATCAAACTTGTTAAGACTTGATTAATTGAAATATGTTTTATATAGACAATTGACCACCCAAGTTGATCGGTGATTCACGAACGTTAAAACTTGTAAAAACTATATGATGACATATATATGGATATATATATATAGTTAACATGATACTATGATAAGAAAACATATCATAAAGTATATTAACAATGAACTACATATGTAAAAACAAGACTACTAACTTAATGATTTTTAAACGAGACATATATGTAACGATTATCGTTGTAAAGACATTTAATGTATATATATCATATTAAGAGATATTCATACATGATAATATCATGATAATATAATAATTTAAAATCTCATTTGATATTATAAACATTGGGTTAACAACATTTAACAAGATCGTTAACCTAAAGGTTTCAAAACAACACTTACATGTAACGACTAACGATGACTTAACGACTCAGTTAAAATGTATATACATGTAGTGTTTTAATATGTATTTATACACTTTTGAAAGACTTCAATACACTTATCAAAATACTTCTACTTAACAAAAATGTTTACAATTACATCCTCGTTCAGTTTCATCAACAATTCTACTCGTATGCACCCGTATTCGTACTCGTACAATACACAGCTTTTAGATGTATGTACTATTGGTATATACACTCCAATGATCAGCTCTTAGCAGCCCATGTGAGTCACCTAACACATGTGGGAACCATCATTTGGCAACTAGCATGAAATATCTCATAAAATTACAAAAATATGAGTAATCATTCATGACTTATTTACATGAAAACAAAATTACATATCCTTTATATCTAATCCATACACCAACGACCAAAAACACCTACAAACACTTTCATTCTTCAATTTTCTTCATCTAATTGATCTCTCTCAAGTTCTATCTTCAAGTTCTAAGTGTTCTTCATAAATTCCAAAAGTTCTAGCTTCATAAAATCAAGAATACTTTCAAGTTTGCTAGCTCACTTCCAATCTTGTAAGGTGATCATCCAACCTCAAGAAATCTTTGTTTCTTACAGTAGGTTATCATTCTAATACAAGGTAATAATCATATTCAAACTTTGGTTCAATTTCTATAACTATAACAATCTTATTTCAAGTGATGATCTTACTTGAACTTGTTTTCGTGTCATGATTCTGCTTCAAGAACTTCGAGCCATCCAAGGATCCATTGAAGCTAGATCCAT